>NW_025335606.1:7652291-7777431 GCF_004798865.1 Varanus komodoensis
CTCCTGGACCTCTCAGCGGCTTTCGATACCATCGACCATGGTATCCTTCCGGATAGGCTAGCGGGATTGGGGGTCGGAGGCACTGCTTTGCAGTGGTTCCGCTCCTATCTCAACGGCCGACTCCAGAAGGTGGTGCTGGGGGACTATGGCTCTGCGCCATGGCAGCTATGCCATGGAGTTCCACAGGGGTCCATTTTGTTCCCCTTGCAATTTAACATCTACATGAAACCGCTGGGAGAGGTCATCAGGAGGTGTGGGCTGCGGAATCATCAGTACGCTGATGATACCCAGCTCTAGCTCTCTTTTTCCACCAATCCAGGTGAGGCAGTGGCTGTACTGAACTGGTACCTGGCCGAGATAATGGGCTGGATGAGGGCCAATAAACTGAAGCTCAATCCAGACAAGATGGAGGTCCTGTTGGTAGGGGTTCGGGCTTCGGGGTAGGGGACCTGGACCTTGTCCTGAATGGGGTAACACTCCCTCTAAAGGCCAGGGTCTGCAGCTTGGGGGTGCTCCTCAACCCAGAGCTGTCATTAGAAGCTCAGATGATAATGGTGGCGAGGAGCCCTTTCCTTCAGCTTCGGTTGATCCATCAGCTGAGTCCCTACCTGGAGAACGATTGCCTGGCAACAGTGACACATGCTTTGGTTACTTCCCGATTGGACTTCTGTAACGCACTTGACATGGGGCTGCCCTTGAAGACAGTCCAGATATTTCAGATGGTGCAAAATAGAGCTGCCAGGTTGCTGACGGGGACTGGGCGTTGTTATTATATAACCCCAGTCCTCTGTCAGTTTCACTGGCTCCCCATTGAAGTCTGGGCCCAATTCAAGGGGCTGGTTATCACCTATAAAGCCCTTAACGGCTTGGGACCTGGATATCTAAAGGAGCGCCTGCATCCATATCTGCCCTCCTGCCTCCTGAGATCGGCGGCAGAGGCCCTTCTCCGGGAACCCTTCGTGAAAGATATTAGGAGGGTGAGTACCCGGAGGAGGGCTTTCTCTGCGGTGGCGCCCAACCTATGGAATGTGCTCCCCAGAGAGGCCAGCCTGGCGCCGTCGTTATTTGTTTTTCGGCGCCAGGCCAAGACCTTTTTATTCAAATGATATTTTAAGTGCTGATTTTATTTATTGGTTTTAAATTATTGCCAGGATGTTTCCAGATTTTATATGTATAGATATTTATTTATATGTTGGAAGCTGTCCTGAGGCTTATGCGAATGGGACGGCATAGAAAAATTCCAAACAAATAAATAAACAAACACACAAATAAGAGTCTTTATTCCGCACAGAAACAATGTATTCACAAGCCTCGAAACACACACACACCAGGAGGAATGTCACTCTGCCCCCCTTCACCCAAAGCTTTGCTTAGGAACCCTTGGGGGCCGGTCTCGGGAGAGAGGTGCACTATGGGAGTTCAATGTTCTTCCCACTGAACCTCTAACTGGTCCAGCCGGTGGATTCATCAATGGGCCCTTGCGTCCACGTCTCCTGGGGTGTCAAGTTCTCCTCCCGAGAACCCCTCCCCAGCCTGTTCTCCACTGGCTTCTTCCCCACAATCAGGAGTGGGAGGGGGCTCAGTGGTTGTCCTTGAAGCGCTTGATCCAGCGCTGGCTCGGGCTGGCTCAGCAGGAGAATTTGAGCAGCCGGGGCCTCACTAGTCTCACCAACTCCGAGATCAGAGTGAGATCTCTGAGCCAGGGCTGGGCCAGCTCTCCACTCCTCTCCCCCGAGTCTGAGCCGCCATTCCCAGCAGAGCCCTCCATCTCTCGCGCGCGCCTGGGAATCTCATCCGAGCACACACGCACAACACAGGCTGGCTTATGAGGTGCACGGCAGTGGCATGCAACACACAACCCTGTCCTCCAACAAAGGGGCACATCCAGAGGGCAGCCACAGCTGCCCACCCCCATCCTTAGGATCTGTGCCCCAGGCCGCTGCCTCACTCTGCCAATGGCCCTGCTTCATGCTGGGTGCCTCTGCATTAGGAAAGGGTGCGATTATATATAATCAGGCTATATAGTGCAGTGGTTAGACGGCTGGCCTGGGACTTGGGAGCTCTGGGTTCTAGTCCACACTCAGCCATGAAGTGCAGTGGGTGGCATTTGGCCAGTCAGTGGTTCTCAGTGCAACCTGCCTCCCAGGGCTGATGTCAGAATCAGATGGAAAGGACTATGTAAGCCCACCTGTGCTCCTGACAAGGGGAAAACGGCGGGTTATAAATGTATTAATAGCAACTCTTCATATTAGTGCTATATGATAATAATAATGTCTTAAGAAGAAGTGTAAAAAAGCCCATGAAGCCAGAAGTAGAATTATATGGGAAATATGCACAGATTTATACCAGCATCGAGGGAGGAAAACTGAAGGGAAACACAGAAAAATACTGCCACTTGCCATTTTGCTCCAAGCGCAATGTTTTTCAGTGGAATCAATTAAGCTGCACGTCATCAAGTGATTCACAAGATCCTTGCGTTAAAAGCTGAGCAGTATACGTTTATTATGTACTTGGTTAGCCAGCTTAAATGTTGCCAGTGGGATAAAAATGTCTGGAACAAACGTTCACATGCGAAGGCAACGTGGATCAGAAACAGACTTGCTTAGACTAACTAGGATGTGGTACAGATGCTCCAAATGCTTGTACAAATTTAGGACTGGCTCTCAAATTACTTAGTCCTGTACAGAAGTGAGTCTAGTAGCTGTCATAGCTGTCTATGCATCAAAGAAACATCCTGCATGAAAGGTAAAATAGCTGAAGGACACCAAAAGATTCAAAAACAACTGCCAGCACATCAATTAATTTTCTTTGGCTCTCTTCTAGTATGACCAAGCCACTGATCCCAGTTTCCTCTACTGCCATGGAGACCTTTCTTGACCAAACGGTGGCAAAAGACTGGGTTAATGAGATGGGACTTCACACCAGGGACGTGTGAGTAATCCAGGGAAGGGTCAGGAATCCAACAGATTTCCATGATCTGGCCCCCAGATTCTGGTTTGTTAGCCTTCTGCTGGGACCGACTCACCATGGGGTGAATCAACCCAGCTCACGACTTCTATCTGTAGGATGAACTAGAATTTGAGCATTTTTAAACCACAAATGAAATTTGTGCAAAGAAGTACCCAAAACCATGTCACCCCAGCACAATCACTTCAGAATCAGCCAATTTGTGCAGAACTGGTTGACTTGTGCAAATTGACAGATTCTGCACAAATTGCTCTGGAGCTACATGGTTTTGGGGAGCTTATCTGCACAAACTTCATTAGCAGCTTAAAAATGCAAATTGCAGTTAATCATACACCCCCTCCCCAGCTTGGGGATCACAAGCAGGCAGGAAATCTATGGAACTACATTAGCCAGATTCCCCAGTTCAGTACATCCCTATATCACACTATTTTAAATAAACCAATGTAGATAAGAAGGCAAAGGAGGCAGATCAACCTTAAGTGAACCACTCAGGAGAAGAAGGAAAATGGAGGAGGTTAAGCAGTGATGATACATAAAATGCTGCCAAAACAGGTGTTAGTCAATCCCCACCACCACCTGTGCCCACCTTGGTATCTCAGGTTTTACCTTGCTGGCCTTCAGTATATTGATCTGGTCTTCATGAACAGTATCTTGGTTTTTCTCCAGAAAGCCGTAACACTCGTATTCCACCTAGGACAGGTTACAGAGCAAAGGGGGGTGGGGGGAGTTAAAACTCTGAGCACAGCTTCTTGCAAAGCATGCATTCAAGAGCAGGTGTTTTTGGTGGCACCCATAATTAGGATCTGTGCCCAGGTTCAAATGACCAGTTCTTGAATTCCACCAAACTGAGTTGGCGTGAAAAGGCTATGGAGCTGACTATCACTTTGTTTGCTTCCCTTTTTTCAGTCTCTTAGTGAACATGTTAACTAGAAACTTCTTAAATAAAAGCTGGGGTTTTACTATGAACCTAAGGAAGATACAAATGCATTGCAAGAGGATGACTTTTGCATTAAAGTAAGCCATGCTCTTGAAATCCCTGAATTACCTATGACAACATCCTCAAATCACTAATCACCTTAGTTTAAAGAAAAAGGATCAGAAAAGGGTTATCTGGGAATTCTTTTTACACTGGATTTGTTATTTCTTGCTATTTGTGATTTCCACAAATAATTCTAGCTGTGCACAACCCCTCATCCATGTAAATCATATTGAAGAAAGTAAATTTGAAGAGGGGGGAAGTATATGATTCCCTCTCAGGTTGGCATCAATGGGGCAAGATCTGAGGAAAATATTCTGTGTAACTATGAGTTGATTAAAAGGGGAATTGACAACCTTTGGAGAAGGAAGAAGTGGAACAGGATTCCTGGAACCTTCTTTGGCAACTGCTTTGATTTCCTTTTTAAACAACATACACATTAACCGCAGGTGCCTAAAATATACTTATTTGCTCTGCTCATCATCTGTCAGAACTAGGGTACAGTTTAAGATTGCAAAATAAATTGCACACCTTCATCCTCTAAAGCTTTCAGGACAAAGTATCTCCCAGAATCGACCCTCAACGTACTGCCTCACTGTCACTGTTGGACCAATATTAAAGAAAGCTCGTAAACAATCTGTCAGTACAGCCCAAGCCTTCTGCTCAAGGAACTTTCCTGACAAAACCTACAATGGATTTTCAATTGCACTCCATGTTGCATTTTTCACATCCACTCCCCACTGATGGTAACGCCAGAGCCCTTCTCCAACTTAAAAGCCTCAAGCAGTGACAGCAGCCGAACCATTTCCTTACTGGGTGTGCTCCAAAAAAGTTGATAAAGGGGAGCAGAGGCCCACAGTTTTAGAGCAAAACGGGTACAGAAATGAAGGGAATGAACACCACAGATGTGCTACTGATTTTCTCATTGCTCTCCTCTGCCCTTGGCCTCATGGAGAGAAGACTTCCAAGGGAAATGACAAGACACACGAGGCTGAGCACTTCTCCACTGAATGGAAACTTCTTGGCAACATTGCCTGTGTTTTTCCAGCCCAGCTCTTGCCCCACTCATCAGAGTCTGGCACGAGGAAGCCTTGCTTCTATGAATGCAATTAGGCAATTGAACACTGGGGATCCAGCTGTTGTTAAAACACAGATGCAGGGCCAAGAAGAAGCGAGATTCCAATCCAATTTCCTGGTTCACGGCAAGCCCTACCGATCTGCTCTATCATGGGGAGACTCAGTGATGCAACTGAAGTAAGAAGGCTAATACTCTCTCTTCTCCCTAGCCCAGCCCTACCACCCCAACCCAAATGCAGCCTTTCAACTCACTCATAATTAGCTTGGGCTTTCACCTGTCCTGACAAAGGGAAGATAAATACATTCCACAGCCGCTACACCGGGCCTTGTCAAGCCACTGGCAGATGCAATTCATCATTCAAGAACTGGCACAGGTTGTCCCTGACTACACAAATACCTCCCTGGGCAACTGCCTTTACCTTATCTGCGAAATGCACAACAATAAAGGAAGTGTTGGACATGCGCGGTTTCTGGAAGTGTTGGCTGCTTCCATGGCGGTCGTAGAGTTTCTGAGCCCAATTCTCATCTGTACCCTTTGGGACCTTTGAAAACAGGATGAAAAAGGAGAGGGGTTAGCGCAGAAATGCATGGATATTCAGGAAAAACTCACAAGGTAAGGAAGCTGTTCTGCACGAGGCTGGCACATTATACAGAAATGGCCTATTTACCTGGTATACCTTTATTTTATTTATTATTTATTAAAACATTTTTATGCCGCCCCATTCGCCGAAGCCTCGGGGCGGCTTACAACAATAAAGGGAGACAAGGGAAAGGTACATTCATGCCAGATTTCTTGTGGAGGGTAACTGATGTATAAGCTGATATGCCCCTTCCCTCCTAGGTAATGGATATTGTGAACTTTAAGGAGGAAAGCAGAAGTTTACATACATATGCACCTTACGCAATGAACATGGTACCTATAGGTTTTTGTGCTTATAGCATAAAAAGTAGCACATGAAGCCACCTTTTGTTTGATCAGTGGCCCAGGTATCTCAGCACTGGCAACATACCTCTGGCCCCATGCAGAAGTAGCATTAACAAGCCAGATCCTATCAATGGTGCAGGGGAGGGATGTGAGTTGTGTGAATTCGGCCCACCACGAGATCAGTCTGATGTCCAGATGTGGAACATCTGGTCTATGCATCAGGTCTATGCATATTAAAGTCAAGCTCAGTCATGGGACAATCAGATGTAATCTCTATTCTCCCATTTTCAGGACCAAGGAGTATGTGATTGCAATGTTATATCAAAACATAACCCAGGCAGACTAGCAGGTCCATGCAAAGACAGTCTGCCGGAACAAGAGGCTCAAAATGGCTAGAATCATATCTGTGCAAGGATTGCTGGTTCCCCAAGTCAGATGTCTGTCCCAGTCACAATACTGGAAGTAGTCTGGCCTTGAACCAGAGACTACCAGTCAGTGATTGAGTGATGTTACAGCTTGCCAAGATTCTCTCTACACCACAGAATCATAGAACAATAGAATCTGAAGGGGCCAGAAGGCCATCAGGTCCAACCCCCTGCTCAGTACAGGACTCCAAGTTAAACCAACCCTCTCAGATGACTAAAACCAAATTAAACCATTCCTCTCATATGGCTGAAAGCGAGATTATCTTGCTGCTGGTCTCTCCTTGCTTTGTGCTTACACACCCAACCGCTGTTTGTTTTGCACAAAATGAGAAACTGTGCAAAACTAACAGCTACCAACTATTAGGGGCACAAACAATATCCAAATTTTCAGAACTGTTCTCCCGTAGACTAAAAGCGGAGGTGATTTAAAATACGTACTTATTGAAAAAGTACTCATTTATACATAAAAGTATACATTTGCAAATGCGAAGGCAAGTTAGGGAACATGTGAACAGTTTCAAAGAAATGCAAAGAAAATGCACTTCTGTTTGCATTCATGTTCAGGATCACACATCCCTGGGACAATTTGAGTAATGTGTGTACTGTAATGAAATTATCATATATCCACATCTGAGACCTCATCCAAACATTTCCTCTCTCTCTCGACAGAGAGACGGTGGGGGCATGTCTGGGGACAAACTGTGACATTTTTATTGGCCAGGCTTTTAGTGGCTTAAGAATAAATCCCATGGGCCTTTTTAATTTTATGTTTATCCTCCAGATCATTTTTACTGCTTTTATTAGGCATTATAACTTTTTACTCCAAGGTCAGTGTTGCATAATAAAACTGTAAACAAAAATTTATGCATATATTACATTCAAACATGATTTATCTAGGCTGAATCTTGTTTTCTACCACATTAAGCTCAGCTTATGCAAAAAACAACAACAATAGACTTTCTAGGTATAAAATCACGAAATATCTTAAGTACTTAAGCACAAATAAACAGGTATGGAAAAAACATCTTTCAGGAATACCTGTTTGCTCGTTGCTTTATGAACTTGCCTAGCCCCCCCCCCAAATCTATTTAAATACTGTATTGAATAAAGTTATACTTATTTAAGTATAATTAAAGAAGCTCTCTGGCAGGTTCACAAAGCACATTAAAATATAGATTGCATTAAAAATTTATTAAATGCCATTAAAAGTTAACAATACAAAATTTAGAACCACATTGTTGTTGTTGTTAGTCGCGAAGTTGTGTCCGACCCATCGCAACCCCATGGACAACATTCCTCCAGGCCCTCCTCTCCTCCACCATCCCCTGGAGTCCACCTAAGCTCATGCCAACTGCTTCAGTGACTCCATCCAGCCACCTCATCCTCTGCCGTCTCCTTCATCTTTTGCCATCTATTGTTCCCAAAATTAGGCTCTTCTCCAAGGAGTCCTTCCTTCTCATTTGGTGGCCAAAGTATTTGAGCTTCATCTTCAGGATCTGGCCTTCTAAAGAGCAGACAGGGTTGATCTCCTCTAGGACTGACCAGTTTGATCGCCTTGCGGTCCAAGGGACTCGCAGGAGTCTCCTCCAGCACCATAATGCAAAGGCCTCAATTCTTTAGTGCTCAGCCTTCCTTATGGTCCAGTTTTCACAGCCATACATTGCAACTGGGAAAACCATAGCCTTGACTATACACACGTTTGTTGGCAGGGTGATGTCTCTGCTTTTTAGTATGCTGTCTAGATTTGCCATAGCTTTCCTCCCAAGAAGCAAGCGTCTTTTAATTTCTTGGCTGCAGTCCCCGTCTGCGGTGATCTTGGAGCCCAGGAAAATAAAATCTGTCACAACCTCCATTTCTTCCCCATCTATTTGCCAGGAAGTTCTTAATGCTGAGTTTCAAGCCAACTTTTGTGCTCTCCTCCTTCACCTGCATCAAGAGGCTCTTTAGTTCCTCTTCACTTTCTGCCATGAGAGTGGTATCATCTGCATATCTGAGGTTGTTGATATTTCTCCCAGCAGTCTTAATTCCAACTGGTGATTCATCTAGCCCTGCCTTTCTCATGCTGTGCTCTGCATATAAGTTAAATAGGCAGGGCGACAGTATTATAGCCTTGCCAAACTCCTTTCTCAATGTTGAACCGATCAGTGGTTCTGTGTCCAGTTCTCACTGTTGCTTCTTGACCTGCATATAGGTTTCTCAAGAGACAAATAAGATGGTCTGGTACTCCCATCTCTTTAAGAACTTGCCACAATTTGTTGTGATCCACACAATCAAAGGCTTTAGCATAGTCAGTGAAGCAGAAGTAGATGTTTTTCTGGAACTCTCTAGCTTTCTCCATGATCCAGCGTTTGTTGGCAATTTGATCTCTAGTTCCTCTCCCTCTTCGAAATCCTGCCTGTACTTCTGGTAGTTCTCTGTTCACATACTGCTGGAGCCTAGCTTGTACGATTTTGAGCATCACTTTGCTAGCATGTGAAATGAGTGCAATGGTGCGGTAGTTTGAACATTCTTTGGCATTGCCCTTCTTTGGGATCGGAATGTAAACTGACCTTTTCCAATCCTGTGGCCACTGTTGAGTTTTCCAAATTTGCGGGCATATTGAGTGTAGCACTTTTACTGCATCGTCTTTTAAGATTTTGAATAGCTCAGCTGGAATACTGTCACCTCCACTAGCTTTGTTGTTGCTCAGACTTCCTAAGGCCCATTTGACTTCACATTCCATGATGTCTGGCTCGAGGTCAGTGACCACCCCATCGTGGTTATCAGGGATGTTAAGCTCTTTCTTGTATAGTTCTTCTGTGTAATCTTGCCACCTCTTCTTAATCTCTTCTGCCTCTGTTAGGTCCCCGCCATTTTGGTCCTTTATCATGCCCATCTTTGCATGAAACGTTCCCTTCATATCTCCAATTGTCTTGAAGCGATCTCTGGTCCTCCCTATTCTATTGTTTTCTTCTATTTCTTTGCACTGTTCATTTAAGAAGGCATTCTTACCTCTTCTAGCTATTCTTTGGAATTCTGCATTCAATTGGGTGAATCTTTCTCTTTCTCCCTTGCCTTTCTCTTCCCTTCTTTCCTCAGCTATTTGTAAAGCTTCCTCGGACAGCCATTTTGCTTTCTTGCATTTCTTTTTCTTTGGGATGGTTTTAGTTGCTACCTCTTGTACAATGTTGCGAACCTCCGTCCATAGTTCTTCAGGCACTCTGTCTATCAGATCTAATTCCTTAAATCCATTTGTCACCTCTACTGTATATTCATCAGGGATATGATTTAGGTTCATATCTGAGTGGCCTAGTGCTTTTCGCTACTTTCACCAACTTAAGCCTAAATTTTGCAACCAGAAGCTCATGATCTGAGCCACAGTCAGCTCCTGGTCTAGTTTTTACTGACTGTATAGAGCTTCTCCATCTTTGGCTGCAGAGCACATAGTCAATCTGATTTCTGTGTTGACCTTCTGGTGATGCCCATGTGTAGAGTCGTCTCTTGGGTTGTTGGAAAAGAGTGTTTGCTATGACCATCGTACTCTCTTGACAAAATTCTACCAGCCTGTGCCCTGCTTCATTTTGTACTCCAAGGCCAAGCTTGCCTGTTATTCCAGTTATCTTTTGGCTTCCTACTTTAGCATTCCAATCCCCCATGATGATAAGGACATCATTTTTTGGTGTTAGTTCTAAAAGGTGTTGTAGGCGTTCATAGAACTGGTCAATGTCAGCTTCTTCAGCACCAGTGGCTGGACTATTGAACTATTGTGATACTGAATGGTTTGCCTTGGATTCGAACTGAGATCATTCTGTCATTTTGGAGATTGTATCCCATTACTGCTTTTCCTACTCTTTTATTGACTATGAAGGCTACTCCATTTCTTCTGAGGGATTCTTGCCCGCAGTAGTATACCTGATGCTCATCCGAATTAAATTCACCCATTCCTGTCCATTTTAGTTCACTGATTCCTAAGATGTCGATGTTCAGTCTTGTCATCTCTTGTTTGACCACATCCAGCTTGCCTTGATTCATGGATCTTACATTCCACGTTCCTATGGAGTATAGATCTTTGCAGCATCAGACTCTCCTTTCACCACCAGATACATCTGCAACTGAGTGTCCTTTCGGCTTTGACCCAGTCACTTCATTCTTTCTGGCGCTACTAGTACTAGCCCTCCGCTCTTCCCCAGTATCATTTTGGACACCTTCCGACCTGAGGGGCTCATCTTCCGGCGTCATATCTTTTTGCCTTTTGGTACTGTCCATGGGGTTTTCACAGCAAAGATACTGGAGTGGGTTGCCATTTCCTTCTCCTGTGGATCACGTTTTGTCAGAGCTCTCTGCTATGACCTGTCCGTCTTGGGTGGCCCTGCACGGCACAGCTCATAGCTTCATTGAGCTACACAAGCCCCTCCGCCACGACAAGGCAGTGATCCATGAAGGAGAGAACAACATTAAACAGGTTAATATACATACGATATAAAATAACAACTAGGAGGAGATGGAGGAGGAGATTCAGACCTAAATTAACAGCTTAGCAGGCCCCAGTAAGCTATTTGAGTGTCCTGCTGTAGAGGGCGGTGTTTACCTGGCACCAAAAAAATAGTAATGTTGGCACCAGTTGGGCCTCACTGGTTCCCACCACCACTGAAAAGGCCCTTCTCTTTGTTGCCACCAACTGAGCTCCCTCAGAGGTGGCAGTTGGAGATAGGCCCCAAAACTTGTAAAACTATTGTAGTGTAAAATTAAAATAATTTTAAATAATTAATTCCATATAGTTTCACCAAGAAATGATGTCTCAGGTGAATTACTAACACTAAGGTCTGAAAAGAAAGAATAGGTAATAGAAGAAGGTGTGAACACTCTGCTGGTCAAATTTGCAAACGATACTAAAACTGGAGCAGTGGCCACAACTGAGGAGCAGGTACTCCAGATCCAAAAGGATCTGGGCAGACTATGGAAGTGGGCAGGAGACAACAGGATGGCATTCAATGTGGATAAGTGCAAGGTCTTGCACTTGGGGCATAGGAATGGGTGTCATAAGTACAGGTTAGATGACAAGTGGCCGGAGAGCAGCAGTTGTGAAAGGGACCTCAGGGTGCTGGTCGACTGCAGGCTAAACATGAGTCAGCAGTGTGATGCAGTAGTCAAGAGGGCAAACACCACCCTTGGTTGCATAGCCAGAAGTGTGGCTTCTAGATTGAGAGAGGTATTACTACCGCTCCATACGACTCTGGTGCGCCCGCAACTGGAGTATTGTGTTCAGTTTTGGGCCCCTCATTACAGAAAGGATATAGCCAGGTTGGAGTCAATGCAGCGTAGGGCCACAAGGTTGGCGGCCAGTTTGCAGGGGATGGGGGATGAGGCGAGACTGAGGGAACTGGGTCTCTTCAGCCTGGAGAAGAGGAGACTCAGAGGGGATCTGTTGGCGACATACAGGTATGTGATGGGGTGTCACACGGAGATGGGTAGAGGCCTGTTCTCCCCTGCAGAGTGAAGCTCAGGGAACCAAGGTTCAATTTAGATGCCAGGAAGCACTTTCTGACAGTCAGGACCCCGAGGGTATGGAATGGGCTCCCAGGGGAGGTGGTTGAGGCCCCATCGGTGCGGGTGTTCAAGGATAGGCTAGACATGCACATGGTGGGCATGTCATGAGCGGAGCCGACTGGAGCCAGGGGTCAGACTAGATGGTCCAGGAGACCCCTTCTGACTCGCTCTGTTTCTATGTTTTTATGTAATACTTTTCCAGAAGGTACTACAACACATAACAGCTCAGGATGCAATCTCCACTTCGGACAACTTGCTGGGAAACAGGATTCTCCTTGCTCTGTATTATCAAAAATTCCTACTACATCTAAAGGACTATCAGAATGCCTTGGAGGCTGCTTCACAGCAGAGTTACCAGAACATTTCAACAATAAGGGCAGCATGGCAAGGATGTGGTGGAGGTTCTCTTGGGTGTTACTGTTCAAAGCTGTTCCTCCCTGGAACTCCTGCTCCATAGCTACAAGTTGAGAAGGGTTACCACTTCTGACAAGAACCTCTGGCTTTTTCCCACCCCATCAGGGCTGACAGCCATTTCCCTTCTCATAGTCCATTCATAAGCCTCCAAAAGCGGTCATGGATAGTTTGAACAATATAAATCTGGAGCACTAATCCAAATGGAGGGAGGTAGTGCGACATTTTATTGTCCAAAGAGTAATGTAATGCAAAGCTGCTGTAAGGATAAAACCAACATTGCTTCCCTTTGCTATCCTCTCCACAGCCTCAAAACTTTCTGTGTACCCCTCCAATCCGCTCCAGAGAAGAGGGGAAAACCATTCCACTAGCACTTTTCATCCCATGGGTGCATGAATGATATTAGATCCAGTACACTGCTCTGTTCAGCTGCATCAGCAACAAACACAGATTTTTTAAAAAATCAGGCGTATCACCTAGGGTTGTACTGTTATACTCTGTTTACCTTACATTCTTCATCCAGCAAGTCCAAAATACCCAGCTTAGCTTCAATAAGATCTATGCACGGCTGGTTGTCATAAAAATCTATGAGCGTCCAAGGGATTTGCTCCTTCATGTATTCTTCTTGTTCCAATTTAAATACATGCTGCAACAGAAAGAGACAGTAAAAATCTGCCTGCGTTTAGGAAAGACTAATTTGATAATAAACCAGGAATGCTCTCAGGGGTGTAGCAGACTTTATTTTAAAAACCTAGACAGTGGTTATAAGTAGCTACTTAGCCAACTCCTCGATTTAACATGTGCTTTATTAATTCTTATTCCACCCTCTCTGGCTGCACTCAAAAACAATACAGGGTATTTAACACGAGATGAAGCTGATATGAACTAAAAGGGGTGCTTAAAAAGTAAAGTGAAGCACACCTATATTACTTTGGATTTAATTTACATAACTGGAATCTGACACAGTCCTAATATTTCCTGAGAGCCCCAGTACATTTCCCCACTGAATTCTGATGCTTCCATGAGGAAGTGACAAGATGTATATCTGTAGGCAGCTTGGAGTCATTTTAGGATAACCTGACAGCATACACTGCAAGCCGAAAGTGTCTGTCCTACAGATATTGACTGGGTTCAGACAACACAATAATCCCACCTTCAGGGTTGAGTATGGGTTGAGTGCAGGTTGCATTGTTGTTCAAACAAGGGTTCTCACGTTACCCCAACCAAGGTGTCCTACCAAGCCCTGGCTTGTTAATTATAAACAACCATGGTTTGTTGGGTTTGAGCTGTGAATTGTTCACCATTGTTTATTATCCTGGCGGGGCTCAGAGTCATCAGGAAGCCACAGCTCAATGACAACCCACACTCAACCTGTGGGCAGGAGTTACCCAATCATTGTTAGAGTTCCCACTTCTTTTACCTCAGGGAGTCTTTGCATCCACCATGGAAACTCATGGAGAAAGATACATCCAAGAGGCAGATGCCCACTCAGTTCCAATTTCTGTACTTCTGAGGCCCTGAGAATCACTTGCAGGTTCAAGCACTAATGAACACCATTTCAGGTGCCAGCCCAGATCAGAGAAATATGCAGATTTGTAAATGGTCGTGCAAGTCCAGGGATAGGCAGGCTGTCCCTGTATGTACTGATGGGTGTGTTCTGGAAAATTCACCTCAGCATTAGACGGAGGCAGGGGCCTCAGCAACCTGGAAGCTACTTCCCTGAGGGCAGAAGGTGGGTGCTGCTATCTTCTCTATGTTCTTCTTTGGGTAGCTCATTCCTCAAGGTGCTGCCCTTGGACTCAAGCTACCATCAAACCCATCGCTTATGTTCATTGTGATCATCATGACCCTCACCATCATGCAGTATACGTGCTTGGCGCTTCCTACAAAACATGCATGGCCAGTCCTTTCTCCCAAAGGGCTTATAAGCTAAAACAGACTTGGCAAAACATTGCAGGGGGGAGGCTTCTGAGGAACCACCTTGCCCTGAGTGGGTGGGAAAGGAGGCACATTGGCTTCATGAGTCACCCCCGTTCAGTCCCACCGCACAAAAGCAGGCAGGGGGGTTTTGTGGAGCCTTCTTGCTTTGAAGGGACAGGAGAAGGAGCAGAGTAACCTGGACCCAGGAAAAAGAAGCAAAAGGACCACCACTGAGGATGACAAACTGTCCCAAGGACAGAATCTAATCCTGCTTACCTGACAGAAGGACGTGCTATTAGTTAGACCAGTAAGACACTGGATGGTTAGTAATCCCAACAGCTGCATTTATTAATTATAATATTTATGCACTGCTCCACATCTAAACAGATTCGGAAATACATGCTTTATTTCATGTTACATGTTCCTGAATCTGTGAAGAGATGGGTTGCAGATGTTTTCAGCTGCAATTGGAATTTAGGCTGCGTGTGTTCACTAACATCAATTGAATATATTTCTGACTTGAAGCGCATATAAGATCATACCCCTGTTACAACCTGGGTGCTTCTACTTAATACTGCTGTTGGTGAAAACAAAATAGTCCCAACTGAAAAAATGTTATGTGTTTTTAAAAAAAGATAATATATTTGAAGAATTGCCATTTTTACACACGCTGAATCATGAAAAGCCAGGCACGGATACTTTCCTAACCCCTGCCCTTCTGGCCACCTCCAGATAAACTTGCTGATAAAAAACTGGAAACCCAAATTACCGAGTTGAACTGCTGCTGTAGCTTTTCGTTGGCATAGTTGATGCAGAATTGTTCGAAGCTATTCATTTCAAAGGTTTCAAACCTGCAGAGCAAAACAATATTCTTGGGTAAGCCTACACTGAATTCGTTCTAAAATGCATCTTCAATGTTTTCATTTGCATTGTTTTATTCTTTTTTGTAAATTGCCCTGGGCATACGATTGACCAGCATTAAAAATATCAATTTTTCATATATATATATATATATATATATATATATATATATTCATTGCATTATGGCAGACTTCCTCAGCCAGGTGCGCTGCAGATGTGCCAGACATAAATTCCACTGCTGACCAGAGGATGATAGGACTTGCACTCAGACACCTCTGAAGAGCACCCAGCAGGGTAGGGCTGCATGCCACTTACTGGAAACAACAGCGATGATGCCCAAACCCTCCAGCACCTTTGCCCTCCGCCTCATACAGGTGCGCCACTCTCTTCTGCCATTCTTGTTTCTCCCACTGTTGCAAATCCAGTCGCTGATGAATACCAACAGCAGCTGCATGCCTCCCAGGGCAGGGAATTGCTAACCATTATATTCCTACCCACAGGACAGATGAGTGGAACGATATGATGCATTTGATCCTCAAATGTCCGCCACTCCAGCTTTGCACAGAAGAGGTTCTGTTCACAAGACCGCAAGCAGCACGCTACACCAGCACGGACGGGTTGCAGCTTGGAGGCGGAGCCTCTGCTGTGCACGCAGGAAGCCCCAGATTCAACCCCTGGCATCTCCGGAGAGGGTGAGGAAAGGACCTTCCCACAAACCCTGGAGATTCACAGCCTGTCAGTAGCATCAATTCCAGGCTAGGTGGGCCAGGAGAGGTTTGTAGATTCTTATGAGGCCGGCCTGCCTGCCCTAAGGCACCAGGGCTCTGTAAATGGCACCATTTAAAATTTCCCACAATGCCCCAAAGCAATGCCACCTTAGCGGATTCCAGAGCATTCTGGGAAATTCTGGCTTCCTGGATGTGTGCTGATGAGTCCACAGGCAGGAGTGGCCACCAAACCAAGAGGTCACCAAGGCCTCTTTGTCTAGGTCCCACTTCCCTGTAACCTTGAAGCTGGCCCTACTCAAAACTAGTGGATTGCCTTTCTCATTAGGAAGCTGCTGCTGATTGTTGTTGTTATTGTCATTATTGTTATTATTATTATTATTTTGTGACTGTGGTAATTATAACGTTTCAAAGTGGCCATACATTCTGGACAAACATGTCTAAAAGTCAAATTGTTAATGGTTTGAATACCCCCCTTTTTTGAACAAGCAAAGCATGAGAAAAATCATGGCTGATCTAAACACCTAGAGATAAACAACAACCTCTGTGAGTTTTTTTTTAAATTCTAAGAAAGAAACAGGAGGAAACATGGGCTTTCTCCTTTCAATTAATACAGCTTTTGAGAAGATAAAAGCACAACTAAGCAGAATGCTTTCCACTGGACCAAAAAGATAAAGAGCTTAAAATATCTTTTCATTGTCATTTTAGGGGCTACATTTGTAACTGTCCATGCTCAACAATACTGTTATTTAATACTAGCACAATCATTCCCCAATTTTTCCATTTTATCAGATTAAGAGCACCTCTATTATCATTTTAACAGCTTAACTCTAACAGACCAAAACTGCTGAAGGCTTAAGGTAATACCATTAAGGTTACAATTTGTAAGCGTGTTGCTCCGATGGAAATCCAATCCCTCGTTCTTTGGTTGATTGAAGCAGTTTAAGGCACTTGACTTCTATTCGTCTCATCAGACTTGGTTTTAAGTTGTTATTTTTTATGGACCTGTGATGTTACAATTCTGGTTTGACGTCTAAAAAGTCGGAAGACAACTGCTTCCAGCTCTCCATGAAAACAAGCAGGTGAGCACAGAATACACGTGTGTTTCCTCTAACTTGGGATCAACTGATGATTACCTTTCATGGCAACAAAGACATGGGGCAGCCTTCTCAGCAACGATACCCCATCCCAGATGACACACCACCCTCAACTTTGTAGCATCTTACGTAAAAACCACTGCAGAGTCTAAGTATTTTTTATTTCTCAGGAACTGTCTGGACTGACCTTACCATTAGCAAGAGCGAGGCAACCAATTCAGGGAACAGATTTTGGGTGTCACAAAAAGACAGCAAATTATGAGTTATTTATTGTTTGTCTGAACTGCCCTGAGAGGGGAGAAATTTTGGGTTTGCCAAAATAACATGCCAAGGTAACAGGATTGGCTTTGGGCATGGTGCTACCTGAGGTGGGTGGGTGTGGTCCCAATTCCTGCGCCAATTGAAGCAGCAAAGTATCCTGGGAAAAGCATGGCATCTGGTATATCAAAGGGCTTATGGGTGCAGCAATTGCTGACTGGGGGTGCTGGGATTTGTAGGACTATTTGTGCCTAAACATGCCAAGGATTGCACCCAAAGAGTGTAGACTATTAAGTTGGGAATCCTCTAGTAGAAATATTACTTTGGAGAAGCTACTGCTTCTAAGCGTCAGCACCCCATCGGCAGTACAGAATAACAATACTGGCCTACCTTGCAGGATTCTCATGAGGATTACTCAGTTAATGTTAACGAGACAATGGCTTACCAAGTTAATGTTAACTGAGTTAATGAGATATAGGTCAGGTATTTTTATTATTACTATGAGGCAATAAAACAAAGCAATTGAAGATTTTAACAGAGAGGTGCTACTTCTTTTGATTAATTTGCTCATATTAACTGATGCCATTAAAAACAACAACTCCTCTTATGCCATGTGGTGGGGAATGTGTTGGACCAGGGATTCAGAGATCCAGGTTCTAGTCCCCCTCAGTCATGAAATCACAGGGTTGGAGTTGTGAGGACAAAATGGAGCTAGGTAAGCCACCCTGGGCTCTTCACAAGAGTAAGACAGGAAGGATATCAATGCAGTGTAATAACGATAATGATAATAAAGCACATCCATGTATGATCCATGGTAGCATCTACAAGCTGCAACCTCACATGGATGGAATCACACTCTGGGGTTGACATGTTTCCAGCAAGCTGTCAGCACTGCATCCGTATCACACTCTTCTTGGCTTTTGAAGTGTGTACTCCTATTTATTTATTTATTTAGGAAGTTTTGTATGCCGTCCCAGTCACATAAGCCTCAGGAAGGCTTCCAACATCATAAATAAACAGTTATTCAGACAAAAACATATAAAATCTGGATTCATCCTAGCTAAAAGATTTTAAAACCAATAAATAATGTCAACAATCATTAAAATATCATTTAAATAAAAAGGTCTTGGCCTGGCGCGAAAAAACAAATAACGATGGCGCCAGGAGGACCTCTCTGGGGAGCGCATTCCATAGGTGGGCGCCACCACAGAGAAAGCCCTCCTCTGAGTAACCACCCTCCTAATTTCTTTCACGGAGGGCTCCCGGAGAAGGGCCTCTGCCGCCGATCTCAAGGAGCGGGGGGGGGGGGGGGGGGAAAGGGGGGGGGGGGGGGGGGGCAGATATGGACGCAGGCGTTCCTTTAGATATCCAGGTCCCAAGTTGTTAAGGGATTTATAGGTGATAACCAGCACCTTGAATTGGGCCCGGACTTCGATGGGGAGCCAGTGAAGCTGGTAGAGGACTGGGGTTATATGAGAATAACGCCCAGTCCCCATCAGCAACCTGGCTGCTCTATTTTGAACCATCTGAAGTATCTGGACTGTCTTCAAGGGCAGCCCCACATCAAGCGCGTTACAGAAGTCCAATCGGAAAGTAACTAATGCATGTGTCACTGTCACCAGGCAATTCTACTTCTACCTTACACCTCTCCTACTTGACAGGATTATCTGAAGCAGCCTTGTCCAAACTGGTGTCTTTCAGACACGAGCCCCAGCCAAGGGCCAGGAAAGATGGTTCAAAACATCTGAAGAGCACAAAGTTGGGGAAAGCTGCAGTGAATGACAGCTGAATCAATGTACATGAAGGCTTTAGTACTCTAAGACACCATCCTTCCTCAATGGTCTTCCCTTGGACTATTAATCTAATTTAGATCTTTCGGTTTCTCCAGAACTTTCTCCAGAACATCTTTACCGTCCTGCACCAAGTTCGCCTTAAGCCTTCAGTACCACTGTAGCCTGTGATGTTACTGGACTGCCTCTTTGAAGAGAGGGTGAGTTCAGAAGATCCTCTTTCTCCTGGTTGAACTTTGCAGGTATCAGCTTCTGTCCCCCACCCACCAACAACGACAGTGTTGCAGATTATGCGATGGGGGCTACATATAAGCTGTCTAAATAAATGAATAAAAAGAACACTACATACTTCATTTCCCCCTACTTTGGTATGGTATGTGACTGAAAATACCATCATCACTTACTGGAACAATTGTATGGGAGTTATCTCCAGTTGAGAAATTAAATCATGCATGGTGGTTTTTTACTGGTACTTCAAATCATGGTTCTATCTTGCTTTTATTTTGGGAGCACAAGGCAATAAACACAAAGGTTATCCAGGTGTATCCTTCCAACAAAGGTAAGACTAAGAGACAGTGACTAGCCCAAAGTCTGAACTCAGATCTCCTCAGCTCAACTCAGTAACCATTAAATCATACCAACTCTTTACAAAATAAGATTTCCCTTTTTATTTAAAAGTGTGAATTATACCCTCCCAAGGGAACCATAATATTTTGCCAGTTGAGTAGCTGTGCTAGTCTGAAGGAAGAATTCTTTTTCATGAAAAATTAAAGCCACAAAGGTTTTGAAATGAAGACGGAAACGAAATCCAAACAGTAAAGCACACTCCCCTGTTTTGCTTTCTGCAAACACTGAGTCACCCGGAGTCCACTCCCATGTCTTTTTTTAAACCAATGTTTCTCAAAAAGAAGAGTGAAAATGCAAGCACATGTCAGGGATTTTAGATGCATGCACGCACATCCCATAGAAAACTTTGTTGTTTCAGCACCAGTGACTGGCAAATTTCCTTCCTGGCTAAGCCACCTGGATGTATCGGAGACACGCTGAGCCTCCTATGGCATATTTACAGGGACTAACAGGGGATGCTCATGAAACACAGAGACATAGAAACAGAGTGAGTCAGAAGGGGCCTCCTGGGCCATCTAGTCTGACCCCCGGCTCCAGCAGGCTCTGCTCACGACATGCTCACCATGTGCATGTCCAGCCTCAGAAGAAGGTGAGGACATGCCACACCCTTTAGCATCTTTGATGGAGAAGCTGCGATTGGCACACAGCCAGAGCAAGGCTGACTGAGGGCAAGCCATGCTTCTCTTTAAAGCACCCAGGTTCAGGAAATCTTAGTTTTAAGAGAGCCCGAGAAAAGCCACCGTAATGCCTAAAGAAGACTCGGACAACAATGCTGATGGTAGTGATGAGGATACTATCTATACTGGTGTGCCAAGGAGGTCCTAAGCGCTAAAAAGATACTGAGCTAAGGCCCAGGGGACAACAAAAATGCACACATTTTCATGAGCTAATTTCCACAAGCTCTAAAGTCTGTGCTGTGAACCAGTCCCTTCCCTCAGATTACCAAACTCAAGACAATTCTTTAAAATGCAGTTAAATTTACTGAAACTCCACAGATGACAGAACAGTCTGAGTTCTGAACAGCCTTCTCCCAAAACTGAAAAGAGAAGCCTCTGCTCATGTAAAGAGTTGGATCCAAACTGGATCCCCTTTGGTCGCTGCATTTCAATAAAGCTTCTGGTTCAGGGCAGCGCAAATGCAGATGCCTTCCCAAGTGAGCAGCCCTTTCCTTCTGATGCCTCTTTGCTGGGTCCAGCACATGCTGCATCTCCCCCCCCCCCCAAACCCTTCTGCCCCTTCCAAAACAGGCGGATCCGCACCTTCTGCCTGAGAAACGCCACTGCTACAGCCAAGGAGCTTCAAAGGCTTCGCCTCCCCTCGCTCCTGCCCCCTTCCTCCTGTTCAGAATCTGATGATGAATCCAGCTTGCATGACTGTGGGCCCACCCTCTACAGCAGGGTCCTCGAACTTTTTGAACAGGGGGCCAGTTGAAAGGTGGCGGCTACACACGTGGGCGGTGAGGGGGGTGCCTGGGGGCACGGGCCGGTGAGGTGCCATCGGGTGTGCGGAAGGCGGCTTGCTCCCTCGGAGATCTCCAAGCGAGTGGTCCAAAACCATCTCCGAGTGCGCAAGCCACCACCTCCCTGCCCGCGCAGCCGGGCCGGATGGATGGCCGTGGCAGGCCGGATCCGTCCTGCAGGCCGTAGTTTGAGGACCCACGCTCTACAGCCGGAGTGTTTGTGCATCTTTAAGGGATCCTGTCTCTTATGGTGTCCCTTCTGCTAAAAAGAGGAGCACGGCTGCAGAGGGGAAAGCATCAGAGAACAAACTTGTACAGAAAAGGGTTATTTGTAACCCGCCCAAGCAGCCTTATGGCTAATGGGGCGGGAGAATGAGTGAGTGAGTGAGTGAGTGAGTGAGTGAGTGAGTGACAGAGACAGAGACAGAGACAGAGACAGAGACAGACAGACAGACAGACAGATCCCAGGAAGGAGCAGCAGGGGGTGAAGCAGGGCTCTACCCAAGCGGGCTGCTCTCTAACACCATCTCAGTATCAGTACCATCCTCTTCATCAAGACATTGACAAGTACGACTGCAACAAAATGTTGCAGCATGGAGCACCCCTGTTCGCTATTCCAGCCACTGCCTTCCATCTCTCTGTCTGGTGACCTCACAAAGGCAGGATTCTGTGGCCACGGAGCATGCTCAGTTCTCTTTTCCCAACCCACCGATCCCTTTTTCGCATGGGCACTGTGCGCAGGAAAGAGAAGTGATAATAATTCCATCCAACTCTCCTGTTTGAGCTGAGAATGCCATGATTTTCAAAGCTCTGTGCCAGGGAAAAGCCGACCCTCTAGTTGTCTGGATTTATGGGAAAGAATGCTGTCATTTTAACAGATATGCTAATTTAACTGTTTTGTTTTTGTTGTAGGCTATTTTAGTATTTTACAGAGAAGTCTCTAGTAAGCTTAGTAAAATTAAAATATCGTGTGCAGGGAAATCCACGAAATGGGGATCAGCCCACTTGCAATTCCAGAAAGGCTCGGCTTCCCAGTGTATGTTTCTATAAACAGAAGATTTATCTCACTTTCATCTTCCAAATCAATTAGAAGCATTAAGAACATTAATAATTTATCCATCTGGTGTCTGAGGTTTATAGTTTCAAAGTCAGAAAAACTGCTATAAAAACATGAGCAACTTAGTTCGAGTCCTATCCCTTAACCTACTAGGCTGCTGTGTTTCTCAGACATGTTATTTTCAGAACTACTCGTATAACATGAAGCACAGGCAACTTAGCTTGATATGCTGCATGATGCCTTCAAGGACCTTCTGCAAGGCAGACGGGCTTTTGCAAGATTTCAGAAGGTTTTTCAATAAACAGCAAATCTGTGAAACTCTCAGTGCTACCAGGGGAAGCCTCAGCAACAGAACATGTAGTTAATTCTTTGCTTTTAAACCCCAAGACTTTAGAGGGTTTCTCTTTCAATTTCTTGTATTTTGAAAGTCATGATTTCCAACTATATGCTTTCTAATGGCCAGCTCTTGAACCCAGATTCTAAGATTGGGCAATTTGTGGCTGCCCAGATACGTTGGACTACAGCTCCTATCAGTCATAGCTGACACAGTCAGAGGTGAATAAGCATGGAAGTGGCAGGTCAAACATCTGGAGAGATGTAAACTTCCCACTGAGAATTTTAGCCATTCTCAGTCTAATGAAAATGTGTCAACACGGCTGAAGCAGATGTGTTAAAACTACTTTTACTTACAATATACCTCTCTTCGCAAGCACTTTCAGGGGAAAGCTTTGCAAATGTCTGCCGCACTGAATGTGATAATGATCAGCATCCTGAGCCATAGTTCCAAACTGTATTTCAAAACAGGAGTGATTTGTGCACGCTGTTCGTGCTAAATGGACCAACGGCAGGCAGATACAAGATGCAAATGAGCTTTCATTAAATGATTTGCGATCAAGCTTCATTTGGCCCATGTGCTCAGAAGACTGCCTCTTTCCTCCTGCTAAGCCTTTGCTAAGTTGCATGAGAAATGCTAGGGGAGAGGGTTGCCCTGCCTGGACTAAGTATGGACACACAGCTCACCTAGGGCTGATGGCTGGCGCAGATTTTACAAAGTCGTTTGCATATCACTTTGTCACTGACATAAACCTGTTTGCCTATCTGACACTCAGCCCTTTGTGTAAAGTATTCCTCCCCTGCCTACTGGCCCCCAGATGTGTTGGACTACAGCTCCCATAATTCCCTGCCAATAAGGCTAGGAGAGGCTGATTGGAACCTTTTGAGTAGGTAAGGAACTCATAGAAACATAGAAACAGAGTGAGTCAGAAGGGGCCTCCCGGGCCATCTGGCCTGACCCCTGACTCCAGCCAGCTCCGCTCACGACATGCCCACCATGTGGACGTCCAGCCTCTCCTTGAACACCCGCACCGATGGGGCCTCAACCACCTCCCGTGGAAGCCCATTCCACACCCTCGGGGTCCTGACTGTCAGGAAGTGCTTCCTGGCATCCAAATGGAACCTTGGCTCCCTGAGCTTGGCTCCGTTGGAGCGCGTCCTGCCTTCCTCTGCAGGGGAGAACAGGTCCCTACCAGAGACCTCCGAATTCTTTTCTAGTCCATCTGACAATGGATCTTCAAAGAAGGAGCATCTCTTGCCAGTGCGGTAAGATAATCGGAAAGACCCTTTTTCATATTCTACCTGGAAAGGAAGATACTTGTTATGTGCAAAGGAGAAGGGTTTTCTTCACAGAGCTGCCCAAATTTGGGGTTACCCTTCAGAAGGGAGGTTATGTCAAAGTACATTCCTTGGCACTAGCATTTTACAAATTATATTGGCATTTTAGCTGGCTGAAATCAGTATGCATTTTTTCTGTGAGGGGTTCCAATACTGAGGCGAATAATAATAGGGACCATGGGCATCTTTCTTTTGTCCCCCTTTGGATAATTATAGAAATGGTCTTGATTATTTCTTTCCTGTTTTGCTTCTAAGTAAAGTATTTGAACAAATTTAGGGCCAAACTCAAACTTACACACCATACCCATTAAAAACATTGTTTCTATGCAATCAAAAGCTTTGAATATATCTTTTATGGAATGCGCTCCCCAGAGAGGTCCGCCTGGAGCCATCGTTATTTATTTTTTGGCGCCAGGTGAAGACCTTTTTATTCAAATGTCATTTTAATTGTTAATAGTATTTATTCATTTTATTCTTTGGCCAGGGCGACTTAATTTATACTGTTAATTTATATTATTCTATGGAAGTTTATTTATGGATGTGAGCCACCCCGAGGCTTCGGCGAATGGGGTGGCATAGAAGTCTCCTAAATAAATAAATAATAAATATACAAAAACAGCCAGTGGTGAGATTCTTTTATTTGTTGAAGCCAATTATATTTAGTAATCTCTTAATGGGATCTGTTATATGCTGATTACAGATAAGGCCTGTCTGGGCAAGGTGTAAATATTTTGTTATCAAAATTTTCATACAGTTTATCAGTACTGATGTAAACATTGTATGGCCTACGCTTAATCATGGAATTGATCTATAAGAGTTGATCAGAGCAGGATCCTTAACTGGTTTTGGAATTCTGACTATGCTTGATTTTCTCCATGTTGTGGGGGATACAGAAACATAGAAAGAGAGCGAGTTAGAAGAGGCTTCCTGGGCCATCTAGTCTGACCCCTGGCTCTAGCCAGCTCTGCTCATGACATGCCTACCATGTGCATGGGACCCTCCTGGAACATCATTCAGCAACCCAGATTCAGGCTGGACATCAGGAAAAGCTTCCCTACTGTCAGAGCAATATGACAGTGGAACCAGCTGCCTGGAGAGGTGCCAGGCTCTCCCACACTAGAGTCATTCAAGAGGAAACTGGACTTCCATCTGAGTGGGATGGTGTGACTTGGTGTCCTGCAACAGCAGGGGCTGGACCTGATGGCCTTCTGGCCTCCCCCAACTCTATTGTTCTATGATTCTAAGAAACATGACTGTGTGACAGATAATTATTGCTGCAGTACTGGTGAGGCCTCATCTGGAGCACTGTGTCCAGTTGTTGTTGTTGTTGTTGTTGTTGTTGTTGTTATTACATTACTATGCCGCCCCTTGCCGAAGCCTCAGGGCGGCTTACAACACAATAAAATACATTGAAATACAATAGAACATAATAAATTACCATTAAATACAAAAATACAAAAAATACACTGAGTTACGAACATAATAATATAAAATTAAAATTATCAGTATAAAATAAGTAAATAAATAATATAGGAGGAGAAAAGAGAAGGAAGAAGAAAGTTGCCCTGGCCAGATCATATATTTTAACAATTAAAATGATGTTTAAATAAAAAGGTCTTTACCTGGCGCCGAAAAACCAGTAACGACGGTGCCAGGCGGACCTCTTTGGGGAGTGAATTCCATAGGTTGGGTGCCACTGCAGAGAAAGCCCTCCTCTGAGTACTTACTCTCCTAATTTCTTTCATGGAGGGTTCCCGGAGAAGGGACTCTCCCGCAGATCTCAAGGGGCGGGCGGGCATATATGGACGTAAGCGCTCGTTCAGGTAGCCAGGACCCAAGCAGTTTAGGGCTTTATAGGTCATAATCAACACCTTGAATTGGGCCCAGGCTTCAATGGGAAGCCAGTGAAGCTGACGGAGGACTGGAGTCATGTGAGCGTAACGCCCCGTCCCCGTCAGCAACCTGGCAGTTCTATTTTGCACCAATTGAAGTGTTCGGACCGTCTTCAGGGGAAGCCCTACGTAAAGCGTTATGGGCACCACAGTTTAAGAAAGATGTCTGGAAAGGGCTCATGGGAGAGCAGCAAGGATGATCCAGGGACTGGAGACTGGAAAGCCCTATGATGACAGCTGGAAAGAACTGGACGTGTTCAGCCTTAAGAAGAATGAGAGGAGAGAGGACAGCACTCTACAAGTACCTGAAAGGCTGTTATATTCTCCTTCTGGTTTCCGGTCTTTTGAAGTCAAGTTCTTTTATCAAAAATTAACGGAACAGCATGAACTCTAAATTGTGCTCTGTCAGGGTTCAGGGAGAAGCCTCTGCCCATGCAAAGAGTTGAACCCAAACGGGAAGCTTTCCCTCTGTCCCTCCCTTTCAGTGAAGCTTCTGGCTGCACCAAGGCTGGGGGGGGGGGGGGGCTTGCTGTCTAAGGGCAAGATGGCAGGGACAGCAAAGACCCTCTAACTGGGCTGCTTGGTTCTCCCATCACCTCCTTACGAGGTCAAGGGCTTCATTTCGCAGCTGCTCCCTCACCTCCTGGAAACCTTCCTGCCCCTACCAAAGCAGGCCAGTTCTCAGACTCAGAATCTCAGGCTTCAAAATCCTCCACCCCTCTCGCTCTTCTTCCTTCTCCTCACAATAGGACAACTCTCTCTAAACGGTCTGCAGTGAGCAAAGGACGGGCCAGCTCTCTGCACGACTGACTTGAGGTCACTTGCAAAACTGAAGAGACCCTTGGGATAGATGAGCAACCCCCAAACAAGCTGGGGATCCTGCTAGGAAGGGGATGAAATTGAGGGGCTGTTCCCAACATACCCTTTTCTGCAGGATGACTGGCATTTCTGGAGGGTGGGTGCTTTTGTGTCCCTAAGTTTGTATGACTAACAACCCACTGTGGATTAAGCCTCCCTTGCAAAACCACAGCAGGTTTGCATGACATGGTAAACCAGATCCTGTTAACCGTGAACAACCCATTAAAAGAACCCATGGTTTGTTGTTGGGGGTTGGGAATGGCCTGCCTTGGTTTGCAATCTCAGCTGGGTTTGGACAATGTGATGATCATGTTTCAACAACAAACCCACAGTTCAGTGACAAGCCACTCTCAATCCCTTGACAGTCTGGGTTATTAGGTTGTCTGAACCAGCTCAGTGTGGTTTGTTGACATATGACATTAAGGAGTAATGCCAATGTTTGGGATGGGGATGATTTTATTATTGCTTATGAGAATCATGAAGTGGCATATCATGTGGATTTTCTGCCTCAAGTGCCAAAGTACCTTCTATGGGTGGGATAATTTTATCTACAATTACTACATATGGCGAATGTATTAAAATAAATCTCATATAAGCCCAGGCCAGCAACTTCCTTCTCTTTATTGCTTAGCACTTTGTATCTCTCTACGTGCTTCACAGACAATAATCTGCCTGCCTCCAGCCCCTACTTTCCTTGAAAAAGATCCAGAACTGTGGAAGGAAAAACTCAAATCCCTCAGAGGTCTTCCTCTTGATGCTTTCTCTGTAACAATGGGAGCCTTTCACAGCAAACCTTTCTGCAATGCACCAGTTTTTAACCTTTATGGCCCCAGGGTAGCCATCTGGGGCCCAGCAGTCCACTATTTGGGGAGACGGGGAGACGGGGGGGGGCGGGGGTTCTGCTGCCTTTACGAAATGTGACTTGGCGTCCATCCCCTAGGACAGGGAGGTGGCAGCTAATTTCTACCAGTGTTCCTAATAGATAATGCTCTTTTGCTAAAGAGATCATTCGTTGACATCTCTGCTGGCAAAGCTCCTTGCACTGAAGCATCCCTTTGATCAATTAAAGGATGCCACTTTAGCCCAGTTCTGCATTTTATTTTTAGGGCAGGGATGGCTCCCTGTCCCCCAACCGCTTCTCTGACAAATCAGCATAAGTGCCATTCAGTGGGTGAAGGGAGAAAAGTTTCACCGCAGTAGATATTCTCGTGTCTAACTTAATCTTTCATGGGTATTATACTCAAATTCACATCCCAATCTCAGCTTAGGCCCCTTTGAGTGGCAGGCACTTCATCCCATTGGTTGTATACCTCTCTCTTTTTCTTCTTTGTCACAAACAGCTTTTGGCCTGTCAAACCTCCATCCGTCGTAGAGGGAACACTCTCTCTGGCATGAAGAAAACTTCAACAGGCTGTCTTTTAAAATATCTGTCTGCAATCTGTATACCTCTTGTGTATCAGTCATCAAGGCACACAGCACCTCTCCTCCCCACAACAAAGGGTTAAAGTAGACTTTTTGTTAAGGTGAGAAAGTTGTGTTGGTGAATCGTGCTGGTAGGGAGGATTATGAATGGTGGACTGAAAGACAGGTGCTTCCCACTCAGAGTCTGCTATTTAAACCCACTGTGTGTGTTAACATCAGGAATTTTATAAACTTATACTATGCTTTGGGAATAATATATTAAAGTCAATCTTAAAGGAAATCAACCCTGACTGCTCTTTAAAAGGCCAGATGCTGAAGATGAAACTCAACTACTTTGGCCACCTAATGAGAAGGAAGGACTCCCTGGAGAAGACCCTGATGCTGGGAACGATTGAGGGCAAAAGAGAAGGGGGCGGCAGAGGACGAGGTGGCTGGATGGGGTCACTGTGGCAGTAGGTGTGGGCCTGGGTGGACTCCGGGGGATGGTGGCGGACAGGAGAGCCTGGAGGAATGTTGTCCATGGGGTCACAATGGGTCGGGCACGACTTTGCGACTAACAACAACACTACTTTGGGAAATAGCTAGTGATACATTACTGGTGATGCATGTTCCAGCTAAATACAGAAACCCCTTATCATAAAAACCCTAGGCCAGGCCAAGTTTGTCACACACCTAACCTACATCACAGGGCTGTTGTGTGGATAAACTGGAAAGGAGAAGGAAGGGCTCCTTGGAGGAAAAGTGAGATATAATCATATCAAATAAGTATAACATACAGAACTAATGACAAGAAGAGGTGGCAGTGGCTGTCAGCTTAGATGTTATTTTTTAAAATAAAAAGGAGTAGACACATACCTGGAATACAGGTACATGAGTAGACATTAGCCAAACAGATCCTCCATGATTAGAGGCAGTGTATCTCTCATTGCTGGATGCTGCCATGATCAGCAAGATGTTAATAATACACTGTGGCCACAGCACAACCATCTCATTCTGGTTCATTTAGCAAACCATTGGCTCATTCATCATAAAAAGTCTCTCGCACCTGCATTTGAGAAACTCACCTTGCCATGCCATGTAAATGCTAACTGGTAGCATTACATTCCTCAAACAGAAGGTAACCTAACACAGCGCTCGCTAGTGAGACTCCAACACCACTGTGCATTGCAAAATAAGTGATCTGCAGCATTTGACTGGAATCATCCTGGCAAGCAAAAGCAAGAGCTTAGAAGATGTCAGAGCAATAAAAAACCACCTACCCATAAATATCCAGCACCCCGATGAAAGAATGCTGCTTGACCGTCGTGTGCAGGGCCTTGTTGATGTGTTGCACGATCCAGTTGAACAGCTGGGCATAAATGTGCTTGGCCAGTGCATTTCTGGCGTTCACCACCTGTGAGTGGGACATTGTTTTGACGAAGGTCTCCGCGGCGGTGACCAGTTTCCGGTGGGAGAGCCAGTGCTCCATCTGGCTGTGCTCCACTCCCAGCAATCTGCAAAAATTATGCAGGTGTTCATCCTCTTTCTAGGATATAAAGAAAGACATCCAATTCAGCAAAGCATGCAATGGTGCTCTGGACCAGATGACAAGAACCCACCCGCCCACTCGTCCAAGGAGCGAGGGATGGGCGCTTTCATGTTTAGGGATGGCACTTGTTTCCAGGACTGCTGCTTCCAGCAGAATCCATCCATCCATTTATTTAAAGCTTTTATAAACCATTCCATTACCGGCATCTCGGGACAGTTCACAACAAGCACAAATAAAATAAGATAAAAATGGTACAGCATCCAGTGATAAATATAAAAACCACAATTAAGACCAATTAACCATTAAAATAATGGGGAAATAATGGCTTTTCACTTGGCACTGGCACCAGGCAAACCTCTCTGGGGAGCGTATTCCACAGTCGGGGTGCCACTGCAGAGAAGGCCCTCCTCCGGGTAGCCACCTTCCTGGTCTCTTTCAAGGAGGGCTCCCAAAGAAGGACCTCCTCCTCAGATCCTCAGGTCTCAAGGGGTGGGAGGGCACATAGGGAAGAAGACGGTCCTTCAGGTATCCAGGACCCAAGCTGTTTAGGGCTTTATAGGACATCACCAGCACCTTAAATTGTTTGCATAAGATGTTGCACTACTTATATGGCTCATCAGGACCCTTGAAAATGCTACTTTTGTCACCAGCCACAGAGTCTCCATATGCTGCAGCTGATGCAGCACTAGACAGAGACAGGTAAAGAGCACCAGCTAAGCCTCCGGGCATCTCACAACCAGTACTCCTGACATCCAATAGGTTAGCAATATGAACAACTGAAAGCAGCTGGAATAGAGAATGTTTAGCAGGGGACCAGGAATTGATTCTTGAGTGGGAGGGCATGACTGCGAACCCAGTTCTGGGGCTCAGTACAGCATGGGGCCTAGCCTGGAGGCCCCTTGCTCATTTCTAGTGCATTTTCCACTATTCTGAACTGACTTCCGTTCTTGGACCCCGGTTGAAAGGATATTGCACAAAACCTGTTTTCTGCTCACTGCTGTTGCAGAAAGGATGTCTCTGTTGCAAATGAGGTGAGTTTTCAGGTCTCCACGGGATAAATGCCCCATTCCTTGTCCATATCAGCATAACTGGTTATTCCTTCTTTCTGGTTATTCCCCCAACTGGCGGGTTCCAGGTAGACTTGTCAGCTTCCCCCCGGGCCTGTCGGTGCTGTTGCTTAATGCCAGGTCGGTCCAAAATAAGGCAACACTCATCCATGATTTGATCATGGATGAGAGGGCCAACCTGGCTTGTATCACAGAGACCTGGGCGGGTGGGGGGGCGGAATGTCGCCCTCTCACAACTGTGCCCGCCTGGGTACCTGATCCAGCACCGACCACGCCTGGAGGGGAGGGGAGGGGGGGTCACTCTGGTTTATCGGGCTTCTATTTCCCTTGTGGGGCTTCCTGTCCTCTCGAGGCCAGGGCTGGAGAGCCTCCACTTGGTGTTGGGCGACCAAAACAGATTGGGGATTCTGTTGGTGTACTGTGCACCCTTCTGCCCAACAGACTCCCTGCCTGAGCTGACGGAGATTGTCTCGGACCTGGTGTTGAGGACTCCCAGGATGTTGGTCCTGGGGGACTTCAATCTCCATGCCGAGACGGTTCTAACTGGGGCAGCCCAGGACTTCATGGCCTCCATGGCGGCCCTGGGGCTGTCTCAACACGTCATTGGCCCGACCCATGAACGTGGACACACTCTGGACCTGGTTTTCTCGACGGGGCAGGAAGAGGGTGATCTGAGGGTGCGGAATTTAAGCTTGACACCCTTGTCATGGTCAGATCACTTCCTCATAAGGTTTGAGCTCGAGAGCGGCCTTTCCCTCTGCAAGGGTGTGGACCCGATTGTATCGGTGCACCCCTGGAGCCAGACAGATCCTAATGGATTCCTGGAAGCTCTGGGGGATTTTCCATTTGACAAGGCTGGTGATCCTGTCGATGCCCTGGTTGAACTGTGGAATGAGGAGATGACCAGGGCTATTGACACGATCGCTCCCAAGTGTCCTCTCCCAGCTGGCAGAGCCCGTTCATCTCCTTGGTATACACCTGAATTACGGGCGATGAAGCAGGCTGGGAGACGTCTAGAGCGTAGGTGGAGGAGATCACGGGGTGATTCTGACCGAACACACTTAAGAGCCCATTATTGGGCCTATGCTGTGGTGGTGAGGATGGCGAAGAAGAAATTCTTCTCCGTTTCCATTGCCTCCTGACAATGCCATCCAGCGGAGCTTTTTTGGGTGGTGCAGGGGCTGATACATCCGGGCCCGAAGAAAGATCTTGTGCCACCCTCGAAGGCCCGCTGTGACGACTTTGCCAAGCATTTCAGGGAGAAAATCGCTCAGATTCGTCACGAGCTTGACTCTGCTATTGAATCAGATTCTACTAGGGAGATGCCATCGATGCCATCGAGTCCACAATTAATGGATTTCTTTCTACTTAAGAAAGCCAAGGACGGGATTGGGACCTGGGACCTGGATCCTGGAGGTGGTCAATGCCGCTTTAAGAGATGGCCGGGTACCTGCCCCTTTAAAGGAGGCAGTAGTCCGGCCTGTCCTAAAGAAGGCATCCCTGCATCCAGAGGTGGCCACCAATTATAGACTGGTGGCCAACATCCCGTTCTTGGGCAAGGTGTTAGAGCGGGTGGTGGCGGGACAACTCCAAGCACTCTTGGATGAAAGTGATTATCTGGACCCATTTCAGTCCGGCTTCAGACCGGGGTATGGCACTGAATCGGCCTTGGTCGCCCTGTATGATGACCTGTGCAGGGAGAGAGACAGGGGGAGTGCGTCCCTGTTGGTTCTCCTGGACCTCTCAGCGGCTTTCGATACCATTGACCATGGTATCCTTCTGAATAGGCTAGCGGGATTGGGACTTGGAGGAACCGCGTGGCGGTGGTTCCGCTCCTATCTCAACGGCTGATTCCAGAAGGTGGTGCTGGGGGACTGTGGCTCTGCGCCATGGCAGTTATGCCATGGCGTTCCACAGGAGTCCATTTTGTCCCCTTTGCTATTTAACGTCTAAATGAAACCGCTGGGAGAGGTCATCAGGAGGTGTGGGCTGCAGAATCATCAGTACGCTGATGATACCCAGCTCTACCTCTCGTTTTCCACCAATCCAGGTGAGGCAGTGGCTGTGCTGAACTGGTGCCTGGCCGAGATAATGGGCTGGATGAGGGCCAATAAACTGAAGCTCAATCCAGACAAGACGGAGGTCCTGTTGGGGGGTGGCTTGGGCCTCGGGATGGGGGACTTGGGCCTTGTCCTAAATGGGGTTGCACTCCCTCTGAGGGACAGGGTTCACAGCTTGGGAGTGCTCCTCGACCCTGAGCTGTCTCTAGAAGCTCAGGTGACGGCGGTGGTGAGGAGCGCCTTCCTTCAGCTTCGGCTGATACATCAGCTGCGTCCCTTCCTGGAGAATGACTGCCTGGCGACAGTGACACACGCGCTGGTAACTTCCCGATTAGGTTTCTGTAACGCGCTCTACGTGGGGCTACCCTTGAAGACGGTCCGGATACTTCAATTGGTGCAGAAAAGAGCTGCCAGGTTGCTGACAGGGACTGGGCGTTGTTCTCATATAACCCCAGTTCTCCGTCAGCTCCGCTGGCTCCCGATTGAAGTCCAGGCCCAATTCAAGGTGTTGGTTATGACCTATAAAGCCCTAAATGGCTTGTGACCTGGATATCTAAAGGAACGCTTGTGCCCATATATGCGCTCCCGCCCCTTGAGATCAGCAACGGACGCCCTTCTCCGGGAACCCTCTGTGAATGATATTAGGAGGGCGAGTACCCGGAGGAGGGCTTTCTCTGCGGTGGCGCCCCATCTATGGAATGTGCTCCCCAGAGAGGTCCGCCTGGCGCCATCGTTACTTGTTTCTCGGCGCCAGGCTATGAACTTTTTATTTAAAACTTTTTTTAATTGCTAAATTATTGTATTAATTAGGATTTTAAAATTTTTAGCCGAGAATGCACCAGGGTTTTTTTTTCTTTTAAATTGTTATATTATTATTACTTATGTATGTTTTTATGTATTCCTTGTGAGGCTTTGTTGCGATGGGGGCAGCATAGAAATGTTTTAAATAAATAAATAACTCCCCCGACAGGTATGTTCCTTCCCCGCTGTTCACAGAGACACACGCAGCCTTATCTTCATAAAAGGGGTGCTCATTCGTGGCTAGGCAGCTCCCAATGACAGTTTCTACAAAGGACAAAATCCCAGGAGGAAATGACAGTTCAGAGGATGGCCAAATCCATCATTTTAAGATGCAGAACCAGTTGGAGGAGCTGGCCCACTGGCCAGTAGGGAATGGTCACTTGTCCATCTGTCCAAAAGAGGCTCTCCAGGGCTGGAGACAGAATCTTTCCCAGCCCCACTTGGAGATGCTGAGGACTGACCTGGGGACCTTCCTTGTGCAAAGCAGGGGCTCCACCACCCCTCCTCACCACCCCTGGTCCACCTCGCAGAAGGAAGAATCGTTTGCTCAGATGGAAGGGGATTGCTGGGAAACAGGAAGGGTGGGAAGTAAGCTGCGTTTCATGCCTGAACCAAATCCAAATGGGCTTGGGCTAGACATAGGTTTGGGTGCAAAGGGGGAGTGGAAGGTCACTTTCTGCCCCCTTCTCTTTGTAAAGCAACCCCAGATTAAATCTGACATCTAATTAGCCAGGAGAAGAAGTAGCTGATGGTGCTACTCATCTTCTGCTTATTTCCAGAGCAAGCATAGCTTGAACTCACGCTGCTTTGCAATGACAGAAAGTTATTCCGGTCACTTGAAACCTCACACTCAGGGCCCCATCCCTGCAGCATCTTGAGAAAGGTGATTAGAAGTTCAAAGAACACTTTTTCCAGAGGGACCCAGGTCTGGGCTGAGCAAAGGTGCAAAAGCTAGAAAAAAAATGGTTCTTCTCAGTCCTGAGTGTGAAACGCACCTTTTCACGCTCAGGACTGGGAAGCTGACTGCCAAGCATAAAGCAAGATAAAGGAAAACAAGAACCTAGGTGTTTATAGGGAGAAAAATAAACATCTAGAAAAATCTAGATGTTAGAAACATTAGAAAAACAATTCTTAAATAAACATTAAAAAACTGGAAAGTCCTTTGCTTGCATCTTCAAAATATATAGAAGGCAACTGAGGGTCCTCTAGAAATGGAAACAGTTGAGGTCTGCATTTGACATCCAACCCTCTGCTTTACAGGTCAGCCTTCCCCATACTGGCACCCTCTAGATGTTTTGGGTTACAGTTCCCAGCATTCTGGGCTACTCAGCTTGCTTGCTGGGGTGATGGCAGTTAAAGTCCAAAAGTACCCGGAGAGCACCAGACTAGGGAAGACTGATCTAGCTTTTGAACGTAAGCATAGCCCTTTGTGATGACATGCGGGTTCATCCCATTGAACAACCTGCTTTCCAGACTAAGATGCTTCAAGGAAGCTGCCTGCTTTTTCAGCTCTGCATACTGCTCCTGAACATGGAGGCCCTATACACGGCCACCATGCTCACAGCCAAGAAAAAAGCAAACAAGCAAAATGGCATCCAGTTGAGTTGTGAGTGAGGGCCACTCAAGGCCCTTATTTTCTCTGCACCGTCGTGTTTTGCTTCACTGAGTTGCCTCATCACTAATTAAATGAGTTAACAGACGGATCTAGCATCACAGAGCTGCACTTACATTTTAATTAAATAACAGCAATATCATTAAGGGGACACAACACCATAAGAGAAGATTTGCTTATGTACCCAGTTTGTCAAAGCCTTGAAATTAAATAGTCCATTGCACCCCCCTTGAGTAACATCAGCAACACTGCAAAGCACAATTTTATATTTTAATTAAAAAAAGAAAGCTCCTCTGAAATGGGACATGACAATTGTCCATAACCAGAAATAATACTATTGCACTCCTATTATTGTAGTCACACTGCTAGAATAATAAACATACACAAAGAGGGAAAGAGCATTGTGACACCTTTAGAAACACTTTCCTATTCTGGGCTGTGCAATTTGTAAGCGTGTGTTTTGTTCAGGTGTGTGTACGTTGTTGTTTTTCTCAACCACCACATTTCATCCTACGATGCATGAAGGCGAAGCTGCCTCTGAGGGCAAATGTTGGTTCATCATTAAAGCTGACATGCTGGGAATTAGACAGATCTGAACTTTGAAGCACAATCCAGCAGAACAATTTCTTATGTAAGGCTCGCTGAAATGACCTGGAACTGTGTCCAAAGGCCTCCTGGCCCCTTACAGGCCCCTGCCAATCCTCTTCATCTGCCCCTGATGTCCAGAGTTCGTCTCCAGAACACCTTCTCCCCTCATAACCAGTTCAAAGCCCACCCGTGACGTGTTCGCCAGGAAACTTTTGCTTCAGCCTTTCTCAGCCTTGGGTTCCCCAGAGGTTTGGACCAAACTCCTATTACCCACAGCAAAAGCAGCCAAGTCAGGACTGATGGGAGATATAGTCCAACAACATCCATGGACCCAAGGCTGAGACAGGCTGGCCGAATTGACTGGTGGTGGCAGGACCAGACAATTTACAGAGCCATCTCCTCACATCCTAATCTTTATTTATTTATTTAGAAAATTTGTAAGCCGTCCATCACAGTCGTCTCTGGATGGCTTACATCATTACTTCAAATCCTAAATAAAATAAATTAACTATTCCACAAATGGGCATAAAACCAATCTATTTAAAATAAATTAAATAAATCTAATACAATTAAAATTACTTTATGTTAAAATATTAGTCAAATAAAAGGTCTTGACCTGGCGCCGAAAATGACGGCGCCAGGCGGACTTCTCTAGGGAGCGCATTCCAAAGCCCCGGTCAACCTTCTCCACCTTGGTGTGCTCCAGACCATTTCCAGCCAAGGCTGAATTGTTGTTCAATATAACTGGAGGGCACCAAATCGCAGAAGGATTCTCTAGAACTTCCTGCAATTTAGGGAAACAGGAGAGCTGAGATACACTACTGAAAGAGATCTAAGTTATTAACAGAGGTGCGGGAGCAAAGCCAATTGCACAAGCGGTTTTTAATAGCAGGCCTGCTGAAAACATACCGATATGTTGCAGTTCTCTCCATCACGTTCCGATTCAAGCTCCATGTTCCCAAGGTGCAGGATGGCTGCTAGTATCTTAAAAATCATCATCTGATGGGACTCCTTTACTCCTGAAAGGAATGATTGATATCCAATTTTTGCAAAGGAAATATAAACCAAGAATGGCTTTCATGTGGCCGAGGAACATCCAGATTAAATAATGCATCAGTTAGCAAGGCAATCATAGCACAAAAGCATGTGACCTGCCACCTGAAATCAAGTACCCAGAAAATCAGGGTAAAGAATCCCGGATTCTAACTCTCCACAATGAAATGGCCACACCACCCCTTTCATAGCCTTTGCAAAGGACAGCAGGTTCACCCAAATGTTCTACTAGGAGACCATCCCAATCATCTCTTACCGAGCAGGGTGAAAGCACGCCTGGTTTTTTCAAAGTCATCCGCATCATCCACACCTTCAATGGATGGCTCCCCTCCCATCGCTGTGTAGGTGAAGTCTTTGGCATGCGCTGGGAGAGAAGAAATGGAACGTGCAGGTTAGACAAAGCAAGCGACTCGTCACCTGCTAAGTCCTATTTCACACAGCACCATTTTAATAGATTTTCTTGGCAGCCAACACAATCACTCATAATTGCTTTTCACGGGATACATCCCAGAACATCCCACGAACAGCTGGCACTGCAGCCGAGGCAGCGCGCACGGTGACTGCGCCATGTATTCATGGGAAAGTAACTGTCTCAATAAAGTCCTACAAACTTGCCCTCAGTGCTCCCAGTCTTTCAGACAGGCGATCTCTTGGCATTCCAGGCCAAGTGGTGCTAGGACTCCTCTTTGGGGCAAGTCACTTGAAGCAGCACAGTCATGCCCTGCCTGAAGGATTACAAAATGACATCTTGCCACACTTCTTGAAAACATTTTACTCAGAGGAGTGTGCAACGATTTGTCATTTCAGGTGACACATCAATGCCACCTCCTCAGAGGCTGCGGTTTCCCCTAAGGCTTCAAAATGAATTAGGCTGAAAAAATGAAAGTTAACACGATCATGCACCAGAGGAAGAAAACATTTGCCTTCTAAAGTTGGCCATAAAGGAAAAAAGAATACAGCTGATGCTTCACTGCTGGCTTATAAGAGATAATCCCTGCTTAAAATGTATTTTTTCTACTCGACGATAACATACAGCAGACACTTACAGCTCTTTTATTCCATGATTTGTTCAGTGATTCTGCCTGATTAACTGGGCATCCAGTGAACTCTTGCTGGGGACAGCAGGAATGGCCCTTTTCTTCGTAACTTTCAGTTTTATTTTCCCTTAATCAAAAGTTCCCTTCAAAAGTTCCTGAGGGATTTTAACAACAACCAAGATGACTCAAAGGCTGACTGGAATCCCCTCCAAGACAGACAAAGCCAAGCTGCACTCCCAGGAGAGTGAAGAATGCTGCTTTGACTTCCAAGCCTGGCAAAATCTATGGGCAAGTCAACAAGTACATGTGCACCACTTGATTTCTCAAACCTTGCAGCTGAAGGCACAAAGGGATCCAATGGGAAAATGCGGTGTGTACAGTACAATGATGTGGAACCTCTGGCCCATGGGCCAAATTTGGTCTGCTAAGGTTCTGCATCTGGCTCATGCAGCCTCCTGGAGTACCTCCAGGAGGCAAGGCTGGGGATCAGTGCCTCACCTCCTAGAGGAATCCCTGCTGATAGCTGCAGTCTTAGGTTGGAGGTAACACTGGGAATGCAGAAGGTGGCAGGGACTCAGCCAGAACCAGCCAGAGCAGCTTCTCTTTCCAAAGCCAAAGTGCTTTGGATGGCGTCTGTCATGCAGACTCAGGGACTCAATCTGTAGCAAGAATACACTCTCTCTGGTGATGCCCACATCTCTGCTGCCGCCACCACCACCACCATTTGAACTAGAAGTTACTTCCATCAAGAGGCCGCTTCTCCCCTTGCTAAAACAACTCCTTCTGGGCAAGGCGACAAAAGCAACTCTTCCAGGAATGGAGAAGTCCAGTTCTTGGAAGGCTGCCATGGGGTGGAAGGCCAGGAGCTTTTCTGGATCATCCCAGAGTTCAGAACACTGGACTTACAGAAAGCCAGATTCCAGCTGAACCTCAGGAAAAACTCCGGACTGTTAGCACAGTACAACAATGGAACCAATGGCCCAGGATGGTTGTGGGCTCTCCACGCTGGAGGCCACCAAGAGGAAGCTGGACCACCATTTGTTAGGGATCCTTTACCTGAGACTCCTGCAGGAGGAGGGGGTTGGACTGAATGGCCTTAGTGGCCCCTTCCCGACTCAACTATTGTAAGATTCTAGGATTCCGTTAGTTCTCTGGACAGCTCCTCCTTCCTCCTGGTTCAAAGTTCAGCAGCCAAAAATGAGATGCAGAGTATGGTGGTGTGTGTAAAAGAGAGATAGATGGATGACGGATGATGGACAGATGGATAAAAGAGGCATAGCAGGCAGGTGAGAACTGGATGTTCGTACAGTTTCTTAAGGAGTCCTTGTATACTTTCCTCAGAATAAAAACATTAAACAGCACACATATAGTAGCCTCAGAAACTGAGAAGAAGCCACTGCCTGGTCTTTTTGCATTGGCTTCTTTTGCATGCCTCTACCGTGCTTCTTTCTGGAAGCCTCTACCATCAGTACTGCCAGTCCAAACTGAGCTCCGTGGAGAAAAGATGAAAATTTGAAAACTTCAACAATAAAAGAGTTGTAACAGATGAAAAATATTCCAGTGCACTCACTGCTTCTGACCAATTTGCATAAAGATTCCAAAGGTTTCACTGGGTTCCATTCATTTGTATATGATATATTCACACGCACAAGGCAAAAAACAAATGAAGCCAAACTTTAATTCCTATGCACTCTTCCCTTCATTTTTTAAAAAATCCCCTGAATGTTTGGCCAAAGATTGTCTGATCACTGCTGGAAAGGAGAACGTGCGCCTTGAAACAAACACTCCCACACTCCCTCCAAGAAACAAGCCTGGCTGGAGGCTGCAGACGCTTTCTCTCCTCAAAAGCTTTCAAGCCCAAAGAGAAAACACAATCATTTCCATCCAATTAAATATCTTATAGGAACGAAATCCCCCATCCACTCAGCTTTTCTCTGATTCCTGGCTTTTTCCATAAAAGATTTTCCCTGCAGACACTGGAGTTGAAAGCTGCTACCTTAATGGAGTAAAAAGGCTTTCCCTCTTTGCCGCAGGGTCTCTCTTTTTCCTTCCTCCTGTCCTGGGCTGGGTCCCTCCGTGCCCAACATTGTAAATAGGATCTGCACTGTTGTCTATCCAAGCAGCTTTTAAACAGAGGTTTCTTTTTTCTGGACTGTGATCTTGGTTCTTCAAAGCAAATGTGAAAGGAACCCCACAAAACCTACACTGCCAAAAGCCCTATTCAGCCACAGCAAGTCAAACAACTAGTTTTGCCTGCAGGGTGGAGTGTGGGATACTCCAGCCCTCCAAGGCTCCCAGAGAGGTAGGAGTCAATCCCCTGATTGCAGCAACTTTCCCCTACTGGTAATCGCGTGGTGATTTCCTGGCTCTTGGGCAGTGTTTCTCCGGTCTAAAAGGCTGAAATACTTCAGCAATGGGAGCTTAAAGTTTGAATAACTGGTCTTTGGGGGATTTTGTCCCTGGCCACCACTGGAATGCAGTTCCCGAGAGCTTCTACAAAATTAAATTTGGTCCTCGGACTGCAAGGAGCTCAACCTCATTGGCCTACATGGAGTAACAGTGGCTGCCCAGTGTTCCAGGCAAGAACCTTTCCAAGCCGTTGCTGAAGATGCTGTGGATTTTCTACACACAAGGCATGAGCACTACCACTGAGAAGACCAAGGAAACAGGTCCAAGGGAGACCTTGTCAAGCCAAGGCGTCCCCAAGAGGAACCTCTGGCTGCTTTGCCAACAGCTCCAACACCCCGATTTGTTTATATCCCAGTACAAGATGGAGCGAAGGAATAATGCCCCATTGAAGCGCCATGTTAGGCTACAGCCCAGATGAGGAAACCCAACTTACAGATGTTCTCTGCTGCATATTAAGGAGTTAGATACCCTAAGCTGCTTCTCAGAGGGAGAATGGAATAAAAAAAAAAAGGCTTTCTTCCACAAAACTATACAAGCCTTCTCTCACACGGCATCCTCCAGTTGTGCTGGACCACAATTTGCATCATTTCTGACCATCCCAACCCCAACAGCACCTGCACTATCTGAAGGTAATGGGAGAAGTAGTGTAGTATAGAATCAATGATTAATAGATGCCATCTTGATCAATTCAGGGTGCAGCCAGGAATTACATGGAAAGCAAGTTTCACTTATAACTCCAAACAATATTTGGCATCAGGTGCGTAACCCATTCCAGCTTACTAGGTCCTCTCCTGGCTATTTTAAATTGGTTTTCTGCCCTGCCCTCCCAGATAAAATAAAAAACAAGAAGTCTGACTTGAGGAAAACATGGGCTGAGAAGAGCTTTGCAGGGCTGAATCAGCTGGTACACAAGGGGTTAAGCCTTCCCTTCTCACGAAAACCTGTTCCTGCATATTAATTATTTGAGGAATTAGGGTGCAAGGAAAAGGCACTGTCAGGTTAACAGTGTTGTTCTATCCACAGTGAGCCCTTTTACATTAATGCTGGGTCTCAATTAATCCCTTCGAGAACACAGCCAAAGACAAAATGGACTTTGCGACGTCTTTTGAAACTCATTGCTCTGTTTCGTTTATTCCATTTTTGTACCTCAATAGCTGAGACTCTCTTGGCAGTTAACAAAAGTTAAAATTAAACAAGAGTTAAACACAGACACGCATACACCCACATTATTTTAAAAGAACAAAACTGTAACAGCAAATGCCATTATTCAGAATAAAAGCATAGCAGTGGTACAGAGTAAAACATAGAAACAGAGCGAGTCAGAAGGGGCCATCTAGTCTGACCCCGGCTCCAGCCGGCTCCGCTCACAACATGCCCACCATGTGCATGTCCAGCCTATCCTTGAACACCCTCACTGATGGGGCCTCAACCACCTCCCGTGGAAGCCCACTCCATACGGAAAATACAAAAGCAAAGTTTAAAAGTTAAACTACCAAAATGCTAGGAAAATAAGAAGGTCTTCAGCTATGTACACACCGATGCACTTGTGGCAAAGCAGCAGCGCCCGCTGGTGGTTCAGAGACAGGGTCAGCACCACGGATAGAAATGCCTGGACACCAGCTGAGGACCAATTCCCAACAGGGCCCCACTGACCCTCAAACCCTCTGGCCTGAGTCCCCACAAACCTGGAGCTGGCACTGGCCAAAGAGAGGAAGTTTGTCTTTCAGAACCGCTTACAGCAGTGTCTGGGTGCAAGGGGCAGCTTCTATGCCTCAAGTGGACATCCCATAGTTCAGCCCATTCCCTTTGCTCCCGGAGAACTTAATGGGAGCCACTGAGGCCAAATCTGCCAGTATTTATATAGCCCTTTCCTGTGCAAAGCACCAGTCTGTGTTCCATATCCAGGGCACAGTCATGGTCTTGTGGAATTTCAGGTGCAGCATCCTACAATTTAGGGAGTGTAACAGATAGATACTGCCGTTCTTTCAGGAAGATACTGACCATATAAGGGCAGCGGACTCACCCAGCGAAAGTTCTTTCAATTCAGGAAGATCGGCCGAGGCGCACAGCTGATAGAATATGTGATAGTTTCGCTCATCTGCTGCCTGGAAAGAAACACAGAGGTTTCAGACATTAGGGATTCAGTGAGTGTATAATTTAAAGGACCTCTTTTTCCTTCCTGCAGCTCTACTCAACCCTCACATTTCACACACATCCCGCCCCAAGAAGCCAGCTAAGGATGAGTTTTATTTTATTTATGTCAGCTAAAGTTAGCTGTAAACCTTGTGCAATTACTTTTAAATGAGAGGAAAAAAAGCGAGAGGCACCGTTCTGGCCTTCATTAATAAATGAAATGTCCGAGCCACTGTCCTTAAAAACCTGCAAGGGACAACATGGTTACTCCTATTTTAAAGCAGAACTAAGGTTGCGACACTGGAATCTTCCTACACCACACACAAATCTGTGGCTGAGCTGGGGTTTTAACCAAGGGCTTTCTGCATTCAGTAATGGCTGACTTTAAGGGAGATACGAAGAGATGCGAAATGCAGCTTCAGCTCTTCCATGGAAGCTGTTTTACAGTGACTCGGACCATTGGTTCATCTACCACACAGCTGCCAAAATGGACTGGCAACAATTCCCCAGGGCTTCTGACTGGGAAGGATTCTGAAGATTCAGGCAAGGACCGTCTGCATGGAGTCCATGCGCTGGACCACTGAGGAACCTTCCCTAAATGTAGAAAGCCGCCCTGTGCCACGTCGGCCAACTGGTTCAGCAGCTCAGCAGCCACTCCCCCGGGGTGCACGATGCCAGGAATTAAGCATGGGCCCCTTTGTGCGCAAAGTGTGGGCTCCAATGCTCAGCCATGTGTCTCTGACAGAACCAAGGTCATGCCAGATGCACTGATGTAGAAACCTTGCTCAAAATTAAGCAGGTCTGGATCTAGTCAGTGTCTGGATAGGGGACCTTGTTATATACTTTACATATGTATATACAAGGGGTCTTCAAAAAGTTTCCGTACTTTTAGATTTGGTATTTTATATATTTTTTGCTCATGGCATGAAAAAGTTGGTACAACGCTGGGAAAAATGCATCGCAAAGGAAGGTGACTATGTCGACGAATGATGTAATTTGTTTTTGGAATTCTTAATAAACAGTTTTAAAAAATGCAGACATTTCAGCTCCACTGGGGAGGTAGGTTGGTTACCTATGGTTCCCCCACCCCCAAAAGAGGAAATGCATCACCATTACAGGGGGCAGAAAAGGACAGTGCTCTGCATTGAATTTGCATATGCTAATATATAGGCATATCTGCAAATACAGAGATCTATAGTAGAATGGAACCCCTAAAAAATTGCTCCGTTTAGAGTGCTCCTGGTTAGGTGCCTAGCCTACCGGACAGTCTCTCCTTCAGGAGACTCCGTGGCATTCCACGTCTTCTCCACCTTTCCTCCACCTGCCACCACTGCCACTGGTCAGTTCCATGCCCAGGGATTCCGTTAGGGCTGCCTGAAGAGTTCACAATCCCCTGAGAGGTTATTTCTTAGCCCTCAGTTGTAGTCCAACTCTTGCCCGTCCCCCAAGCTTTCAGGTGTCTCCCCCTAGCACATGCTTGGTGTTATTTTGGGTACATAAAGATCCACACTTGAGTCCTGAGTTCCCTCTTAGTTTAAGAAGACCTTGCTACTTGTGTAAGGCGTGCCAGTTCTGAGCCAGTTTCAGTTTAAAAAGCACACCATTGCTGCAGTTTGAAGTTTGAGGAGGGTAAGTTAAGGCAATGTTAAGGCAGGATTTTCCATCCGAACATCCACCCAGTCAGGCATCAAAGGCATTTATACGCACCCAGGATCCCAAGTAGTTTTGGAGGGAAACCCTTGAAGCTTTAAACCTGAGCTAAGAAACCACCGCTGTAAAACTTTTGCAGAAGAAAAGGAGGACACCAGCCAGCATCAGTTCAATAGAATACAATACTGATAGCCTTGGAAATAAATCTCAGGAATTCAAATGATTTATAGATGAGCGGCCAGCCTTTGTTAATGTCAGCTTTTATGGGCATTCCTGTGAGGACGGTTTTCTGCCGGGAGCTTCATGGGAGTAGTTGGTGGGGTGAAGCTAACAGGAAAGTTCAGACCCAGTGGCAGACAAAACCATCCCCTTTTCTCTCCCTGAGAGTCAAAACTATTCTTGTTTTCTCTTTACTTTAGAATAGGGCACATGGCTCCAGTTCCAATCAGGACAGGATTACATCTTGTGTGTGTGTCAGGACTGGGGGAGTTCAGGAAGGAAATTGGTGGGACAGGTTTAATTCTCTCCTCCTAGCTTGTGCTGGTCCTTGTACACCTTTACTGTAAAGTAAAACAAGGAAGAAAGGAGCGAGCAAGGGAGGGAGGGAGGGATGGTAGGACAGACGGAAGGAAAGAAGGAAAAGGAATGGATTCGGCTACCTGCTATGCAATTAACTCAATGGGCTTGATTGATCTGCTCAATGGGCTACCACACAAGGGATTAATCACCTTGGCCAGAGATCTGAACTGATTACCTGCAGAGGTCTTTTGATATTAGGCCAAGGGTCAAACGATATTAGATTGAGGGCTGCACGTTTTGTGCCACTGCATTGACTGCCTCTGTGATAAATGGGTGACAATCAGCGGTGACCTTGCAAATGCTAAGAGGGTGCAACACTGCTGCGGATCCTTAGCACTGAGCTGAGCAGGGACAGAGACCAAAAGGAAGCCAAACGCATACGCCAAGTGCGGAACTCAGCCTGGTGAGTTAGAGCAAGCCTCTTCTTGTACCGTTTAACTGGACTCCTTGCAAAGAGAAACCCTTTGCTGTAGCATTTACATGTTACAGTGAAATGTTTTATAAAACGAAGTAAAAATGCAATGAGAAATTAAAGTTTTTTCTTTTCAGGAAATCTACTACTGCAACAAATTTTGGGATTTGCTGAAACAACCATTGCATTGTTCAGTGCAACTGGAGGGCAGTCTATCACACAGAACTACAAAGACCATGTGGTACAGGGCACAACTGCAAATTGTACTTCATACAAGGATACTGCAGTAGCCCTGTGCCAACTCTCCTGTTGCCCCAGTCCTGCTGCAAAGAAATGCGAAATTCCTGGTATGAAGAGACTCAGAGTGGGGCCAATACAGGACTCTGCTTTGAGGGAGGTGCACCACGTCAAACGCAATTGCCACGGTCTGCGGAGCTGTGCGGCTTATCCTGGTGGCTGCAAGTACTCGCAGGGCTGGTTCCAGGCCAGTAGGGATTAGAGCCATTGCTACTGTGGAAACCAGCAGGAGGGGCTAAAAAAGGCAGCTCAGCCCTGCCGAGCTTTGCCACATTACAAGTCTCTGAGGTTCCTGATCCAGCTCCTGCTCCAGTCTTGTGTCTTGTTTCCTAACTCTGCCTTTACTTTGCGTCCAGCTGCACCATGCCGGTATCTGACCCCTGCTTGTTCCTGACTAGTCTTCACTTCTGGCCCTTCTACATCTTGCTAAGTTCGTCACCTACTTCTGTCGCCCTTTGTCCAGTTAGGATGCTGCTTAGATTCTGGATCAGACAGCAACATGCAACTCAGTCCCAGAAACAAGGGCGAAGGAAGAATGAGAAAGGAACCAACCTGGAATACAACTCTTGACTTCTCGAGCAGATATGTCCTCATGTTGGCACCGATGATACAGTATCTTTTATCAAAACCAATCTGAATGTATTTCCCAAAGCGACTGCTGTTGTCATTTCGGGTTGTTTTCGCATTGCCGATTGCCTTTACAAAACAGAATAAAATATTACAAACAAAGGTCCTTTTTGCAAGAAAATGCATTAGCTCTCAAGTAAATTTTATAAACTTGCAGTTGCCTATAAATAAATAAAAATAGTTATATTAAAAGAAACAGAGAGAAAAGGGGAAATGGCAGCGACTGCTAAGTATCTTGTATAATAACACTGTTTAGCTCTCTTCCTGCTACGCCAGTTTTCAATTAGCAGGAAATATGGCGGTGCAGGTGGAGGGTTACATATGGGAGCATCCAAAAATGTGACTCTCCACCTGCAGTCCAATGCAAGAGTCAACAAAAGGGGCAAAACAGCCTGGTATGAAAAGATGCTCCTATTTCCATGAATTGCAAGCTCCACTTGGTCCAAACCATCTTTTGGTCAACATTTTATTTCTGTCCTGCCCCAACCTTATCTAAAAGTCTGAAAAGTCCCCCACTGTGTGTAATGACAGGACTAATTTTGGGAGTGTACTGTTCGCAGGGCTGAGCGTATGCTACAATTCTGCAGGCGTGCTAAGTGAGAGCAAAGGAGCAATCTTATGCATGAGTAAGAAGGACGAAGAGGCCTACAACTCCCATCATTCTCCAGTCAGTATGGCTGGGGAATACTGGGAACTGTGGGGCTTTTTTGTCCACAAATATGCATAGAATCATACTCTACACCAAGATTTTAGCCCATATGACTGAGCAGATAATCTTCTAGTCTACAGTCAAACAATCCACTTGACAGCAAAATGACTTTGAAAAGTCCCCATGTTGAGCCAATCACAGAATTAATGGCGACATAAGGTGGGCTTAAATGAGATTTACATCCCCATCATAATTTAAGCTAAACAGGATATATACTTTGTGTCTACAAGGAAGAAAATGACAATGATATGAAATTTATGAAAGTAACCTCTCTCTCTTGTTGTAGTTCATAAAATATGAACAAGCTTCTTTTTAAACACCGGCATGCATGAAGCAACCTTGACAGAGTAGCGATAAAATGACTTCAAATGATACCAAAGAGTCTGCCATGTTCTTAGACTAGCAACATACCAAGCAATTTCCACAGATAAAATTGCTTCCAGGAAACATGCCCACAGCAGCCAGCATTCGAAGGCAAGCTCCCACAGATCTTAGAGACAGCAAGTCGCCATCTCGACTAGTAACTACCATGTCTCCGTGAAAATAAGACTGGGTCTTATAGTAATTTTTGCTCCAAAAGGCACACTAGGGCTTATTTTCAGATGATGTCTCATTTTTTCATGTACAACGATCTTTATTTATTCATGTACAAAAATCTACATTTATAAAAATACAGTCATGCCATCATCTTCTGGAATATCGTTATAGCTCTCCAAACTCTGAATTGTGTTGCAACAGACGTACTAAATGCGTCCGTCTGGCTGATGATCTTACCTGGGGCTTATTTTTGGGGTAGGGTTTATATTACGAGCATCCTGAAAAATCATGCTAGGGCTTATTTTCCAGTTAGGTCTTATTTTTGGGGAAACAGGGTATTAGCAGCATTGCCCTCCATGAATAGGAGGGAATGAGGGGAATCTGAGGAAAATTTTATCTTCCCTCCTTTTTGTGGGTCAAATAGCTTTCCCAAATTCCTGTGAGAAGCAGCAAGACAAAAGCTACCAGCCACCAAAGGATGCATGTGTGCCGAGCTAAATGTAAACAATGATCATTGTGGAATTGCATCTGATCAAACACGCTTTGGACAGCTGAGCTGGTGCTGATAGCCATGTGGACAGAGCTTCTTACCCGTTGATAAAGCTTACTGTTTCACTCAAATATTTCAGCATCCAGATGAGGCCTAAAGGAAACTGTCTGCCACTGACAACGTTCACCTTCAAATTCACACAGCTGATGTACTCTAACACCGTAACAATATCTAACCCAAACACCCATCAGTGAGCAATAGCATGGTTTGGATTGGTACCATTTAGTTCCCCTGGGGCAGTTACTTCTTGAAACGGTATTTTAGTATTAGCATTAAAAGCATAAGGACATTTTTTAAAAGCATGCTGGCCCAGACCCAAGATCCATGTAGGCCAGCTCTCCGTACACACGGTGGCCAACCAGCTGCCCACAGGATCCCTCCAGCAGGATGGGCGCAGGCCCTCCACCTGCCCAGCTCCTCAGCAACTGCTGCATGCAGGCAGCCCACCGCTGGTGAAGAAGGCAGCCCATAGCCAGCAAGGCAGGTAGCCACAGGTAGCCCCCTCCCGCGCGAATTGCTCCAATCCCCTTTTAAAGCCATCCACATATTTACTGCCCTTCTCTGCAATTTTTTCCAACTTAATAACATCCTTTTTCAGGTACGGAGACCAGAACTGAGCACAATAGTCTAAGGGTGGTCATACAAAGATTTGTATAAAGGGAGTAAGATCTTGGCAGTTCTATTTTCTATTCTGTTCATAATTATGCCTAGCATGGAGTTTGCCTTTTTCACAGCAGCTGGACAATGGGCAGTATTATTATTATTATTTCATTTCTATACCACTCTCTGGGCAGCTTACTACACTGTAAAGAACAAAACCATAAAATTCAATGCAAATAACATAAAATCAAGCAGCCTTAAAATGGATTTAAAATAGCTAAAACATACAGAACGCTTCCGTCTTTCTCCCTCTTCTCTGCCTTGACCGTCCTTAGCCTCATTTCCCCACACTGCTGCCACATATGGTGGGCTACACTGATGCACAGTTTGCTCACGTATGTCTGCGTTCACGTATGTTTGTGACAAAACTACATGGTGCCGCACGGTCAAATGGTGTTAGCGGCAAATACTAGGAGAGTTGTGGCTGAGAAGAATGGTGCCAAACAGCCTGAAATGACCTGTAAGGCCCTAAATGGCTTGAGTCCTGGATACCTGAAGGAGCACCTTCTTCCCTATGTGCCAGTCTGCCCCTTGAGATCCGAGGCAGAGGTCCTTCTCCGGGAGTCCTCTTTGAAGGAAATCAGGAGGGTAGCTACTCGGAGAAGGGCCTTTTCTGCAGCGGCACTCCAACTGTGAAGGAGCCTGATTAGCTTAACTAACACCATTTGCTTTTGTAAACAGCCACTTGCATAGGAGCTTGATTAGCATAACAAAAGCCATTTGCTTTTTATGGAATGCGCTCCCCAAAGAGGTCTGCCTGGCACCCTCGTTATTTGTTTTTCGGCGCCAGGCTAAGACCTTTTTATTTAAAACTTCTTTTAATTGTTAAATTATTTGTATTTATAGGATTTTAAATTTTTAGCCGAGATGCACTGGGGGTTTTTAAATATATTTTTTATTGTTATATTGTTATTATTTGTGTATTTATGTATTTGTTTCGGTTGTGAGCCGCCCCGATGCTTCATTGCGATGGGGGCGGCATAAAAATGTTTTAAATAAATAAATAAAACTGCTTCGTAGAGGAAAAGGGAAGGCAAAAGAATGTTGATAAAGGGAGACAAAGAGGTAGTGAGTGATCACTACCTGTGAGGGGGTTGGACGTAGATAAGCGCCTGCACGAGGCCAGACATGCCATGGACATGCAGACCCCGCAAGGGGATTGGGGAAAGGGTCAGGCAGATCCTGAGTGGGAGGGAACAACGGGGGCGAGATTCAGTGGAAAAAGAGAGGAAAAGGAGGAATGCCTGTGTGTCGCTGCCTGCCTGCGTGTAGGGAGCGGACACCCGGTTGCTTTGCTCAGCTGAATGAAGAAAACTGGATGAATCTCCGCCTGACTGAACCTCATTGGCACTTGGCTTGGTGGGCCTGTAAGTCACCTGGCTAGCAGGGACATCAACAGTGGAACACACTCCCCAGGGAGGTTCACTTGGCACTGTTGCTTTATTCTTTTCGGCATCAGGAGAAGACCTTATTTTCCCAACATTTTACCAGTTAATTGGTTTTATCCTTGTTTTTCATCATTTATCAGATGCACTGTGTTGTGTGTTGTATACGGTTGTTTTGTTTTGTTTTTTGTAAGCCATCCATAGACTTTAAGTATTGGGGCGACATATAAAATTTTTAAATAAATAAATGGTTTGCAGATGGTTCCATGGAAGGCACTTCTCGAATCTCTCAAACACAGTGGCAAGTGATTTTCGAAGAGCCTAATTAATATATTAACTGAAGCTCTCCTGCAAGCAGCAGAATGCACTATGAGGGCTCCTCCAAGTAGGACCACCTAAATTCCCTGTGAAATTTGCTCATCAAAGGATTTACCTTCTCATGCCCGATTTATGGTACCTGAGTTTGCTAATTTCGTCCTTTCATCAATGCTCTCTTAAATGAAACATTCTGTCATTAGAGCACTACCTCTCAAGGATCAGAACATGGAATCTCAATTACAGTCCCTGGGACCCGATTGGCTGTGTTAACAGATAGGCAGGGAGGGAGGAGCCATGGATTGCTGCAAGCGGATGGATCTGAGGCAAATGCCATCCTAAGGCATATAAGCACAGCAGGGGGTAGTGTAAAAGTAAAACAGCCCAGGGGCGGATGAACAGCTCCACTCAGATGGCCCCAAAATTATAAAAAGGCAAGCAGGCCTAACAGGACCCCATCATATATCATGAGACAACTATCCAAAGCTCTGAAGGAATGCAATTGGAAGACTGCTGCTCTTCCACTGCTGCTGTTTCGAAAAGATCTAGCTTGGAAACTAGAAATGTATTTGTATTCATCGCGGGCAAGGCAGCCTGTTTACTACTGGGTTGCACCTATCAAGAGAGCTATTGGAAACATGGCTTGCAAAACGGCAGCCATCGAGACACACAAGAAAGGGTTGTGTGTGGCAAGGAATGGAAGGGGACTCCATTCACAACAAGCCTCTCAGTGCACACAGAGAGACCCCTTGCACACCCGGGGCACACGCTGGAGCACCAGGATGTCTGGGGCGCCTTCTCATACCAGATTCTGGCTGAAGAGTAGCACGGCAAAAGCTCAAACCACAGCACGGGGCACCAAGGTGACCACAAATACAAAGCTTAGGTCCAGCCAGGATTGGGGGGCCAGAGCTGGAACTGCAGACAGACGCTCCTGGGGCTCGGTGTGTGTGTGTGTGTGTGTGTGTGTGTGTGTGTGTGTGTGTGTGAAAAGATTAGAGTCTGGGCCTGCAGAGGTTTGTCCAGGACCCCAGGAGACATGTCTGAGGTCAAAGAGGGTTGCTGGACTGGTTCTTCGGGTTGGCCGAGTCTTTTTGCCCAAGCCTCTTTCTTGGACGAGTTTCCCTAAGGGTCTAACTTTGCTCCTCATACCAGAGTGAGAACAAGATCTACCCCAGAGTACTGTCCCCCTCGTGCAGCACTTTAACTTTTAGGATTAGGTGAAGCTTGAATCTACCTGCATATGAGAATTTTGGGAGGGTGGCATACAGGAAAGTCCACGCAGCTTGAGCTCCCTGCACGGCGCCAGCTCATTGCTTCTTTTCACGCCCTGCTCTTCTCCTAAATGTGCTTTTGGCTCCTAGTACATATGACGGGGAGCAGGCCTGAGGCTGGGTAGTTTTGATGAAACCCTGGGGAACTTACTCTAGCTCAGGTTATAGAAGGAGGGACAGGATTTGCTTAAAACAAATCTGGTAACACAGGAAAATTGAAACAAAGGAGGACAAAATAGCATCTTCGAAAGGAGCCTTCAGGAACAGTGCTAATGGAAGCTTGATTTCCTAAGCTTGCCATTCAAGTAAGGACCTTAAAAAAACCATACAGCAAGAAAGTAGTACCAATTTATATCCAATCTTCAAAAGATCTTAAGAACAGATTTCCTTAAACCAGGTAAATTTGGTAATTCTAAAGGCAGAATAATCTGATATTTCTAAAAGCAGAATATAAACCACCACCTGGAACTGTTGACCGTGTTATATGCTACCCAGAGGAGAAGTCATGGCAGCAAACCTATGTCAGTAGCACCACAAACACAAGAGCAGATCTCCAAAATCTGAACCAATTGAGCCAGAAAAATTATTACCACCAGCACTTGCTCTGTGGGAAGAAGCAATGAGCTGATAAAGTATTTTTTTTACCACTGGAAATCCTTAACCCCGAACCTCTGGTTTTAGAGATTTCACTATGCTTTGCCCAGATTTTAAATCTTTTTTTTTTAACCATAAGGACTAGAAACTTATTTGTATTCATAAAAAAGTATCTGTAAGCAATTAATTCTGTACCTAACACTAGTATATTTTCAACAAGTGCACAGCACACACATCATATGTTCTGTAAACTGGTCTTTGCAGCTCACAGCAGGAAATATTTTTACACAGGCATAAATAAAACCAGGTCAGCAGTGAAAGAAACATTAACTTAACACTGCATCATTAAAGAAGCATTCATGTCTACTCATGTGGCACTCATTTCCTGAAACATCAAGTGGATATTTGCAACCTTCACTAGGAAAGCCCTCTAGTCCCAGCTAAATAATTATGCAGCGCTGGCCATTCTCCCAGAGTGATGTGGTGCTGACAGTCTCTGCAATAAATTCAGTGGCTAATCAATATTTCCTTGGGGAAAATACTGAGGAACGCAGAGGGACAGCAAGCCATGTTCCAGGTGCTCTGGAGAGCAATGAAGCCATAAAAACCAGGGCAGCAAAAAGAAGGCTCTGTGTCCCAGCTCGCAATCCCAAAAGGAGGATTTGCATGGAACTAGGAGAGTCCAAACCCTAAATTCCTGGGCTAGACAAAAAGGTGTGGAAGAAGTCCTTCTGGCAGAGAGGAGCTCACACGGCCAGGGACAATGCTGCTTGAACTGACCCTCTAGTTGCAGGTGGCCACTGGCTATTAGCACTCCCGGAATGTGGCAGGTGGCCACAAGCAAGCTATTAGCACTCCCGAAATCTCCAGGATGGATTCCAACACCTGCACCACTCACAGAGCACCTGTTGCTCCAACACGGAGATGCTGAATCTCCACGTTTCCTGCTAGCACAGGAACGGCCACGGCTGTCCCCGTCTCAGATCAGTGAGAACAGTACAAGTGCAAGAGGGTGGACCAGGTTCAGCCAGCAGTGGGATGAGTGGACCCCAGTGCCTATCAGCCCCAAGCAGAGAGCATGAGGCAGTGAACGCTCCTGCAGCCAGCCCAGGTTCTTCCTGCTGGGACATGCGTGGGACTCCGTGTCTCTCTCAGAACAGAGAAAGGCAAAATGCCTTGCAGAGCAGCATGTCACTCTGATGTCCCCACGTCAGGGGCAGAGGGATTCCCCCAGGTGCTGCACTGGGGTAAAAAGGCAGCCACAAATCCTGATGAAGATGGACCCAAAGTAGTAAAAATGACAGATGCTTCTCCAGGGAGAGGTCGCTTCCAGAAAAATTCAAAATGAATTCTAGAAGGAACATCCAAAAAATATTCTGACCGAAGCCAAAATGTTTTCATTACGATGAGTGCTATCTCTGGAGAGCACTGTGCATCCCCATTTTTTTTCCAGCATGTTTCACAGCTCTTACTTCATTTATCCTCCTATATTCAGTGTGATGCTGAGAGTTAATTATTTTCTCATTGGATCTGAACCCACGCAAGGGACCATCTGTCTGCAGCTGTCTAGTACTGGATGTGATTAACTCCTCAAATGGTTTTTCATTCTGTTTCTGAATTTTGTGTTGAATTTTATTTATTGTATCAGTGGTTTTTATTTTTTATTAATTGTTCTTAATTACCCAGAATACTTCAGCTATTGGGTGGTATACAAATGAAATAAAGGAACAAAAACAGCAAACTGAACACTCTGCATGTCCTATTCCCTCAACCCAAATGGCCAGCCAGCTCCCCAGCATCCAATGGACCAGCCAACACGCACCACATGGAAAGGCCAAATTTCAATCTGAATTCAGCTTTCAGGAACTGAGGATGTCTATTTCATCCCCTTTTGTTGCTGGAGATAAAAGGAAGCACTTCTTCAGCCAGTATGTAGCCAAACTGTGGAATTCGCTGCCATGGGAAGTAGAGATGGCCTCCACACTGGGTGGCTTTAAAAGGGGTTGGACAGATTCATGGTGGTGGGGAGGCTACCCATGGCTACTAGCCTTGCTGGTCATGACCTGCCCTCTTCCCCAGAGGTGCCTGCCCACATGCACCAGTTGCTGAGGACCTGGGCAGGTGGAGGTCTTGTGCCCACCCTGCTGGAGGGATCCTGTGAGCAGCTGGTTGGCCGCTGTGTGAACGGAGTGCTGGACCTGGGTCTGATCCAGCATGTTCTTATGGGACTACATGACTCATGTACAAGAAAATCTCAAATGACAAAGGTTTAGGCTTTTTGCTTTGCATGGGGAGGCAGAAGACAGGCACTAGATGGAAAAAGCTGGATACAGCGATGGTTTCTTTCCTCTCACAGAACACATGACACCTCTCCTAATATGATTCTGTCTGTAGACTACAATCAGCACCTGAGACCATCTTCTGAGGGAATTTTGGCAAAAATTATTACCACCAGCACTTGCTCTGTGGGAAGAGGCAATGAGCTGATAAAGTGGGGTTTTTTACCACTGGAAATCCTTAACCCTTGAGCTTCTGGCAAAAAGAGAGGGCCTTTTAGTGGTGACCACCCCATAGCTCCACAGCAAAGTCTGCCTGGGGCCGATGTTGTCATCTTGTTGACTCCAGGTGAAACCTTTCCTTTACACCCAGGCATCTGATAGCATATGTTTGGCTAACTTGCATTGTTTCATCATGTTATGCTATCTCTTCGTCAATGTCTTAATCTATTTTAAATTGTTTTCCATGTTTGAATGTTTTCATTTCTGTTGCAAAGCATCTTGAATCTTTTCTGAGAAAGACACTCCAGATCTACTGCTGCTAACAATGAAAAGGAGGAGGGCAGAAATTGGTGTTATCATATGAAAAGGCCACTGGATCTCGGGAAGGCAGAACAATGGAACTTCGGCACAGGGCACACTCAGTTTAGGAGTTCACTGCCATGAGATGTAACGAGGACCAGCAGCCTAGTTGGCTTATTCAAATTCATGGATTAATCAGATTCGTGGAGGACAAGCCGTCAATGTTATGAGCCCTAAGGCTCTATTGAACTGCCATGGTTTGGAAGCAATAATGAACTGAATACCAATTCTGGAGGAAGCAGAGATGCATTTTGCCTTCGGGGCCCATTTATTGCCTTCCCCAAAGCATCCAGTTGGCCATTGTGGAAAGCACGATACTTTCAGGGGTCAGACTAGATGGCCCAGGAGGCCCCTTCTGACTCACTCTGTTTCTATGTCTCTATGCATTTCACTCTGTTGCTTTCTGCCCAGCATTCTAACCTATCAAGGTCACCCTGGATCTTATATCTGTCTTCCAGTGTATTTGCTATGCCACCCATCTTTGTGTCACCCACAATTTAATTATCTTTCCTTGCATTTCTTTATCCAAATCATTAATACAAACATTGAAGAGCACTGGGCCCAGGACTGAACCCTGTGGTACCCACTTGTTACCTCTTCCCAGTTTGAGAAGGTGCCATTGATGAGCACTCTTTGAGTCTGATTATGCAGCCAACTGTGGCTCCACCTGCACTATCAAGTCTGCCTTTTGCTCGTTTGGTAATCAGGATGTTGCGGGGCACTTCATCGAAGGTTTTGCTAAAGCCTAAATAGATCACGTCCATTCCCACAGTCCATTTGCACAATACTGATCTGAATGTCACACTTCCAATTATTTGGAATACTTGAGCTTTATCAGTTATTTTACTATATGCATCCTGATTATTTTACGTCCACAATTTTCACCTGAAATACTTCTGGGGATGATCTCTCCTTGTTGCTGTATCCCAGCTGCGGTGACTCATTCTGTGCACTCACCTTTCCACGCAGAAGCTTAGTACATGACATGAAGTGCATGACGTAAATTTCCCTTTCTCTCTGTCTCTCATGAAGAACCGGCCATGTACGAGTGAGTTCTTACCTCCATTATAGGACTGGAAGCCAAGACCTTCTCCTCAATATTAGCTTCACTGGATGAGCCTCCAACAGTTGCAAAGTAACGCATAGCATACTTGGCTGAAACGGTTTTGCCAGCGCCAGACTCCCCACTAACAATAATGGACTGGTTCTTCTCATCCCTGTAGGATAACGAACGAAGGAAACATGAGCATTAATCTCTCAGCATTCCTTTCTTCCCCTGCCAACTGGTGGCAGTTCATTCATCTTTATCACTCCGTATTGCCCGTCACTCATTTCCGTGCCATTGCTCTGTACAAGGGCAAAGGTTCTTCCATGCTGGGCACATGCAGAATTGATATCCTGGAAAAAAATCTCAGCTCCCAGTGAAAGTTCAAAGTTCAGCTTATTTAGCCATAATCGATGTAATTGCTTAAGGCAAAAAAATCCTCATTTACAACCTTGGTGCAGTACCATTTGTCAATGAACAGCACGGTCTGTTCTTCTAAATTGTTCCACCAAACGTCCAAGCACCACAGTGTTATCGTGGGATGTCTAACTCTGATAGGAAACTCAGTCTTCCTTATTATAGGCTATTAATGCAATTTCCCCCAGAGGGATGGAAATTCTATCATTCTTAATGTCTTGATATAGTGGGCAGATTAGTAAGCAGCATTCTGAAGTCTCCACTATTGGCACGTGGGCTGTGATTATATCTAACAGTAGCGCACAAACTCTGACTTATTAAACCACCATGTAGATAACCAAGCATCTTGGAACATGCAGCCCGTTCATTCTTTCTTTGCTGGCTTAGTCCATGCAGAGGGTTGTAAGTGATACGGCTGCTAAAAGCTTTGGTAATCTAGCCAGCATCTTGATTACTGCAGAGCAATAAACTTGTAAGTAAACCATGGAGTAGGTTTACCATTTCTCGGGGATCACAAAGAACCTCTCGCCCATTGATGGGCCTCAAGACAATAAGCCGGAGCATTCAGCTAATTACTGCATGTGAGCGCAACCACCGTCTCTCTCTGCGTGGCTATTGTCTCTGTGGGAGCCAGTGATAGTGTAGTGGTTAGGAGCACGGGACTGGGACTCAGATGATCTGGGTTCAAATCCCCGCTCAGCCATGGAGCCAACTGGGTGACTTTGGGCCAGTCAGATTCTCAGCCCAGCCTACCTCACAGGGTTGTTGTTGTGGGGATAAGGTGGAGGAGGAGAATGATCTATGCTGCATTGAGCCCTTTGTAGGAAACAGGCAGATATAACTCGATAAATAAATAAATGGATAAAATTTTCCAGCACCTCCAGTCACCTGGTTTAGGAGCCCATTGCAGTGAAATTCACTGCAGTCCTGAAATTCATTGCAGTCCTGAATCTGCAGATCCATCTTATGCAACAGAGTTTGCCAAAAGATAACTGAATTCACAGTACTTTAAAACTGGAATCATCTCATGTTCTGTTGCACACGCATTCTGACCACCCTACATTTAATTTGGGGTTTGTTTCCTACCCCTGCGGGCTGAAATAAATGTTGGAGAACACGTAGTGCTTAACACCGGGCCAAAATTCAGTGTGTCAGAACGTCCTGAAACAATTGTCACATCTCATCTTTGTGCATCTTTTGGTGATTGCTCGCAGACACTGTATTTTTCTGGATCTGCTGTAGTTTCCGTATCTTTTAAGACACATATATTTACTCACAGAATCACATGGAATAGCAGAGCTGGAAGGGGCAAGAAGGCGAAGGGGCAGTCCCCATTCCAGTGCAGGATTCCATTCTTCTCACAGTTAAGGCAGCCTTTGTAGTATAATGCAAGCCAATCAGGGACCACATCACAGGTTAGCCCCGCCCAGTCAATTCATGGAATAGCCAGACTCACCAGGACATAAATGAAGGCAAATGATAACGGGGGCGGGGTATAGAGCCTATTAAATACCCCAACACACATTTAAAGAGTCAAAGTGCTGCAAAATTCAAGTAAACTTCTATAATAAGTGAGTCCTACCAGTTATTCTCCAGAAGATCATCCATTCCATCCTCCCTCCCTCCAACAAAGAATCTTCCAGTAGTTTTATCCATATTCACTTATCCAAAAGCCCCAGTACGGGTCTGTGTGGTGATGTTATGTCTGTCCCAGGGTGTGATGCTTGGATTTGCAAAAGAAACTCTAAAAGAACTCTGAAATATTTTATCTTGGATTGTCTCCAGGTTCTCAGACTCCTACTTTCCACATGTTTAAAATGTGCAACTAATTAACTCATCCATTTTTAAAGGCAATGAATCCATTGATTTTGATCTTTGTTTGCTTCGTGTTGTTAGCTGCCTTGAACAATGAGATGAAGGGACAGAAATACCTTAAATAAATAAAATGGCAGACAGTCAATTTCCAATAGCTTCTATTAGCAATGGCCCGCAAAATTCATATTAATTAATTTAATATGGGAGCGGGGGTTGTGTGTGTGTGTGTGTTTGTACAACTAGATGGGAGAGCACTTGGAGTTATTCTTTGCTCCTCCCCATGATTAGCAAACCTAGCAATATGCAAAATATGTAAACCTGCAAATATATTTAATTAGGATTTATAGATCCCCTATGACAGGTGAGAATTTGTGGCACCTTATTTAGATCCACATCACACTGCATACATCTATTTAACCATTGCATTGACACATAATTAAAGGTCCCCCCTTTTTTGCTAGCTTAATCCTGACCCTGAATCGACAGTCAAAATGGATAATATAGAATAACCGTTATTCTGTAGTGCAGTTCTAAATGGGAGCCAGGTTTTTTTCAGCTTTTTCAAACAGAATTAGCCCCAAACAAGAGAATATGAAGAAACTCATCATTAGGTCTGAGTCAAAATAACTTGCAAGTGTTTTCAGAAATGCCTAAAACCTAATGCCTAAAATGCCTAAAAACCCCCAGTGGTTTTAAATGCTCCTTATAAAAGTGATCACTTAATTACATTTCTCTCAATTTCCCATAGGGAAAATGGTTGCTTTGAGATGGCTTCCCATTCATCGTGTGATCCCTGATTGGGTAAGATCATTCTTATTCTTATTATTTACATTCTGCTTCTCAAATTAAAAAATCCTTGACTAATCCAAGGGAGCGACAGAAGAAAGGCCAGGGAAAACAATCATGACAATATGTATTTGCAAATCTAAAGTGAATATCTAATATAAAGTGAATATTTATTGCAAATCTTTTACAAGAGGGGAAATTTCAGCCTCATCACACCAGCTAGATTCAACCACAAATGTAAGCCAGAAAGATACATGTTGCAGATGTACTTCCCATAATTCCATTTGAGAAGATAAGCATTCATAATGTGGGGAAATGCATGCAGAAAACACCTGTATACACTGTGCCCAAACTTCTGAGGGCAAGTGCAGAATACAGATATAAAAAGTACGTGCCAGTTAAATGAACAGCACCCAGATTACATATGCATGAGCAGGACAAAAGGAAGGATGTTAATGATCATTATGGGGCATTATGGGAGTTCTCTCAACAAGAGAGCTCAGGATTGGCTGCCAACACAAGGAATGGCATTCTGTACTGGAATACCTTACTGGATCCAAGTCTTAGTGCCCTTCTGTCTACATAAACTATAAACATGGGAAAGGCACTTCTGTACTAGTAATCATGGGATTGACTAAAGTTGGAGGCAGGAATCTGTTGGATTTATTTCTTAATGATCTCCTACTCCTATACACTTAATCTCATAAAATCTCTTGACATCAAAATTGCATATAATACAACAGAAATGCTCAGTGTAAAATGCATGAATTTAAGGATTATGATAAGACCAGTGGAACAGTGCAGCATTATAGTAATTTACAAGTCAGGCAGAGCTTCAGTAAGAGAGACCTCTTCCAGAGGCATTTCAAGCTGGCCACAGTTTCTGCCTCTCAAGCCATGCATGAGAGAACAACCCTGAGGGGAATTAGTGAGAAGCGGTTACCTGGTGACACATGAGATTTCATAACGATGGTGTGCGGCACCATTTCATGTGCAAGACAGGAATGCATTTTATGTGGGTAAGGCAGGAAAACAGGTCCAGCTTTGACCAGGAAGCGTGCATTTCAAATCATGGCTTTGCCCCAAGCAGTCCATGTCCACCCAGTGTCCAGAAATGGTGCATCTTGACCAGCTGTGCACAGCAGGACCCTGGTCCGTGTACCATGCTGCTTGTACAGCTTCCCAGCCTTGCTGCAGGGATCTCCGTTCACCAACCTTGCCAGCTAACTCTAATTTTCCCTGCCCTCCTGCTCTCCTCTGAATCTCAGAAGCCCCCGTGGCTGGTTTCTCTCCTACCAGACTCCTAGTTTCAGCTTCTCAGGCTTTCAGTTGTTGCCTCTGCTTCTCTAGGGATTGTCCCACAGATCGGTCCCAGCATTCAGTTGGCTTCCAGCAGCCTGTGCTCCTGTGCTGGTTCGGGATGGTGGGAGTTGTAGGCCCAAATATCTAAAGGGCAGCAGGTTGAGGAAAGCTAGTCTAGTCCTAATGGAGCGAGGATGACACAGTGACTGGGGCACAGGGGTTCTGGGTTCTAGGCCACACTCAGCCATGGAACTCCCTGGGCAACTCTGGGCCATTCACTGGTCACCTGGATAAATGGTGAGGAGCAGTCAGACTATGCAAGATTCCTTGAGCTCCTCGCAGGAAAGAAACATGGGACATCAATTTAACAAACCACGAAATTAAATAGGCTGCAGCCTTTTAGGTACGACAGTCTCACACCTCAGCTCCTGCCTTCCTACCGTAAAGCAAAAAGTTCTTGTGTATTTGTATAATTGCCCTTTTTCAGCCGAACTTAAACATAATACAAAACAAAAAACAAAACAAAAACAATACCAACTGTAACAATCATATTATGTATACTGACCATAACAGTCATCTTGTAACAGGCTAACTGAAGCAGCACAGAAAATATGCAAGCTTTCTAGACTGCCAAAGCTGTTCAGCAAAAAGTATGCTAGAAAGCGGGGAGGCAATAGGAAGGAAGGAGGGAAGGAAGGAAGGAAGGATAGAAATTAACTCGATGCCGTAGCCAGGATGTCTGCATACCCAGAGACTCACGATGTTAGCGAAGAAGAGGGTTTTCAAACATGCAAGCAGAGTTCTGCCAAATGTCAGTTCCCCCAAAAGCACCATGAACCTGTTAATTGCTGATTCCCTGTCTTTAAAAATACCAACAGCTGTAATGCAAAATGCATCCTGGGCAAAAGGCCCAGGTTCCATGGTTGGTGGAAAATAGACACAGAGCGCATCCAAGCAAACTTTGCATGAGCAAAGCTGAGGATAAACTTAGATTTCTCTAGCACAGTAGCTAAATTTAGAAGTCAACGGCTTACACATGCATTGGGATCCTTGAGTCAGCCTAATAAAGGCAGTGCACCACACGTATCCTGGAACTTTACTCTGATGGGTCACACAATGGATTCTGCAGAATTTCCAAAGCCGCCACGTGCTCCTTTGAATCGTGGGGAATCCCAAGCGCGACGGCCACTGCCTGCTGTCTCCAGCAACCCAGCATGAACTACTGTTCTGACATCCTTCTCACCATTTCTGGCTGGAACTTTTCTGTGTATCAGCCATTAAAAATATCTTCAACATCCCAAGATGAACTCAGCTGTCTCGCAGGATTTGCATTTCAATGTTAACCCCGCTCACAGCCAAGGAAATCTTGCCAAGGGGTTCCACCAGAGAAAAAATAAGGAATGGACCCAGGACAGCAATATGCCTGCTCTTTTTGCACTTTATTTGTAGCCATGCACTGCAAGCTAGCAGAGCAAACAGGTAGGAATGGACAGGGCAATTTCCAGATTTGTACAATCCTATAAATCAAGGAGGAGCTGCAAACACTCTCCTGTACAGCACAGAAAAAGAAAAAAAAGATTCTCCATATGAGGATTCTTAGGCTGCCAATGTTGGGAAAATCCGGATAAATCCTGGTAGAAAAAGGTTGCTTATATGTGCCTTTGTGTGATCAAATCAAACCTGTGCCCCTTTCTCAGAAAGCAGCAGAATTCCAAGCCAGGTTATTGTTTAGTGTTGCTGTTACTTTAAGGAGATGGAATTCTTAGCTGGACTGAGAAGATGCTGTAGGCTAACACTATCTAATACTGGTGTTCCCATTGGCTGAAAGAGCAGAGACAAAGGTGTCCATTTGTTTCTGAATGGACCCATTTAATCATCTAGTTCAATAGAAGCAAGCACCTGTGCAGTGTAGCTGTCAAACCAGATTTCCTGAATGTTTCCTCAATCTTACGCTGGGCAAGCCAGGAGCAAAAAGCTCAACTTCCTTCTCAAATTAACAACATTAGCACTGAGGATCATAAGGGGAAGGAAATCTTGTCCCCACATCTGCCTGGCCGCACACTAAAACCTTCCATCCAGGCCAGGTCACGGATGTCAATTATGTGCCAAGCAAAGACATTTTTAGAAATGTTTTACTAGGCTTTTGAATTCTCTTATTGCTTTTATACCACTTGATATTTGCTTTTAATTCTACCAACTATTGTTCTACTGCTGTTTCGTATTGTAGTGTTTGAAGTTTCTTGTTTTGTTTCATTGCAATGTGTACTTTTCATAAACCAAGCCCTGTTGAGGACAGAGTAAGAAAGCAAATAAATACCTTTGCAACTTTGAGTTCTGGTGCTCACAAGTCACAGAAAGGAATCACAGAGCCTCTTTCTGCTACCTTGGCTCCCATGGGAGCCAATCAGTGCAGCCAAGCTGGTCCCACCTAAGAAAAGAGTTTCCAACTAGGGTCCTAGCATTCAGAATTTCCCAAAAACAATGATGTTACAAAGGGGTTGAGTTTATTCCTGGAACCCCAGTAGATACAGTGTTGATTTGTGATATAGAGCATGAATCCCAGAGATGTCCTTTAGCACCAACTTTGACGATCGTATCAACAAGCCTAAAGAACAATGAGTGCCATGAGACACAGTCCTCTTCCTGAGTAAACACGCTGCTCCAGAGTTTCTTTCCACAAAGCTTTATTGTTACACATCTCTATTGTAGTGCATCTCTGAGTTCACCCAGAGAGAACTGCTAAGCCCTCTCTAACACCTCTCAACTTCCAATGCCCTTATACCCTTTTTCTCCTGCACCACCGCACAGGTAGGGCGCTGTGAAATCTCACCTGCCAGCATCCCTCCCATTTCTCAGTCAACTGACTCTCCCACCTGTGCTGTCTCCTAGCAACCAGCATCCCCCGCTCAGGAGGAAGGACCTCAATATTGGACATAATGTTCAAGCTTGCTGTGAAGCTTGCCCCATTCCCAACCTCTCTCTCTGTTCTAACATGGGCAGACCAGGGCTCTCGTCAGCCACGACTGTCAATCCCACTTCTCATTGTGCTGCCTCCCCATTCCCACGGACCAGCTGGACATCACCTCTGGAATGGGGCGATGGCCAACTGGTCGACCCTTCTGGAATAATACGTCCTTTTCTGGCTCCACAGATGTTCCTTGACCTTGATTTGATACTGGATCTTGCTGGCATTCCGCAACCCCTGCAGCTTCACTGTCTGAGCTCGAATTCCCATCAAAGTTGTAAACTAGTCAAGCGAGTTCTGGCATCTTTTCCCTGTCCTTGCACACAAAAAGCGCATGTTCTCCCTCTTCATTCCCTTAAATTGGGTAGGAAAGGGAAGTCTTGGTGGGTTCCAAACCCTATTAATGCTTGCCCCAAATGGCAAACAGCACAAGCCTCAGGATAAGAAAAGGTTTCATCTTCTGATGACAAATTACCAGCACATGCAAAATGATCTTGAGCTTGGAGAAATGTGTTGTGAACAGAAAAGGTGCATGTCAAGCAGGTCACAGTAGGTCCCACCTGTTTCACAGCAGGTCAGGTAATATGAGTGTATTAGGTTGCGTGATACAAATCTTAGGAGCAAAGGTGTTGCAAAAGGCACTGGAATGGAGGGAATCTTTTCTTCCTTGCTCCAAATGTTACAACACAGGGTTACCCAGTGGGATCAGGACCACCAACACCAAGTACTTCTGCATAGAATGCATGGCATCACTTGATGATGTGGTGATGACACACAAGATGTTACAGTACTCTCACCTAAAAGGTGCAGGGTTCCAGCCGGCCAGGTCCTCCTCCAGAATATGCTATTCTGCTTGTACCTGCAGCCGATGGGTTTCACACGCTGTAGCTACTCAACACACGCAGTTCTCATTGGGCTAAGTTTTTTGGAGGGGAGGGGGAGGCTCTTGCAAGAATTCTTTTTATATTTCTGCAAACTTTGTGATTCTGCAGAGCCTTTCTCAGTAGCCTGCTTTTGATTCCAGTCCTCTTTGCACTCGCCACCCGGGGATGTTATTAGAAGGAGTGATCCCTTAATGGAACAATTTCACATATACGGAGAGTAAAGTTCTGAATCGTAGATCAGAGAACAAAGGGGGATGGATGTGAATGTCTCGTCTGTGAACCAAGTCTTGGAAAACAGACTGCTAGCTTAGATGGACCTGCAAGGCTGTTCTTAGAACTGTAATCCATCAGGAAAGACATGCCAAATTCCAACCAGGGATTTCTTGTGAAGTGGCACAAGAGGGAAACTCATCCTTTCTCTAATCACCAAGAGTAAGAACTCTACTCTTGTCTGTACCACTGCTCTGGAGTCTCTGCCCATTAGGTAAACGAAGCAATACTAAGAGGGACAGAAACTAAGGCAGACAAATCCGGAGGATTTTGGAACCCAGCTGTCAATATTTGCGACACATTTGTGCTTCCAACTGCATTTCTGCTAAGGCACGTACACATAATACAAGGACTCCCTGTGGACAATAAAAGTGATAGAAAGGCCATTTGCTGCTAAAGCAATCAGGCTGTCAAGGCCAAGCTCTTCCCCACCTCGAGCCGTACAAAGCATTTTCTAAGCAGCTGACCCTCTGATTGTTCAGATGTACTCAGTCAGAGCCAAGTTCCACAATCTGGATCTGAAATGCTGCTTTGGGGAACCAGGAGTGCTGAAATGAAGCTCTGGTGGAGGCCCCGTGTTCACATCGTTCCCACCTTGCTGTCATAGGTCCAGCTTCAGGAGACCAGCTAAGGCCAGCTCTCCTCTGTTCGCCCATATTTTTTCAATCATTCTCACTGAATGTTACATAAATTAAATTTCAGGGAAAAAATGTTCAGAGGGGGAGAAAAGCTTGGAGAAATTCTTGAAGGTGCAGTTTGAGATTCTTACCATACTTTTGAGGTGGCGAAAAAACACACGTGTGTGTGTGTGTGTGTGTGTGTGGGTGAGCCACCAATTTTCACTTCTGCTTTCTCTGATCCTAATCCAGCTTTCCTTATGATATGCTCTGCACATCGATGAACAGACAGGGAGATAAAATACACCCTTCTCTGACACTTTGCCTATAGGAAGCCATTCTGTTGCTCCATATTCTTTCCTCACAGTAGCTTCCCGTCCACAATACAGGTTAAACATCAGGATGATCAAGTGCTGAGACACACTCCTTTCTTTGATCCACACAGGTAAAGGCTTTCCTGTAGTCTATAAAGAATAGACTGATCTTATGAAATTCTTCGATGCATTCTAGAAGCCAACATATCTTTGCAATATGATCTCACATGGTCCTTGCCATTTGCAATCCATCTTGAATGTCAGGCATTTCTTTTCTGCAACACCTTGAACATCATTTTGTTTACCTGGGGAATTAGTGCAATGGTCCTATAGTTGCCGCACTCTTTTGCATATCCTTTCTTTGGGATTGGAATGTATATTAAGTATTTCTAGTAAGTGGGTCACTGTTTTGTTTTCTATACGAGTTTTTCTAAAAAATATACCTATGAGCATTTGGACAATTCAGTCTCTGCAACATGGAATAGTTCCATTGGCACCCAACCTACTCTGGGTGCTTTATTCCTTGCAAGTACTTTTACAGCAGCTTTCATTTCACTTTCTAATATCGTAGGCCCCTCTTTGTAGGATTCGTCTTCCAAAGAGTCTGTCATCCTTTCATCTTTTCTGTTTAGCTCTTCTGCTTATTGTTTCCACCTCCTCTTTATTTTCTCCATGTCAGATAATTTGTTCCCTTGTTTGTCTTGCAGCATTCATAATCTAGGTTTTAATTTCCCCTTGAATTCTTGGTCTCATGGTTTTCCTCTTTTGTTGTTCTCTTTCATTTCCTTGCACTGGTCATTATAATATTTCTTTTTGTCTCTACGAGATAATTGCTGAAAAGTTGCATTCAGGTTTCTGAACATATTTGTCTCATTTTTTACTTCTGCCTCTTACCTCTCCTTAGCAATTCTAAGTGTTGCTTCTGTCACCCATTTAGATGTTTTTATTTCATTTTACTACAGGGATTGTCATTTGGCAATCTTCCCTAATAATGCCTCTATTTTCATTCCACAGTCCTTCTGCTTCATGGTCAATTGAATTTAGTAATGCAAATCTGTTCTTTATGTGGACTATAAATTCCTCAGGAATGTTATCTAAATTGCAATTTTCCACTTTGCTTCTGTTAGTCATCTTTTTCAGCTTTACTCTGATTTTTGATATTAAGAACTGATGGACACTACCACAATCTGCTCCTGGTCTTCTTCTGGCAGCAAGAATACAGCTTTTCCATCCCTTGATTCCAATTACATATTTTTTTTGGATTTCTGAATTACTCATCCAAGTGATGTCTGTATAAACAGTCAAATGATCACTGTACTTGCAATGAACAGGTGCTGGTTGCACACGGTCACTCTCCTACTTAGTCTATTTATTGACAGCATCTTCGGTTCCTTGGAATGCTTCCTCATTCCAATGCTAATCCCTAAGACAGTAGAAAGCCCTTCCAGATGTCTGCAGTTTAATTGATGTCACAAGCCCATGGATAGGCTAATTACAAAGGTTAATGATGCTTCTTTGCATTCCTACCCTGCATGTGCATTACGTCCAGCAAGAGCAAAGGCCTCGTCCCTTGGACCCGCAGCCCTTCATTCCCCATTTTGTCAAATGTTCTTGAAGTAATTTCTTAACCCATAACATATCAGATCCACCAAAACAGTAGTTTTTTATTATCCAGCTTAACCTCAGTCTTATTTATCTGGGTAGAAACTCATGGCCCAAATGATATTTTAGCCTACAGTTCACACAGCCTTTACTGTTGGCCATATTAACTAGGGTTGGTGGAAGCTGTATATCAAAACATCAAGAAGGGGTACAAGGTGTCCACCCCTGCTACGAAGAATTAGATAACAGAAACAGTAGAAACTCACCTGGTTGCCTACAGGGAGTAAAAATAGACCCTAGGTAACCAAGTGGTGGTTCTCTAATCGGCTAGGAGAGGGCTTGGTTTATTTTCCACCACTCCAAGCTACAAAAGCTAAGATAGGATCCATGCAGAAAACATGAGAAGATATAGATTTTTATCATCATCGATAGATTATTTTTCCTAACTGTTATGGCTTGAGCAAGAAACAACAAATGTATAACATGATACTCTGTTCTACCACATGAATCATGTGCAAAACAAAACATGATCATCAAGGAACAATAAGCTATAATTAGTGCTAGGTGTTAATGAAGACTTCCGTAACATATATAGTTCAACGTGAGCAACACAATCTTCCTCTATACTGGAAGGTACCATTTATCTATCATGGATAATTGCCATTCATAGAAAAAAAGCATTTTTTCCTAATCTAATAAAAGAACAATCATATGATCTCAGAACACAACTATAGCAGTACTTCCAAGATGATCAAAGATGCAACTCCGCCTTTAAAAGCAATAGGACCTGAAGCCAGAACCAGGAATCAAAGCTGAGACAGCAAAAGAAGCCAAGAGACAGGCAGGAAATCCTAATTTCTGCCCAGACTATGCCCCATCGTACGCAAGAAGTCTTTACAGAACATTAGAGCCAATCGTCCACATTGTGGGTAAAGTAACTCCAGTGCTGGGAACAGTGGCAGTTCCAGATTTCTGAGGATGGCGGACAGGACGCCTCCATAGCCCTCCCCCTCAGTGGGTCTACCTTCTGACCACCATCATCACCAGGTGGGCAAGCAGGCAGTGGGAGCTTCTGCTCCTCGTTCTTAGTTCTACATTGCCTGGGCCAGAGAGTGAATGAGTTGGCTGCAATGGAGATGAAGAGGAGCACCTCAAGGGATTCTTCTCAGCAGGCCTTGCTGGGATGGCAACTCTTGCCACATGCTCAACTATGCCTACCATGATGGAAACTGTCTATGAAGGTGATCCAACCTACAGCCTTGGTGGCTCACTACAACGGGTAGGAGTATATAGGACCAGGGCAGCTCCTGACGATGCCCTTGCCCTGTCCACATTCAAGACATGTTTGCCCTCAGGCCTGACACCTCACAATCTTGCCCTCCAGTTACTAGGTTAAATATCCCGGGCAATGGAACTGAGATTTGGAGTATACCTTGCCTTAACAAATGAGGTTAGGCTCAATGAAAAGCTACCTCTGCTGGTTCTAAATGGATCACAGTTAATTACTTTGCTCTGTATTAAGGAACGGTGTGTTTCTCGTTTGTCTATGTCAGTCCTTTAATGCTCTACACTCTACAGAGCAAATACAGCTCATCAATTCTGAGGAACCCGCACCCCACGCCCACTCTGGCAGGGGCCTCCCTGAAGGCGATACAGCCTGCAGCTCCAGCTGCACGTCTGCTTGAATTTTGCCCCAGTACGGCTTGCAATCAACTCTATTACTGTTGTCCCATCACACCTGCAGGACAAGGAGAAACTGGCTAAAGCATCTGTTTAGCTCCACCGCCCAATTCCTTAAGCTGATGTCACCAATACAAGAAAACAAGAAGTGGGTATGATAAAGTATTGTGCTTTCTTACCAGGCTAACTGCTTTTGAGTGCTTATTTTTCCTAATTATAAACTTCTGGGATTATTTTTAAGAATAAAACTAGGAATTTTATTTTATCACATAGCAGAAATGTATCATAAATAAACAAACAAACAGGGATGTCCTACAAACTTTAAGTGACCAGAGACCCAAGAGTGTGTTGCACATAGTGATGTGAAGGCAGGTGGGGGGGGGGGAATCTGGAATTACTGGGAAAAGATAGGTTCCTCCCCTGAAATTTTTAGGAAAAAACTTTTTCCTGCTTGTTTTCAGGGAAAAAAATGAGAAAAATGCTTTCGCTCTTAATTTTTCTTCCCCCCCCACCCCCGCCGAGGTCTTTCACTTCTCTAGTCACACCCAACCTAATGCTGTATTTGCTGTACCATAGGGCTTGGAAGCGTCTAACTTGCAACCTGAGACCACACACTTGTTAATTCATGTCTGCTTGGAGCAAAGGGCTTCACTCCTAAAACTTTGCAACATCACTATGTCACATGAAACGAACACATTTGACCACTACAAAATAAGCAAAATTAGTAAGCCAGGGATAGCTCTTGCCCATTGAATGCAGAGTGAGAAGTTGGTCTAATGTGGTGAGGAGAAAAAGGCTGATTGGCTTGTAATTCTGGCTAGTTTGTGCAAAAGAAATCAGACAGAAATCTGACATTAAGAATAGCAATCTCCAGACCAAGATGAAATTGCTAAAGTGAGACTTATCAAGAGGCTTGGCTCTCCTAGTTTGAATAAACACAAAGGTTCTTGTTTATGTTTTAATCACTCTACATATATTAATCAGCTCATTGCTGTAATGATGTTGTGTTCTCAGTCAACATTTGTGGATGGCAACTATTAAGGTAAAAATTAACAGCAAAAAAACCTGAACGTTTTGCATTTCAGTCCACTCTGCCAACCAGATCACCTCCCCCAACTTCCACCAGCCAGTGTATAGGCATTTGCCAATATAAGGCTGACTTTCCTTGCATCCGATGAAGCAAATAGTGTCTATGAAAGCTTATGCCAACATAAACGTTTGTCTTCAAGATGCCATCAAACTCATTGTTGTGTCCAGTTTAGGTCACACAACAATTCCCCATGGGAGATGAAGCTGGAATAGGAACCAAGGATAAAGGATTTGAGGATCTGGAGCTGTGTATCATTCACATGAAGGAATCACAAAAAGGGCTCTTAGATGCAACCTGCTTGTAAACAGAGACACAGCACACAGTTCTCTGAGTAGTAAGCTATGGCGGAACACTCAATCTTGTCCATGCTGGGGAACAAGAGCGTCATTATGAGAAAATATGAAATCTTTTGGCTTGAGACCTTGACCTGGCAAAAAAGCAAAGAAAACAGTCCTTGGAACCCTAAAACACAAGACGGGGCCAGGGACAGAAGCTCTCCCGCTTTATTGTAAATTTAGCTTTGTCAAGGCATTCTTCACCTTCAAAAACCAACTAGAAGGAAAGGGACCTCAGCAGCCGGCTGAAAAACCCTGTTCTGTGTTTGTAAGCAGCAAGGCTCCTGAGGGCTTAAACTTTGCCAAAAAAAAAAAAAATGCTGCCTCTCCGGCAACTGAAACAAACCTTCCCATTCATCTGTGAACACCACTTTGGGGCTGGTTTTGGCTGAAGAGTGAGGTAAAGAGGCTTTAAATAAAAGAATTGCATGCTGCCATTTATTGATGATTAGTCTCAGTACTGAAACAGGTCAAAATTTGCAAAAAGAAAAGCAGCACAGAATCATGGTGACGATCTCTAAACTCACACAAGGAGGCGGAGAATGCTTGTTGGCTCACTTTTCGAACGTGTTAAATAGTGGAAGATAATCAGCAAATGCATGTTTTTGTCCAGTGGAACATTTTGACACAGAAAGCACTTGAAGTGACTTCTGTATGGAAGTCATCAAAACAGTGCAGACGCATTTATTTCTCTTCATGTCCACACGTAGCCGGAAGTCATGATTGGCTGCACCACAGACCTTCTACCACACCACTCTGGACAATAGACATGAAAAAGGCCTTCTCTGTCACACAGCAAAGCATTTTCACTCAGCACCGTAAAAGGATGCCTGTTCGCTCCCGGCAGATGTTAAGTTTATTTATGTCCTATTCAGATGGATTGCTGCACCCCCAAGAATAAAAAATTATAGGGTATACCATTGAGAATGCTATCTTTATTTAAAGGATAGTCTTTGCCTTGTGATTGGGTAGAGTTAGCATTTGGGTTGAGCGAAGTTGTGAAAAGGGAATTTCATCTGCGGCCTTTTACGGAAATAATTTCATTGTAATATCTGAATACAGCATAACTAGCTTCTACTTTGATGAGGATTTTTTTAAGGCTACATCAACTTGCTTTAATAGTTGGCTGCAACAGAAAAGCTCTAACGCATTGCTGGAGATTGTTTACAGAATTTAAAAATATCAGACTTCCATAGTTTAACAAATTATACAGGTCAGAAGAAATCAACCAAGGGGTCTGATGCCCATTTCCCAGGTTTTCCATTTCTGCTGTAATATAGGGTTGCCTTTACTTTATTTACCATTACTCTTCTATGTTGGAGGATCTACTGGAAACTGCTTAGGAAAATTTTGGGACAAAATAAAAAAAATTCAGCGAAGTATTTTTTTTTTTTTAATGAGAGTAGGTTCACACATTGCACAGCAACAACTCTGAGCTAGTCGTCAAACATACGCTCAACAGGGAGCAGGAACTGTATATCTGCACAACATGCGTATCTCCAAATACATCTATTTTTAGGTATTCTTTAAAAAAGACTTACAATACTATCCTGTGATGTTCTGAACCACTGTGGGAGCGGGGAGGGGTGTCAGGCCAGGATGAGAAAGTCCTGGGTTCAAATCCCTGCTCATTGTTATTAAGATTTTACTACTGCTGCTGCGCTGTGTTTATATCCTGCCCCATTTTCGCTTGTGAGGAACCCAAGGCAGCTGACATAGCTCTGTGTTATCCTCACAACAACCCTGTGAGGTAGGCTGGGCTGACAGTCTGTGACTGGCCCAAAGTCACCCAGTGAGCTTCATGGCCAATCAGGGACTAGAACCTGGATATCTGCACATGGTGGGCATGTCGTGAGCGGATCCGGCTAGTGCCGGAGGTCAGACTAGATGCCCCAGGAGACCCCTTCTGACTCGCTCTGTTTCTATGTTTCTATCCCAGATACCCAGTCTCACACTCTCAACATTGTACCACACAAGTTCAGTCACAAATAATGGGCCAGTCATTAACTCTTTCCTTGACCTACCTCGCAGACTAGGTGACAGGATAAAACAGAGGGAAGGATGACAATCAACTTGGAAATATTATTAACTAGTATTTACTCACTAGGAAGTCCCATAAACTTCAATGAAGATTACTCCCAGGAAAATATGCATCGGACTGCAAAGCTCTACAAAAGCCCTGAGCCAGGAATAGGAAACCAGAGGATACTTCAATTGGTCCAGAATAGAGCCACCAAGTTGTTAACAGGGACCAGCGGGTATGAACACAGAACGTCGGTTCTTTTCCATCTACACTGGTTTCCAGTTGAAACCCAGGCCCAATGTAAGGTGTTGGTGATGAACTATAAAGCCCTATATAGCTTAGGACCTGGTTACCTAAAGGAGCATCTCCTTCCATATGTGCCTGCCCACCCCTTAAGATCTGGGACAGACGTCCTTCTCTGGGTGCCCTCCCTGAAGGAGATTAGGAGGGTGACTACCCAGAGAAGGGCCTTCTCTGGGGTGGCACCCTGATTGTGGAATTCGCTCCCCAGAGAGGTCTGCCTGGCACTCACTTTATTCTTTCCAGCGCCAGGCCAAAACCTTTTTATTTTCCCAATGTTTTAAGACCTGACTGTTTTAATTGAGGTTTTATTATTAGTTGAATTTTAGGACGCTGTGTTTTAAATATTTTACATTTTGTATTGTTAAATCATCCTGAGACTTTGCTAATGGGACAGTCTAGAAAAGTTTTAAATGAATAAATAAAATAAAGACCCTATTACTCCCAAAATCCTTGGCCAATGATCAGGGCTGATAGGAGCTGTAGTACAAAGTCTTTGGCGGATGCCATACCCCTGTCCTAGGGCAAAACAGGCAAGACTGTGAACCTTTAAACCACCTTTTTGAGACACAAATCTGGAAACCAAAAGAGGATATACTATAAAAGATGGGGAGGAAAAAAATAAGGAGGGAAAATGTAGAAATACATCTCCTGCAGCACCTCCATCTCACACCAAGCTATGCATCACTTATGCTTTTGATATTCTGAAATAATCCCATGTTATTTCTTGAAGGCAAGAAATGTGGTAAGCATAACAACAGTTCCGCTCTCTCATTAGCAGAGTTTCTGTTGTTTTCCTGCTAGCTGACATTCAAAGCCGGGATGCTTCTGTACATACCGGCGCCTTTCACAGGCAGTGGCTGTAATGAATGGGAGCAATGAGGGAAGAGTAAATAATTAGATAAAATAAAGGTTAATGTGGAAAAGGAGCATTACTTCAAGCCAAAGAGGCTGTGGCGTGTTGACGTGCGTCCATGATGTATTTGCACATGTACTCCTTTTAAACTAACAACCGGACCCTCTGCAACGATAAAACATTTCCCACAGTCATCAAGATGAGTAAAACAAAAACAACAAACAAGAACCAAAGCTTCGCTATGAATCCAGTGCCTGCGCCTAATTATGATTAGTAGCATTGCAACGAGATTCTGAAGCTATGAATCATTAATGGCTATAAGAGTGGAATAATTAGAACTTGGAGCCATTAAAGTTGCACTTACATCCCAGGTCCTCTTCAGAAACACGTATTCATCCAAAGTATAACACTTCATTTGGGTACCTGGCCAGGTTATTCTGAGGACAAAGTTGTCACCTAATCTAAGAGATGCCACCTGCCCCACTGCTTGCGTGGAAGCCTTCAGGAGAGTTCATTATCCACAACAAGGGCCAGGTGCCAAGGGGAGGGTCAGGGTTCAGTTTAAATTGCAATACACCCTGGGAGCCAGACACACAGTTATGCTCTGCATACAGAAGCACAGCCCACATCTAAGATTCTGCAGGACAGGAATTCTGAGAGTCTAAATGTGTAAAAGAAAAAAAGGCAACTTATTGTTGTCACAGGACACTGTGGGCTGCATTAAAATGGTAGCCACTATTTATATAGAATTCTGAAAAGTGCCCTTTTTAAATTTGCATGGGGGAGGACTAGAAAAGCCCCCCCACCCAAAAAAAAAACGTATTTGGGGAAATTTCAGCTCAGCTCTAGGTTCCAGCAAGGCCCTTACATTTTTGCTTCCAGGCTAGAAGTAAACTGCACAAGCAACCACAAGTAATATGATGCTGGCCATACTTCTGAGGGGAAGGGCTAAACCTGCTAAAATACATTCTTCACACTGTGCAGAGTCCACCCTTCTCCTACAGTTGCTGTCATTTAGTTTTACACAAACAGGAAAAGCAAGAAGCGACACTGGATTGTGGCACAAAAGAAAACATGGCACCTGAAACCACACCTGTGCCCTCAAGAGAGGCAGCAGGTTTCGTCATGTTCTCAAATGAGAGTCTCTTCCACCAATCTGCGTAAGATGGCGCCTTATGGGCATCTGTTAGAAACAGCAGGCCACTAAAAGCTAGTAGCTCTATCCCCAAAATATGAAACAAAGAAAAACAGCAGAAATGAAAGAGCAGGAAATTTTAAGGATCTCGCTTGCCCAATCAACCACTGAGAGATCCGTGACCCTTCCAAAGGCTGTTAGGTTAGAGGCTCTGGCACAGAAGGGGACCATATTATTAACTAGTCTGCCCTCTGGGAAGCCTCCCTGATCTTTGGAGGAAAGATCGCCAGAACAGCAGCAAACCTTAAGGTATTACAAGGAACTGCACCTGATATTCCAAGAAGTCTGCTCCTTCCCATCAGATGTTAACTACCTCCTGGAGCTGATTTCAGAGCTAGCACTCTTTTTTAAAATGCTGTGAAGGCTAGAACTTTGAATCCTACACAACTGAAACAAAAATCTAATGTATTCTTTTCAAAATGAATGCATGATTTCCACAATTAACTTGGCTTACTAGTGAGCTCTTGTTCAACTGTGTGTGTGAATGGACCACAATTCTGTACAGATAAGAATGGAGTTTATTTACTGGGTAATGGATTGGGCATTCTGTATTTCTCAGCTTTCAAAGGTTTATTTCTCTCTCTCTCTCTTTTGTAAAAGGCTCAGAGAAATTGTGCAAAATTCAGAGCTATGAACAATATTTGATTTGCATATGTTAAACACACTGCATTATCTAGCTCTTCTCGGGATACCATTTGAGTTATTCTGACATGGAATTTTATATTCCGTTCAGAGCAATGTATGAACAAGGATGCTTCCACATCAATCGAAATGGGAATTTGCCTCGTGAAGCCACACTCTGACTGTCTCTTCATGAAAAAGAGCTAAATGTGTTTAACTTTGAGAAGGGAAGATTAAAGGGAGACATGACCGTCGTTTTCAAATATCTGAAGGACTAAAACATAGAAGATGGGGCAGAGTTGTTCTTTGCTGCACAGGGGGGTAGGGCTAGACATAATGGCGGAAATGGCAAGGAGACTGATTTCAGATGAACATTAGAAGAAACGTCCAAACAAAAGGAACTTCGCAGGGGAATAGACTGATTTGGGAGTTTTCTCCTTTGCTGGGGTTGGCTAACAGAGGTTGACTGGCATTCTGAATTGAACAAAGGGTTGGAGTGGATGGCCTCCAAGGTCCTTTCCCAAACTATGCTTTTTGTGAGTACCTCTCGGGAGGAGGCATTCCTTGCTCACACCCCATTCTGGCCTAAACTTTTGGAAGACACTTAACTGTCTGGAGGAGAACCAAAGTGGACCTTCTGAAGCCATGGGAAACACATAATCTGAACAAGAGGAGGACAGGCAGAAATATGAGCTTCAGCATAGCCTGAAGTGCCTGACCCTGCCTAATCTTGGAAGCTAAGCAGGGTCAGGCCTGGTTGGAGTCTGGATGGGAGACTTGAGCCCTGAATTGAGCAGGCAGTTGGACCTGATGGTCTGTCGACCCCTCCAACTGTATGGTTCAAGAACTAGGCATCTTAAGAAGAGGGCAGGCAATGCAGGGTCACCTGGTGCTCAGAAAGACTTGCAGCCAGCTCCCACATAGACTGATCTACCTAGAAGGTAGGACTTGGTAGCCCATTCAGCTGGGGAAGGACCTAATTATGCTCTGACTGAGGAAATTAACTGAAGCTAATAAGGGTATGCAAAGCTTGTTCTTGTTTCTTTGGGTTGCCCTGAGGAAGCAGTGCTTGCCTGTTTGTAGTCTGCATAATTAAGGTAATTGACTGAAAATACAACTTGATTGCTTGAAGGCAAAGAGAGCCATCCCCCCATCCCCAGAAGTAAGAGGAATAAGATAGGCTACTTACAACGCAAAATTCATCTCGTTTGGTAGAACATATGCTTTGCATGTAGAAAGCACCTGGTTCAATTTCTGGCACCCCCAGGTAGGGCTGGGAAAAGCTCCAGCTTGAATACCTGGAGAATTGCTCAAAGACAGAGTGGATAATACAGACAGCTAAAACAGATGATATCTTAAATCTATATGTAGCTGCATCTTCCAGTTTCCTTTTTATTGCAGAGGAGGGAAACTGATCCAGAACGTTAAAGCCCTCTCCCCAGGCCAGTGGCCCAATCCAGATCAAGGGGTCTGCACTGAGAATAGAATAAGCGTGAAAGGGGCATTGCTGCCAGGTATCAATTAAAGCAATGTCTAATTGGGCATTGAACTACGTGGGTCAATGACGTAAGGCCATTTCCTCCCTGTAGTTGGTCCCACTTCAAGGGGTGGGAGTCTGGCCCAAATGCCTCTTAGAAAATAACAATGTTCACAAACCCTACAGGCAGGATTTGGGGGGTTCTTTTAGTTTATGTGCTCTCCTGGCATCCCTCCGCCTATTCATGCAAATGGCGATGCTCCGAGGAGTTCGTTTTCCCTGCACATATTATTGGCACTACATTGGGTACCTGGGCATTAATGCAACTCGACAGCTCCCCGGGACACTCATAACCTGTCACGTGCAAATGGGGCTCAGCACAGCCTGTGAAAATAATGTACAGTGTCCTCAGCTGCTCTTCAGCCGTGTGCAGAATGGAACTTTGGGAGTGCAGCGAGGCTTTCGGGAAGATTTCCCTTGGATGCCTCCTTTAACATGCTGTGGGACAGCCCTCGGCTTCCAGCACTCCGTGATTTGTGGTCTTTTGGCTAAGAGATGCCATCTTCTGAAAAGCAATCCAGGAAATTAAAGGGTTATTCTCGCACACTGGTAGAAGTAGTATTAAAAAAACGTTTCGACAAAGGCAATTTTATTGGTGCTTTCCTAGAACGACACAAAGAGGAAGGAAATCGATTTCAAGAAATCTTTTGCCTCATTAAAGTTAAAAGGGCATATTTTCTTCAGCAGCATGGCTGGTGGTTTTTAAAGGACAGGCACTGCAAGCTGTCCCGAAAGATTGATGACGATGCAAAGCGTATCAAAGTGTAGGAGCCTTTGCCTCTCCCCAGTGCTATTCAGCAGTATATTGCTACGACCGATCCCTCTATCCGAACACTTGCCAGGACTTCCAAAATGGAGCGAGTGCATGAGGGTCTGAAAAAGTTCAAAAGTGAATGAACCCATTCAATTATTTTTGTATGATCTCTACTCATTTGTTTGCAGAACATTCAGAAATGCTTACAAAAGGAAATAAAAATAACACAATTAGGAACCACACCAGTGCGTGATATAATAAAAGAGGAGCACTGCAACTTAAAAGTTATAGAACCTAAAAGCAGTGATCTTGGGTAAAAAACCTGACAGCGGAATCACACGGAAGAAACCTCCTTAAAAAGCAAAGTGAGACCAATTTTAAAGGCCTGTTTGAAATGTCACCAGTAGGTATCAAAAAACGAAGGGACAGAGTACACATCTACTGGGGTGGAATTCCACCATTTTGGTATCACCACTGATAAGGCCCTGTCTCTCGTGCCCACCTGCCTCGTGCCCAATGGCACAGGGAGCAGGGTGTCCATTGATCTTACAAACCAGGCAGAACCTGGTCTGTCAAATCTCTGCCAACCTCTCAAGGCTGAGCTTTGTCCCCAGGGGGCTGCAAAGTCCCCATCTTTAGGAAGGGGCAGGGAAAGCCTGAGTGTGAAGTCCATCACAACAGTTTTCTCCGAACGCTGATCCAGGCCCATTTGTTGCGGGACCCAGAGCACCAGCGCTCATAAAAACCCAACCAGCCATTCCACAGTGTGCCTCCTCTCGAGACAGGATGGTTTCAACGTCCTCTTTGCCTTCTAGCCACCCTTCATTGCATCGGACGAAGACCACACCCACAAACCAAGTGCGTAAGCGCGAGGATTTCCCAAAACTGAATCACAAATCAGCCAGTGCAGATAAAAGCAAAGGTTTCACGGCAGCAGTTAAGACTGTGAAAAGGGTGCAGCGGCTGGGACAGCCACCTCTGGGTCATGTCGCTTCTGCAAGAGTTGTTAATCTCTGGGCATAGCTCGCTGTTAGGAGGAGGAAAGTGCGTGGGGGGGTTACTCATACAGAAAGGCAGCTGAAAATCTCTGAGAGGTATCCCTGATACCTTTACTGAATACTGAATTATCTAATGCCAGATAATGCAAATACAGTACACCCCCGTGAAGGCGCGGTTCTGCGTTCGCAGCTTCAGTCTTTCGCGGGATTTTTCTCCTTGCGAGTAAGCCAGCGCCTCGCCATGCGGTAGCTTCCTCACAAGGAGATTGTTTCCTCCAAGTTTGGACCCCCTCAAAGAAAATGATCTCTGAGCGCTCCTGCCCCTGCCTCGCCACGCACACCCCCAGCCCATCGCTGGCACCAAATTCACCGTTTTTCACAATTCGCAGGTGCTTTAGAAATGGAACCCCCACAAATTTTGGGGGACTACTATATACAGGAAATCTGCATCATGAGTCTCTCTCTCTCTCTCTCTCTCTCACACACACACACACACGGGGGGGGGGGGAGACCAATGGACATGTGGCACGGCAAGAACAGCAATTCATGCAGAGGTACAACAGGCAACACTATTCCGGGGTACTCTTCGTTTTATAAGAAGCCTTTGATAGATTTCTTATTGCACACTACTAGTTGTGTCTCAGCACACATTTTGGGCAATTACGATGTGATTTAACAGACAGGCTGCTACACATTACGACACTAATTACATGGGTTATTGGTTGTTTCTGGCTTGGGAGTGTCCTCTGCATGCAAAACAGCAGAAGGAGAGCAGGCAGCCTGTGCTGGGCAAAGCCGCCCTCAGGGCTGGACTGAACACTCAGGCAGGCTGCTGAGTCCCACCGAGTCACCGGCGCAAGGGCAAAAGAGGACGGGGTGATGTCTGCACGGGACGCTAGACCGAGGAAGGGCCCTTATTCTAGGAGAGACTCTTTGTACATCTGGGCCGATTGTGCATCCTCTGACTGAGCGCGGTTCTCTTCGTAAGCATAGGAGGGTTTTCCCCATTCTGAGAACAAAGATCCCTCTATTTTTACTTTTAAAAAGACTAGATAGGCCAGAGATTGAATAAAGCAAACCCTGCACTCCGCCACTAAGCCAAGGTAGCATTCAAGAAATATTTGGAGAAGAACCACAGCATCCCAGCAGGGCAATGACCCAGAAAGGAGCAACTGGTTGGGGATGGGACAGGGAGCCTTAGGGGCAGGATAAAAATCTAATAAATAATAAATAAAGCAGGAGTCCTCCTCATGCTGCCAGGGCTATGGGCCTTCAGGGGCCACCTCCAAGCAGGCCCTGCACCATGTGGCCAGGCTTACAAATGAGAACACAAAGTCACAGGGTCACTGTGGATCTGGAGGCACAGTGGGCAGCCTGAGAATGTCCTCAGAGCCCACCTGTGGCTGCCATGGGGGCAGAACACTTGTGTCCCACCAGGTGAACTGGGAAAATTAAAGGCAAAGCAACTTGCCCAAGAACTTAAGTGCAAACAGCAAAGGGGGGGGGGTTGTCCTCCAAAACACAAAGCCACACTTTTGAACCCCCAAAAGATGATGCTGGAGATCAGCACGTGATACTCACCAGTTTTCTGGTGGGCTTTTTAAAAAGAGGTATTTCTTTGGTTATTTATTATGCTTCCATGCCACTTATTAGAATAATATTCCACCAGCAGTTCACATGTAAGCATTAACATCACAGTTAAAATGCAGTATTAAAACAGTGTCAATGGCAATAGCTGTACAGAGCAATATAAGGAAGGCAGCAGAAGACGAAGGCCAAACATGAGATGGACGGACTCCGTAAAACAAGCCACAGCTTGAGTTTACAAGAACTGGCCAGTGCTGTCAAGGACAGGACATTGTGGAGAGTGCTCATTCATAAGGTCGCTGGAAGGGGGAGATAATTGGATGGCACATAACCACAACGAATATAAGCAGCAATAAGAGGGCTCAGCATGATGAACTTTATTAGAACCAGGGAGAACAACTGCATTTTCAGGAGATGTTTGACGTGTGTCATTTTATTTATTTATTTATTTATTTATTAAAACATTTCTATGCCGCCCCATTCGCCGAAGCCTCGGGGCGGCTCACAACATAAAATTAAAATACAAGAAAAAACAATATAAAATAAGTCGCCCTGGCCAGATAAAATAAGCAAATAATATTAACAATTAAAATGACGCTTAAATAAAAAGGTCTTCGCCTGGCGCCGAAAAACAAATAACGACGGCGCCAGGCGGACCTCTCTGGGGAACGCATTCCATAGATTGGGCGCCACCGCAGAGAAAGCCCTCCTCCAAGTACTCACCCTCCTAATTTCCTTCACGGAGGGATCCCGGAGAAGGGCCTCTCCTGCAGATCTCAGGGGGCGGCTGGGCATATATGGATGTAAGCGCTCCTTCAGGTAACCAGGACCCAAGCCGTTTAAGGCTTTATAGGTCATAATCAACACCTTGAATTGGGCCCGGACTTCAGTGGGAAGTCAGTGAAGCTGACGGAGGACTGGAGTCATCTGAACATAACGCCCAGTCCCCGTCAGCAGCCTGGCAGCTCTATTTTGAACCAACTAAAGTATCCAGACTGTCTTCAAGGGTAGCCCCACGTAGAGCACGTTACAGAAGTCAAGGCGGGAAGTGTTACATTTTCTGCCTCCTTGATTGCATGGATGAGGGTTTTCCAGACTTTACAAGCCCTTAAAAATGGAAATTAGACAAGGGTGGGGAGCCAAGTCCATGCACCCACCAGTCCTCACGGACACCATGCTTGAGTCCCAGGAGCAGCTTAACCACGGCTACATCGCAGCCCAGCCTCCAGCACCCACCCCACACACTCACATCATCGAGTGAAGGGGAGGAAGAGAGGGCAACCAGTGCAAAGAAATAACCCCATCCAGGTGGTACATTCAGGGCTACATTCTTCACACAGGATTGGAGTTCCATTCCAAACTCAAAATAACTCAGTGGAAAAGACTCCCACTGAGAACTCACGACTGAATTTGGGACAGGATTGGTAGTCTACGCCCAACACTACCTAAATAGCACTCAGCTGAGTCAGGTTGGTTCTGCATAAGCAAAAGTTAAGTTACAAGAAAAGGAGCAAGTTTGGTTAAGTTTTATTAACATCCCCTTGTAAATCTCCTGCTATCCACATGGACCTTATTCAGCAATAAATAACTCTCCCTATAGTACTTGACTTCATTTCTCTCTCTCAGTATTTATGGTTCTTCCATCAGCATTTCTTTTAACCACTTCACTAATTGCCTTCAAGATTCTAGGCCATGCTTTCTAGCTTGACTCTTTAAAAAAAGAAGCCAAGTTATTTGAAGTTGAAGGCCTCACAGCAACAATCAACTCCCTTTATTAGGCCTAACCATAATTCTTTAACAGATTAAAAGAAAAGCATTCTTTTACCCAGTCCTGTGAATATTTGTGGTGTATGAACAAAGCCGCCTTGTCTTCTGATGCTCAAGAGTATTTACATCCACTAAAATTGCATTATTATGGAGCTTCAGACAGGTGCAAAAGCAGTCGTATGACTCCCAGGATCCCTTCAGCCAGCCAAGCCAGCTGAGGAAAGCTGGGAACTGTAGGATATCTTTGTGTCTAACCCTGCAAAGGTTTCCACACCAACTTTCTTTTAGCTCCGCTATAATATTAAACCAATTTGCAGTATGTCTTTTGGTGGCATAAGCAAGCACATTTCTTCTTCCAATTATTACCCATTGTTGTTACACACCACTGTACCAGAAGCAAAAAATAAGAAAAGGGAAAAGAAAACCAAAACTCTGCCACAGAACCACATGGCCTTCTAACAGCTACCCTTTGGGAAAACACCACAGGTAGCATGCCGGACAAGCTCCCATTTCTAGCAGCACTTATGTAAAGGACAGGAAAGTGGTGGTGGGAAGCTATCAAAGGATTGCCTTGCCTTCTTCCACTGATTCCCAAAGAAGCAGAACGGAGAAATTCCACGCACAGGACTTGGGACTCTGAAATGCACACTGTCAAGAAAGCCATCACTGGACTGTAACACTGCAAACATGCAAACTTCGGGCTGTGCAGGTTCAGATCCTTCCCTCCAGAAAGAACTCCCTGCCTCTGCCAGCTGCATTTCCTTCGGGTTTCATTCACTTTTAATATGCGCAAGGTCCCATACCTGGACCCTGGCATCTCTGGCTAAAAGGAACTCCCGCGACAAGGGCTATGAACTGCTTCAGAGAGCTTCTGCCTCCCACAAGCAGTGGTCTGATTCGGAGCGAGGAAGAGTCATATGCGCTTTGACTGGCATACACATTCCGTTTGGGAGGGCCCATCATTGCTGGAGTGTAAACATTTTGCTTATAAAACAATGCAGGTAGAGTCCATGACATCATCAGAACCAGCTCAGGTAACACAAGACAGAAGGTGACATGCCATCTATTGTATTCATGCAAATATAATGGTTTGTTTTATGCTGCCTTATAACAACCTATCATTCCAGATCATGATACGTTCTCTAATCAAGCGTCCAGTTTTAACACCATTTCTGCAAAGCAATCTGAGAGGCAGCCAGATAAATGTGCGATACATTTCATCCACACATTAGGAATGTGCAAATACCTTAAAATTTACTACAGAGGATGAGATGTTAGTAGCTCTCAACCGATAACACATCAACATCTAAGATTACAAGTGCTTCAGTTCAATCCCAGTTCAGTCTCAGGATGGTACTCATGCCATTTTTTCTCCACAGAAAACTCCCGACATTATACTTTTAAATGTATTTTCTTTAACATTAGTACAGTGGCCACATTCACACATCATATTAAGCTGCTTGGAAAATGCACCACAACCCACACTGCACACACTAGATGATCGAGCCCACGGTGGATTGTTCTCCCCTTTGGCCTCCCCCGCAAGCTGGTATCCCAGTGGTCTTTGCAAAAGAACTAATTTTATTTACCCCTGGCTTATATCATTAACCCCTTTCAAATTCAAAGTGCAATTGGTGCCGTATTCTTTTAAAAGCCCCTAAACGTTGTGCAAGTGTGTTTGTCTCATTTGCTATTATTTTTGTTTGTGTTTCACAAGAACACAAGCACATACTTGTGGTCTTGTAGAGTAGTCTTGCCTTGTCAATATTATTATTATTATTATTATTATTATTATTATTATTATTATTATTATTATAACATTTCTATGCCGCCCCTTGCCGAAACCTCGGGGCGGCTTACAACATGATAAAATACATTGAAATACAATAGTACATAATATCCATGAAAGTTTCAGCTGTCTAAGCGAGCAAAGTGGAGTGTGTAGCCCAGGTGGAAATTGACAAGCAAATATCACATATATGCTAACATAGTTGTCACCGTCAATTGCCTAGCTGTCAATTGCAAAGTAAAGGAGGAAGAACAGTGAAAGCAGGTTCATCAAAAGGGGGTGGCAACAATATCACCCTCTTAGCAATGTAATTCTCTTTTTACAAATGCAAATTAGCAATATAATTCTCACTTTTAAGTGTTGAATTCACAGCTCTCAAAGCCCTTCACCTTTTCCACATTTCTTTGATTCTTCAGCTGCTCCAGGAAGGGGAAATATTAATTTCCTATCCCCTTTTCAAGAGTACCTTCCTCTATGCTTACTGCAGCTCCATCACAATTCAAAAAATTTTTAATGAACTGCACAACAGACACAAATTTAATAGCTGGCAAATAAATACCTGCCAATGCATGCTCCAGCTTTCCCTGATGACCCCCACCCCTTTACTTTTCAACTGACAGTGGAGACTGTGCCTTTGTTTATATCTCACCTGTTTTCCTTTCAAGAAACTCAAGGCAGCTTTTATGATTCTCCCACTCTTCTCAATCTTATCCTTATACCATAAAGCCAGGTTAGACTGAGAGTCGACGACTGGTCCGAAGTCACTCAGCAAGTTCTGAAGAGCCCGACGGACACAGAAGGACTAGAACCTGGATCTCCTGAGTCACAGAATAGCATGCTAACCACTACACCACACTGCCATCTCACCTTGTCAATCAGTTACCTACTCCACTTCTCTCTGAAAGCTAAAACGTGCAGTGCTATTGAGACACCATCCTATATGTCAGCCATGAGTCTTAAAAATCAAAGAAATACTCCAAGTTTTTGCAGTTTTCATTTTAAACTCACTTATATTACAGCATCTCCATGATCACAGGAATAAAGTAGAGTCTGCATCTGTTACCCAGAAATTCTTCCAGGGACAATGTTAACATGTAGGGCCTGAAACCAGGAGCTACATTCATTGCTATTATGGAAAGAATAAATCCCACATCCAGCAAAGTGATTTTGGGCAAGGGACCCTCCCCAGGAGGTTGGAGAAAGGACATAGGGGAAGAGGAGAAATTCCCATCGTGTAAATGTGCTGCAACATTAAATGTAGCCCAGTGGTTCTTAAAAGTGCTGAACTTTAGCAGCATCATGCCCGGAGCTATTAATTGTGAATGTTGAATGGATCTGCCGGTGCGGAGGGTGTAAAATCAATTTTTGGCCATCACTCTTTTCCTAGAAATCTCTGGCAACAAACCAGCATAAGGGGTTGGCAAGCTAACCCCACTGGCTGACTTTAGTTCAGGCAACTTAAGTCTGTTTCAAAGCACAGCCTCAGCACAGAACCTCTAAACAAAGGAATTTCCAATGGAGAATCTGCCATGAAACTGCTCAATTAACACTTATAAGGAAGTTCAATTCTATATCACCTCCAGCTTAAGTCAAGAATATGGGTTTTATCACACTACAGGTGTTAATTAACTTACAAATGGAAGAAAAATGATGCCAATATCACACTTATTTTGTGAAAGGGCCCAGCAATTAGCTTGAATACATCTTTGTTTTCACTAATTATCACTGTCTGTATTTTCTAAATTTCATTCCCCACTGACCTCTGTGCTAACGTGTTTGTTTTCCTTTTTTTACAGTGTGTGCGTGTATAAAAGATGAACCAACAGAGCAATTTCAACAATTAGTGCTAAAAGTTCCAGCTTCCAGCCTCATCAAGAACAACGATGTTCAATGGCTACCAAAAGTGGCAATTTGACATGTTGGGACAAAAATTTCTAAGGAGAGCCTTTGTTTCCCCAAGGTATCACTGCTATAATGCTTAAGTCCTGAATAAGAAAAAAAAAACCTGGAAAACATTAATATACTGCCTTTATTTTCTCTTGGAAGGAACCCAGGGTGGCTGCCAAGGGTCCATCCCTCTCCATTCAGTCCTCACAACAACCCTGCGAGGTAGGTGAGGATGGATGTCAGGGATTGGCCCAAAATCACCCAGTGAGCTTTCTGGCTGAGTGAGATCTAGAACCCAGATCTCCTGAGTCAAAGTTCAATCTTCTAATTGCTACACCACACTGGCTGTATGAACTGAGAGTTCTGAATCTGTAGATCCAGACATTTTCTTTTCTATTAAGCATGTAACAGTCCTTTGACTGTCCATCTGGAAGCAACTGTAAATCCAAAAAAAGCTCTGTGAAGTTAATTAAAATCACATGCAACTGGCTGCTCTAGGTTTTGGTAACAATCACAGATTTGTGGTAACAGAACTTGGTTCTGAGGTCTGCTGTAATTTTCCTACATATTGCATATATCAACCATCTTTCTAATGTCAATTAAATGAATCAGATTAGTGGAAGTGTATGTTCCTGATTGTCTAATGCAATAACTTTTGTTAATAACTGAGTTCTTACATCCACTTTCTTGAATGTGGCTTGGGTCCTGGTTACCTGAAGGAGCGCTTACATCCATATACGCCCACCCGCCCCTTGAGAACTGTGGGAGAGACCCTTCTCCGGGAACCCTCCGTGAAAGAAATTAGGAGGGTAGGTACTCAGAGGAGGGCTTTCTCTGCGGTGGCACCCAATCTATGGAATGCGCTCCCCAGAGAGGTCCGCCTGGCACCGTCGTTATTTGTTTTTCGGCGCCAGGCGAAGACCTTTTTATTTAAGCATCATTTTAATTGTTAATATTATTTGCTTATTTTATCTGGCCAGGGCGACTTATTTTATATTGTTATTTCTTGTATTTTAATTTTATGTTGTGAGCCGCCCCGATGCTTCGGCGAATGGGGCGGCATAGAAATGTTTTAATAAAATAAATAAATAAATAAATAAGTGTAAGTGTAAGTAATGCAATACGCTGATTTACTCTGGTGCCATCCTACATTGCAAATATCTTAAGTGCTGCTTCTCTAACAATTCACACAAACTGGGTGGTTTTCAGAATACAATGTGTGGTAGAGAATTAATAGCATCTATTAAACAAGCACAATAGGATATTACAGAATAAACATCATTAATTTTCTGCTGCTAATTAGGGGCAGTAGTAAGAGTCCACAACAAATGGAGTACAATTTGCTTTCACAACTTAGACCTTGCCTCCTAAAAGGGGTTATCCCCTGGTATGTCTGCTATTTGATGAACATTGGAGTCAATAACATGACTAGGGTATATACATTGTCGGAGATGTTGGTTAAGTTTTTTACATCATCTGTGAAGTCTTCGTTATTGCAAACACATTTTATTCTAAGAGCTGAACTATACTGAAAGTTGTTCTTTTGATAGTTCGGATGGCGTGACTTGTAGTTAAGACACAGGGGAATCTGCAGGATTTACAGTATCAATCTGACAGTTTTCAATGGTTAAGAGGAAATCCAGGAAGGGTAACTTTGGATTTTCCATTGCAGCATTACTTGTATGCTGCTGCTGCTGATTTTCTTATTCTTATTATCATTTCAACATTACCCAATAGCTGAAGCTCTCTGGGAGATTCACATGAGTGCATATAAATAGATGCCGACCATTGTGATTGGGTAGATTCAGGCTGGAACAGGTGTTCCATCAACTATTGCGCTCCAAAGCCAGGGCTTTACAGGTTAATAACTGCATTGTTGGATGGATCATGTTGATAAGCTCAGTGAAATTCTCAGATCTGCCTCTTCCATGGTCCCAGATGACGACGACATCATTTATGTAATACCACATATGATGGACTTACGCACGGAAGTTCTCCTGATAGTCTTCGTGTGGTGGCAAATGCACACACGTGTGTTTGAGTGTTTGTATCCACCTGCTAACGTGCAATGCCATTCTATGTGTATCTCAGGTCCCTCATTCATGGAAGCTTAGCCCCTCCCACCCTGCTGCCATCTGGACATGTTGAACGTTCGCATAACTGATCATACTGGTTTTGGTCGAGGGTGGTGGCGATTTGATGCATCCTACAGGGCAGCAGATGAGGGAAGCTACCATAATAAATTACTTTAAGGTGCCACAAACTCTTGCTGTTTTCACAATCAATTGTCCTTTCCTTCACGCTGACAGAATTACAATTTTCTCTTTCCCTGCTACTTCCTTCAGACAGACAGACATGCAGGCATTCTATTCCCCCATCTATCTCTTTGCAGACAAAAATGGTGAGGAAATTTATAGTTCAGCATTTACCTGTTTTCAGCTGTTCACACACTCCCTTCCATTCATGCTGCACTTTCTTACATACATTCCCAAGTGATACTTTTGTAGTGGAAACAGATGCTGGCATTCTCTGTGTTAATTTTACCTACTTATTCGAAATTGCACGGCTCAACGGCACATTTATGGGAAGTAAAGAAAGCCTGCATGGAGCAGTCAAATAAGATTCTAGTCTCATTCCCATTTCAATAATTCCACTTTCAATAGAGAGCTAGGGACCGTATCCCATTACAAATGCCAATTACATTTGCATCTTGCCTTGTGTATGATTTCTGCTCTCCATGCATAGCAGACGTGCTTTGAAATGCTCTGAAACCTACCCTCCTGAGAAGGTGAGGCAGGGCCACCCTCTGTTGTGACAAAACCTCCTAAGCCCCACAGTTTATACGGATCTTGATCAGATTTGGGCCTTTAAAGTATTTCCACGAAGGGCATTTTACCCCCCTTGCATCGATCTAAACAGGGTCGGTGCCATCGATCCGCTTTGTGCTGGCTGCTTGCCTCCAGGGAGACCTATCCTGGGGAAATCTGAGACCATGTGACCCATCTCCAAATCTGCCCTCTCTTTCAGGAAGGCAACTACTCAAGGATCACAAAGTGAAGCTGTCATTCTCTTTTTTATTCTTGGCAGAGACTCAAAGGAAAAAAAGGGGGGAAGCAAGTCCTCCTTCAAGTTGTTACTCAATTCTGCTTAATGTTAAGAGTGGAAGTCCTTTTAAATATGCACCCAGCAGGTGGACTAGCGCATGTTCTAAAATGTAGGGAATTATATTTTACTATAAAAAAGCATTTGGATGTACTGCATCCTCTGTGTCCCTTTTATCTTCAGGATGGGGGACACAGTGGCTCAATGATGCTGGAAGTCGGTCAGAAATGGTCGGCACTCCAGCGGTTCAAGCCCAGCCTCATGGGACTGAGTAAGTGCTGGTCACTTACTCCAAGTTCCTACCAAACCGAGCAATGCAAAAGCCTATCCGTGAGTAGAAAAACAGGGACCGCCACTCCTCGGTGGGAAACCTGCTGGCTTTGTGATGGAAGCAAGCGGTGGCGCTGGATCTGCCTGGACGTGCTTGGTGGAGGATCCATGGAGAACAGCCCGGATGAACTGACTCATCAAGCGCATCGCCGCTCAAGCTAGTTCACCCGCCATGGTGCACCGACGTAGTAACAGACTAGCAACTGCAGGCCAGAACGTCTACTGTGTGTCAAAACATTGTAGACTCCCATGCAATATATGCCATATGCGAAATAAATAAATCAGAAAGGGACAAGAGATTCCCTGTGGATCGCAACATCCGCCTATTCTCACTTTATGCCACTGTGCTATTATGCAATCAGCCTTCCATTGATGATTAAGGCATTCTATGATCACTTTGGGACATCATAAAATATCATACTGCAAAATGTGGCACATTGGTCTGCCTTTGAAGACAGCATTGACCTGGAAGTTATACAGCTCCAAGGCCCTTAACCGGGACTGGGAGTGACCGATCCAATATGGTCGCTGACCGATCCAGTGCCTGATATGCTAGTGCATCAGCAGCTGCACTGGATCCCAGGATCCGTATTTCCACCACGTCCATCTTTTACACAATGTTCATAATTATTAATTCATTAATTTTATTTAAAACATTTGTATGCTGCCCAATGTGCCACAGCACAAATATTCCAAAGCACTCTGGTGGTTGGGCAGTATAGCAAATGAACAAACAAATGAGCAAGTCTCTATTTGTAAAATCAAAAAAAGCAGTGAAAAAAGAGCGAGTCCAATTGCCATAGCAAACACAATTCATGCAATTCTCAGCAACCCCGAATGCTAGAGGCTTAATTTATTTTTAAAACAGAAGCTGAATTCAGGATCACCGGAAGTGTCCAAAAACTGAGGACCTTGGACAGTAGTTCCACAGTTGATCTGGTCTTGGCAGTGGAAGGCTGGCTTAACTGGCCCCTCCGCTAAAAAGCTTGGGGTTCATCTGGACTCAGCAGCAAAATCATCTTCCAGCCACCAGTTCATGTTATGTTTGAGTCATGTAAAAAGCCACTGAAAATGCCAATGGCTGCCAAAAGGGAGTTCGCTCATGCAACTGCTCAGAAAGCGGCGTTTTCCTCTGCCTTCCCTTGCCGCTGCCCCAGTGAAGTGAATGCGCAAACTGTATGTGAGCATGAAGAAAATCAAACTATAAAAGCAAATTACGGGGATTTTCCTTCCTTGCATGTCTCTGTTCACCTTCTGAGCACTTCTGTCGTGCAATTGCAGCACGATCAGGTCCCATGTGGACCAGCAGTTCAAACAGAGCAATTTTGGTCTGCTCAGTGATTCTGAAGCTTCACACAAAGGATGTGTCATGCCATATTAGATGGTTGGCCCATCTAAACCTTCTTTAGAATGGGAGAAAGAGCCAAATGGTGCAGTGAAAGGGATAATTTTCTTTCAAAAACAGAAGTCCAATTTCTAATTTACCCAGTGAAGAATACAATGATATATGCTATAAATGGACTGAAGACCTAGAATCTTTTCATTGTGCAGAAAACGGAATTTGTGTCTTGCGTTGTAAAGTAATAAATGCAATGCATTACACTTCAAAGACAACACTCACCTTTCATGTCACTAACCCACAGAATGTTTTCTTAATATTCTCAAAGACTTCCCTAAAATTTGACATTATGATTTCATCAAAACTGCCTTAGAATGTCCTTCCCAGGTTTAACTGAAAATACTTGAACAATTATTCCCTTCGATATTATATTGTTAAAATTCTTTAGGCTGTCAAAAATAGCCTTCCCAGGAAGATTGAAGGAACTACTGTCCTGATATACTGAAAATCAATAAGTGCTACATTACAAGCTCTCCATGTGCTCACCCACGTTCTTTTATCTTGGGCTAGTATTACACTAACTGTAGACTTAGGGCCAAAAATAAGTGCTCAAGTGTATAATTTTAAAGGTGGATAGCAGGAACCGAGCTGGTTATTGGATTGAAATGCACCCAGCAGGTGGCCTACCGTATGTTCCAAAATGTAGGAAATTATGTTTTCTGTAAAAAGTGTTTGGATGTACTGTACTCCATGTTCCCAGAACTTTTGAACCTTTACATTCTTTCACAAAGCAATGTTAGTATTACAGATATACTAACTAAAGTATACCTCAGGTGTGAAATTGTGGTTTGTGCATGCACAATACAAAGGAGTCATAGCTCATGCACAAAGAATGCAGAAGGTCTCAGTTTCAATCGTCCAGCTTAAGGGATCAGGTAGCAGGGATGAAGAAACTCTGTCTGAGATTCTGGAAACCCATTACAGATTAGACAATAGGCAGACACTGGCCCTGAAAAAATGAAGATTCCTGGATTCATAGCCCTTTAATTACCCTTACACCGTTTGCTAGTTTTAGGGTTGCCAAATCAAAGCACCCTAAACCAAAGTGGCTTGCGACTTGAACTGTTGCAGCCCTTGAGTTCTTTCACATCCTCCACTTCTGCAGACTCAAGCAGGGGGCAAAGCAGAGGACCAGCTGATTGCACGGCCCATCAGAAACTCTGAAGACTAATGTGAAGCGCAGGAGTGAGAAGGACTCCCCAGACGTTTTGGGTCAGTGGCCACATTTGGAGTTTTGACAAAGTGTCATGGGGTGCTTTCAGAAAATGCTTGCCTTTGGTTCACCTTGCCAATTCACAAAGCAGCGGCCATGGCGAGCACAGTCAGTCACAGAATACGCCTTTCCCAAAGTGGGAACTTTTGAGACTAAAAAAAAAAGATAAGCTGTCCAAGCACAAGCCAAGGGGTGTTGGCTGCTTCCAAAATGCAAAGTCATCCTTTAAAATACAAATAAAGATGGCGCTGGAAGGTGGAATGAGGCCACCTCATTTAGTGGCATGCCAATCCCCCAGTTTTTAAAAACGTTTTAATTAAAATGAGCCTTAAGAAATAAATTAAACATTAGGGGACCCGGCAGGCACCAAGAGAAGAGTCAATGGGCCCTTCAGCACCCATGGGCACCACACTAGAAACCCTAGTTTAAAGGCTGCCTGTCGCAACTCTGTGAGATTTCATGTGCTGGACTTGCTTCATTATAATCATCCCCTGCTGGAGACAGAGGAGCTAGGTAATTCGATCTACTGTGTTAGGCTGGGTCAGGAGGCAAATACAGTGCTGGACTTCAAACCAGGGTGGGCCAGATTCCAATCCTACTTGGTGCCTAGGAAGGCCTCCACAATTATAGGCAGTCTATAAATCCATGTATAAATAAATACATACATAAATCTTATTTGTTTTAATTAATGGATTGGTTGATTAGCTTTCTTTATTTATTATTTATTAAAAGCTTTTCTATCCCGTCCCCTACAGAACGTCTCAGGATGGCTTGCAATAAATAAGTAAATATTTCTGGGTGTTGTGCACGCATGTTCCATCAAACTTTAGCTCATGTAAGACTCCCTGTGCCGGCTGCACTGATGATTCAGATTCTGAGTTTGAGCATGAGGCTGTTTCTGAAGTGGTTCAGACTTCGGCTGTGGTTCGAGGACCTGTGACCCAATGGGAGGGAGCCGTGGGGGAGATAAGCCCAAGAGCAGGCAGGGGACCAGCCAAGCGGGCTGTGGGGGTGTTGAGGAATTACAGCCGGAGGGAGGAGGCATCAGAATGGGAAGTCTCTCCATTGGGGAACTCCCACCCCGAGGAGGTAGACTTGGTTGATCATCATCCTCACCCGAGGGAAGCCCAATTAGGGGCCCAGTGGAAGGAACCAAGCTGTGCCCATTTTCACAGTTTGCCTCCCTGGGGTTTGAAACACAGATGGGCTCATAAGGAGAGCTTCAGGAAATGAATGGCAGAACAGGCTCAACACTCCACTTTGTGTATGCTCAGAGACTCTTGCATAACAATAAAGATCACTGAGCAAAGAAACACTGGATGAGGCTGATATTGCTTGGAGGAAGAAATACGGATGACCTTGGCTCATTCACTGTTTCTCAGCCTGAGCTACCTTACAGCCCTATTGAGAGGCTAGGGATATTTAATGAATGTTTCCGTTTATTGAATCAAAGACTGCCGTATCTTAGCAGTAGCCGTTTTATTGCAAGTTATTGTATAGGACTGAATAGGCAATAATACTAGTGAAAGTTAGAGGCAGAAGGGGAAGAGAAAGACCAGCTAGGAGGTGGATCAATTCGATAAAGGAAGCCACAGTCTTGAGCTTACAAGAACTGAGCAGGACTGTTGACAAGAGGAAGTTTTAGAGGGCTTTCATTAGCAGGGTCACCACAAGTCAGAGGAGACTTGACGGCACTTAACAAAAAACAACCGTAAAGGTACTGTGTACAGTTCAGTATAGGTATTGCACAGGTATTGCTTAGCATTGTACTGTAGTAATAAAATAGTTATTGTTAAGATATTGGAATATGTTATTTACTGCAAGTATTGTATCGAATGCAAACAGTTTTAAGAAATTGACTAGTGCAGGCTTCTGGTTGTGGGTTGATACAGCAGCTTAGCCTCAATCAATACGCCCAAGAACAGAAGGATTCTGAGGCAGTAAATGCATCAGAGCCAAACCCAGATTAGGCAAATGTTTCGGTTGCACATATTGTCATTCAACTGCAACTGACAAAGCATATTTGGCACACAAAACAGAGAACGGCAGAAAATTATAGCTAGGATCCAGTAACTGATCCAAGTAAAAATCCATTTAGCCATCTAATTGGCTGTGAATTTCCTGCCAATTCTTAGATCTGGGGTTCCCCATAAAGTTAATGTTGTGCATGAAAATGCTCAAACTGTAATTGATGTGACAGTATGCATCATACCTCTCTTACTTGTGTAACTGTGGAAGGTACGCTATCCATTTTGGCACACTGAAAACCCAAAGCAGTCCCACTGGGGAGAGATTCCAACATAAAGGTTTCAAAAGAGACCAGAGCTGAAAGCCTCATCAGAAAGGAAAAGACCAAAATTTAATACTAGTCAACAAATAGGCCCAATGATATAAGACAGGACCAGGAAAGTCAAACCTAACCTATTCCATCAGAAGTTGCATCCTTTTCAAAGATTATTTGTGGGAGGGTAGAACCCCATAAAAATTTACAAAACAATACATTGAGACAGTAGAGACTGGATGGCTGGAGAAGTGCCTACAGGGACTGCTCTTTCCAGGGAACTCTATGGTTATTGTATATCAGGACTATGGAAACCATGATCCTGAGTTTGGAGAACAGGACAAGCCATGATGGTACAGAGAAACCATAAAACAAACTTGTTTCTTATCATGGTTTCTAAAGCTTGAGCTTCCCATGGTGGAATACCAAGGCTGGGTTTGGACAACAAAATCTCCATGACTTTCCATTTTGTTGAAATCTAGACAATGTCTCTCAGTCTCTGCCAAGGCTCTCATTTCACTAGGAAAAGGACGGGAGAATATCCTAAGCTCTTTGGAAACTTTTATACAACACACAGACATCATAATACAGAGACACAGTAGAAAAGTAACACAGAGGAGCAAGTCTATAGGCTGGGTGATTTTCAGAGCAGGACTGATGTCTTAGCCCACCGGAAGCCAAAGTAAAATGATGGTTTCTCTGCTCTGGCAAATAAATGAGGGGTTAATGGGACTTCCGGGTTTTGCTGCTTTTTGACATTAGCACAGAAAAAGCTGGAAAATGAGAAAACTAAAAAAGCAGAAGCTAGATACAGTGGTACCTTGACTCACGAATGCCTTGGTTCATGACCAAATCGGGTCGTGAACAAAAATTTCATGAAAATTTTGACTTGGGTTGCAAACTCCGTATTGGGGGGTGACCGAGATTGATGCTGTCTCCGCCCGCCCCCCCCCGTCCCCGAGTGGGGAGATGGCCACGATCACAGTTGCGTTTGTGCAGGAAAGACGGGCGCAATCTCAGCCATCTCCCCCCACCCCCAATCAGCATGATCGCCGTCATCTCCCCCCGCCCCAACTGACTATACAAAAAACAAGTGACTATACACAGATTTTTCACCAAAACTGACCCTGCGGCTAAGAGACAGAGAAGAGAGGAAACCCCTGAAAGAGATCTCTCCAGTGTCCTCATGGAGGGGGACTCTCTCTCAAAACAATAACCCCCCCCCCCCACCTAGGTTAGTGTTCTCCACTGTATTGTACAGTACTTTGTTACCTTGTTGTTCTTTGTCACTTTGTTTCAATTTTTTCTGATTTAAAAAAAAAATAGTTACAGAACGGATTAACCTTATTTACATTGAACCTTATGGGGAAATTTGACTTGGGTCACAACCAATTTGGGTCACGACCAGAGTCCTGGAACGGATTAAGTTCGTGAGCCAAGGTCCCACTGTATTTCTTTCCCTTCCTTTGGTAAAGTTCCTACTTCACATAAGCAGGTTAAAAAATAAAACTTTGTTGTGGTTCTAATGAAAAGCTAAAGGGCCCGCTAGTTGTTCAAGCACAGTGTGCTTACTCCCCGGAAGAGGGATGTGCCAGGAATCCAGTCTGGGGGTGGGAATCCACTGGATTCCGTCAGCTCGGCTTCCCAGACTCTGCCCCCCTCTCTCTCTTACCTAGGGTTGACTTGGCACTGAGCATGCTAAGCATCTGCCAGGAATCAAATCCTACTGCGTATTATGGCTGCTCACACCCCTCTGTGCAAGAGACGTCCTCCTTCCACACGTGGGCTCTGCATATGTGCTGCACGTGTCGTAGGAGTTTACTGGGTTTGTGCAAAATGTTGCTTGCAGTACAGAAAGGAGGGAGGCTTTCCAAAAGCAGGCAGGTGTGGGAGTGTTTCAGTGCAAAGAGGAAGTTGGCTAGTGCTTGTGAACTTAATCTCAGCTCAGCTGGCTCCCTAAGCTAGGGCTGAGCATGAGAAAGAAGTCTGGCGAGTGCAAGAGAGCCAGATTTGGGGACGACTGTGCACAGGATGCCTGCTTCCAACGAATCGGGCATTCTATGATGCATGTTTTCTCTTTTAGGTTGAGGTCCAGGTGAAGAGGAAAGGGGAAAAGGGAGAACTGCTGCAGAGACACACACAAATGCATCCTCTCTCACACACACAGTCTTGAAGAACTGCCCTTCCAAATTTATCACACAACCACTGGTTACTAACCTTCAGCTAAGGCATATCAGAAACAGCGAGTCTTACAGAAGGAAGGACTTCTGAGAAGGCACATCGCCCTTATTGTTAAACGTTCTTTCCAAGCACATGACTGAAAGGAGCCTCCAAAAGAAATTCAAAGCCAAACCAAGATGGGATTTTTTCAGACTCTGAGTGGTCCTAAGTGGCCGGTAGCCCACGTTCAGTTTGATGGGTGAACAGGTGATGCTATTCAAGGCCTGCCTCATTAGAGGACTGCCATTACAAAGCAGGAGTCATAAAACATGCCCATCACTATCTGCATTGCCAACGACCAACTCTACAGGGATTGTTCGAGCTTGTAATTCTGCAGCCCCTCAGATGGGTTGCGGAAGCTCAGAGACTGACTACTCCCCACTGCTGTAGGTGAAAGAACAGCCAATGGTGGCTCCTGAGTGAAACGCACCAGATCAGCAGCATCTCCCAAGCCTGGTAATACTAGTCCATCTTATTTTCTCTCTCCTGAATTTCGAGCAAAAAGCAGCACACACAAAGTTTGTCATAGCACAAGCTTTGTTCAGCGCTGCCTGAAGAAAGCATTGCTACCTGTACCAAGCCCTAGGCGCAACAGCTTGCACATGAGAACACAGGAAGGTCAGGTTGGTTATCCACCTGGCTTAGCATGGTCCATCTAAGCCAGGGGTCTCAAACTCGCGGCCCGGGGGCCAATTGCCAGGATGGGCAGGGCACAGGGGAGAGGCCCTGAGGCCTTCAAAGCGTCGGTGGCGCCCGGGCCGGCCACAGGATGAGCGGCCCACCACCACCGCGGCAGTGGAATACTTGATGCGGCTCAGCCTCACCCAGACTCTACTTCCAGCAGCCCTCAGGTAAGTTGAGTTTGAGACCCCTGATCTAAGCAGTGCTACAGTCCTTCCCACCACCTGTCACCAGGTCCTTTAAGCTACAGGGCCCAAGAGCTGCACTTGAGACTCCCTGCATGCCAAGTACGAGAACTTCCACTAAGTTACAGCCACTCCATGGCTTTTCCAAAGATACGGTCCTGGTTTGCACAGTGGATGGATTCTGTCTGTCCACTAAACCTAGGGCTTCTCACCCTCAAACTGAGAGTCATGCTTTCTAGTAGCCATCCACGAAAACTTGTTGCTGGCCATGAATGGAGTCCTCAAAAATCAAAGTGGGTGCAGCCACTTTAGTGGACACAACCTTTACATTTTCCCGACTTGCTTCTTCTCATCAAGAGCACAATAAAAACCATGGCAATGCAAACCCATAACATCTTCCAGATAATAAACCGCCTTGGGTTCAATGGATCATGATAAATGCACAGCCTGTAAGTTTGCACCTAGCCACCACTCTGTAGATCCTGCAACCGCTCACGTGTGTGGGCTAAGCAACACAGTACATCCTGCAGCAGAATCTTTTGCCTCAGCACAAGCAAAGCTCCATGCTTACTGCAGAAAACCACACAGACTGAGCAAGTCAACTTCACCAACTAGCACTTCCCAGCTGCACAAACTGGTCTGCAAGATCACGAGCCAGTGCGCCCTGCCTGAGTGACATATCACTTGGGAAATGCCCGGAATACTTGGGGTACACACTGAGAAACAGAAGGTGTGGGGACAGAGAAATATATTTTCTTAAATACAACCCTGGGAAATAAAGAAACCCGAATGGTTGTGCACTATATATCATGGAACAGTAGCACAGACCTAGAAATTCTAATTGATTCTTAAGCATTTACTGGATATTATTATATATAGCCATGGTTTTTCTGCTTTGTTTCCCCATCCTTTCTTCTTTTTATTTAGTTACCGACAGCAAACTTGATAGCTTTCTGTGCTCAAGAAAGTTGGAGGCAGTTAAATATAACCAGGAAATTATCTCAGTGCTGCAGGGCAGGACAGTATGAACAAAACCCAACCTTGCTGAATTCAGCAGCACCTGACACTTTCAGGAGACACCCATTAACACATTATGCGCACATTACTGAGTCTCCTGCCAATGTTTTGTCTTTAAAAGAAAAACTGGTTACTGCACTTGCAAGTGGAGAAATGACGGGAGAGGGGGATGCATAACCCTTTCCCCAGATGTAGCTCCAGTTCTCAATTTCAGTAGCTTTATCTGCTACAAGAATCATAATGTAGTTTGTGAAGACAAACGTGTAAATCCTTCAAAGAGGTGAGACTGGGGGAAGTGAAGAGAAGAATCACCATGTTCTAAGTAGAATTTGAAGGGGGAAAAAAAACGTTAACGGGACCATGGACAGCTCCAAATAGACCAGGGAGATGTTCAGGTTGCATAAAAAAGCCAACAACTTGAGATGATGCTCCAGCGAAGGTCTGGAGCCAAGCGAGAACTTAAGTGGACCTAGAGTCTCCACTGTGGTGTCCATGGACAACTGGCAGGGCCCCTCAAGCTCGGGGCCCTCCTGATTTTTATTTTCTCACTGGAGATATTTTTAATAATATTTTAACAAGGCAACAGGCATGATGCAAAAGGAAGTGCTTCCAGTGCCATCAAAAGGGTGGTTTTATGTCTGCAAAAGTTTAGACCTAGGTTCTTGGGCAAGTTCCTTTTCTTTAGTCTCACCTGCTAACCTTCTTGGAAATGAGCATTTTGTGTCCAGGATAGCAGCTATTTTTCCATGGGCATGCCCCTTCACAAGGCAGCCATTTTGTGAGAGTGCCAACAATACAACATTGGAATTCCAAATATTGAACCCAAAATGTTGGAAACCCCTGAAATAAATTAATGTGGGTCAGCTCTGATCCTCATTTTGAATATATAAGCTTAAAGGAGCATTGTTTAATTCATTGGAATTGGGAAACGGGAACTTCTGCCCTGCCAGAAGCAGAATCTCTTGAGTCCAAGCAGGCTCTGAGAACTATCTTTTCACTGGTCCATCAGACCAAGAGATGTTTTCAGAGGATGATTTCTGTGCCTGAACTTCAGACCTTTGTCCTGATCACTGGAGGATTCTCACATGGATCATGACAACCTTGGGACATGAGGGCTAATTTGAAATCAAGAAATTGCAGGTGAGAAATGGTTAAAAAAAACTCTCCTGCTTCTCTCCTTCAAAACCCCACCTCTGTAAGTCGTTTTCCAAAAAGAACAAGAAGAATGTAATGATTGCAAGGATCTCTTAAGTGTGAAGTTTCTGAGCAAGACTCAGCTTAGACCAAACACAGGCAACAGTTTCAGAACAGAAAATCATTGAGAAAAGACACTGTTTCCAATGGCACAGAGAGATGCATTTCTTTCCTTCCAGACATTTAGGTATTTATGTATTTACTACACTTGTATCCTGCTCCAACAGCCATGAGGCTCTCTGGAAGGTTCACAGCAGATATATTAACAATATCTAAAACCATTCTATAAAACAATGTCAAGAGAATAAAACAATACAATTAAAGCAATATTTGCATTCATAATAAAATAATTAAACAACTGATTAAAACCATCAATTAAATAAAATTATCTGGCGACTATCATGGCAGTAGCAGCATACAAGAACGAATGACGAACCATTCTAAAACCAGCCAATCTTCTCACTATAGTATCTGTGAAACAGCCATGTTTTCTACTGCTGTCTAAACACCAGCTGAGGAGACGCCTGGCAAATCTCCAACGGAAGCATGTTCCATCAATGGGATGCTATTGAGGAAAAGGCTCTTCTCCCTGCCATCTCCCCGGTTACTTCGTTGTGGGGAGGGACATGGCGAAGGCCTTCAGATGGAGATCTCAGTGACCAGGGACATACGGAGACAAGCAATATTCTTCAGATATTTTGCCCCAAGGCATTCCGGGTGTTGCATGTTACCGTAAGCACTTTGAACTGGTTCTGGACAGCAACCGGCAGCCAAGGAAGCCTGTGCGGGGTACCTTTGGTCAATCGGACCTTTAAAACAATGCACAGACTTACAGTGCTTGAATACAATGTGCAAACAGAGCGTGAGGGCATGCACTTCACACAGCAACCCCTCTCGTAAACATCCAGGGGAAACGCATCATTTATCTCAAGTTATATTATATCCACAGAACAGTATTCCTGAAGTAGGCCTACATTTTTGCACCCGTCTCACTTTTGGGTGCCTCGAGGTCAAACAAAAAGACCTTGCTTATCTTGCAGGAACAGTTCCACCAGGGAGCGCAAAGGGCGCTAACTATGCAGGCACAAAACCGTATTCTAAAAATATGCTTCAAAGATCAAAACCGCGGAGGAGATCCCCATCCCACCCGTCAGCAAGTTTTGCTGGTAGTCCGGGCCAATTTCAGCACAAGAGTGGGTGGATTAAACCCCAATTAAGCTGGAAGAGTCGCCCTGGCTCACAGCAGTCCTGAACTTGGCTCAAGTGCTGTTGTCATGATGATAAAGTTGCACTGGAAGTAACAGCAGTAAAAAGTAATAAGATCAATAAGGAAGGCACAGTAACTGCTTTTGCTTCCAGGAGAGAGAAATAAAGCATCTATTTAAGAGCACCAGTGCAAAGTTCTTGAAATGTGCTGATGCACAATCATCTCCTGCCACTAACCAAGAATGCTTAAAAAGAAAGTGGGTGAAAAAGGCTTTTCTTAATATCTTTTCCTCTTGAAGGTGAGGATGAGTGTAAATGCAGCCACTCTGCCATCCAGTCTCAGGAGGATTCGACCTTTTTCAACCACAGTTCCCACAAGATTTTACACCTGGAATTGATGCACAGGAATCTCTCGCCTTTTCAGAAAGTTACTCAGTTTGCATAGTTGTGTGTGTGTGTGTGTTTCTTCGTCTTTTTTTAACTGAAGAATTAATAATGCAAACATTGCATGTGGGTGAACAGAAAGATCCAGCTGGGGAAAGACCAACCCAGATCTAAGTCTAGGAAGAGTCTACAAACACTCATAACCGGTAGGAATAGAAGTGAAACGAACGGGAATTGGCCCTCGAAGTATCAAGAGAACCATGCCTGCTGACCAGGCAAGGGAAGGCAACCATGTAGAAGATGCTTCTACTATGCTTAGCTATGGAAACAAATGCAAGCACACCTCACTGAATGTTTACAAATGGATCACCCTTCCCTCTGGCTCTATAAAGCAGCCTCCCATAACCTACTAGAAATCATAAGACATGAGTTCACGGATAACCATGACCCTTCCCCTTCCTCTCAATCATTAATCATGAGGTGGTTTCCCAGTTTTTGTTTCCCGTTTTTTCCAGAAAACTGTTTTTCATCCCCATGCTGAGAAGCTGAAACATTTGTGAGGCAGTAAGAATGTTAAGCTGGAAACACTGGCAGTGGGCCCATCCCTTTTGCCTGGGGATCTACCCCATTTTGTCTCCAGCCCCTCCTAGCAGTGCAATGGGGCACGCAGGGATTTCAGGAAAATGAAATTGGATCCTTGAGCTCAAAGAGGTTTCAGAGAACAGCTGGAACGGGGACAGAGCGGCCAACCCTCTGCAGGACTCCCAGTTAAACTCTCCCTCTCAGATCCCTGTCCAGCTGCATCTTGAATGCCTCTAGTGTGGAAGAGCCCACAAGCTCCCTAGGTCATGGGTTCCACTGCTGTATTGCTCTGACAGTCAGGAAATCCTTCCTGATGTTCATCCGGAATCTGGCTTCCTGTAACTTGAGCTCATTATTCCATGTCCAGCATTTTGGGATGACTGAGAAATGATGCTGGTATTCCTCTTCATGACATCCCTTCAGGTGCTTGTAGGGTGCTATTCTATCTCCCCTCAGTCTTTTGTCTCAAGGTTAAATATGCCCAGTTTCTTCAAGCTCTCCTCAGGGCTTTGCTTCCAGTCCCTGGATCATCTTTGCTGCCCTTCTCTGGAGGTTGAACATCCTTGGCATAAAACATGGATATGCTAAGAAAAGTGGCTTATCCTAAGTCAGACCGCTAGCTCATCTTGCTCAGTGCTGTCTACTTTGAAAGAGACCCTTCCTAAGTTTTAGAGAGGAAACTTTCTCAGGCCTATAAGAAGATGCCAGAGATGTTGGATCTCTTTCTGCTTCAAAACATGTGCTCTACAGCTGAGTTATGCCCCATCTTCAGATTGCCAAGCTCTTCACAAGACCATCCTCATAACTAATTTTCATGTATAAGCATAATAGACAGAAGGACTTCAGACAACATGGCTCATGGGTGTTTCTATTTTTTCTCAAACAGAGCTATGTGAACTCGAAAAATGATCAGAAAACGGGAAAGAACATTGTGTCTCAGAATTTTATGCAGCCTGCTGACCTCTGCATTCAGTGATGAACCATTATCATTTCCAGAACTCTGCTCGAAGTTGTCCAGCTTAACTTGGAATGATTTCCACATTAGTTCGCGGTAGCTGCAGCCCTGGTCTTAATGCATGTTAAATGTGTCGATGGAAACAGGTGTTCTACTCACCGAGCCATTTGCTTGTACGCTTCTTCTGCAACTGCAAAGATGTGGGGATCCATATCTCCCATGTTTTGGCCACTGTATGCATAGATGACATCTTGTCCATAGATTGGCAACTGTTCATAGGGATTAATGGCAACAAGCACAATACCTAAAAAAAGTGCACAAACAGTTGAAGCCACACAGAAGGAGCAGAATTTCCAATGCCATATTAAATGGGAACCTATGATCTACTGTGTGTCTTTTTATAAGACTGATTCAAACATAGTACATACAAAACGGGGGGGGGGGGGGGTTCTGACATATTGACAGCTGCTATTTTAGCCTGGTCACAGGTGGAGCATCTTCCCTGAGCTGAAGCCTCAAGTCTTTCATTCAGAGCCCCAGATCTCTGGAAGGTCACCCATCCCACCTCCCTGCTGAACATGGGCACTTGCTGAAATAAAGGTTTAAAAAAAGGTAAAGGTTTCCCCATGACATTAAAGTCCAGTCATGCTTGACTCTAGGGGGCGGTGCTCATCTCCGTTTCCTGGCCGAGGGAGCCAGCGTTTGTCCGCAGACAGTCTCCGTGGTCATGTGGCCGGCACGACTAAACACCGAAGTGCACGGGACGCTGTTACCTCCCCACCAAAGTGGTACCTTTTCATCCACTTGCATTTTTCTGCTTTCAAACTGCAAGGTTGGCAGGAGCTGGGATGGAGCAATGGGAATTCACCCCGTTGTGCAGATTCGAACCGGCGACCTTTCGATCAACCAGCCCAGCAGCACAGTGGTTTAAACCACTGCGCCACCTGCATACCTTCAATAAAGGTACAGGGCCCAATTTTCTCTGTTGCATTGGAATCTCCTGGATTCACTGGCTCTTTGGTTACATAGACTCACTTCCTGCTGTCTCCACCCCTTATTTTTATTGATTGATTGATTGATTGATTGATTTATATCCTGCCTTTATCCTACAAAGGGCTCAAGGCAGCTTACATCATTCTCCTCCTCCATCTTATCCTCACAACAACAACCCTGTGAGGTAGGTTGGGCTGAGAGTCTGTGACTGGCCCAAAGTCACCCAGTTGGCTCCATGGCCGAATGGGGACTCGAACCCGGATCGCCTGAGTCCCAGTCCCTTGCTCTTAACCACTACACCACCCCTTGCATCTCTTTGCCTGAGCTTTTTCTGAAATCAAATGCCCTCCCTCTCCCCTAGCCACACACCCTTTTTGACGCACAAAAAGGAAACACGATCCTTCAATGACACACACACAGATTTCAGAGCCATGCATAAAGGGTTGTCTACAAATCTGTGCTTTCGTCTCTCTCTTTATCTTATAGGCCCCAGTCCCGGGGGGGGCACAGTCCCTCAGCCTCATTCAGCTTTGCATATGAACCCCACCCACATAAGAAGGTGCCCAAAAGGCTTCCCAATTAAAATCCCAATATTACAGTTGCTATCCAACAAATGGGCATGTGCATCCCAGGAAGGAATTTCCACTGTGACCACTTGAACTGCAAACTGCTTTTTAGTTGAAATGTTAAAATGCAATCTGAAGCGAACTGGATTGCCTCTTCAGCATGTAGCAGACTTGGTTTTCGATGCTCTCACCTTTTAGGATCCTCCTCCATTATTTTTAGTCTGTTCTCCTGAGCATATCAAGGAGTACTGATTGTTCCCAGATCAAAATTTAAGAATCTATGCAATAGATTCATTAGAGAAGACAATCATGCTAGGGAAAGTCGAAGGCAGGAGATGATACGAGATGAATGGACTCCCTAAAGGAAGCCACAGTCTGGAATTTGCAAAAGCTGAGCAGGGCTGTCATGGATAGGATATTCTAGAAGGCTTTCATTCACAGGGTCACCATAAATAGAAGATTTGAAAATATATAACAACAACAACATGCAATAGATAAATGCATTTCCCTCTTGCGCCATGACAAGAAACAGGGTCATACTCAGAACAAATAGCTCTTCATGAAATGGAGAGCTATTTAAAGCATTTATACCCACTTTTGGTCTTTAAAATTCCACAAGGTGACTTGCAAAACAAAAGCCACTAAAATAATTACAAAATCAAAGTAACACAGTGCATAATCAGAGATATTCCCTTGAAGCACTGAGATAATTTATATCCTGCCAAGACAGATGCGCATTTTCTGCTTCTCTGTCTGTGCTATCATGTACATGAATTTCTGTAGTTCTGTGGTCAGTTATCAGATATGCTTGCTGCTTCTTTAACCCTGTACTGTTGACCTTTAAACAATGGGATTGTCCATAAACAGGTGCATCCACGCTATGCTTTCCAAACCGCTCTTGCACAATTAGCTAAGACATGTGCTGTATCTTTAGCACCCAGACAAGTTAGATGGCTAGAAACCTAGCTTAGCGCAATTGCATTCATTTGCGTTCAGCATATGTGGATGTATTTATGCACTTAAATTTCCCCAGCTCAATAACAACTATTTTGAGAACGGGACTTGCAACAATATTTTGGCATGTAAAGTGCTATTATTTAGGGATCCATTCTTCCTCTCCAGATGTTCTGTCTCCTCCCACAACAGATGTTTGCTATGCTCCGTCCTCACTGGGCTGTTTTGGGGTGAGCCTAGGGTAGGTGTGATTGCCCCCTATGGTCTTTCTTCTAAATATTTTCTCTATGTCTGCAAACCTTGGCATTTCTCCAGTACGCTGATCTCTCCCCACTGCTTTCTAAGTAGAGAATCACAGAATCATAGAACAGTAGAGTTGGAAGGGACCAGAAGGCCACCAGGTCCAACCCTCTGTTCAGGGCAGGACACCAAGCATCTGTCCAGTTGTATCTTGAGTAGTTCCATTTGTTGCCACCATAAATTGGCATCTGAGTGTTATTAGTATAATAACAGTTTTGCCTTGGTTAGATACAAATGCAATTGATGTTTTCTGAGCTTTGTATACCTACATTATTTTATACTAATTCTGAGAAAATCTGAGACATGCTGGATGGTTCCAAAGTACAAGGGAAAAAAAAACAAAGATCAGAGTAATAAACACTTACATAACTTGTAATGTAATGTTTTAATAAAATAAATAAAATAAAATAAACTTTGTTTCCAGTATTTTTAAAAAACAGGGACTGCTGATAGACTCTAGCTGTATTAACATGTAGCACTATAAGCCAGGAATCCTGCCTCCTTAAACCGTAACACACAGAATGTGTTCCCACTTTGCTTCCTCCCCACCTGGTACTAACACAAGCAGAGAAACAAAACAAGTACAGATAGTTTAGGATTATATCTGAATTTGGGATTGTGGTTTATTGTACCTAAACAAGCCAACATTTAATTCTAGCTTAAAGATGACTTATGAATCCTGGCTTCTTCAAGTGAAATACATCATAATCCTGCATTCAGATGAAATATTAAACTCAAACAAATGGGAAGAGGGCAGATGAGGTAAATGGGTTAGGATGAACTAGGCTGTAGTGCACTGTGATTGAAAAAACCAGGAATCCTGGTGTATCGTTTTGTGCAAACACAGCCACCATATCTCTTCTCAAATTGCACATTTCTGCCATCCTCTGATACAAAATATACACATAGTGCAAGGAATAACATATTGAAAAACTCACCACAGTATGTATAGATGTTGTTTGATTCCAAGAATCGGACTTTTAGGTTGTGCAAGACTGCGGGTTCATGGAGGTAACTTAAAGCTGTTAGGTCATTTTCTCCAACCAAAATATCTGGATTACGCAAGAAGGGAAGCTTGTTGGCATTAGGATCAATAGGATATTCCTGAATCTGAAATAATGAAGAAAAACAATAGTTACAAAAGAGCTACTGAATACTTCCTTCTTTGCAGAACTTCAAAAACTACGACTTTGGGTTATAAAATTGCAGGAGAACTAGAGGAGGAGAAAATAATTGCATGAACTGGCTTCAAAAGATTTGCATTTTACAAAACATCAGAAGAATGTAACTAGAACAATGGCAATGTCTGCCTAGGAATGTAATGGGATCTCCTAACTTGGGTATCTGTAAGGGAATCTGCCTGACATGCGATCAGCTGCCCACGCTTCTGCTCCAGCACAGCACTGAGCAAGCTCTGAGAGCATCCCGCTACCCCAGAAAAGGCCACACGATCCTGGCCCCGCTGCCCATTGCAAGCCATAGAATTGGACCAGACTTCATACGTACCCTCTTACTGGGGGAAGAGAAATTTCCTTACTTACAGCCTTCTGACAAAAATTGGCTCAAGTCTAAGACTGTCAATTTAACAGAGGCAAGCTCCTTATTTCTAATATTTCGTTCCCTTGGTGGATCACTCCCTGCCTACTCCATCTGTCTCTTCCTCACCTTCCACACACGGAGACCGGATAGCTGGAGCAACTTCTGCAGTTGTCACTCTTTCCAGAGGACTCAGTGGTACTTGCAAAGAAACTCTGGAGTAGTGTGCTTACTCAGAAGAAGGACTGTGGCTCACAACCACACGGAGGAACCATAGAACAAACCGTTGTTTCCTATCATGGTTTCTACAGGCCAAACTTACCATGGTGAAATACCACAACTAGGTTCGGACAAGATGATGGACCAACAATGGTAAAAATCCACCATGGCCTTTTGAGTTCTCTAAACCCAGTCTTTCTCTCTAAACATGCACAGAATTGTACCCTGGGTGGCTCAGCACCTAGTTCAACCTCTCCTTTGTTAAGTGAATGAATGAATGATCCTGTGCTCTCTGATCCGCTGTCACAAGCCAGAGCTAGTGACTGAAATGAATTAGCCCAGTTGTTATGAGCCTCCCTGTGAGACAGCTTCCATTTCATTCCTTAACTTCCTGATCCCTAAGTGTCTATCTGAGGCATCATGTGACTATCTGCATTCATGAAAATGGTGTGCACACAGAATCTCTTGGAACAAAGTTTTGAGACCCTCTGAAGACAGGGATGCGGGTGGTTTTATTGATTGTTAACCCGTTTTAATATATTGTATTATGTTTGGAGATTATTGAGCATAAATCGCTCAAACAGCCAAAATGGTTGAGTGAATGGGTATATACAATTTTTTTTAAAAATTTTCTTTCTATACTGCCCATAGCCAAAGATTCTCTGGGAGGTTTAAATACAGTAGACATAATCAAGAATTAAAATTAATCTAAAATAGTACAAAATATATTTTAATAATAAAACCAATAAGAATACCTGGCCAAGAACAAACAAAAGGCACCTGGGTATTCATGTCAGCCTCTCAAATTACGTGGGAGATCTTTAAAGGCTTCCACAACAACAGCTGCCTTAACCTGGCAACAAAAAGAGGGCGAATTTGGCACCAGGCAGGTTGTAGCAGGGAGGCTGTTCCAAAGATGGGAGGCCATCACAGAAAAGGCCCTCCACCTATGTCTTCCCCACTGTCATCATAAATATGCCATCACACTGGAGTGCCCATCTGAGCAGCCTTTCTACAACGGTGGTGCTGATGGAGACGACCATCTCAAGACACTGCACAGGCTGCGGCAAAGCACAAGATCGTGCCGGCATTCCTGTTGCACGTGCAGAAGGCAGCTGAATGCATCCTGACACCAGAACTTTACCCTCCACTGCACCTGGAGGCAGCTGGTTCACTTAGGGAGAGCAGGGCAGACGCCTCTGTCCCCCAACAGGGAACGGCGCTTGAGAACCGCACCAGAATGCACAGGTGAGATGTGGGAGTGATTACTGCTAAAGCAGTAAGAAACCTGCTTGTTATTTCCTGCACTAGGTAGTTCTGCAGTAGCTGCTTGAAAGTTCTATTATTATGCCTTGAGGCTTTGTAAAAGTGGTTTATTTAGCTTTGGCATACTTTCCTGATAACAAATAATTGGTAATGCATTGTCATTGCCATTTCTGCCTTGGTAATTAATTTCAAATGTTCTGTTAGTATTAGTGAAATGAATTGTTTGGGTTGCTTACTGTTGTAATAATGTACTATTGCAATGGATGCATTGGCTGCATGTTTGTTTTCGTTGCTTTTCCCATGTGAGCCTTTCGGGCACTTTTTTGGAATGGAACATGAAAGGAAAGCGATGACTGGTGGGGAGATCAGGAGGAACACCTCGGAGGCGGTTCTGTGCACTTCCCCCATCCCCGCATCCACCAAGTAAGCTGGTTGCCACACTGACTAATCAGATGGTTGCCCTGATCCAACCAACTCGTTTTTAAGGTGAGCATGTGGAGTGGGAGGGAGATTAAATCCACCCTCCATGAATTTCTCTAGGAACAGAAAATGGACATGAGAAAAAAATAACCCCGTGTTTGCTGGTAATGCATTTATATTATCTTCTGCTTCCCACAGGCTGGCAAAGTTGGTAAACACAACATTAGATGAACTTGATCTTGGTCTTATCTAGCATAAGCAACTGCTTGCATTCTTCACATCGGCTGTCTCTGCTCCTGCAAACATTCTGCCGTCGCTGTTCCACATCCATCATTCCTGGTTTAATAAACTGGAGCTGTTTGTCAGCTCGACTTTAAGCCAAATGAATGAAACGCAACTGACACGACTGGGGTGACAATATAAGAGGAGACCAAATGGCCCCATCTAGTCCAGCATTCCGTTCCTAACAGATGCTTTGAAGGATGCATGAGAATTTTGTTTTTGCTAGTAGCGCATTTAAGCATGCCCTGCTCGAAGCGCCAGACATGACCACGAGCCCAAGCACCAGCACGTATCACAAATTCTCAGAGATACGTTCGTGTTCCTGATTTTTGGTTTGATGCATGCGAACTTGTGCAAATATCCTCAGTAACAGAATCGCCTTAGCTTTGCACAAATCCGTGCAGGCTGGGAAATGTCCACAAATTTGGGTGAACTTGCGCAAGTATGGGGAAACTTGTCCAACTGCCGCTTGAGTTGCATGTTTCCTGTTCACACAGGGCACGACGTTAACCGCACCTGTGCACAGGAGTTGGACGCAAGATGAATGACAAGATGGGTTCTTGTGATTTTGTACATGGTTCATTTAACCCATCCCAGTAACCGATATTCTCACCAGGAAAACATGACCATCCCAACTTTTTCCTCTTGTCTGCACCCAACATGTTGTATTGATAGGCCTACTGCCTTTGAACGTGGAGACTTGGTGTGACTAGTGTTTGAAGGTACCCAACAATGAGTCCAATAGCTTTTGCAATGTCCCTCCTGCCACACAATCTATGAAGTCCCTTCCAGATGTGCTGGACTCCAACTCCCATTCAAGGGCAAGGAAAGCTGACTCGCATTATGCAATGAAGTGGGCATCCTAAGACTCTGCTCCCATCTGATACACAGCCTCTGTTTTCACTTTCACCAATGGAATTTAGTTGTTGGAGGTTTATGCAAAATTAATCTGAAGTGTAAGTGGGCCATTAATATGATAGGAAATCTGGTAAAAGCCAAGATGCTGCTTCCCTTCCCTCTCTCCCTTAAAATCTCCCCACAGAAATAGCACCCTGGGGGAGATGACAAAGGTGTTTACTGATAAAAGAAGAGCTATTATGCTGCTTTAGTCTAATTTGGAGGCAAAAAAGCTTTACCATCTGGCCTCCCAGATGGTAGAAATGCCACAACTGTGTGGCTCAGAAAAAAATCCTCCTTGACTTTGCTTTGTGTTTTAAAGAGGATTTCCCCTACTCTTCAGGGTGATGCTAAGGATGGGGCGAGGAAGACAAGAGTTGGATAAGGTAAGACAGATGTGATGTGGAGGCAGATAAAGAAATAACCCAAGAATATTTAGCACAAGGGGGAAGAAAAACTGTCACACTCCTGTAATGAATGCAACTATTTCCTCTGAAGGATAAAAATGGATGTTTTTTCTCTTTCCACCCACCATTATTTCTTGAAGTGAATAGCAGCAATAGAACACCAGCCTAGCAGGTATAATGTTGGCTGATTTATTAACCACCATTAGCAGATCAGGGACGGCCTGTGGGCTCCTGACCTCCACCTACTTTCTCATTTCCCGATTATTCCAATTTTTCCTTTTCAATGCTCACTGCAGTTCTCAGTAAAACCTGCACCAACACATGGAGCATGTTTAGCTGTCACACAAACCCACTTCTGAACCACAAAAATAAGCCCAGTTTGGTGCGAACGATGCCTTGCATCAAAAACACACATATTACACCATAAGCAGGGCTGGGCCATGGAATGGCTGTCTTTTGGCAAGAGAGCAAGCCATCAAGACAGATTTGATAATTAGTCCAAAATTTATCCTCCCTCCTCTAAAGGAAGAGTTAAATTGCTAAGCCCTATCACAGGAGAAAGATGTACCAGATCTGACAGCGTGAAGCTGAAGATTAATGCAACTATTCAAAACTCACAAAATCAATGATTTGATATAATAGAGGCATTGCTCACAAATGCATTCAGAAGTAGTTCAGGCACAAAAGCAGCTTAATGAGACTTCCTTCCTAGCCTATTAAGCTTCCCCCCAAAATATGGCCTGTTCATAATTTTTATTTATTTAGTTAAGAAGAATAGCACATTTTATTGTCAAAATCCTGGTGGTGCCCAATTCTCTTAGTTGCATTTATCAGATTACTTCTGAAATGACAATGCAGTTGCTCTTCACTACAGTTCATCTGCTTCTCTCACACATAATAATGTGCTGGAATTCTTTGCGTAATTTCCAGAATTGTTTTAACTTTATCTCACAGTCTTTCATATAGAGCCTCTTTGGATCCTCCAGGGAACAGAGCTTGCCCCTAAGCCCTGCTCCCAGAGGAATCCCAAATGTTATCTCCAATCTGGGATTGAAGCATCAGGGATTCCCAGCATAGGTCTCCCCATCCCAAGTGGCAGTGCAAGTGATGTAGGTTTGTTGTTGTTAGTCATGAAGTCGTGTCCGACCCATCGCGACCCCGTGGACAACACTCTTCCAGGCCTTCCTCTCCTCCACCATCCCCGAATCCACCCAAGCCCACACTGACTGCTTCAGTGACTCCATCCAGCCCCCTCATCCTCTGCCGTCCCCTTCTTCTTTTGCCCTCTATTGTTCCCAGCATCAGGGTCTTCTCCAGGGAGTCCTTCCTTCTCATTAGGTGGCCAAAGTATTTGAGTTTCATCTTCAGTATCTGGCCTTCTAAAGAGCAGTCAGGGCTGATCTCCTCTAGGACTGACCGGTTTGATCGCCTTGTGGTCCAAGGGACTCGCAGGAGTCTCCTCCAGCACCACAATTCAAAGGCCTCAGTCCTTTGGCGCTCAGCCTTCCTTATGGTCCAGCTTTCACAGCCATGCATTGCAACTGGGAAAACCATGGCCTTGACTATACGCACTTTTGTTGGCAGGGTGACGTCTGCCATCAGTCAGGAGTCTCCTCCAGCACCACAATTCAAAGACCTCAATCCTTCAGTGCTCAGCCTTCCTTATAGTCCAGCTTTCATAGCCATACATTGCAACGGGGAAAACCATGGCCTTGACTATACGCACTTTTGTTGGCAGTGTGGTGTAGTGGTTAAGACCATGGGGCTGGGACTCAGACGATCTGGGCTCTAGTCCCCGCTCGGCCATGGAGCCAACTGGGTGACTTTGGGCCAGTCACAGACTCTCAGCCCAACCTACCTCACAGGGTTGTTGTTGTGGGGATAAGATGGAGGAGGAGAATGATGTAAGCTGCCTTGAGCCCTTTGTAGGAAAAAGGCAGGATAGAAATAGAGAAATAAATAACCATAAAATAAGGTGATGGGTAGGGGTATCCCTGCTCCTATTGCTGATCAAAGATCAGAGATAATGGTTGGGATGCGGGAGGCAGTGGACTCAGCCGACACTGAGAGAAGCACCTCCTTTTCCATTGCCTGCTGGATACACTGGCATTCTACCTGGGAGTGGGAGGGGAGAAAGGTGGTTACCGCAGGGCATCTTCTCGCCCACCTCAGGTGGCGACAGGCCCAGCACCAGGCTCGGCTGAGTGCTGTATTCCTTCTCAGGTAATCTGCTGGGGGGCCGGTGGGCTGAATGTCAGCAGTGGCTGGGGCTGAAGCCACTGACTGACAAAAACAGAGCTTGGAGTTGGTGGGGTAGCCCTTTTCTCCTTTGCCGTTTGTTTTCTTCTGCCCTCTTCCTTCCTGCTCAGCAGCTCTCGGGGAGGACAAATAGCTTTACCTGAGGTCTGAAATGACTGCACTCAGAGCATTCTGAAAACATGCTGGGGATTGCTCTGGGCCCTAGGATACAGCTACAGAGAAATTCTCAGGAAGTTGGTAGTCCTCGTTATATTTTTGCCACTCTATATCTTGTCTTACATGGTGGTTTACACTGCTGAAAATCAGAGGATGTTCCTATAGAGATCTCAGCCCAGTAAGAATAGTTGGATTTCAGCAGCAAAAATCCTAAATCCTTTTCCACTCCCCCACAGGGCTGAGAAATTTCAGTGTGTACTGTTTTTTAAATGGAAACTGAAAATTCTAATTATGTCTAATTCGGTGCTTGACCTGCAACATCACAGAAATACTCAACACACACCTCTCAGAATTGGGTTTCCCTCCCTCCCTCCCTCCCTCCCTCCCTCCCTCCCTCCCTCCCTCCCTCTCTCTCTCTCTCTCTCTCTCTCTCTCTCTCTCTCTCTCTCACACACACACACACACACACACACACACACACAGAGAGGGAGGGAGGGAGGGAGGGAGGGAGGGAGGGAGGGAGGGACCAATTTGGTACAAAAACTTGCAAAATGCAGCCAAAAGAAAAAGGTCAGCAGCACAAATGGGTACATCAGTTTTCCTTCTCCCACTGTCACTTCCTTAATTATGTCATGATGTAGGTATAGGTATCCTCAGAACCCACAAACTAAACAACAAAAACGCCCAAATCAGTTCTGTTTCATCTGCTTTCAGAGAAGCAGCTGCTGCGCCCACTTTTCCACTCAGACAAATCCATCAATAACCCTCTGAGAAACACAGAAGTCATCCTGCAGCATCTTCCCTCTCAGCCACAGATGCCCTGCTGCTGAATCCAGCCAGCAAGCCAGCCACCGGGGATGCAATTAGCACCACCTGAGACCAACACAGCAGGACCCAAGGAGAAACATCAAAAAAGATCACAGGTTTCTTTGCCAAAGCCCAAACTCCAGGCTCTTTGATTATCTGGGAAAAACTCTTTCAAAGCAACGTAACAAGCTGAAAAAAGTGCTTTCTTGAGTATACCTGTGCAAGGTAAACAAGGAGCATGAATTGGTTTGCAAAATCAGGTCCTCCAAGTCCAGTGTCTTCTTTCCAACAAACCAAGCAAGAAGGCTGTCTAAACTCACAAGCAGGGCATGACAGGTAGCCCATCATCACCTGCAGGTATCTCCAGCACACAGGAAGACCATATGAGCATCATGCAATCCAGTGAGCCCATTAAGAGCCCCGAAAACACCCCCTCATGGTGCTTCTAGACTGAGGGCTCCTGGTGCCCACAATTCAAAGCTACAATGCCGCTCTTTGGTCTCTTCAGATTTCTTTCATGTGCAGAAGAGTGGTGGGTAAGCATGCAAGAGCTACGTACTGAAGACAACATTGTCTGGACACCCATAAAATTAGACACATTGGGAAGGGAATATCAGCCTAGTCGGGAAGTGACTATCCCCATAAAAAGAGTTGGTGCTCGACACATGGACAAACGCGTATGTGTTTCCATGCGTTAAGAGACTCTTTAACTTGGGCAGAGTATCTTGGCAAGGGGGCTGAATAATGGGGGGGCTTTTTTAAAAAATAAAGGGATTTTATCAAGCACACATACACTTGAAACGTAGTCATGACTTGGGGAAATTAGTTGGCAGAGTGTGACAGAAATCTCAGAATATCAGCCGATTATAATAAGACATTCAGAGCATTTCACTGCAGATAATCAAGAGATGTCTATTAGGCACCATATTCAAAGACTGGGGAGGCTTCCTTAGCAATTTTTTCAGCAGTTAAACAAAGGTTACAGTACAGGGACTAAGTCACAGACACACACAGGTGGCCCTGGCTGATCTGGGCTGGGCTTCTAGGTAAAAAAAATAAGTTTGGAACTAGGCAAATTGGCTGCTGAAATGATACTGGGCTTTACAAGAGCTGGGCAGGGCTGTCCTGGATAGGACTTTCAGAGGGCTTTCATTCATAGGGTTGCCATGAGTCAGAGAAGACTTGATGGCACACAACAACAACAACAACAACACTGGGTGAAAAGAAGAAAAGGTTGGGTGAGACTGCAAGAACAAGGAAGGGAAACAGATTCTATGCAAGGTTGTCCTAACAACTGAAAGGGGTCAAATAGGGGCTTCACAGAGTTCGGGCGCCATCTGTCCTTTTCAGGAATGTTTTGCCACTCTCGATGCAGCAGTGGAGCGTGGGGCAGCTGGGGGCAGATGCAGCCTGCAGGCTGTGTGTTGCCCGCCCCGTGCTCCATTTTACTTTCTCTCCTGGGGTCCAACTTCCCCTTTTAATAACTGGGCAATCTGTCATCCACCCACAGTTGCAAAGGCTGCTCTGCAGGTGTGTGTGTTTAGCAGGCCTTGTGCATTATCCTCGCTATCCTTGGAGGATGCTCCTTGTGTAAAAGCTGCGTCTGTTAACCGTTTTAGTAACACAACATCAAAAAAAACCTTTATGACAGGAAAAAATGTATTTTCAATTGTCATTACGCCGGCTAAGTGGGATACAACACATTGGATCTTCTCTACCCTCTGGTGCTTAAGACCAAATCGCATCTCATTATCGCAATCAATTCTGTGCTTGTCATTTTAATGCCTTTCCTTAGTAAGCAGAAGTAAAAGCGCTAAGAAAGTCCTTCCCGACAGCTATGGAAGAACCCTTTTGGGGGGAAATATAATTCTGGAAGAACGTGTGAAATTTCCCTTGATAACACATCAGCTATCAACCACGGTTAGGTGTTGTTGTGAGCAGGCTTCCCCTCCCCTCTCCCTCTCGAGCAGGCTTGGATGAGACTTTAGAGGCATGGTTCTTTTATTATTTTGCATGTATTTTATTTATTCATTAGATTTATATCCTGCTTTTAAAAAATCCCCTTTTTTCTAATGAACTCAAGGTGGCTTACATACTCCTGCTCTCAATCTTATCCCCAGAACAACAACCCTGTGGGTTGAAAGTTTGTGACTGGCCCAAAGTCACCCAGTTGGCTCCATGGCTGAGTGGGGACTAGACTGCCTGAGTCCCAGTTCCATGCTCTGAAGCAATGCATCATAGTGGCTTTCTTTTATTAGAGCTTAACAGGTTACAAAACGGCATAAATGAAAGTACCATCCTCCTTGACATGGAAGAAAATCATCTGCCCATGTAAAGAGTTGACTCCAACCTGAAATTTCCCCTCCTTCCCTCCTGTTCCAGAAAGGGTCTGACTCTGCCCTCGAGGTGGCCATTGCTGCTTGAGGGAGAGATGGCAGGAATGCCGGACGCTTCCTAAGTGGTCTGATTGTTGCACGTGTCCTTTCCAGACTGTGCCTCTGAAATGTCTCACTCCCTTTCCAAGGCAGGCTGGTTCTCATCCTAGAACTGCCCAGCCCTCTGCCCACCTCTGCCCCTCCGCCGCCCCCTCTGCAGCTGAAGAATTCATCTGGGACTGTAACCTGAGAGAGCTGGGTCCCGTTTCTACAGGTGTGCCATACTTCGGCTCCAAAGGCTGAAGCCTGTTATGCAAATGGGTTTTGAATATGCAAATAGGGATGCACAAAATAAGCACAACAGTCATGTTATTTCCAACAAGTACCTGGCTATGTACCTACAGCAAAGGTAAGGCAGGAATAATTCCACCTGCCACCCCCACTATCCCCAGGGAAAAAAGGCTGGGTTTTGCTGACCTTCTAAGAGGTCTTTTCTCTACTACCCTGAATATCTCCATTGGGTGAAGACTGTCAGTACTACACTACTTTCTGTTTCAGGAGAGAAAACCATCAGACGTGCCAAATTAGAGAAGTACTGTGAAAAACTGTTCACTGGCAGCAGCCCTTCCACCGGACTGCAGCCGAGGGGGAGCTGCAGTGACGGCTGCTGTGAAACCGACTGGACTTGGCTTCTCCGGCCCATATACTGTCCTCATTCCAGTTTGCCATTATAGAACCACAGAGCAGCAGCCTCGGGCCATCGTGTCCAACCCCCTGCTCAGGTTAAACCACCCCTCTCAGATGGCTGTCCAGCTGTATCTTGAATGCCCCCAGGGCTGGGGAGGCCACAACCTCCCTGGGTCACGGGTTCCAGTGCCGTGCTCTTCTTACAGTCAGGAAGCCCTTCCTGATGTTCAGCCTGAACCTGGTCTCCTGTAACCTGAGCCCATTATTCACGTCCTGCACTCTGGGATGATCAAGGAGGGATGCAGACCACCTTCTTTCCGACAGCCTTTCAAATACCGAAGAGTCTTGCTATCATATATCTTCAAGAACTTCTACAGAACTTGAAGAACTTGCATCTGAGTTTGCTTATTTTCCTTCCTCCCCTCCCCTCCCCTCCCCTCCTTCTTTTGCTTTCTTTCCTTCTCATGCCTCATTCATTTTGTGTCATGATGGCACATCTTGTTCGACTGCCTTATATAAGCCACTTTGGAAGGGTAAGGGCGGGAGTAGAAGTGCCTTTGATCAAATTCATTCATTCAAGATTTACATGCCACCCCACTCGCAAATGTCCCCAGGGCAGGTGACAGGGATAAACCCCCCAAAGAACAACCAAAACAGTAACCTAAGTATAAACAAGAAAAGCACAATTAAAAAATGCTTTGGATTTGTGAAAATAAAACAAACAAAACTAAAAAGAGCCAGAAAGGGAAACATAAGAAATCCAATTGCAGTGCAAGGGACTGACCAAGCAAGAAGCTGCTAATCACTGATGTAAATATTTATTTCTCCTCTCCATCACCACCTCACAAAAGAAAAAGGACTAATGCCATTACTGCTGAAGTCACTGTTATAATGGAGAAAAGAACAGGAATATTTGCATTTGAAACCAACTCTCGCCACACCACAGTGATGGCTTTCATACCATCTGTACTTATTTATGGATCTACAGAGGTATTTATTTATTTATTTATAATATTTAGGTGCTGTCCTATTCAGAAAAAAGCCTCACGACGGCTTACAATGTAAAATATAACATAAATAACATAAATAAATTCCCGACCCACACTGGCCATTATCTGGGCTGTATATATTAGGGATATAAAACAACAACAACAAAAATCTGGACAATGACAACCCAAATCCTGAATTCTGCATCCTGTACAACATACATGTAGAAACATAGAAACAGAGCAAGTCAAAAGGGGTCTTCCGGGCCATCTAGTCTCACCTCCAGCACCAGCCAGCTCCGCTCACGACATGCCCACCATGTGAACGTCTAGCCTATCTTTGAAAACCCTCACCGATAGGGCCTCAACCACCTCCCTTGGAAGCCCATTCCACACCCTCGGGGTCCTGACTGTCAGGAAGTACTTCCTAGCATCTAAATGGAACCTTGGTTCCCTGAGCTTTGCTCCATTGGAGAGTGTCCTGCCTTTCTCTGCAGGGGAGAACAGGTCTCTACCCACCTCTGTGTGACACCCCCTCACATACCTGTATGTTGCCAACAGATCCCCTCTGAGTCTCCTCTTCTCCAGGCTGATGAGACCCAGTTCCCTCAGTCTCACCTCATACAGGATCCCCTGCAAACCGGCCACCAACCTTGTGGCCCTATGCTGCACTGACTCTAACCTGGCTATATCCTTCCTGTAATGTGGAGCCCAGAACTGAGCATAATACTCCAGTTGTGGGTACACCAGAATTGTATAGAATGGCAGGAATACCGCTCTCAATCTAGAAGCCACACTTCTGGCTATGCAACCAAGGGTGGCGTTCGCCCTCTTGACCACCGCATCACGCTGCTGACTCATGTTTAGCCTGCAGTCAACCAGCACCCCGTGGTCCCTTTCACAAGTGCTGCTCTCCAGCTACTTGTCCCTTAACTTGTACTTATAACACCCATTCCTATGCCCCAAGTGCAAGACCTTGCACTTTTCCACATTGAACGCCGTCCTGTTGTCTCCTGCCCACTTCCATAGTCTGTCCAGCTCCTTTTGGATCTGGAGTACCTGCTCCTCAGTTGTGGCCACTGCTCCAGTTTTAGTGTCATCTGCGAATTTGATCAGTAGACCGTTATGTGGTACAAATATGCAGCGATCTATTTAGAATCACAAGAACTGAAAGGGACTTCAAACTCCAGCTAGTTCAGCCCACGGCTGACACAGGAATCGCACAGCTACAGCATCCCTGATAAGCAGTGGCTGCTTGATCACTGAGCTGAGATTCTATAGCAGTGAATTTCCAGAGGGTCTTTGGCTAAATGAACCATGTGATTCTTTGCAGCTCCATGATTCTAAGTAGATAAATGCATGTTTACCTAAGGACAGGTAAGCTAAACAGAAAAAAATGCAGTGATGCTTGAAGCTGAATTTAATTTCTTGATGTTATATGCTGTCAAGTTGTCTTGACTTATGGCAACCCTATGAATAAATGCCCCCCCTTCAACTCACCAATGCCCTATCCTTAACATCCCTGCTTAGCTCTTTTAGACAAGGCTATGGCTTTCGTTATCAAATCAATATATCTCATATTTGGTCTTCCTCTTCCACTTTCCTGCCCCCTTCCATTATTGCCTTTTCCAAGGAGTTATGCCTTCTCAAGATGTGACCAAAGTACAACAGCCACAGTTCTTAATTTCTTGTTTACTTAATTTGTATGACATTGTTCCTCCCCATATGCAAATGGATAAAGATTTAATCAAGTAAAATTAATTAATTCCTATGATTGCTGACGACTTAAGATTTCTTGCAATTCTGTAACATCTCTGGCCCAATTTCACTGCTGTCCTAACTTTGATGTGACTGCTCTTTTGATGTCACAAGTATTGAGCTACACTGGCAAGAGAAGCTAGTGAGCAGAAGCTTGAAAGTCAGCCTTTAATCACAAATAATGCAGTACTGGTCAGTGAATAACATTCCCTTTTAAATTACCACTGTTCCTATATATCATGGGTCCTTAAACTTTGTCAACAGAGGGCCACTTGACAGGTGCCAGCGGTGGGTGTGGGCCGCCAAGGCGGTGACGGGGGCAGGGGGGGCACATGCGCGGGGTGAGGTGGGGGGGGCCATGGGGCGAGGTGCCGGCTTGCTCGCGAGGAGATCATTTTCTCCAAGTGAGTCCAAAACGACCTCTTCGCGAGCAAGCCGCACACCCAAGGACACACCCAGCGAGTGCAAAATCTGTGGGGCAGGCCGGTTAAATGGGCATGGCAGGCCTTAGTTTGAGGACCCACGTTATATATAGTTGTGGGGTCCAGGCTGCATCACATATTGGGGTTTTCCCTACATAGAAGAGCTGTCTTCACGGAAATGGCATAATTTGTTCAGCACCCCTTCCAGAAATCTCTTCCAACATGAAGGGAGACTTCTGAGAATTCAGTGCTGACTGCTTGGATTTAATGATTTGTTAGTATCCATCAAACAATAAAAACAGAGGAAGACCGGAAATAGAGAACTTCTAAAAAGAGGAAGGGAAAATAATGGGGCTGGGGAAATAACTAGGGTGATGTACCGTTTCATCTTCAAGCTTCAGGCATAGAGTTTTGTCCCCCTCTTTGTAATCTTTGATTATTTCTGCTGATTTCCAGACTTCTTCTGGATCAGGAATCCACACTCTTGTATACTGCATAGGAAAAAGAGAAGCAAGAGGTCAGTATTAAGGTATACATAAAGAATGCCAGGGCTCCACCCCATCAGAACCGCACTGACAAGGGCCTTCTGGATTTACTTCTGCTTGTTAACTGGCCACTTCCTCTGGCCCACACAACCATGGTGGTCACGGTGGTGAGAAAGCAGGCCGGTAGATGCTACAACCTACTTGCGACGGGCTCTCTGCTCGTCCAGCAAGCATGTCATAGCTATGAAGAAGAGCAGCAGCTAGAGATCACGGGATCACAGCACAGAAAAACTGGAAGGGGCCACAAGTTGAACCCCCTGCTCAGTGCAGGACACCAAGTTATGGTGGTGAGAAGGATGGCCCACTGGGAGATTGGCGCCACGGAGGCTGCCTTGCCCAAGGGCCTCAAGAACTTGGGGCCAGCACTGAAGAAAGCCATGCTCATCCAGACTGAGGGTTGACCCATCCAGCCATCTGCTTCCAACAGTGGCCAACCAGTATAAAAATATGGTATAAAGGCAACAGACCTGACCACCACCCAAATGCGGCTCTCGACATTTGCCATTCAAAAGTACATTGACTCAGACATGGTGGTTCCAGGAAGGGAATTCATACCAAGTCAGATCAGTGGTCTGGCTAGCTTAATAGTTCTTGTCACACAGGCATCAGTGAAAGATCTATTTATTTGTGTGAGGTTTGGGGCTATATGAAAGGAATTTCTTTTTAATGGTGTTAATTGTTTTGTTTTATTTCGTAATATGTTTATATGATATATTAGAATCATTATTTCAACAGTGATTAAATGGCATGCTTTGTTTTGCTTAGGCTGCCGGCTGCTCTAAGCTCTGTGTGAAAAAGGGTAGAAAGAGATCCGATAAATAAATCTCCCATCATCCCCATCCAGCATATGCAACAGCAACCCATCCAGATGGTGCCAGGTTGGGGTTGGGTGCCAGAGGTTTGCATGGACTGCCAACAGCTCCCCAGGGTTTCAAACACGCCTCTTGTCACCCCTGTCCTTGGGTGCCAAGGGTCAGTTCTTGGCGCTTTCATATGTAACTGCCCTACTGAGCTAAGACCTATGGTAACTAAGGTAAAAGCAGGGCAGAAGCTCTTAACTGTTGGGTAGAAAGGGAATTTCAGCAGGTGCGACTCACATTAGGAGACAAACATGCTGAAATCCCCTCTTCTACAAAGCTACTGAAGATCCAGCTTGTACAGATGTTCCAATTAGTCACTGCTGGTAGATCTTGACTGGACAACTCTGTACATGTGTGGGAGCCTGTTCACTCACAGCTGGGGAGAGGAGCTCTCTGGCTGCTACTCGATTCCAGCCCCCACTGGCACCAGCCAGTATGGCCAATGGAGGAGAAAGACTGGAGATGTAGTCCATCAACATCTGGAGAGATGCAGGTACCCCTTCCCTGGTCTAATGCCAGAGGCCTCTCTTAGATACAATACAAGCCTCTTTTAGCACAACCTGAGCAGAAACAGACAAAGAGAAGTGCACAGAACCTGTACTTCTAGGCACCAGGTTCACAGAAATGAGGCTTTCTTGACTCTACAAGAACACATCTGTGAGGAGTAGGGCAGCCACTGAAATGTCCCTCAAGAGTTAATGAAACAGCAGCTGTGAAATATAAAGGAAAAATACTTTGCAGCTCAATGGATTCTTTCTCTGTATCATGTGTAATTATTTTTAGGGCTGCACAACAGCAGGAACAGCAAGACCCTTTTGACGTTAATGAAGCTATCGAAATATGTTGCGAAAGCAGCAGTTTTGCCAGTGGAAAGGCAGGAGGAAGGAGGGGGCAGCGGAGGAAGCGGAGGAGGCGAATGTGCCTCCCAGCGCTACACCTCATTCTGTCCCGTACCTCCCAGCTCTGTGGACGCCGTCAAGGTGCCTACTTTTAATTGCCATCGGAAAAATTGCCTTTAAGAATCTTGACATTTATTGCTCACGGCAGGCTCATTTAATCACAGCACTCAGCTGTTTACTTTCTGCATCTCCCATGCCAGAACCTGATGCTGGCCGTCCATTTCTGGAAAACTTGGGTGAAGTATTAAAACGCCACACCAAAATGCAAGTTTCTAGCCCTGTTGGTGGAGGAGGGATGGCTGAGCATATGTGGGCAATGGCTGCAGTCCCCTGGAGTTTAAAGCACTGGAGTTATGAGCACTGACTGAACATTACAATAAGGAAAATCAATGAAATGAGGCTTTGAAATACTACCTGTCTTGGCCCAAGCAACTCAGAATAAGGATATGACCTACTAGGCCTGAGCTGGGTTGGTAGCATTGGGTGTTATCCCCATGGAGTGGAACAAGACCTACGCTGCCATGGAAGTAGGGATGGGAAGGAGGATGAGAGGAGAATTCTTAAAATGAATTAGGAGTTTGTTTCCTGAGAGAATGGGGAATTTTATTTTGAATTCAGCAACTGAGAAATGCACAGTGGAGAAGCACAAAGCCAGTGTGGCGTCGTGGTTAAGAGTGTGGGGCTGGGAATCAGGAGGTCTAGGTCTAGACCCCACTCAGCCATGGAGCTCATTGTGTGGCCAGTCACACAATCTCAACCCAACCTACCTCACAGGGTTGTTGTTAGGAGGATAAGACTGAGAGGAGAAGGAGAATTATGTAAGCCACCTTGAGTCCTTGAAAGGATAAAAGGTGGGATACAAATGTCATAAACAAAATTAAAACCAAGCCAGCAAGGAAATTTTGAAGAAGAACATAAAAATGCTAGTGAACTATACAGGTTTCCACACATGGCAGTCACACATCTCTTGTATGAATTTCCCTTTCACACACTCCACATACTGGAGACCTTGCAGTTGTTTTCCCGTCCTGTCAGAATTCCTTTTACTGAATGTTAGACCTGGGCAAAAATGGTTCAACTGAACCATTTTTGGGCCCTCAAATTGGAATTGGAACACAGTTTTCAGAGGGTATCACATAATTGCTTGGCTATACTGATTACTTTCTTTTTCCAACCCCTTTCAAAAAACTGAAACAGGGGTTTTCTGGTGGATAGCGGGACTTAGCTTAGTTACACAAGAGAAAGAGGGGTGTACATCAGGATGGAGAGACTAGTCTGACCTCCTGCCTCCCTTGCAATTATTCAACTGTTCCCCCTTCCCCAAAACCTCTCAATTTTACCATCACCCTTGAGTAAAAAAGGCTTGGAAAGAGAAGGCATATTCCACTTCACAGACCACCTAAGAACTGACCGAACAGCTAAAGAAAATATTGCTTCCCAATAGCTTATTTTAAATTCATTTTTATCTATTAAGCTATGTCAGAATATCCACATCTATCACAAATTTATTTATTTATTTATTTATTTATTTATTCATTCATTCATTCATTCATTCATCCATTCATTCATTCATTCATTCGACTTCTATGCCACCCCATTCGCCGAAGCCTCGGGGTGGCTCACATCCATAAATAAACTTCCATAAAATAATATAAATTAACAGTATAAATTAAGTCGCCCTGGCCAAAGAATAAAATGAATACTATTAACAATTAAAATGACATTTGAATAAATAACGACGGCACCAGGCGGACCTCTCTGGGGAACGCATTCCACAGATTGGGCGCCACTGCAGAGAAAGCCCTCCTCCAGGTACTCACCCTCCTAATTTCCTTCACGGAGGGTTCCCGGAGAAGGGCCTCTCCCGCAGATCTCAAGGGGCGGCCGGGCATATATGGATGTAAGCGCTCCTTCAGGTAGCCAGGACCCAGGCCGTTTAGGGCTTTATAGGTCATCACCAACACCGTGAATTGGGCCCGGACTTCAATGGAAAGCCAGTGAAGCTGATGGAGGACTGGAGTCATGTCAACATAACGCCCAGTCCCCATCAGCAGCCTGGCAGCTCTATTTTGAACCAACTGATGTATCCGGACTGTCTTCAAGGGGAGCCCCATGTAGAGCGCGTTACAGAAGTCAAGGCGGGAAGTCACCAACGCGTGTGTCACTGTCGCCAGGCAGTTGTACTCCAGGTAGGAGCGCAGCTGATGGATCAGCCGAAGCTGAAAGAAAGTGCTCCTCGCCACCACTGTCACCTGAGCTTCCAGTGAAAGCTCTGGGTCGAGGAGCACTCCCAAGCTGCGGACCTTGTCCCTAAGAGGGAGTGCAACCCCATTCAGGACTAGGTTCAATTCACCCTCCCCGAAGCCCGATCCACCAACCAACAGGATCTCCGTCTTGTCTGGATTGAGCTTCAGTTTATTGGCCCTCATCCAGCCCATTACCTCGGCCAGGCACCGGTTCAGCACAGCCACTGCCTCACCTGGATTGGTGGAAAATGAGAGGTAGAGCTGGGTATCATCAGCGTTCTGACGATTCTGCCACCCACACCTCCTGATGACCTCTTCCAGTGGTTTCATGTAAATGTTGAACAGCAAGGGGGACAAAATGGACCCCTGCGGTACTCCATGGCATAGCTGCCATGGCGCAGAGCCATAGTCCCCCAGCACCACCTTTTGGAACCGGCCATCGAGATAGGAGCGGAACCACTGCAAAGCAGTGCCTCCGACCCCCAATCCTGCAAGCCTATCCAGAAGGATACCATGGTCGATGGTATCGAAAGCCGCTGAGAGGTCCAGAAGAACCAACAGGGATGCACTCCCCCTGTCCTTCTCCCTGCACAGGTCATCGTACAGGGCGACCAAGGCAGATTCAGTACTGTACCCGGGTCTGAAGCCGGACTGAAAAGGATCCAGATAATCAGTTTCATCCAAGAGTGCTTGGAGTTGTCCCACCACCACCCGCTCCAACACCTTGCCCAGAAACGGGATGTTGACCACTGGTCTATAATTACTGGCCATCTCTGGATCCAGTGACGCTTTTTTCAGGACCGGTCAGACTACCGCCTCCTTTAAAGGGGCAGGTACCCGACCCTCCCTCAGAGAAGCGTTAACCACTTCCAAGATCCAGATCCCAATCCCATGCTTGGCGTTGTTTATTAACCAAGATGGGCAAGGGTCCAACAGGCAAATCCCATATACATGAACATAGACCCACAGCGGTGACACTTTCCTTTGATTAATGAAAAATAAAAGAATTTCTAGCTCTTCTGAGAGTCCTACACATTGTTCCACCACACCAGGGACCTCAGAACATGACAATCTTCTACAAAGTATGATGCAAAACCCCTGTGTGTCTAACACTGCAGGCACAACTTAACAAATTGGAGTCTAGAGTAGGGGTAAATGCTTCAGATGCTAATGCCAGATGTTCCGTTCCACATCACAGTATTTTTTCAAGTCTCTTTCAAATGCCTCGAGGAATTATTCCTAAAGTACATCATCCATCAATAGGAAAAAGTTGCAGTAAAGAGGAGTATAGGAAGTTATTCGTTCAGGAACATTTGTGTTACTTGCTGCAATAAAGAATTAGCAATTGACAGCCTGAATGCAGAATCTGGCCATCCGCAGGCAACGGAAAGGGCTCTTCTTGTCTGCAGCAACGGAACGTTCTGGCTGCTTATTAG
>NW_025335606.1:7777531-8112417 GCF_004798865.1 Varanus komodoensis
AAGAGCCCTATATAGGAATACGTAATTTATTTCCTCCCTTCTTCCCACAACCCAATATTAAGGGGTGAAATCCATGCCTTAGATTCTATGATAAGAAAAGGCACAATGGATCGGACCAAATGGTGAATCTGTCTAGTCCAGCCCACCATTCCCTTCCCACATCGCCCAGTGCAGAACTAGGACATCAATGCAACTTCACCCTCCTGTACAAACTCCCCAGCAACTGGTTTTCAGAGACATATTGCTTCTGAAACTGGAGATAACATGCAGCCTTCATGTCCAGTAGCCATTGGCCATGCTGGCTGGGAGTGATGGGATCTCAAGTCCAACGAGGGACCTCCTTTGCAGTTGGGTCCGACCAGAAAGCCTGCATGTTGTCTCCAGAATCGGAAGTATTTTGGTATCCAATGGACTTCAAATCCCATCACTCGCATCCAGCATGGGCAACATCTACTGCTCATAAAGGCTGTATGTTACACTGTATTGTTCCCGTGTTTATTCTAAGTAATCCGTTGCCAGCCATTATATAATTTCACATATAATTTCACAGCTTCCATATAGTCTGAAGTGCCTGATCCTGCCCAACCTTGGTTGCTAAGCACGGTCAGGACTAGTTCGAATTTGGATGGGAGACTTGAATCTTGCACGGAGCAGGGTGTTGGAGCCGACGGCCCTTCCAAACATACGATTCTGAGGTGCTTGTTCAGCACCCACAGAGCTTCAGGAACAGGGGGCATAGAAATGCAACAAATAAATAAATAATGACACGAAATGTCTTCCATTTGTCCCCTTGGCCTTGGCTTGCAAATGCAAGAAGAAAAAAAGCCACTCTAAAAGTTATATTTCTTAGAATCACTTGATAAAAAGTGTTTTTGATGTAAGCCGCCCCGAGGCTTTGTTGCGATGGGGGCGGCATAAAAATGTTTCAACTAACTAAATAAATAAATAAAAAACACATCTTTTCAAAAGACGATAGTCTTTCCATCCAGCTCAGCAATGGAAGGATATATACTGTCCTACTATCAGAGTGAACATCACATTCTAAAATAAGATGTTTTCCAGAAAGGAGGAATCATAAAAGCAACTCTGCCTCCTATGGGAGTTTCCTGAAGGTTTCCTGGACAGCCTGCCAAAGGAAGCACTTTTAGGCCTGCCCAAGCAAAAGCTGTTCTTGTCTTATAAGAAGGTGAGTTACATCCAGCACCAAGTTAGGTAAAGCTGGTATATACACTAACATCATCAGACAGGGACTGTTTTGGCCCACTGCACAAACTGGCAGTGCCACAGTTGTCCAGCTGCACCCTTTAAAACAGGGGTGAAGAACTTGTGGATGTCCCTGGGATTTGGCCTACAGCTGCATCAGCTCCAGCCTGCATAGCCATTGGCAAAGGCTGAAGGAGTTGGAGACCAAAACATCTGGAGCACCATAAATCAGCTCACCCTAACACTCTAAAAGAAAGAAGTCTGCCATTTCTCAGGGAGTTCCTCTGTTGTATGTATGTTTACAGAAAAGCATCCTGCATGCACAGAGAGCTGTCAGAGCACTTTGTTATGAATCTTGCTTTCTAAAAGATGACTTAATTAGAGTTTTGAAGTACATCCACATCAATAAATGTTCTTGCTGCCTTCTGGATAATGGGCTGGAGTACCAGGACTTGGCCACAAAAACAAAACACTTAAAGATGAGCACATAATCTGCATCTCTGATGTTAACCATTTTAAGCAGGGTGAATGAGAAGTAGTTACGGTATGAAGACCTTTTTCTTATTTCTTCTTTTAAAGAGCATCCCCCTGAGTGCAATTCTCAAGAGGAGCTGAAGAAGCAGGTCCCATCCAGTGACATGTTCCGACACTAAATCAACCACTAAAGAGGGTTTCAGTTCCTCTTTACAAGCCAACAAAATGAAGTTCAGGAACTGTTCAAGTGGAGAGCAAGTATTGTTATTATCACAGCACAACTTAGTGTCTCACTTCTCATGTTAATATGAATTAATTCCTCAACACTGCCATGTGCTGGGAGAAATACATTACGCAATTCATTACAGGCGTCTATGAATACAAAGCACCCAGCCAGAAAGAAGGTGCCTCACTGTGCCTCCGCGTTCTTTCCATCAGGCTGCACAACGATGGGCGGCTCAGGAGCTGCAACTGAATCCCTGGAACAGAAAACCAGCAGAATTGCCCACTTCTGTTGGTGCCTGCTGCTCTCTCTGTCTGCGTATGTCTCTTGGACTAGACTCTTTGTGCCAGCGTTTTCTATTCCAACTGGCTGCAGCTTTCCAGGGTCTCAGGAGGTTCCCTGATCTTTCTAATTGCTCTGGGCATGTCTTCTGTCAGTCGGAAAACATGCCCACGACAGCGACTCTTGCAGACCACGAAAGGAGAGGAACTCTTCTGGAAGCGGGCAATTCTTACCCACACCAACTGCAATGCTCTAAGGAGGTTCTAGGCAGTGCCGGCCCTTCAGTTAGGCAGAGCAGAACAGCTGCCTAAGGCAACAGAATGGGCGGCACCAGCTTTTGCCCTCTAAGCTAGGTGGCTGCTGCTTTACGGTCAGTGGCATTGAACTATTAGTCAACCGCCAGGCCAGCTCATTTCTGCACCTGGGATGGGAGAGAGGTATGCTGCCATTTGCTAAAAGCAGCAAAATATCTTGGACCAGCCCTTGTTGCAAATGCTTCAAGCTTTTAATTCAGAAGACAGAATTAGGCTGGCAGGCAGAGTGTCTCACCTATTAGAAACATTTCTGAAACAATGGATAATGGACAGGCTATGCAATCCTATGGCTGCTACATCGCATCTGGACAGCCACAAGATTTTTTTGGAAGTCCATCTATGACACTGAAAAATTGTTCCAACCTGGTAGCTGGGGAACTGCACTTCTCACTCCCAGAGCTGGTGCAGAGGGAACAGAATTGGCCAGAATTATCTGGCCAGGGCAACTTCTTTTATATTGTTATTTATTTTATATTGCTAATTTTATATTATTATTTTGTATTTTATTGTATTTTATTTTGTGTTGTGAGCCGCCCCGAGGCTTCGGCAAGGGGCGGCATAGAAATGTTTTAATAAATAAATAAATAAATAAATTGGTGGCACCTAAAGATGAGGCTGGGGGCGGGGTGCTCTTGGGGCAAGGAAGATCGGCACCACCAAAAGACAGGGTATCCTGGGGGTCCTGGTGGCACCTCAGGACCCTATTCCCGAACTCCAAAGAGCCTCAACTGTATAGCCGAAATAGGCCACCTACCCGAGTTGAAGGGTAGAAGGAAGACAGAAGTGACCTTTACCTCTGCCCTCCTCCAGTCCTCCACAAGATGCCGATAATCTTCTGATTATCTACATAGGAATGCCCCCACATATTTTTTTAAATAAAGAAAATACATAGCTAACCATCCAGAAATCATTCTGAACCCTCAAAATAATTTTAAACAAGCAAACAACATGGACCTTCACAGTCTGTAAGACCAGCACTGCCGAAAAACAGAATCCCACTGCCCGGTAATCGTGCAGGTTTTCTCAGACCAAAATGTAACTGACACTATAAAGCCCCCACATAGCTCAACACATATGACTAACTGAACAAGTCGGATTTGATCAGTCAAAAGGCTGTGACATCATTGCTAGAAGGAGTGGCTGATTATTTCAATTAGGCTCTGTGTGCTAACAGCAGAAGCAAAGAGGAAAGAAGCAAGGTCAAACTTGAAAGAAAGAAGAACTCTGTGCTACTGGTAGCTGGTAGGCAGGGATAAAGGACTGGGGATGTGAACCATTCAGGTGGCAATAAAGTTCAGTGAAGAGCACGAAATCCCATCCAGACCACCAGGAACCCTGCCTGGTCCTCTTGCAGAGTAGCAGTATCAGCCTGATTTCAATTGTCTTGTGAACAATTTCATGCTTTTATAAAATGTCCAGTTGCTTAAATGTGGAATGGAGGAGAGGCAGTTAAGATTCTGTCCAGTATCGGTTTTTCCATGCACATTACAACCCAATTGAAGAATGACTGCTTGATGTGTGAAAACATAGGAGGCTGTAGAAAAAGGCCAATTTCCCATTAAATGTTACATTCAAATCAGCATAGATGCTACGCTCTAATGGCATAGGCGGAATATGCAAAGTGGCTCTCAAAAGTCCTGAAGCACAGCCCTATCTGACCATTAAATCAGCATGACACAAAGGCCCATACCAAATCCCTAAAATATCTCCCTGCATAGCTTCTTGTTATATCTGAACCCATTCCCCCAAACTAGTCATGGTTTGTGAACCAGCTATCAACAGAAACCATGGTCTGCCCCTGGTTTAATGGAGCCTGGCTTGTTGTAATATCTAAACCTGGCTTATTTACCAGGCTTATACATGGTTTATTTCTCAATTGTTTATGGGGATCTCTGCCCTGGAAAAGAAGTGCCCGCAAGGACTGCCTGAAAAAGACTGCTCGGGGGGTTAGCATACAGGCAGGAGTGAAACAAACCAGAAAGAGAGAAAACAAACTATAAAATGTTTGTTTGTCTGAAGGATAATTCTTGGAGAACACAACAAACCATGATTAACATATAAGCCACAGTTCACTGTTATATGCAAACTGAAGCACCGTTCTTTTCTGCACCTCTAGGACATATCCACACTATGCATGTACTCCGGTTTTATATCATTTGGGCATGGCTGGAGCTTTTAAGGACATCCACTTCCCATCGTGGTTAACATCCCTGATAATCACGATGCGGTGGTCACTGACCTCGAGCCAGACATCCTGGAATGTGAAGTAAAATGGACCTTAGGAAGTCTGAGCAACAACAAAGCTAGTGGAGGCGACAGTATTCCAGCTGAGCTAGTGGAGGACAGGAGAGCCTGGAGGAATGTTGTCCGTGGGGTCACAATGGGTCGGACACGACTTTGCAACTAACAACACTTCCCATCCAATTCTAAGTACATTTTCCATCACAAAAACATACAAAAACGCATAATGTCACCGTAGCTACTTGCAAAATGCAATGACGGGTGCTATCAAAACCCTGTTTCGAGGAGTGGCCATAGGTCAGTGGCAGAATCCACACTTTGAAGTTGTACAGGGACATTTTGGGTAACAGCCTGTAATTCAGTTGAAGTATGTAACCACACTTAAAGGTACACAGAACAGTTTCAGAAGTCTGCAATTTCAATTGCTAATAATCATTAAGGTGGTAATGCAAGCTGTCAGTGAGCACATCTGGAGGACATCTGGCTGGGTTTGGATGAGACCAATTGGTTGGCCATAATTTCTGCTCCTGCTTTTGTTCTATTTAAGATCTTACAGCTGCTATTAAAAGTTAGGTTTATTTCTATTTAAAGATTCATGCTATATGTCACCTTGAGGGGCCCTTTCAAGGAAGAAAAGTACCCTACAAGCAGTTAAGGGTGCAACGCCATGCATGTTTGGACAGAAAAAAGCCCTACAACCCTCAGCTTTCCCAGCAAGCCATGCCTCCTGGGGAATGCTGGATGTTCTAGGACTTTTTGCTGCCTAAATATGCATAAGATTGCGGCTTAAATGAAATGAAGATTCAACCGGGAAACTCACTGAAAACCACAATCCAGTAGTTTTGTTGAAAATCTGAACATCCTGAAGACTTCAACTTGTATGAATCCCAGTGAAACCTGGACACCGTCCAGCCAAGTACAGAAAAGGTCGACAAAGTTATTTGGGTCATTCGTTCACTTTACACACTGCAGATGCCATCAGCTAATGAAATGTGATTCTCATTCTCCTCCTGCTTGTTTTGTTCATTATGCGGAAAGTCACGTGCCTAATCATACAAGCAGAGGCATGCTGGCCGTTGTCAAGCCCCTGTATTAACAGGGCAATTCTGTCCTCTGATGCTAAGCCTGAAATGCCTTGAGCATACAAAAGAATCAGGAAGTCACCAGGCGGTAAATCCCCAGTCAAGGAGCACAGAAATCAATCAGATCAAAGCAGAAAAGATTTTACATTCCTGGAGAGAACACTGGGAAATACCAACTTCAAACTAGAAAATCGAAGTGTGATTAATACAGAAGTCAACAGTAATATTGGTCAACCAGACACTAAAATAGACCTCAATGCCCAAGTTTAGATCTGAAAGTAGCAAAAACAGCACCACCTACAGACATGAAGGGGCCAGAAGTACAGAAATTATTTAGGGAAAAAACCCTAAAGATGGAAGAGCCGCAAAAGAGGAGCATGCCACAATAGAAAATGTTGTCCTAATTATCCGTGACTGAGCACTGAAGTTGCTCCAACCTGAAACACACACACACACACCAGCCACACTTCCAAGTCACTGTGAGAGGAATTGGCTCTGGGCCAGGCATTTCATGAGTTGCGCCAGAAGCAAGTGTATTGGCTCCTCTTGTGCCCAAACACACCTTGATGCTGTCCAGGTGTGCTCTTCCCTGCACAGGTGAAGGAGGGAGCAAGCAGTCAGCCAAATGCAAACAAGCAAAGCAGGTCTCCCAGTTGTTCTGACCAGAGAGCAAGTCCAAGCTTCTACAAGGGCCAGGAGTCCTATCTGAGCAACTTGGGCCAAGCTGCCTACGCAGCCCTTTGGTCAGGCATGGCTCAGTCCGCAGCCAAGACCCTCCATGCAACCAGCTTGAGGGCTGCTGCAGGTTGCTCTCCTGATGCCTCACCTAGTGCTGTTTCTTCCGCTGCTGGCAGAGCTGCTTCCTGGCACAAGATGCTTCCACCACAAGCACCAGGGTACATGAACGCCAAGGATTAAATGCCCACCATGCATCCTCCACGTACGTGCAGCTACCGCGGCAGCAGGACTAGAGAGAGGTGGTTGGAGGATGGCATCAGGTGTCCGTGAGCAGCAGAGAGCTTGCTGTGAGCTTCTCCTTCCTTGCCCCAGGCTCCGAGACACCAGACAGTCCTGCAGGATGCAGATCTTTATGGACACTTCACAGCTAACAGGAGAATGCACATCAGAGTCTCCTAGCAAGCTGACCAGGAACGCCCCTCCCCAGTCCTCCCCATTCATTCATGCGGCAGGCTCCACCTTAGGATGGATCTCAGGGAGACCTACACAAACCCTCTGACTGGGTAGCTTGTCTCTCCCAGTGCCTCATCGCAGGGTCAGGAGCTGGGAAAGGCAACGGCTCTCCATCTCTGGAGTCCCCTCCCATGTCTGCTCTCAGTCAGCCTGGGAAACTGGAAGCAACAACCATGATGGGGATTCGAACAGGCTTCTGCCCCCCTTTGATACTCCCATCATCCCATTGTCTCTTTCACAGCGTCCTCCTCTTCAGAATCCAAAAAGACAGGCCTTTGGGAAGTCAGAAGAGTGGGTCCCACGACAGGGCTTTGGCTACTGCATGCCCGTCAAACTGCTAGGGTGATCCAGGTCTGAGGGACCACTGGGCAAGATGGCCCTCACAGCATCTCTTCCTCTTCAGGGCTGCTGCCTGCCCCTCCCATCTTCCTCTGGACCCAATCATCAGAGCTAAATAGAAGCTGCACTTCCTTTTCCATGTTCAGGCCACTGCTGATTCACTCCGGGAGGGCAACCAACAAAGCACCAAGAAGCGGTGGTGCCCAATCTATGGAATGCGCTCCCCAGAGAGGTCCGCCTGGCGCCATCATTATTTGTTTTTCGGCGCCAGGCGAAGACCTTTTTATTTAAACGCCATTTTAATTGTTAATATTATTTGCTTATTTTATCTGGCCAGGGCGACTTATTTTATATTTGGATGCATTATATTTTAATTTTATGTTGTGAGCCGCCCTGAGGCTTCGGCAAATGGGGCGGCATAGAAATGCTTTAAATAAATAAATAAATAAATAAATAAATAAATAAATAAATAAATAAAGATGTCATGAGCCAGGTGTCCTTTCCCAATGAAGGCAATCACTCCAGCAATCACTAAAAAAGTCTTTATTCCAAACAGCTACAAAGCATTCACAAACACCAAAAGTACACTCAAGGCAGAAAGTTAACCTCACGCTCTGATGTCACCCCAGACTTTGCTTATGAGCCCTTCGGGGCTGGTCTGGATGGAGGTGCGCTCTGGATGCGTGGCTGTTGCTACTCCAAGAGTCACGTTTCCTATTGCTCCAGTTTATGAGTACACCTGTGCGATCCAACATCCTAAACTCCCACAGAACTCTCACCGGCTTGTTCCCTATCGACTTCTTTCGCACAATTAAGAATAACAGGGGGCGCCATGTTTGTCCTCGAAGTGCTTTGATCCTCCGCTGTCTCAGACGGCCACTGGGGTTGGTCCACCACCTGGCTAGTCTCAACAACTCCAATCTCAGAGTGAGCTTCTTGGGACAAATATTAACTCCCCTTCGTCTAAGCTATTGTTCCTACCAGAGCCCTCGATCTCACGTGTGCACCTAGGAATCTAATCTGAGTGGCACGCATGACATCGGAAAAGTGGGGGTCCCCCAAATGTTGGGCAGTGGACCCCCCATTGAGTTATGGCCCTTGGCTACTTCCCAGTTATGCCGTACTCTAATGTCAGCCTTGAGAGACTCCGAATCTGTTTTGAGAGCAGTTTCAGAAGTTCAGGAAAATGTTTGGAATCTGGAGTTTTTTCTTCCCCAAAGTCCCCCTGTGACTTTCTCCCAACCTCACAACACAATCACATTGAGACCTACTCAGGGATCAAGCACAAATGTTTCCATTCCTTTACCCAGAGCAGGGAGTGGGGGAGTTGCTCAGGGAAGTAAGCAAACTTACCTATTTTCCTGTTTTGTCATTTGGACCTTTGTTTACATTTCTACTTGTTTCCACTAGTATTGTTAGCTGCTGGCAGACCCAAATGCCAATGTCAGGATATAAATTAAAAGGAAAAAACCATTTTCGTTCAGATGCTCTGCTCAGCACTACAGTCATTTGCCTTCAGCCAATATCAAAGTTAGGATATTGGCACGCATAAATAGGCAAGGGAGTTTTGTATGTCAGAAGATCCTGAATGCCTTTTGATGTTGGCCTTCAAAAATTCACATACTTCACAAAGTGAAGTCCATCTGTTATTTTATAGAGGTGGCCTTCCATGTCAAAATGGAAACTGCTGATCTAGACCATGGGTCCTCAAACTACGGCCTGAGGGCCGGATGCGGCCCGTCTCAGAAGTGTTAGACTCCCCACGCTTGCAGGAATCCCCTCCTCACTGGCCTGCACCCATCACCGCTGCCTTTCAACTGGCCCCCTGTTGAAAAAGTTTGAGGACTCCTGATCTAGATCCATGGTATTCAAACTGGGTTCCCCAGAACCCCAGGTTTCTGTGGGAATCATCCAGGCGATCACTCTGGTAATTACAGAGAAATGGTAAGATCTTCATTCCTTGTTTCATTTAAAAGAAAGAAGCCTGTGACAAGGTCAGGTCTCCATTCCTTTTAATTCAGAGCCTTTACACACATACCTCAAAAAGCAGATTGATTCGTTTTGAAACCAAAGCGGTGTTATTCAAATGGATTAAGACGGCAAAGAATAATGATCACACAGGCATAATACAGGAATGAGACGGATGCAGAACCAGAAATGTGCTTGCAACTGTCATCAATAACACCAAATTTTGATATTCTCTGTGACAAAAAAACCCCCAAGCATATCCAGTTCACTGAATCGAAGTATAATTTTTTATATTATTTCTTAGTGATGTTATACTAAAATGTAGTATGTATTTAGCAAATGTAGTGTTATTAAGTTACTAATAAATGAGTTCTTTGATGCATTAATAAATAGCTTCTGCTTACATTCTATGAAATGTTTTATTGCAACACTGATGGAAACATTTTCTTCAAATAAATTGTATTACATGCGAGGTACTTATTAATAGGTTCTGCACTGATTTTTCACACTGAGACATCTGAAGCACCTCAAGTCTAGCCTGATTCCTCTTCTCCAGGGCTTTTTTCAGGGCTTCTCCAGAGATTTTATCATCTGCAGGCTTATTCCGAGCAAGGCCTCCTGTGGCATGCACACAATGGAGGACCATGCAGTGCTGCTAAGAAGACATGGACTACATTGCAACATCTGAGGCCTGTTCCTACATCCAAGGAACTCTATTGCCAGGGAGTTCATACCATGGGCTCCTGAGGAGACCCTCAAAAGCATGGCAAGACTGTTGGGACGACTCTGCTTGTAGCTTCCCTGGAGAGGACCTGAACGCTAGGGATGCGTGAGGAATCCACATTGGGTATGGGAAACTATTGTCTTCTCTCAATTCAGTTTCTCATACTCTGACTGCTTCCTCATGACTGTGCTAAGCTTTGAAGACTCTGAGCATCCGAACAAGCACCTGAGCAAGCAGTATCCCTCTTCCATGCACAGGCTGGCAACTTTTCTGTGCTGTGTGCGCCGTGGAACAAGGCTGCCAGTTGTGCAACCAAAGTTCTGCAGCTGTTTGTGGGCTTCTTCGCAGCTCAGCTCAGTCCCCGAGTAAGGGCTGAGCACAAGAAGGAGCCCAACAAAGAGAAGGCGGCCAGACATGGAAGGGATCGTTGCAACCCTGCAGCATGCATTAAGGGAAGGGGAGATGTGAGGAAGCCCTGGCTAGGAATGAATGCTACCAGCTCCAGAACAGATGGACGATCCGAGAGAACTATATATGACCATTCTGACTTGGGTTTTCCTTTTGGGGGTAGAGCAAGGGTAGTCCCCTACCAAATTGTTTCCAGATTTAAAAACTGAAAACCGCCTTGGCAGAAACATGGCATAGATATGTATAAAAATTGCTTTGGCGAATGCTGTGTAAAGACATCCTTTCCAACCATGAGAAGTCTGCGCTGCTGTCCAAACCAATTTCATGTAAATAGTGCCTTTTATGTTGCCACCCCTCCACCACCAAACCTCTGCCCCTTGGGGTTCTGCTTTTCTCAGTGTCGCCAGCTGGTCCATAACGTCCCAAGTAGCAAGAGAGAACCCAGTCTGTGAGCCGCATGTGACCATGCTTGGAAAGCAAACGGAGAGATCATTTCGTCAGAAATGAGACGGCGATTGTCGAGGGGTCTTGGGAGTTAGGATGCGCTGCCACCTCTGAGAGGATTGACCTAAATACTTTCTGCATTTGTCTCTCAGATGAAACAAGGAAAAGAAACCAGTCTTGCAAGTAAAACATAATCTGGAAATACCGGGGGGGGGGGGGGCCTTTGAGGAATACCCCGAATAGGACAGGATAATTACAGTTGCTTATTAATTCTCTCTCGGGGGACAGTCATTAAATAAAGTTAAGCACACTTATTTCCAAAGGTTGAAAAAGACAAAGCAATAGACAGCTGTAGCTTATGTACAATTTATAAGCACCCTTGCACCAGCCCCTCTTAGGATGACATCTCTGTTGACACGTCTATATTCTAGAAACGTAAAAGGTTTGTTTCTCACCATCTCCAGGTAGGCCTGGAAAAACTCAGACTTAGAACCCTAGAAAGGTATTGCTGCCAGTCAGCATCTACAATACTGGGCTGGATGGACCCGTGCTGTCTTTCCGTTTGAGGCAATTTCATACATTCCTACCCATGTGGTTCACATGCCAAACCCTAGTTCATTAGTTCTCACAAGAGCCCTGCAAGTTAATCTAGTATTGCTCAACCACCCAGAGAGCTTCAGCTGTGGGGAAGAACAGAAAGTAAATGAAATACATACATACATACATACATACATACATACATACATACATACATACTCAAATATTGCAGAAGACAGTCATGACAATAACTTCTACACACACCCTGCCCTCCAAAAGACTATGAACCAACACATAAATGGGAGGCTTAAAGCAGGACAAGTCCTTTACAATGCTTTGCTCTTGGCAACTGGATTTGGGCAGTGCTGGCCCAAAGGAGACCTAAGGAGAGCATCGAATGCCCCCCATGTGCTAAGGTAAAAGACTCCCTGCACCATTCAGACATCTGTTCCTGCCTTTCATTTCATTTAGTATACGTTTACACTGCTCCAAAGACAAAGCTCTTTGGGTAGTTTACTAAGATTAAAAAGCTTCAACTACCCTCCTACATTAGACAGGACGCTGCACGGCTGGGGTCCAGATCTCCAGGGCTTGCCTCTTCTCCACACACCACTACCCTTTCTTGGCCTTTAAAAAGCATTTTTCCAGTTCTAAAAAGTGGAAATGCCACTCTGAAATCTTGCTTACTGGCAGCTGGGGCAATAAGATAAAATACGCTGGCATTGTTGCCTCCATCCACTGGCAGAAAGCAGCCCTCTGGCTGAAATAATTCTTCAGCCCTGCCCTTAATCCCAGCCAGCTTCTCTTACCAGCCCTGGACTTGGGCACAACCTTCAGTGACCCTTCCAGTGAATGGGCTTCCACAGGAGGTGGTTGAGGCTCCATCGGTGAGGGTGTTCAAAGACAGGCCAGACATGCACATGGTGGGCATGTCGTGAACGGAGCCGGCTGGAGTTGGGGGTCAGACTAGATGGCCCGGGAGACCCCTTCTGCCTCGCTCTGTTTCTACGTTTCCCCCTGCAATACCCATTCATTTCAGTGGAAGCCTGCAAAACAGAAAACATGCAACGCAATAGACTGGGCTGCAGCAGTGCTGTTGGGAAGTTGCCAGAGCATCTTCCAGAAGTATTTTAAGACTTATAATTGGTTGCTGGTTAGTGAAAGATTTTAAATCCACAGGGAGCGTTACATCAATATCTGCTCTATTCTATTATACTATGTTTAATTAGCTCTGTTATATCTGCATCAATGGCCACACTATCTGTTGGGATCAGACACACAAATAAGCAAGGGGAAAAGGCCCTGCTTTTAAAAAGCAGTGGGGCCTGCACTGTCTTCTGTTGTACTTTCTACATAAATTCATGCAGTGCTTATAACATACTTACATAATCCATAAAACAAAGCAGTTAAATCAGGTTAATCTTCACAGAGTTACCATGTGCACAACTTATGGGTCTGTAAATCTCAAGATGTTTACAACATTTGGTAATAACCACTGTTTTATTATTTTACTATGGATTACAGTTTACCAGGTGGCAAAGCGTCTTTAGGCAGGAAAGGATTCAGGGTTTTTAAAAACCCCTTTGTTTTATTTCTACTATTCCACACCTTTTCCTCTCTTGTGTGTCTCTTATGGAAACAGTGAAATATTTTTTCCCCTTGACATTTTCTTATGCATCTATCTGTGGGCCAGTTCACATGACCAAATAAGATACCATGACTTATTTAAACTACAGTATTGGGGGATTGTTCCCCTGCTCCAACAAGCTCAGGTTCACATGAAAGGATACGCTGCACCAAGCCACTGATTATGGACACATGTTTCAATTAAACAAGTTGCATGGATAAAATGAAGTAATTTTGCACCTTGATAGAAATACATATACAATCACATGGAGCATGTTTTGACAATCTTTATGCAAAGCAGACTGCTAACTTCCACCAGCAAACCTCAGAAGGGCTTCTGTGTCCCTGGCCACACCACGAGTGACTGCTCCATGTCACAAGCGATCGTGGCAAACATGACTTCCAAGTCTACAGCAAGAACAGACAGCTGAGCTCCTAGGCAAAACACAAGATTCTCCTGCAAGCCCCTCTTGGAAAAAGATTCAAGAGGTACTCTGCTAAGTCATTCCCAAGTGTATGTCCAAAAGCAGCTTTGCTTGAGTAATTAAAACAAGAATTCTTTGGGAAGCAAGTCAATTACACTTTAAATCAAAAAGCACACCTTTACTGAGGCATGTTAGGGAGTCCCACCAAGGTGCCCTCAACAAAGTGGGCCTCACTTCTGGCAGTAACCTTATCATGTGAGACCATTTGGGAAGGGAAACAAGTCTCCTTCCTTCTCTTCCCTGTGCTTTTCCAAGAAAGGCAGGTCTGGGGGCTGTGAACTACTATTTTTGACCAGCCAAATATCGTGGAGCTCTTGACAGATTGAGGCCTTCTGTACTGGAATCAATACAAGTTATTTTGTCTGTGAAATGTAATGCAAATTGGTCCCAGTGAGTTTTCAAGAGGTCCAACCAGTAGTAGAGAAGTAAAATTTCTTCACATACATCACTGTCACAAGAGTTAACCCTAAAATGGTTCCTCATCCTGTGCTTGACCATACCCACCACCTGCCATCCACACTCAAGTGGTTATTTCAATAGCAAGGAACTGATATAGCTGTAAAAGGAGGACGCACTGAAAGCCTGGGTCAACTGCCCATTTCAGGCAAAGACTAAGACTTATACTACAAAAACTCAATTGGAGACCTTAGGAAACCATCGAGATCCATCAGCCTCTGGGAGGAGGCTATTAAAATTGGACCTCTGAAAGGACGGCTGAGCGCTGAAGTACTGAGGCCTTTGGATTGTGGTGCTAGAGGAAACCCCTGCAAGTCTCTTGGACTGCAAGGAGCTCAAACCAGTCAGTCCTAGAGGAGATCAACCCTGGCTGCTCTTTAGAAGGCCAGATCCTGAAGATGAAGCTCAAATACTTTGGCCACCTAATGAGAAGGAAGGACTCCCTGGAGAAGAACCTAATGCTGGGAACAATAGATGGCAAAAGAAAAAAGGGATGGCAGAGAATGAGGAGGCTGGATGGAGTCACTGAAGCAGTTGGTGTGAGCTTGAGTGGCCTCCGGGGGATGGTGGAGGACAGGAAGGCCTGGAGGAGTGCTGTCCACGGGGTCACGATGGGTCGGACACGACTTTGCAACTAGCAACAACAACAAGAGTGGCTAAGGGAACATTGTCAAGACAGCCATGGAAGAACTTGGAGCTCCAAAACCAACCTCAGAGAAACACTCCAAGGTCAGACCTATGATTCTGAGTTTGGAACACCGCCCCTCAAGGGGAAGTTCTTTTCATATCAGCTAGCGCACCAAGATTCCAACATGGGCACTGCAGCCAGTGTTTGGGAGGAGATCTGAGGTTGGGCAGGTCTAGGTCAGAAGGAACTGCACTAATGCTACCAGAGTTATGGTGTGGGAGGCTTTTGAAGAGTCCTATAATAGCCCTGGAAGAACTGTTTTCTTCTGGGCCAGCATATCAGTCTTGGCCCCAGTACCATCAGAGAGGAACAAGGATAAAGGACGCAGGAAATACTGAAAAGAAAAGAAGTCGTATATGGTACTTAAGTGAAACAAGATGACCAAAGAGATGCAGTCACTGCTTTTTAAACAAGAGCTGCAAGATGTAAGGTCTTTGGGACAGCTTCCAAGAGTGACATTCAGGGAAGTCTGCCTTTTAAAAGCATTTGAGTGTGATTTATGATGTACTTTCAATAGCTTTTCTGGGTTTCTGAAAATGACATCAATAGTTTAATTTCTATTATTTGAGTGTTCCCTTTCCATCTTGGAACGGTTTGCAGCAGTTGCCATGTGACCGGAGTCTAGACTACAGATTGTAACGCCTCCTTCAGTTTTTGTTCTGGCTCAGGTGGAGGTTTTGTTTGCTTCAGGGATGGAGTAAGCAAGACAGGTGAGCTACTTTAAACGTTCAGACTTTGCCAATGTACCAGCAGGTGCACCAAAAGAGGAGGCCTTGCTTGTGAGCAAACACACTTAGGTACATTCAGCAGCCTATTGCATGGTTCTTCTCAGGGTCTCTGACACACTGAAATTATCTCTTGGATGAACAGTTCTAAATGTCCCGCAGTGCTCTGGTGTAAGTCACATTTGGGAGATTCAGCAATAGCATAGAATCTCCAAGGATGGGGGAAGCTAAACAGCAGCAAAGTAAGTTATTTGGAGTTCCAATGCAGAAATGCAAGAGAATATTCGATTTTATCACCAAAATGGGGACAAAGTAGGTGAAAAAGTAGATGCACTTTGCTAATGAGAGATGCAAAATGAAACCGTAGTCCTGCAGTCAGATGCCCGGTTGATTATTATGTGAGTTTCCTATTCCTGCAGCTTCTGCTGCCTTTATTTTCCTTCCTTGCCCCTTTTGCCTCTTTCCCACAATCCTCTGAACGTCCATTAAGAAGAGTCTCCTCTGCCTTGGCTGGGTGCCTTCTCAGCTTGCAGCTTCTCCAGCTTCCTCCTCCTTTAAGGTCCTTTTGCAGCACCTTCTCAGGAATCAAAACCACGCAGTCAATCGTACCTTCCGTGTGCCCCGCGACTCCAAGCCAGCAACCTGGCCAATCACTGCCAAAGTCTTCATCAGTACAACCCCTGAATCTGTTGGTGAATTACAGTATAAATCAAGTTGGCAAGATCACATTGGATTGTCGGCTGGTATACATCACAGCAACTCTGACGGAAATTTGCTGGCTTTGTCTCCTGTGCATCATTATGTGCAACCAGCTTACAAGTAAAATACCTTATGAAAGTTGCTTTTTTTGTCAGATGCTAAATCAGCAAGACTTGTTCACACAGATAAATTGTGAGACATAATTTGGGGTTTCTCTACTGAGGTTTCTTTTACTTTCACCAATTATAATGCTTTTTTCAAGGAAGTTAAATAATCAATATTACCTCTTTATTAAGAACGGGCATGCTATTCCATTGCAGCTCTTGGGCAGCTTCTCCATAATGCTTTCTATTAAATTAAGGGAGCCTCGCAAGATGTGCCTATTCTTCAAACTGGAAGCACATGCATGAGGGCAGTCGCGTGCAGACAGCCGTTTCAATGAAGATCACTCCTTGATCCTTTCGGATTTAATTAATCTAAAAAAGCATCCTGAATCTTAAGACTATCAATATTCCAAGAGGGGGTCATAGAGACTACGAAGATCCCTGCGGGAGCAAGCCAATGGTCCACCGAGTCCAGCATCCTGTACACACAATAGCCTACCAGCTGCTCACAGGAAACCCACAAGAGGACATGAGTGCACCAGCACCCTCCTGCCCATGTTCCCCAGCAACTGGCCTACAGAGGCACACTGTCTCTGCTACTGGAGGTAAATACAGGGCCATCAGAACAAGATGTCACTGCTAGCTATCTCCTCCATCACTCCCCTTTTAAAGCCACCCAAATGGGCAGCCATCACTACAGCTCACACAGGGGAGTTCCACAGTTTAACTATCCTGTGTTTCGAAGTCCTTCCTTTGATCTGTCCTGCATCTCCTACCCATCAGCTTCATCCAATGACCCCTTTGGATTCTAGTGTTATGGGAAAAGGGGAAAAACGTCTCCCCCTTCTTACATTCTGCACATCCTGCATAATTCCACACAGTTCCATCCTTTCTCCCCTTCCTTGTTTTGCCCTAAGCTAAACAATCCCAGCTTCTATAAACTTTCCTCATAAAGGAGTTGCTCCAATCCCTTTTAGTTGCCCTACTCTGCACTCTTCCCAGCTTCAGGTCCTTTTCAGTTGCAATTACTATACACAATATTTTAAGTGCAGCCACACCATAGATTTGCATAAGGGTAATGTGATGTTGGCAGTTTTATTTCCAACTCTTTTCGTAATTATCCTCACATGCAGTTTATCTTTTTCGTTACAGCCATGCACCGGGTTGCCTTTGTGTGCCTCTTTTTCCGTACTTCGTATCCCCACAACACCACTTTCTCGCTGAGCATCCAGTATGAGGAAAGGTTCTGTGAAGCCCCACGATTTTGTGACTTTTGGCTGAACCAAATAAAAACGCTTTTGTGCTACGGCTGTTCTCTGTATCTTTACTGTATAATACACATTAAGTGAACCTTTCCTGGCCTGCTGGGCTAACCCTCACATCACTCCTAGCCTGCATGGCTAGGGATGATGAGAGTTATTAGTCCAACGCATCTGGAAAGCACCAGGTTGTAGCCCTTCTCTACATGGTCTGCAGGGTTTCATTATTTTTACATTTTAAAAAGTATTTCACCTCCTAAATTGCTGCTCATTCACTAATTATGCTAAGACCATAAGGAAGGTTAAGCGCCAAAGAATCGAGGCCTTTGAATTGTGGTGCTGGAGAAGACTCCTGAGAGTCCCTTGGAGTGCAAGGCGATCAAACCGGTCAGTCCTAGAGGAGATCAACCCTGCCTGCTCTTTAGAAGGCCAGATACTGAAGATGATGCTCAAATACTTTGGCCACCTAATGAGAAGGAAGGACTCCCTGGAGAAGAGCCTAATGCTGGGAACAATAGATGGCAAAAGAAGGAGGGGACAGCAGAGGATGAGGGGGCTGGATGGAGTCACTGAAGCAGTTGACGTGAGCTTAAGTGGACTCCAGGGGATGGTGGAGGAGGGGAAGGCCTGGAAGAGTGTTGTCCATGGGGTTGCGAAGGGCTGGATATGACTTTGCAACTAGCAACAAATGCTGAAGAAGCAGTTGCTCATTCATTAATCTCTGCATGTATGAGTTACACTTGTACCGCTGTGGTTAGCAACAGTTAGGAGGGTGAGAAGACATCCGTTAATGGCAACCGAAGCAGTGTTCTCCAAGTGAATGGGTGGTGAACTGCCATAGTTTTCATGTCCTGGGGAAAGAGTGGTGAGTTCTGTACATATGGATGGACGCACAGATGGATGGATGGGCAGAAAGATCAGATAGATGCTTTAACACAAAGGATGCCACTAGCTCAATCTTCCATCAGGTTGAGTAGTTTTGCATGCCATCAAGCTGATTAAGCCTTACGGAAACCCTATGAATGGTGTTCCCAAAAGCCCTGCTCATCTCTCGAGAACTCAAAGCTGTGGCTTCCTTTATGGAGTTAATCCATCTCACAGTAGGCCTTCCCGTTCTTCTTCTTCTGCCTTCAACTTTCCCTGCCATCAAAGTCTTCTCCAGTGAATCTGGATGATACCTTCAGATGAGTAATTGCTACTGCTAATGAAAACGGACCACTTCCTGTCCTTGCATATACATTTTTATCAAGTGCTATTTATTCCACAAGGCCATTTCACTAATTACTCAGCTAAACCCAGGTTTACCCTGAAAGACACACTCCATAAGGAGCAAAAGCTTGGGAGCTTCCCACCACATATACTTGTGCTGTTTGTTGTATGTACATGTAGAAATGCCTTAAGTCTATCCCTTGAAATCTAATGTAACTGCCCAAGAAGAGATTCCCAATGGAGAGGCATACATTTCCAAAAGAGTTGCCAAAACTATGTAAACATACCTTTTCTAAAAAAGAGAAGCATGTGAGTGCGGTATGGAAAATCTTTCTGTGGTCAAAAGCTAATAGTGAAATGGCTAATAAAGTAAATCTCTCTCAGCAGCAACTACAATCTGGAAAATATTAACACCATATCAGCATCTTTCACCTCAATCAACACACAACTATACAAATGAAATAACTAGAAGATGAACTTGCAAAGGTTTTTTTGTCTTTGGGCAGGAAAGATAAGTCAGCATAATAAAGAAATTATTTCCATCACTCAGACTCAGAAAATTAGACTTATTTTCTAGTGCATGCTAAAGCATCTCTGAGACCATTACTTCTCTATGAGAAGGTTAGTAGAAATAATTGCACAGAAATTTTAAAAAATTATCTGATACATAGTTTTCATTGCCTTTGGAATAACAAAAGCCCCCATTGCTTTTCAGCCGAAGCCCTGAAGGAAACTGGAGGTCTTTATTCTGACCATACAGTAGCCTAAGTAGGTTAGAACCAGGGAATAGCTCCAGTAAATCAAACTCAAACACCAGCTGAATATCTGAAGCTCAATGGATGAGCCTTGGGCACCTCACGCACCAACCCTGATTAACCCCCTTCAGCCCAAGGTTGGAATTCAATTTCTGAGAAAGTCTTATGGTCTGCAGTCCAGTGGTGGATGGAAACAATGGCAGATGGAGGCAGGACCAACATACCAAAAAATTAAAAATAAAAAAATCCACAGATGGTAGCTTAATATCACCAGAAAAATGTTAGGAAAGACATTTCGACCTTCTAGAATGGGAAAGCAAACTGAGGTGCAACACCCCAGTCATACCCTCTCAGCTTACCCTGCCTATCGGAACAGGAGGAAAATGAGCAATACCAACGTATTGCTCAAATATTTAGAATACTTGTATTTAGTGTATACATTTGAGATCAGGATACCTGAGAAAGTATTTTCTCCTTGCCAACTTCAAAGGCTGTCACAAAGAGGAAGGTCAAGATCTCTCCTCACTGAGGGCAGTGTGTAGGACATGGAATAATCAATTCAAGTTGTGACAACCCAGATCCAGGCTGGACATCAGGAAAAGCTTCCTCACGGTCAGAGCAATACGACAGTGGGACCAGCTGCCTGGAGAGGTGGTGGGCGCTCCCACACTGGAGACATTGAAAAAGAAACTGGACAGCCATCTGCATGTGATGGTGTTGGACTCAATGGCCTTCATGGTCCCTTCATGATCCCTTCCAACTCTACCATTTGATGATTCTATGAACCTGCCTTCTTACCAAGGACATCAGATGGGCTGCTTTTAGTGGTTTCACCTGGACCTACAGTTTGGTTGGAGTTTATCCAGAATAGATGGTTTGCTTGCTGCAGAACTCCTTGCCTCTGGAGGTAGGGAAGCTCTGACATTCTGATGTTTTCAGACATCTTATTTGTAGGGTTTCGTCCTCAATTAATCAGCTACCAATTTCATGGAGATTTCACTGTTTTTTTTTTACTGTGTCACTCTGGTGATCTCTGCAAATCTCAGTGAAACCTCCAAAAAAATGGTGTGGGAAGGTGAGAACCTGTTCAGTTTCATTCCTCTCAAAACAGATGAAGAGCCATTTCAAGCTATGCAGCGTATCAGTGCATGAGATAGAAGGGACACCTATCTAAACATACAGATTTTTCAAGTATATACTTTAAACTACTTGGCAGTCACTGTGTGTTCTTAATCCAAGTTTCTCATAGTTTTGCTTTGTTTTGCTTTTTTTACTTGCTTCAGTAAAAGCCTACAGTACACCTAAGAGCCTATGAAATGATGCTGTTCTTCAGGTGATACAGCACTGCTTTGTGTATAGGCTGGCACAATAAATAATTATCTACATTTTTTAATGCAGTGGAATACAACCTTATGCCTACGGTTAAGAGTGGTGGGAATTTACCCTGCAGTTATACAAATGTAATCATGGCCTCCTTGTTTATACCAAACCCAACCTGTAATGGAAAGTCAAAACCCTCTCATAAAATCCCCATTTCTGTTCAAAGACTCCATTCCATGAGCAACTAAAGAGGTTTCTCTCCTCACAAGAAACTAAGATTTTGTTCCCATTCACATACAAGGCCATGTTGCTTATAGGCATTAGCAGCCGGATGGCAACTAACGAAGAGGACATGGAGTTGCAAAACGTTTGCTAATGCCTGTTTATGTGTATAGATGCAAGCGGTATATTCCCAATCACTGTGTATAGGTTTGAAGTCTGGAAAATGAAAAACATGAAAATGAGAAAAATTGATGAGTTCACAACTTGGTGCCAGAGCAAAACTTTGCAAATACCCTGGGCTGATAGAAAGATGAACAAGTGGATTCTAGATCAAATCAAGCCAGAACTTTCCCTGGAAATAAAAATGACAAAATTGAGGCTGTCATGCTTTGGGCACATCAAGGGAAGGGAAGACTTGCGGGAGAAGTCAATCATGCTAGGGAAAATCAAAGGCAGGAGGAGGAGGAGGAGCAGGTGATGATGATGATGATGATCACCACCCCCACCACCAAACAGAAGATGGTCAATTCCATAAAATAAGCCACAACCCTTACAAGAGTTGAACAGGACTCTCAAGAACAAAACATTTTGGAAGACATTCACTGCCATAAGTCTGAGACAACTGGCCAGGACACAGCACATGCAAATGTAGAAATAATAATTGTATTTTAAATTAAAACACAGTGCCTCTCACCATAGTGTGGAAGAATATAACCAGATAACGTGCTTGGTCTACTCCTCAATTATTGATGGAAAATATTGATGGAGAATATTGGTGCACCTTCTGCAGATGGTTCCTCAAATCAGAGTTGGACAACCTTTCAAACAGAGGACTGCCGTTGTAAAAGAAGACACATGATCACCCTAGCAATCAGTGAGTTCCTCAGTCTACTGATACCCCTCAAAGTGTTTCAAGAAAAGGTCACTGTCTTTTATGCACCCTCTACTTCCTGAACCCTGATTAAAACAGCAAGTTTCCCAGGAGATTTTGGCCCATCCCCAGAATCCCTGCTATAAAACAGCTGAGCAGGCCTGTAATCAACCTGAATGTTCAAGGAGAGCTGTCAGAAAGTAGGGGTAGGAAATCATCTGGTTTTCAAGCCTTTTAAAGACAAAAAAAATCTTTATTATTTGTGTTTATAAGAAAATTCAGGGGGCAGAGACAATTCAAAAAGGCAGTCCCTCCCTTGCTCCAGACCAAGATCCAAACCGTTTGGGACATCATCTATAGATATTTTGCAAATTCCTATGTCTGCCCGAGCTTTATTTAGTTCTGCTAGTAAGTATAGTTTGCCTATTTAAGTTTTGCCTTTCACTCATTCTCTTACACAGCTTCAAATAAATCTGTTCTTTATAATAGTGAATCCTGGAGTTGATTAAGTCCTTGCTTAGTAGGTCACTTCACCCCGGGATGGCTGCACCCAAGGGCTGCATTCCATTCCGGATAAGCTCTTGGAGGAAGGCAAGGGGAGGAAGGGGCATTCCAGGGACAGGCAGGCAAGAGGAAGGTCTGAACACCAAAAATGCCAGCAAGTGCTAACCTAAAGCTGTTGCCGCCAGTAGTTAAGCCTTAGAAAAGGTATTCCGGCTGTTTAGAACGGGGAAGAAGGTGCACAAAGACTGGGAATCCACCACACCATCAGTGGCTGCGTGGCCACTTCAGAGGACTGAACTGGGACCACAGGCTTGTGGGAGTCCACACCCCGACCGAAATCCTACCTCCTTTGCTGGGCATTCAGCCATGCTCAGCACTAAAGAGAGGTAACTCAAAGTAGCAGGGCTGGGGCTCCAGTTGTGTTGCCTGTCAGTTCCGGACATATATACATTTTGCAAGTTGTGTTTCTTGGACACTTTCAGGCTAAATAGCTCAAGCATAGAAATCGCCACTGGGGAAGTTGGCCTTTAGGCAAAGAAGCTTTCCAAAGCAATATCCTCTGAAGTTTAAGTCACAAGCAAACACAGGCATTTGTGGGCTAGTAAAATGTGCTGTGAGCTAATTATCTTGTAGCCTTTGCTTGCTAGTTTGAAGTAGAGCAGCTTCCTTGTTCAAGGGTTTGATCTGGATACTGCTTGTCCACCATCACCACTCCAGGGCTGAGAACAAGAACACAGAGCAGGCAAAGCACTAATTCTTTCTATTATCTATACCAGCCTTTCCCAACCTTGTGCCTTTCAGACTTGTTTGGACTGCAACAACCAGAATTCCCAGTCAATGGTCCTGCTGGATGGGAATTCTGGGAGATGAAGTTCAAAGGCCTTTGAAGGCCACCAGGTTAGGGAAGGCTGAGCTAGGCACAACTTTCCTTAGTCCCCATCACCACTGTAAACAGTGAGGACTGCAGAATTCATTAGAGGAGGAAACTGAGCACACCTGTACCTGCATTTGTACTTCCCAAATATTTTACATTCCCTAAAAAGCCAGCCTGAAAAGCTTGTGCAATGTGCAAACTACCAGGAACCAAACCAACCTCATTTCAGGATTCCAACCATCCCAGAATATTGAGCTAGATAAGAGATTTGGAAGCTTGTTATTTACAGGTAGATTTTCTAGCACATACAAGACAAACAGCATGATAAAAGATTAAAACACACAAGGGATGAAAACAGCTCATTTTTTTTGACTATCTGTGGATACAACTGTGAAGTCTTAAAATCCAAGTTGATGTTTTATTCAATCCACTGAAACACAAGTCAAAATGTACAGCTTGAACTGACAGAAATGCAGCTTGGACTGAGAGTTCACCCAGAAAAAGCTCACAAAAAATTGAGAGGAAAGGTTTTCATTGGGGTGGGGGGAGTCCACAGGGCTAATTAGGAGTTCATAAAAGATAGGAGCACACAGAAGAACTGCCAGCCACTCCATGCATAAGTTAGACAGTTTAGGCCTGTGAAACCAAAATAAAACTTCTTCCTATTCGCAAAAACATTCCTGCCGGGAGGGCCTTCTTACTTGTGGTAAGAGTGGAGGTTAGTGGCTATTTGAGATCCCATTCCAAATTCAGACATCTATGTCTCTTTCCCTTCCTTCCATGAATCACCAATATCCCATTCTCCTCTATTTTCTCATTTTTTCAGAGAATTTCTATACTGTTCCTCCTTTTATTAATCCTCCAAGAAGGTAGAATTTGCGCTGGAAACAGGGAAGCTTAAATCCCCCTGCTACTGAAGCATGGAATCGGAGCCATGCACGCCGATACTGAAGTCAATAAACCAAGCACGCAAGCTTTGCTATACATGATTTATTCTGGCCCTCAGACACTTTCACTGATGACAGCAAAATCTGGTCCAGAAGCAATTATGCCAGACTAAAAGAGACATGGGCCAAATGACAAAGGCTTCTTGCCAGAGAAGATTTTGGACAACAAGCGAAGCCATCGTCCAATATAACCCTTCCCTACCCAGATGTGTTAGATGACAGCTCTCACAATCCAGGTTGCGGAAGCCTGTTCCAAGTTCTTGTCCTTCCAGCTGACAGCTGGGAACAGATGCTTGAAAAACCACTGCTGAGACCAGGGTGCCGTAATTCATTTCAAGGCATGCCCAATCTTAACGTTTAAAGCACGCTTACTTTAAAAGCATCTGGCAAGATTAGTGGAAGAGAAAGCCCGTTTTCATCAAATCAGACCAAGTGCTTTAAAGAACCCCTGCTAATTAGGGGGAAAATGAACGATATCTAATTGCCAGTACAAAGATTTCCAGATTAGGATTCTCTTCTTCTTCCAAGAAGCCTGTTCAAAGAGTCCCAAGAATATTGCAACGAGAGCCTTTCAAACTCCCTTCCTCAAATCTTTCCTGATATGAGTTTGACCAGCTCATCCACACTTCTCATTTGCTATGGCCTCATCATGATTAATTGATAAGGAAACTATTGGAACTTTCATGTTCACCGAGTTAACTATAAGTAAGGTTGTTGCAGGTGATGCAACATTTAACCGTGGCCGGTTATTAAAGCTGCCAGAAATGGGAGAAAACATACAACCACTTCAGATCTTTTATTGCAGCCAAGTGACTGGAACCCAAGTCAGCCTCAGCAAATCATGATTATTCCCTGGATTCAGTCAGCTTCACAGGACTGATTTAATGGGGAAGCGGGGACGGCTGAGTAAAGAACTGTGTGATGTTCCAAGAGCCTTACTTTAAGTTGGTTCATTTTAGCCAGACTCCTTTCATGAAGGCTCCTGGTGTACTTGCTACCAGTGAGAGAAGGACACGAAGAGCGCAAAGGTTTAAGCGTAACCTGTGGTTGGAAGCCAGCACCCCATGATCTCTGAAGAGCATCTGGGAAGCTGTGGACACGTCCTCCTTGTAAGCTACCAACTGGAATACTACTGAGCAGAATAGAAATGTACACAGAGTAGCAAACACATCATTCCTACTTTACTTAAGAAGAACTACCTTGAAAAAGGCATTCTCTTCCCCTAAGACAAGAGAGAATCAGTGGGTAATGCAAGAAAGCCCCTTATGGTTTGAAACCTGTGGTCAAAGCTAAACCTTCAAAGCACTTCTTTAAATTAAGCAAGCATCAATTTGGATTGTTCTTTTATAAACGTGGCAGGATTTGGGTCTTCCTACTGCAGTCAGTAAGGATTAATGCCATTTGAACAGCTATATGCAAATGATCGTAAATGCATCAGGCCCTTCTCTAAGTCTTAACTATGATATGCCACCTGTTCAATAATATATATACAATGTCACTGATAAGCCAGGACCAAGTGATCTGGAAACAACAGAATTAAAAGGTATGAGATGCAGCATTACAGATTTAAATTGCAATAAGACACAAAATAAATCTTGTACTTTCTACTGATGAAATCCCACTTCCCAAAATCAGTTCCTTCCCAATGGGTTTTAGCTAAGGCTTTAAGCTTTTGTCAGTTTAATCAGTAGATCAATCAACTTAAGCTTTAGTTAAAAACCAGATGAGACTCAGTACATATCTGTTTAATTTTTGAAGTTAAAAATTTTGGTGCTGACATGTAACAATAATGAAGGAAGAAAAATATTCAAGACAGTCTTTCCCAACAATGCATGGCTGCATTTTATATTGATGGGCTGTTGCATTTCTTTGGTATATCAAAAGGACAATTGTACAGAGAGGATACATCAATGCACTTTTTATTTATATTAAAACAATTAGGCACAATCCTGTGCATACTTGGGGGGGGGGGGGGGAAGTCCTACAGCTCCTAGCATTCTCCAGCAAGCCATTCCCAAATCCTCACTCCAAAACAGTTCTCCAACCTTGGACCCAGGGATCCACACTCCCATCCCCCTCTTTCCTCCTCACAGCTGGCAGAGGAAGAATTGTGTCAGCTGCATTTCCAAGGCTGGACTTTCAACCAACCTCGGAGAAGGGTAGAGGAGGAGACTGGAGCTGCCAAGAGACGAGGTATCTTGGTAACACTCCAGCTTCCATCCCTCCAACTGCAAAGTGAAACAGCTAGAGGGCTGACATCAGACAGGTGGAGACTGCCCCTTCCTGCTTCCTTCTACCCCAGATGTGTATAACCCTCAGAGTTCAGAGGCTTGCAAGCATCCAAGATGGAAGTTTTTGGACTGTGCCCTTCAAAAGGCAGATCACTGATCAGCTGGCCATTCTTTCAGTTCTCCAAAAACTCTGAGCTTTGGGGAGATTCCAAGGGAAAGGTTTGGCCACTCTGAGCCCACCAAAATCTCTTTTCCTGTGCTTTGGCTGCCTGTATGCATAGCCAGACACGCTGTGGGGAGGAGGGGCTCTAAGCTCAGTTCAGCGGATAAATAAACACACAACACAGAATGCCTACCTCATAGCCATCTAGGTTTTGCCAGCTTTGCTGCTGAGTATGTGAAAAATGTCCAGGATTTAAACTATACCTATCTATTAGCTCTCTATTCTATTTACACGTATATCCCACCTTTCCTCCAAAGAGCTCTCAGTGCAATTTGTATCCCTCCATTTTATCCCAACAACAACCCTGTGCGGTGAGATTAGCGTGAGAGGTGCTGACTTGCCAAAGCTCTCTGTGAGGATGGCTAGCTAGAGATGAGGATCTGGGTTGATTGTCCATTTTTCATTTGCTCAAAGAAAACTAAAACATTGATGATCCTAGCAGGCAATTTTATCCTGTTTCAGCTTGGTAATCCCTGCCCAGGCTTATCCTTTACAAAAGTTTTGTTTTGGGGTTTCTACAGGGGGAAGGGGTGGCAATAAGAATTAGCAGGAGGAACAGCAGGGTAATTATTGTCATTGTTATGATTATTTCAGTTTCTATACCACTGAATAGCCAAAGCTCTATGAAGGATTCAGAATAATTCCCAAACACAGGCACAATTATAAAATGGAGCACAATAAAAATACACATACAATAAAATACAGCATAAATTCCACTACACAACATTGAAAACAGTTTAAACCATCCATTTCAACAATTTCAATAAAAACTCAACCTAACCAAAGTGCTGACATGGCCTGTCATACACCAGCAAATGCCTGGGAGCAGAGGGCAGTCTCAGCCTGGTACCAAGAAGACGACCACAGCAGCACAGAGCAAGTCTTAGTGGGCAGGTCATGCCCTAACTGGAGGGCCAACACGGAGAAGCCCCTGTTGTTGCCTCCCTCTGGGTCTCCCTTGGAGGTGGCAGAAGAAGGCTCCAGCTATAGATTACTGTGACCAGGCTGGTTTAGATTGAGAGAGACACTCCATCAGGTATTTGCAGATTAGACTCAGAGCCTTCAGCTGCCCACAGAGCCAGTGCCGGAACTGGTCTTCTATGCTCAGACCTTCTGGTCCTGGTTATTAACCTTGCTGCAGTTGCTGAACAGTCTTGTTCATTTTAATTTGGCCCCAGATGCAAAGTGACATTCCACGCAACCATCAACAGAATAGGAAGAACATAAGGTATTTTGGGGTGTGGACAAGTTCTGACTGCAATGCTGAGGACAGCATCCGGTGGGGGCTTTGGTGCATCTAAAATAACCCCGGAAAGAATTAGAAATCCTCACTCCCAGACTGGGCATTCAAGGCCACAGAACTCCCTTCTGCAAGCTCTGCCCACCCCTGGAAATGAGTGATTTTCCTCACTGTGGATTTTTTAAAGACATGCCAAATTTCCTTTGCACAAACAACGGGTCCTGCAAGCACACAGGTATAGTAGGGTATTTGGCCACTGCCACATGCAGCATGTTTCGGCAGAAAAAAATGTACAAAACCCACTATTCCCAGCCAGAGATGCATAGGAGCGCACTTCAAAATGATCTAAAAATCCTAAGAGTTAACCCCTTGCGTCCCTGGCACCAATGCTCACAAGGTGTGCTCTATATACAGAGATGAAACTTGGGCAGGGTAACACTCTATAATACCTTTCCCAACCTGATCCCCCCTTAGACACAAGACCAGGGGTTGCAGCCAGACATGGGATGGTGTGACTTGGTGTCCTGCGACAGCAGGGGGTTGGATTCGATGGCTTTCATGGCCCCTTCCAACTCTGCTATTCTATGATTCTATGTCAGGGGAAGCAGGGTGCGGGGAGATTAGCTTGCTGCCCTTCACTCTAATGTTTACATCCATTCCTAATCTGAATAACTGTTCCCAGCAGCTAATGCTAAAGACTGCATTACTCCTTGACTTCCTGGGAGCCTGGTTAACCATTTCACAGAATTCCCAGCAAGCTTTCTCTTTTCACTCCTTTCTGCCTTTGCTCATGCAAGAAGCTTAATCCTGGGAGAGAATTTGAGATCTGCCTTTTCCTGCCTGAGGGCAAAGTGCTAAAAGTAAAAGAGGGAAGGCATCCACGAGAAAAATCATTCTAAAACTTGGAAATAATCCCCAGCCTTCTAAGATAAATCTAAATGAAAGATCTACAGGCAAGACAGACTCGATTAAAGCTGTGCTTCCCCTCCGGGACAGTGCTAGGGCTGGAGGTGGGAAAAATTGAAAGTTAAATAAGATCCAAATAAGAACAGTTAATCCTTTAAAAAGCCACACTTGGAAGCTACAAACCTGGGGCTCTCCATATAGAATGACCATTTATGCACTGCCCCCCAAAAAGAAGAGGACGGTGGAGAGTACAGAGCTAACACATTTGCATATGTTCATTCATACAGATAAAAGCACAAATTCAAGCAACATCGCTATCTTTTTGATGGCAATACAGTGCATCTCAGCACAGTGGGAAAGACAGTGAACAGGTAACTTGTGCTTGTCACAACCTGCTGTCCAGGTGTAGATGGGCGGCAGCTTCAAGCTACTCTTCTTAGGGTTCTTGTTCTTTAAAAAAAAAATTGGACTGAACATCCTTTCAAATGAGGATTGTTCTCTGCAAAATAGGATGCCTGGCCACATTTACTTCAGATGGGCAGGACTACAACCCCCAGTCTTCCCAACACATCTATAGGGCAGCCAGTTAGGGGATGCTGAATTAAAATAGATTGTAAAACAAACTTGGACTGAACATCCTCTCAAATGAGGATTGTTCTCTGCAAAATAGGACGCCTGGCCACATTTACTTCAGATGGGCAGGACTACAACCCCCAATCTTCCCAACACATCTATAGGGTGGCCAGTTAGGGGATGCTGAACAAAATAACCCATTCAGAATATATGACACAAGTCCTCTGCACTGACTTCTTGTTTACTTTTGTCCCGCTCAGGCACTGACGATTATAAAGACCTAAACGACGTGAGTCCTGGATACCTTCTGCCAACTGGCATCCTCCCAACATGTGTAAACTTATTTGAATTTCTGCCACCAGAAAACTAAATAAGAAGTCAAGAGATTCGCTGAAAATGGTTAGTACAAGTACAGCACATCTGCAAAGATAAAAGGTAAGACCTTCACAAGAAGCTACGTGCAGTCCCCTACAGGTATCACAGGCCATGCTTTTGTTTTCTCAGGACCTGAATTTGCTGCTCAAAAGGATTGCCAATACAAATTGGGTTTTATCAGACATGCGACGTATCTCCAAACACACACATGGGAAGTGTATCCAAGCTTTAACAGGACTGCACAGCTGGCTGTTTGCTGTAGAATCAGAGAGCTGGGACGTTCCCAGCAGATGATGCAGCCCCGAGCCGAAGCATTTCGACACCGCTTCCTATATCAAGCTGGCAAATAAGTCTGTCTCCTGAAGTTAATAGCCCACAGCTTTGCTGAGGTGCTCGTGGTGGTGTAATTGACACATAAGCTTGGCTCTTCGCACAGAGCCAGTAGTCTGCAAGAATGGGAGGCAGTGCAAGAAAACACAGCAAAAACAAAGACGCTTTTATCATCATCAAGCAAGTGCAGAAGGTTTTTTTTTTAATGCTGACACTTTGTTAAAGGGCATTTATAATTCCAGGTTAATTCAACTGATGCGCTAAGGGTTGACCTGAATGCTTTGGGAGTCTGCCAGCCCAGCACACAACAACATTTATGAGTGCCAAAAGATGTTATCAAAATGTACCGGACAACTGAAGAGGCAGTCCTGGGGGACTTAACCAGGAGAAAACAGGACTTACAGCAGGGGGTCAGCAGCCTTTCTGAGTCCACAGGTGTATTTTATGTTTTGATGCCCACTCAACATAAGTGACGGCTCCAAGGAACCAGCGTTTGGGTAGAAGCCCTTCCCACATGCATGGATACGCTCATATGATGGGACCTTCTTCCTTTTCCCTTTCCTTGCACCCCTGGAAAATCTGCTGCAAAGGGTCTCCCAATCCTCTGGGGCAGATTTTCAGAAGTGGGATAACATGAGGGAAATATTCACTCCCCAGTTCCACTAATTATTGGATTCCATCCTTTATAAATACTGACAGGCATCCAGCTTTCCTGAATGGACTGTTGGTTATTCCTATAACAAAAGATGCCACCTCTTTATTCTCTCTCACACACATGCACAAACACACCTCTAGCCTCTGACAGCTTGGAAAGGGTGAGAAGTTTTTTCAGAGTGTTTTGTTTTGGCTTTGGTAAGACAGTGCCAAAATTTGCAAACTTCTGCATGAGCAGGATTTTTCAAAAGCATGAGATATTCAAAATTCAAATGCAGAAGAAAGAGAAATGCCATTTATCAGAGTCATTCATCCAGGCCCAGGGCTTCGGGTGCTTGGTTCTCAAAGGATCCTGGTGAGTCAACCATGTTCACAGTGCTGAATTTAAGTTGCCACCTCTTTTTTTCACCTTTAACAGCGACATGATAGGCAAAACCCTGATGGCCTTCTCCATGCTACGGACACTTGTACCTATTTTATCCATCTGGTTTCATTCCGTTATTTGGTAACATGCTAAGAAAGTTCACAGATATCTTCATAAACAGGACAGAAAGAACATGAGCAAACTTGAATTAAAAAATGTGGAAGAAAGCAAAGCTGATATACTTGTCCATCTCTCCTGAAATCTAAATAATTTCTCTTAATGTTAAGCCTCACTATCCCTTCACGATGTTTAAGCTCATGGCTTTATGTCCTATTTTCAACAGACATGTCACTCTTTTGCTGCTTTTCAGCAGTTTTCAGACATAACAGAAACCCCAAATGGTGTTTCAGTATCAGAACTGGAAAATACAGGAAGCTCAGTAGAGGAATGTAGGAGAAAGGAAAAAACCTAAAGCTGTTTGTGTAGCAGCAGTCGTTTCCTTTAATAATTAAATGCTTAACATTTCATTAAAGGTTCATTTAAAAGCGATATACGAAGCTCATTAGGTCCCTGGACTCAAACTGGGCTACTTGCACAGACAATTAGAAAAGCCAGGTCATGGATCACCTCAAGTTTGAGGATCAATGGTCTATTTCCAGATGCCATCATTTTACAGGTAATATTTAGTTTGCAATAATCTACACAAAAACAGGCTTTATGTTGTGCACAAACACAGGGAAAAGCAGCCGGAAGGGTCATGGTCTGTTGATAGATTTGATAGGAATGGAAGTTCAGATACTGAAGACTGGAATACTGTGTCCAGTTCTGGGCACCAAGATTTAAGAAAGATGCAGGTAAATTAGAAAGGGTCCAGGGGAGGGCAACAAAAATGATCCAGGGTTTGGAAACACTGCCCTATGAGGAGAGACGGGGAGAACTGTGCATGTTCAGTCTTGAGAAGAATAGACTGGGGGGGGGGCATGATATCCCTCTATAAGTACCTCAAAGGCTGTCACAAAGAGGAAGGTCAAGATCTCACCTCACTGATGCCAGAGTGCAGAACATGGAATAATCAATTCAAGTTGCGACAACCCAGATTCAGGCTGGACATCAGGAAAAGCTTCCTCGCTGTCAGAGCAATACAACAGTGGAACTGGCTGCCTGGAGAGGTGGTGGGCTCTCCCACACTAGAGTCATTCAAGAGGAAACTGGGCAGCCCTCTGAGTGGGATGATGTGACTTGGGCAGCAGCAGGGGTTGAACCCGATGGCCTTCATGGCCCCTTCCAACTCTACTCTTCTATGATTCTATGACAAAGCAGTCTTGGAATGTCAGCAAATGACAGTATCAGAGCAAGGGCAGGGAATGTCCGCAGATCAAGGACCAGTGCCCCAGCTGGGGGGTGGCGGCGACCATCCATCCTGTGAGAATGGAGAGACAGCTCAGCAAGGGGCTGAACGGAGGGTGGAGGATGACGAGAGTGCCGATCTGCCCATGGAAGAATGGGAGGTGGGCTCAGGGCCTGCACTAAGAGCTGCATGTCAGATGTAGAGCTCCCACCCCCAAGGAGGTGTAGCAGGTTGCTAGGAGATTCACAGGTGGGAAATTCAGTTGTTGGAGCCACGGGAGGGGTGGAGACAGGTGAGGAATGCCAGGGCCTGCCTCTGAGCCAGCGATGGAGAAGAAATGGGAAGAAGGAAGATGAAGGGGCAGGCTCAGAGAGAATCCAGCACTTTGCGTGAACACAGAGATGCTTGACAATAAGGACTTGTAACAATACAGCACCGTGAAAGGACCTCTGAAGCAGCGTGTTTGCTCAGGAGGAGGACTGTGCCTCCCCGCAGTGTAGCACCCTCAGGCAGTGTGGGCACTGTAATCTGCACTGGTGGATTGTACATGAGAGTAAATTAGCTTGCATTTTTCACTGCTTAACTGGATGAGCAATGTGCAAAATATGTTTTTTCCATAATCCGTGCGAACAACTCTATAAAGGCAGGATGGCATCCCTTTACGGACAGCACAGAGGGGGAACCAAATGTAAGGGAGCAGTGACTTCCTACAGCCAGCTAGATCGTAAGTTTAGGGTTGAGGTGGGCTATCAAAATGGGATATGCCTGCTCACATTCATTGCCTTTATGTTGAACCAGCTCTATTGCAATGATGAGCTTGCTCAGTGCAGCCTCTTCCTGGAGTGATGCCACAGAAAGCCTTTGGTTAACTCATGGAGCATCCAAAGCATGAGTGCAGAACATCTGGCCCCTGGGCCAAATGTGGCCCACAGAGGAACTCCATCTGGCCCTCAGAGTTTTCCCTTGCAAATGCCTTCCTTCCCGGACTCCAACCCCTCTCAGTATCCTGCTGTAATTTCCAGTCACTGACCAGAGACAACAGTGATTCCCCTTCATGTGGTTCCCCAGTCAGGACCGCGAGTGAAGGAGGCGCCATTCTCAGCTGGTGTCTGCAGGAGCGGCTAGTAAGATGGCTACTGGATGGCATCAGGGGGTCCCAGTTTCACAGCAAGGCCCGCCCACTCCAATGTCATCCAATCTGCCTGAGAGGCTCCCAGACCATATGGGCTTCTTGCCACGGATCATGAGACAGGGCAGACAGAGCTGCTGCTGTCTGCCGTCCTGAACTCCTCTTCATTCATGCTGCAAGCCACAGTTTCAGGCCCTGAGCAAAAGCTTACACTTCCCGTGCAGTTGGTGTTGGGTGGTGAAATGACGCCTTCCAACAAGCACGGGCTACACAGGCAGAGCTGTTCCTGGGATCCCATGTGGTCAAATGCCAAGGGAAACCGCAATGTCTTAAGACATTAAGATGCAGCTGGACAGCCAGATGGTTACCTGAAGGAGCGCTTGCATCCATGTATGCCCAGTTGCCCCTTGAGATCGGCGGGGGAGGCCCTTCTCCGGGAACCCTCCATGAAAGAAATTAGGAGGGTGGGTACTCAGAGGAGGGCTTTCTCTGCAGTGGCGCCTAAGTTATGGAATGCGCTCCCCAGAGAGGTCCGCCTGGCGCCATCGTTATTTGTTTTTCGGCGCCAGGCGAAGACCTTTTTATTCAAGCGGCATTTTAACTGCTAATATTATTGGATTTTATCTGGCCAGGGCGGCTTATTTTATACTGTATTGTTGTATTTTTAATTTAATATTTATATTTTAATTTATATTATAATTATTTTAACTTAGTGATGTGAGTCACCCCGAGGCTTCGGCGAATGGGGCGGCATAAAAATGTTTTAATAAATAAATAAATAAATTTGGAATCCTACACTGAGCAGGGGGTTGGACCTGATGGCCCTCTGGTCCCTTCCAACTCTACTTCTCTATGAGTCAAGGATTCTATGAACACAGCTCTGAAGTGAGCTCAGGATTTTTAATGCCTAAATTAGGGCAAGTCTTCTGCAAGCAGATGCCCTCCAAATGTAGTAAATCACCATTCCCCTCATTCCCAGCTAGCAATACCCATGCTGGGTTGAAATACTGTGAATTTTAGTCTAATACTTCTGGGGAATTCTGACTTGGAGAAAGGGAATTGAATTGGAGAGAGGGAACCCTGCATTAAAATCAAAAGTCCCTATCCATCTCTCCTCACTTAGCCAAATCATGATTCCCTCAAACACCACTGCGCATGGCAGGCATGTCACAAGCAGAGCTGGCTGGAGTCGGGGGTCAGACTAGATGGCCTGGGAGTCCCTTCCGACTCACTCTGTTTCTATGTTTCTATGTTAAGAGGTCCATACCAAAATGTAAGCAGGGAGTTCCCCCTGTAATTTGAGCCTGGATATTTTGCCTTCTTGAAACTCAGCTCAAGCCGACAGATCATATAAGGTTGGCTTTCTTCCAGAATGTTTAAAGCATATATTTTAAGGATATGGGCAATAAATGCTTGTCCTAAATATAACTACTTTACTAATTCACACTATCGAGTAGAAAATCTACACAGTTTAATATTGATACTGTTTGAATTAGCAAGAATGAAATGAGCTCCATTCAAAACTACACACATACACATTCAGAGCATGTTTCATTTGACTTTTAATTTCTCTGTACAGAGAATACACCACCCTGAGAGTATCTTTAAATGCTAATATTTTCTTCATAACCAAGGACCTAAGCCTTTATTTCTTCTCAGAAGCAGGGAGACAAACCATCCAGGCTTGCTATGCTAGTTTTCAAGATCAGAGAACCTGGCATTATTTTGTTTCAAAAATATCTGCAGGGCAACCCCACAGGGAGGCCTCGGAATTCCCTTTATTCCTTAACCTTCCCTACATACTCAGCTCTCATATTAAAACAACACTCCTACACTTCTCGTGGAAATGTTAAGGAAAAATGTGCAGGCATGATTCCATCCAAATGCCCAGTAACTGAATAGTGACATTATGTAATTAAAGTAGCTTAAGGCTAAAGCTGCCTATCATATAAAAACAATCATGCTTATTGATTTGCAACGTTTTATAAGCCTTCCTATAATGACGATTTCTCAGACTGGCATAATATAAAATAAAACCTTCTTTCCTTTTAAATACAATCGCAAACCATAACATGCAATGCTACATAAAACTTTATTAAAACTCAAGGGTGGAGAATAAAAATACAACACAGGGAGATATAAAAGCCTAGGGAAATAAAGGCGCCTTTGCAAAAATGATGATGCAGAAGTAACCCTCTCTGGACGATGGATCCCACTACCTAGAAGGCCTTGTCACCTGCAATCGCCCACGAGAGCTCACCTGAGACAGGCATTCTAAGAAGGTCCTGTGAAGGTATTACAGTTTGGGGAGAGGCCCAGGATGGTCTTCAAAACCAGCCCATTGAGCCCGCGTATATGTACACACACAGATGAATATACAAAGTCCTTTATGCCAGGCACATGGTATGCAAAAAGGAACTGAAATATAGAAATGATTTTGTAAAGACAATAGCTAAATCTTTCTTCTATTCCAGCTGGCCTTTGCCATTTCGGTACATGACCTGGGCCTGTTTCTTCCCCTTCTCATTCTGGCAGTGGTCTCCCGTTACTTGGCAGCAAATGCAGGTTTGCCATTGGTCTTACACTCGTGAGAGTGCCACGGCTAATTGTAATTTCCCGTTCAGGTACCCCGGTGTGATGTATATGTTTCCAAACATGTGAAAATCTTGACGCAAAGGACAAAGCACCCCAGGGGTACATTAGCCAGCATGGCTTCGTACAACGTGGGGCAGGCAACTGTTTCAGACCATGAATCTGAAAAACTGTCCTCAGCACTATTGCAAAATTGTGCCATGGGAGACAAGGTACAGAATAAAGAACCTGTCAAAAGACTGACTATGAGGCAGAGGTGAATTATCAGCCCCAGTACACTAACAACTCCTTTCAAACCCAGAGTTTTCTGTCCACACAGAAACCTATTTCATAGCGATCACAGACGCTGCTAAGAAAATACACTGTAGGGGTTTTTTTTTTAAGTGAGAGAGGCAAGGCAGTTTGACCAGCACCAAAAATGGTACCAGGCACACATGGATGTTTGTCGTCTCCACATCACTTGCCTCTGCAGTGCAGTGTCCCTGTCCAACCTACCTATCTACCTAAAGTTTGTATATGTCGTCCCAATACTAAAAGTCTCTGGACGGCTTTAGGGCACTGAGAGCATCCTATGCATTCTGGCAGCCTATTCCCCCATCCATTCCCCATTCAACTGTCCTCAGGAAAGGTTGCGCTAACACCCTCACCACCACCACCCCAATCAGCACAGCCCATGGCTATGCTGGCTGGGGATGATGTGAGCTGTAATTCAGCCCATCTGGAGGACCAAAAGTGGCCCGCTCTGCTCCAAAGAGGGCTTTCACCTTCAAGACAAGGGCTTGCATTTGCTGCCCACAAAAACCATGAGTGAAATCACACGTCCTTCTCGACTGTCTGCCTCATATTCAAATTCTCCCATTTGTAACATGAAGCCAACAACATTTTCAAAAGGGAGGAATGGATGCACAATTGATAGTTCCAATCTGTTTGTGTTATTGCCTGGTTCCACTACTTGCTCCCTACAATCAGGGCAAACATTTATCAGAGCCCTCAAAATCAGTCCTGCAGCCTTCTATCGCCAAAGACTAAATATGGTTTTGGTCTAGTTCACACATACAGCAGATGACAAAGCAAAGCACTCCTGGACAATGTTCTTTAAGAGTACAGATTGCGCTGTACTTGATTAAGCACTTCCCTGTTTAAAATAAACCAAAAGCTCTCCTGGAATTATACCCATTTAGAAAAAAACATCCTAGAACTAAGGACTTCAGTTCTAAAAAATTTTTGTCTGTCTAAACGTGCACAGGATTGCACCCTCAGCCACACTTAGAGTAGACCCACTGAAATCAATGAGAAAAGTTAGCCATGACTAACTTAAGCTCCATTCATTTCTAGAACCATGAACTGGACTTGGAAATGAATTGAAAGCCCATGTTATTGAAACAAGGCTGGTTTAACACAGCCAGAAAAGTAAACATCATACACTGTTCTGGACACAGCATTTTGTAATATCTGAATGCTTTTCACGGAACATACTCTCATCTTCACGTGACCAAGGCACATGAACAGTGGCCCGATCCACATTCTCAAAAGAGGGATGGAGCTGGCACACCATCTAAAAGAGGGTAAAATTTCTTCTAGCCACAGATCCCTGCATTAAGACACTAGTCAAAAGACTAAATTTTTAAAAGCAAACTCAAAATTTAGGGAAGAGATTCAAAATATTGTTGGGGGATCGATCTGCTTGAGCTATGAAACATCTGTGACCCACGAGGTTGAGGTGCCCCACTGAGCCTCCGGGGCCACATGCGGCTCCTTGAGCTCACTTTGCTGCTCGCCTCCCACAGCCACTGCCCACAGGCACCCGCCTGCGGCTCTCAAACAGCCAACATTTACCATACGTGGCTCCTCCGTTGAGGAGGTCGTTCTGTCACTGTGGAGTAGCAGCCTACAGGTATTGCAAATTTAAGGAAGCAACCATGCCTGAACTGCGCCAGCTAACCCATTTACCTGTGCAAATGTGCTAAAGTGTAAACCCCTAATAAAAAATTACTTTCTCCGGCTCTTTTCTTTTGAGTTATCGAAACATTTCCCCCCAAATGCTGGAGGAATAAAGGACAAGGTGCTATTATAAAAGGCAGCAAATGACAAATATTCAAGATAGCAATCTGCATACACAGGCTAGCAAAGTGATGTACTGTGGCGAAGGAGAACATAAGCTTAGAGTAGCTTCAAGGTGTTATTTACCACTATGATAGTATCAAAACAAACTCCTGTCTGGATCATTTTACAGCAAACTCTCAAGGAAAGAGGGAATTATGTGGCAAAGAATGCTAATTCAAAATATGTGCCAATGGGGGCAAAAACAAGACAGGAAAGCAGGAGAGTAAATATCTAAAGAAAACCCAAAACTTCATTTCTGACTCTTATTTGCCGCGAATCTCTACGGGTCTTCAGCGTAACACCAGCTGAACATTTCAAAAGCACTCCTGGCTTAAGATCCTTGTAGGTATAAAGAAAAAACAAAGAGAATTATGTATCTGTGAGATCTCAGCCAGAATGCTTTGAATTCATGAACCGATTCAGATGGTCTCTGTAATCATGCCTTAAAAATAAAACCTTTTCTCTGCACTCAAATTGCATGGGATAAGAAAGGATGTTCAAGTATACCATCTGGATATCTGGAAGTTACAGATCGTTTGGTATATTTTATTTATCTTTTTATTTCATTTTGATACCGCTCAATAGCCAAACCAACTATTCTTGCTGAAAAGTTTAAAGCCAGCAGCAAAATTCCTCTCTCTTGTCCCAACACCCAGATATTTTTGACGGGAGATTTGCTGAAATATTACGGAAGTTCGTCATATGCAAGGGGGAAGTAAATAAACAAGTAAAGGGACTTGCAGTGCCATTTAGCATGAATGACCCACATAATCTTCAGTCTGGTGAACCAAACCATATGCTACTTGACCAACTATCATCGATACTTGAGGCAAAAGACAAAAGGGCATTCCAACAGAACTGTGCAAATCAGCCTTGGGATTCCTAAATTCATCAATGAATATTGTTTCCCCTGTAAGACTTCATTCATTCATTCATTCATTCATTCATTCATTCAAAGAATCATCAATACGTTGCATTTACATCCCACCTTTTCCCCTCCTGTGAGGAACCCAAGCTGGTTTCCATAGCTCTCTGTTATTCTCAAAACAGTCCTGTAAGGTAGGTTAACCTGAGAGTGAGTAGTGCCTGCCTGCAGGTTTGCAAGCTAAAATGGTGCGACATGCAAGGAAAATGGATCTGAGAAAGAAGAAGAAATAAACACTAATTTTAATAAACCAAAGGCAACTCACAGATACAATCTCCAACTCACAAACATGCAGAGAATCTCTTTCCTTAGCAAAAGCCGACAGCTCGGTGGGAAAGCACACACTTTGGTTGCAGGTATTATTTATTTATTTAAAACAAATGAAAGGTGCCAGGTACGAGCCCCATGGACGCGACATGGGGCTGGGGAAGTTTCTACCTGAAGTCCTGGAATGCCACCACTAGCTAAACAGTTTACTTCAAGGCAGCTTTCCAACTTAATGTTCACAAATTGAAAAAAGGGCATTAGGATGACACGAGTCCTTTGGATATTTTAATGCAATACTTGATAAAGGATTATCCACACTGGAGACAATAAAAAAGGACCAGGACAGCCCTCTGGTGGGATGGTGTGACTTGGTGTCCTGCAACAGCAGGGGGTTAGACTGGATGGCCTTCATGGCCCCGTCCAACTCTTCTATTCTATGATTAGCAAACATAAGCAGAATTACATCAACATCATATATTATTTCAGACAAGGATTTGCTATTGACTGGACACATTTATTTATGTATTGTATCTATATTCTGCTTTTTTTCTTACAAAGCAGCTTACATCATTCTCCTCCTCCTGCTTTCAAGCTGATCCCCACAACAACCCTGTGAGGTAGGTTGGGCGGAGGGTCTCGGACTGGCCCAAAGTCACCCAGCAGGCTCCATGGCTGAGCAAGGACATGAGCCCGGATCGTCTGTGATCCAGTCCCACTATTAACCACTACACTACACTGGCTCTCTTTAGTTTTTACTTCTTCTGTAGAGTTGGTCATCACCCACTGAAGTCCTGTAGGCAACATATTTGCTCCTACAAGACAACATGCATATCTTTTAAAAAATAGACATTCCACAGAAGCACTTGGTACAGAACTCAGCTTCCTCTTCTGTAATGGAATTTTCTTTCACTCAGCCAACACTGCTGGCATCCCAGCCTTTCATGAATATAACAGATTTAGCCAAGCTAAACTGCCCAAAGCATCTACTTTTCAGACAATCAATTACATTCAATGACTTATGTGAAATTAAATGCTACATTCATAATACAATAAAAGATCAGTTTGATGTGCAAGGAAGTTTTCCCTCGGTTTAGCCTCACTAAGACCTATTAAAATAACCGTATCTTGTTCTAGAAAACTGGGCAGTCCATTAGACTTGGATCCCATACTACATGTTCCGTTCCATTTTATTTCTTTGAATTGGTCTCTGAGCGTGTGTTTATCCTTTTCCCTCCCCATCGCTTGCTCTTTTCCTGATGTGTCTTTTAGGCTGACAGCCTGTTGTCAGGATGGTAAGCCTATGGTCAGAGTCTGCCTTGATTTTATAGATGTACCAAAGCTATCCCAAGAGCCTTTCCAACTGAAGAGCCAAGCAAAAATGCTTTGAAAATGCATGCCTATGTATTTAAATTATTTTAATGGCTCATAATCTGTTTTTAAACATTTTCCTCAAGGGGCTAACAAATAATAGTGTGTTCATAATAGAACAGCTAAAAAACTATTACATGTCCAGAGGTGTATTGATTTACTGGGAAAACAGTTAAACAGTAACTGGTCAAAAGTTAGGATTGCAACTATGAACTCCTGGGAAAGGTGAAATCATGGAATACACCAGAGTAAAGGGGCAGTACATAAGGTGAAAGACTTACACACAGAGTGCAGCTGGTGGAGTGTAGTGCACAAGCCTATAAATTACATCCATAAAAAATGTTATTTTTCAAAGAAATCCCCTTGTGCACTGCAAAATGAGCCCGAAACACCCCCATCAACAAACACTGCATTTATAACAGAATGCTAATCGGTCATCACTCGACTTAGCCACCTCCATAATAGGAAATGGAGTACTTTCCATCTGCCTAGTTTGGCCTGAGCTTTACTATTTTTCATAACTAACCAGACTCCTTACTATTTCATCATCTCTTTATGCCAAAATAGCTCCCACATGGTGAAGACACAACTGGCATTAGTTCAAAAGCCTCCCACTTAATTGTTACGAACGTTTCCCCCTCAGAACATAAGATTCAAAGCAAGATGAACTTGAGATAGAGCGATCCTGTACAGCTTTGGATAAATCCCATGTACTGGCAGCACGTGTGGAGCCTCAGGCCTTCAGAAGCTCTCTAGTTTCCACCCAACTCAAAACAAAATGGTGCAAATCTGAGTCAGAGTCAGCAGGAGAGAAGTGCATGAGAGGTGGAGTTTGCCACCCCTCCTCGCCCCATATCCAAATCTTTAGCCAGGTCAGCTATTTGGGGACACAGGTTGGATGCCACAAAAAGCAGATCCCTTCGGAATTGGGGCGCCTCTCTGAGCTAAGCCCCGATCTCCCAATTTGTCACACTGAAGCCATAACCAGCATGTGAACATTTCTTAAGGCAGAGGAACATGAGGCGAAAAACAACTCCAAACTGGCTACTCTGCAGATGCTGCAATGATTCATGAATCACGAGTTATCAGACAGATTACATTGTGAAATTAACACATCCTTACTAACGAGGCTGCCAATCCCTGCTCCATTCCACCAGACACTTCTCTTCCTCCAGATCTGCGCTGGAGCAGTGCCCAAAACAAACCACTTCAGGACGTCAGAAACACCCATACCTCTGGTGGCGCTGCCTCCCACCAAACCTTCCAGCATGGCCGGGCACATGCCAAGGGCCCACGGACAAGAGCACTCTTGTTCTTCATCTACTGCTTGTTCACCTGCCGCTCTTTCTGGGCTGAAAAGCAGCGGTGGTGAGGAGTGCAGAGAGCGGCCCTGGCTCTCCCACACTTCCGACTCTTCAGGTAGATTCGTCTGATCCTGAGCAGGTGGTAGAGCAGCAGCCAAGGACTTCAAAGTGTCCAGGTTACCTGGCAAAGTTTCCCGGGCAGAGCATGAGGACCAGTCTGCGTTGGAAGCATTTTCAGGGTGGGAGGGGGAGCATATGTGAGACCCAGTCCTTGACCCAGTAAGGAGGCAACAGGAGAAATGAGCTGCCCAGTTAGAGGGCCTCGGGTGTTCCCACCATCTTGCAGCAGGGTCCACCCTGAAGAAGCTTCACTGGCAGGGAGGGACTGAGGGGAAGCTTCTGGGTTGGACCCAACCCTTCACCTGGGCAGAGGCTTCTCCCTCAGCTTTGGCAGAACACTGCTAGAATTCACCCTGGTCTGCCATCTGTTAAGTTTCAGTCGAAGAAATGCACTGCAAAGGATCGTCTTGAGTTTGAGAAATAGAAAGAGAGGGAAGGGACCAGCTTACAAGGAGTTGTTGTTGTTGTTGTAGGTTCTATTTCTCCTTTCCATCTTCAGAAGGTGAAGCTGGGTGCCCTAAACCTGTGCTTGGCTGCAGGCTAATAAACTGAAGCTCAGTCAGACAAGACAGAGATGCTGTGAGTGATTTCTGTAACCGGATAGTGTCAGACCTGTTCTGGAAGGGGACACACTCCTCCTGAAGGAGGAGGTTCATAGCAGAAGGGTCATCGTGAGCCATCCTTGTCACTTGAGATGGCACAGAGTCCTTTCTACCGGTTACATCGCCATCTGAACAGGGATAACCTGGGGTCAGGAATCTAAACTGTGGTAATCTCTCCAGCATTGATTACTGCCATGGATGTGACCTGGGGTTGCACCTGAAAACTGTTCAGAAACTGTAGCTTATACAACATGCAATAACCAGAATAATAACTTGGACCAAAAGATCTCAGCGTACAACATATAACATTGATTCTGGTCCCTGCTCATCTGCTTCCAAGCCTGATTCAGGGTGCTAGTTTTAATGTCTCTCTCGACTCAACATCTTAGGCCTTCCTCTGAGAGCCACCTTGGGGAAGGCTCTGCTGGTGGCAACAAGAAGGGCCTTCCCAGTGGTGCCCCCCAAGAGTAGAACACGCTCCCCATTGAAGCCCACCTGGTACCAACTTTATCTTTCCAGTTCCTGATTAAAACTGCCCTCTGTGACAAGGAATGTAAAGTTTTTAATGGATCTATCCCTGCAGACATCTTGTTAACTGAATGTTTAACTTCACTGTTGGTTTTTAAATTTGTTTTTAAATGTTGTATTGATGATGCTTTTATTGTGTGTGTGTGTGTTTAATGAATTGTTGTTAACCAGCAAAGACAGTCAAGAGCCTAGAGCTGGCACTGCGTCCTCACTACCTGGGCAGAAGATTGGCAGGAATTACGGGTCAAGTCATTGGTGTCAAGGAGGCAGAGTAGCAACAGCCGTGGAAACGTGGAGCTGGCTAGCTAGCTGGAGAGATTGCTGGGACAAATGTTCCAAGACAAAGGCAGAGGCCATGCCTGCCCTGCCTGGGAACGATTAGCTAAGCTATTGGTGCTCCAAAGCATGGTCAGGCATTCTGTCTCTGCTCCGCTGGAAAACAGGAAAAGAGCAGAAAGTGTTGTGGTCATTTCAAAGGAAAGCATGCACTTCAGAAAGACTCCCCCATTCCACCCTAAATGCTGTAGGGTGAGCACCTTGAGGAAGAAAGTCCAGTTCTTCAGGATAATTTCAGAGTTAAAATGCTCTTTTCCTCCTTGATTATCACATAAATAATCAGCTCAAATGTGTACATGTTAGAGAGGCTGCTAACTTTGTTTTCCTAGCGCTTAATATTACTGCACCCCGTGATGCAAATGGGTGGGTTGTAGGAGCAGCAGTTGAGAAATAAGAATTACACTGCAGACATTTATGATAATAAATAAAAGAAGAAATGCAGCTGGATTCGTTTTTTAAAAGCACTTTCTCACGTTGTCTTATGTTTTAGGTTCATGCCTTTTCATTATGGCTATGGCTTCTGTTACCATTTATTAGATGACTCAAAAACATTCATAGCCCCTAAATATCACTTGCACAAGCTTTTGGCTTGATGCTTTTTAAAGGCATTATATGTACAATTGTTTTAGTTTTGATTTGTTTCTTAAATGTGTAAACCATTATGAGATTTTAATGAATGATGGCATAGAAAGTTTTTTAATAAATAAAAATAAATAATAAATAAAACAGCTATTGTGGTATTGTTATTTTTACAAATGTGGATCATCCAGTTAGTTTTAGCTACTGCACAGGAAATCAAAATGTAACTGATTGATATAAATCCTTAAATATTCTGGAGACATTTTATATCAGCCTGAACACGATCACCTGAAGAAAAGATGACAAGGGAAAGCCCTTGGCAGGGATGCAGTTAAAAGCATCATCAAATAAGTAAGTGGGGTAGAAAACAACATCTAACAAATTATGAACTCTATTAGAGCACCCAGCATTGGCGCCTTAACAGTATCAAGGCACATGTTCCCACCCTATGGGGTGGTTTCAATGAACAGTGCTAACAAAGTGAGGTGCAATGAAATCAAATCCAGGCTCACTGGGCGACTTTGGACCAGCCACTCCTTTTAAACCTAACGTACCTCACAGGGCTGTTGCTGTGAGGACGAGATTGAATGGAGGACCCTATCAGACACCTTGGGTCCCTTGCAAAAGGAGTAATGGCAGGCTATAAATGCAACGTAATACAAAAACAGAGAATCCAGAAAGTACACTGAAATCCAGAATACATGCAAGGCCTTTCCTAAAGTCATTTGCATCCAACAAATCCCTTCCACTTTCTAATCTCTTCCATCACTTGCCTGTCAAGCAACTAAATTCCCTCCAGCATCTTGTCATTCCAAGAGCCCTTCCAATTCTCCCTCCCACTTAGCCAGCCTTTCTGCACTCCAAGGATCTTCGCACCTTCTGCACCAAACAGAAACCTCAACTGTAGTTCATTAGAAGAAGAAATAAGCTTCGGTTCCTACCTGGCAGTAACAACTGGTGACAGAAGTTCCTACTGCTGTGGCCAAGTCCAATGTGGATTCCATTTTCCTCCCAAGTCAGCTGGTGCTCGTTTGCAAAAGACATCAAAGTTCACAACCGAACAGGCTCTATATGGCTTGTTCAACAGAGAAGCAAGGTACTTGGCCACATTTCCTGCCGACAGAAACAAGCCGGCTGGAAAAGCTCTCGGAAGAACTGAAGCTGCTGTCAGCATAGTAGTTTCAGCAAAGCACCTTGCCGTGATTCATAAACAGCAATTAACATACCTCCTTACAAAAACACACATGAGGGCAGCAAGCTTTTAAAATCCACACCTCCTTCCTCATTGCTGCTTGGCACTGCTAGAATGGCTCTCTGTGTACATTTGACATTCCCAGTCACAGAAAACTGCACAGTCTTTAAAGGTTTATCCATATCAACACCTGATACTACGCATGATCAAAGAACATGAATAGCTACTTTTGGCTTTCTCAATTTTGGGTGATCCAACCAGGCAGAGAAAAATTACAATGTTTGTCATTCTGGTATTTTTCCAGGACCTGGTAAGTTTAGCCCTGTTGCCTCCAAATTCTTCAACCTACATAAATGTGTGTGGTGTTCAGGAAATGTGGATTCTAATCCCCACTGAGCCATGGGGTTAACTGGGTGACTTTGAGTCACTCACAGACTCTCTGCCCAACTTACCTTACAGGGCTGATGCTGTTGAGGATAAAATTGAGAAGTGGAGGAGAAGAAGAGGAATTATGTAAACTTCCTCAAGCTCCTTGAAAGGAAAAATGGGGGTCGAAATATGATAAATAAACGAATGAATGAATGAACGAACAAACACTGCATACACCAATGCTTCCCATATTACCAGGGTGCTGATTTTGGAGAGGATACGATCCAAAGTGCACTTTGATGCTGGGGAGGGGGTGATGAAACGTAAGGATGATTTTTAGCCCAGTGACAGAGAACACGCTTGTAACAAAATAAACCCAAAATCAATCCACAACACCTTAATCTCAGGGAGCTGCATAGCAGAGTGCATGCTGAAAGGTCACAAGGTTGGTCCCCAGCATCTCCAGGTAGAGAAGTCTGGAATCCAGCCTGGAACCCTGAACAGCTGCTGCCACCCATCAGAGCTGACGATGCTGGACAGGCTGATGGGCCCATGGCGGGTCTCAGGCAGGTTCTGATGTTCCCAGGAAGTGAGGCGGGGAAACCAATTCCCGCCCGAGACACTGGAGAGCCAGAGCCGGTCACTACAGACCATGCTGGGCTATGCAGACCTGCGGTGCGAAGCTTCTCCGTACATTCAAGCTACAACAAAAAGCAGCAGTGTGCAATCCTGTATCAGAATGCCAGCCAGCCATGCCCTTTGACTCGATACTCCATTCCACCACCACAGTCTTCCAGTCGCTCACCCCACTGGGCAGCATTTCATGCTCACTGAGCATGCTCAATCCTCTTTAAGCTTTTTTGCGGGGCAGGGCTTTTACTCAAAAGGTTCTTTCCATCTCTGCACATTGTGGGATTCGCTCAGGCCTGCTGACACCTCCTTCTTATACATGGTGGAGCTTGGCTTTGTGCTTGGAGAACCATTCTCTCCCAGCATTTAGGAGCCTTCCCCAACCTGTCTTCCAGGTGTGTTGGGCTGTTGCTTCCATCATTCCCAGAAATTTTGGGGGTTGCAGCCCAACTCAACCGGACAATGCAGGATGAAGCTTTGCCTCCAAATAAATAGATGCGGCCGGAGGTAAACATTTCAGGTCATGTCTTAAAAGGAGTCATATTTTGGCTCCAACTAAGGAAGCAAAAGACTAGAACTGATAAGGGATTACGACAGCTATAAACAGGAGTGGTTCCTATTTAGAAAGGCATTAACATACACCTCAGTATGGTTCACCCATGCAAATCTTTTAATGTGAGCAACAGGTAAGGTGGATTCTGACACAAATGCTAATGGAATGCCACTTCCTTTATTTGGATGCAAGGGCAATGCTTAATTAACAGTATGACCCTATGCAATTAAGACTACTTACTAACCAGATGAGGCATTCACCTAAACACTCCATCCAGTTCTTTTACAAGGCAATGTCTTTGATCCATTTACGATTCTAGCAGATTTTACACCTTGTATTTTCCACAAGAGAACGTCTTTTTTTTTTTCCTAACTCCAACTCAAAAGAAACAGCTCCTCAGATTTCATTGTATAATAGTGAAACTACCTTCTGAAGTATCCCAGAAACTATAGTTTGTCCTGGATGCTAGAAATTCTGTTACGGATTTCTCGTTCACCCTATTTAGAACTGAACCTCCCAAAAGAAGGGCATGACCATTAAACCAGTTTTAAGAGTACAGTGGATATAAAAGCCAGGGTGGTGGGTGGCGTGTTGGACTGGGGACCAGGAGATCCTGGTTCTTATCTCCACTGAACCAGGAAGCTCACTGAACGATTTTGGGTCAGTCAGAGCCTCTCAGCCTAACCTACCTCACAGAGTTATTGTTGTGAACACAAAACATAGCAATGTAGGCTGCAATTCAATACACACACCATACTTTCTGAGTTATGCCTCCCTCCATTTCCAAATATTGTGTTACCAAGGCACAGCCAGGGCACAAAACTTCACACTCTCCTGCAGGAGCAAACCTAGGTGTAAAAATTTCCTCTCACCATCTGCAGCTGATGTTTTTTTTTTTTCCCGATTTATATCCTGCCTTTTTCCTACAAAGGGCTCAAGGCAGCTTACATCTTCTCCCCACAACAACAACCCTGTGAGGTAGGTTGGGCTGAGAGTCTGCGACTGGCCCAAAGTCACCCAGTTGGCTCCATGGCTGAGCGGGGACTCGAACCCAGACCGCCTGAGTCCCAGTCCTGCGCTCTTAACCATAACACCACACTGGCTCACCATGTTGGCAAGTTCTGTGGACCAGACCACTGCCTGACTTCTAGTCAGGGTTGAAAACAGGATCTATGTATAGGATGTGTGGCTTCGGAAGAAGCACAAATATTATACATAGAGAACAGCAGGCTGAATGTATTCAGACTATACCTGGAGTGAGCAAAAGGCAGATCTGGCTCTACTGGGTGGATCTGCAGCAGTTTAGCAAGGATTTCTTACCTCCAGTTGTTTAACAAAAGCAGCAACATAATGACTTGACTCTTCCTAAATCCCGCTGAAAAAGGCTCCCAGCAATGGGCAGGACTGTGAGTTCCTCAGATTGAATTCCTGGGCTCAGCTTCCTACAATCCAAAGCATAATGCCATTTGCACCAAGTCTGGTCGGTGAGTCCTGGGGATCCCACTATAAATCATACTAAACCCTGCAAGTCTGAATCCTGCCTACCATTGTACCACACCACCAAGCATATGCATTAAGCAAAATGACAGTGCTAGTACCAGAAATAATTTAAAAAGCTTTACTAAGAAATGTTTATTACAATAATGACGGTGACAGTGACAATGAAGGAGGAGCAAATAAAATCAGACAACCATCAGAAAACTTACTTTTAAAGCATCAAAAAATACAATAAAGACTGCAGGGGCATTCACATTGCTTTTGTTGGCAATGTTATAATCCTCCACTCCTCACAAATGCCAAAAACTGGGTCTGGTGGCAAGTTTTTTTTCACTATTCTAAATGCACAGCCTGCTGTTATATGCAAAGATCTATGAACTGGGGCACAAATCCAACATGGGCATTAAAAGAGGATTAAAACTAGACATCACCAAACACTTTGTAAAAGCACAAACAAGGAACTTTAATCTGTACCATATTACACTAGATCCCCCTTTCCCTTTTGTGAGGAACTGAAGAGATTGTTCCTCTTGGAGACCAGAACCTGGACCTCCTGAATCCCAGCCCCACATCCTTAACCACTACACCACATGTCTCTAATTAAGATAAGAGAGCAGTAATTCCAGATCTTTCTTCTTCCTAAATCAAACTAGGGTGAAGGGGCAGGAGGGGAGCAAGCCCCCCCACACCCCCCAAATGTGACTAAGTAACGGAGTGGGGACTAGAACCCAGATCTCCTGAGTTCCAGGCCAGAGATCTAACTACTATGCAAAATGGCTCCTCCCTCAGCTCCTGAATGTTGTGGGACTCCTGGAAGAGATGTGCATGCAGAGCACTGCAACTGGAAGGGAAACTTCTGTCGTGCAGCAGAAGTCTCCTGGTGCGGCACTGGATTTAGCCATGTGGCTACTTGCCATAGTGGCGCTATGCGATCTCTAGATCAGAGACAACACATTCCTGATCTGAGCTGGGAAATAACCGCAGGAAAGGACTCCTGTTCTCCTATCCTGTCATGGGCTTCCCAAAGGTGTTGGGGGCCACTGTGGGAAGCTGGCATGGCCCAGCCAGACTCCTCTTGCATCCCCATCAGCACCAGATCTGTATTTTAAAGGCCTAACTTGCCATGCTAATCCAGAACAATGAAAACGTAAAACCCAATAAAGAGAACTCCTCACCCACCCAGAGGGAGTTCTCTAATGCAATACGTCACCAGGATAAAAGACCAGCAAGTGCTTCATGCATAATCCATGTGGCTTCGGGCAAAGGTATAGCAGGCCACATTGCACCAACTAAACCCTCTTTAGCACTCAAACATAAACCATGCCTGGGCAGTGGAGGGTGGCGGTGAGAATGAGAGGGGCAGTTGTCCTTCACCTGAACTCCCAGACTGTGCTGATCTGGCCTGATTCAGAGGTGGTGGCAGCCGGTGCCTGGGGATCTGGGGCTCAGATTTGGAGAGGGAAGAAGCGGAGGAGCCACTTTCCCCAGGTGTGGAGGCAAGCTCTGGGAATTGCCAAGACATACAGGTGTCAGGTGGGGTCATGGGAGAGGAGTTCTCAGAGCCAGATGTAGCTGGTGTGACTCTTGACCCCTTGTCGTGGCATCGGGAGAGGAGGGCTGGCCAACTAGAGGGAAATGGTGTGCTCGCTTCCAAAAGGACCCTCCCAGAGGGACAGGGCTCAGACACACTGAAAAGGAAGGTTCCTGGATTCAACAAACTGCTCTGTGCATGCTCAGAGATTCATTCTGTGGGAACTGCGTTTATTGGATATACACTGGTGAATAAAGAGCTTTATAGCAAAGGAACAGTCTGTTTTGAATGGGAGAAGGGAAGGAAACCTGGCCCACAACAGCAGGAAGGAATGACAGATGTAGCATATCAGTGGAAGATGTCAATTTGGTTTAATCTTCTGGTTTTGACAGAATGTTGTATGGAAGAGAAACCTGCATCCAGCCCTCTCTCGCGATCTAGCTTTCCTTGCACACTTAACTTTAACTGCTATGACATTCTTCCCCTTTGGTGAATTTTCCTTTATTTTTTTCTGAGTGGCCACAAGCACGATGAGAGCAGATGGTCCGCAGCACACATTAATATACAAAGTGTTGGCAGGGAAACACAGGCAAACAGTTCTTGTCTTCAATGGCGGGAGCAGCATTAAAAACACAAGCAAACACTGGTTAAGAGATTTGTTGAGAGCATCTAAAAATGAGTATATAAATAGGAATCCAAAGAAAGTTCTGTATAGCTCTTAATTGAGGAAGGCATGGATATCTATTATTTTTAGCACTGAGTCCACCACAGTTGACAGCCTAAATAGGATTTGGAGCTCTTCTACAACAAAACAAGAGAAATTCGGCATGACTTCTTTAAGAGGATGTGAACGGTGGCTTTTCACTCACTCAGCCTTCCATGGTCAGGTTTTGCATGATGTTTCTTAACCGGGGTCAAGAAAGCTCATGTCTCTCTAGAAAGCCAATGTGCTGTGCTGTGCTGCTCAAATTGGGACATGGGAAATTCGGGTTCAGTTCCTGTTCAGCCACGAGGCTCATGGTGTGACTTTGGGCCAGTCACTCATGCTCAGCCTAACCTACCTCACAGGCTTGTTGTTGTGAGGATCAAGTGAAGAGGAAGGGCAGGATGCAATAATAACAACAGAAAGATAGAAATTTTGGTATTCTGGCTTTTCCCAGCCATTCTCCTAACATTTATACTTTCTACTAGGGTTATCTTCTATCTAATGAATTCACATAATCATATCTATGCACTTTGGTACACAGGAGCAATTGCAGAAGCTCAGCATCTTTAATCCAAAGAAACACAGAAACAGAAGGGGCCTCCCGGGCCATCTAGTCTCACCCCCGGTTCCAGCCAGCTCTGCTCATGACATGCCTACCATGTGCAGGTCCAGCCTAACAGATACAAATAAATACATATCATAGAATCTACTAGAGATCTGGTAGAGTTCCATTGTGTCTCTAGAATCTAACACTATTGCAACAGAAACTAGCACTTCCTACAGCAATCTCAAAATAAGTAGGGACACTGGTTTCTCCAACAGAACAGGTTAACAAAACGCCCTTCCATAAGTTTCACTGACCTGCCCCATTTTGGAAATGAGCGTTTCTGAAGTTAGCATTCTCTGGAAATGCTAACTTTTCATTGCAATAAAGGTGGATACTGCTAGTTTAGAAGAAGGTTTGTATATGTCCCATTACATTAAAAGAGGATGAAGCCAATCTTATTAATTTAAAGTTATTTCTGAAGCTGCCTTTAAGAACAGAACCCACCTTATGACATATTTATTTTTAATAATAACTTTTGCAAAATAAAAAAGCTTTCTCAAAACAAAAAGATTCCAATGCATCTTTGAACAAAATGGAAAGTGAAAAAGTAGAAGAGTTAAAACAATTATAATTAAAATACTACCACTTAATAAAAATAATCTATCAGTTACATTCCCTGGATGTATCAAGGAGCCTATCGTATGCCAATATGTGTTCAAATGCTGGAAATAGAGGAAAATTTCGACATGGTACAGAAAAGGTGGCAAGGTAGCCTCCAGTTGGATGTCACCGGTGAAAGCATATGAAAATTGTGGGGCCGACCACCGAAAAGGCTCTCATTCTTGTTGCCATTCTTCAAGCCTTCCTCAGAGGAGTGACTCAAAAACCCAAACATTTGTGCTTCTTGCTGATGTTCAGGTATTCTCTTGCAGTGGGATTTACAACCTAGCAGATACAAATATGGAGTAAACGAATGAGCTGCATGCAATACAGAGTCATAATGTCTCTGACAGCCCTGTCTTTTTGTTAAAAACCTTAGACATACCAAATATTTTTCACAAGGTTTGAAAAGAGGTAATGTTGAATGAGCAGCTGAAAGAGATCAACTCCTGTATCACCTTTTCTATCATTCCGATTAGTGCATCCAATCTCATCCAAGCAGAAGTGCCGTTAAAACAGTAATTGAGATGAAAGACGCTGGGTAAGTAGAAAGGAGTAATCATATGTATACACAACTCCCCAGAGTTCAAGGTCTGCTTGAAAGGGGACCGATTTATTTTGCTGCAAGCTCCAGTCAAGGACAGAGCGCACAAAACCTTAAGAAATTCATTAACAGGAATGCCACAAAACCCCCACTAGCAAGGCCCCTTTCCTGCAAGGCAGGACCAAGAAAGAACGATGAACCCTGCTGCTGTTGCTGTAATATGCAAAGTGAATTCTGCACCCAAGGGATGCCAATGGATTCCAGGGAGGTTGTGTTTCATCCGTGCTGCTGGAGTGAGCACAAAGGAGCAGCAGAAGTTGCAAGAAGCAGCAGCAAGGGATGCGAACTCTGATCAGCAGGAGTTCTCCATCCAAACCAAAGCTTTGCCCCAGGTCCTGACCAATGCTGAGTGCTAGAGAAAAGGCAGCGGAAGAGGCATGGCCCAAACACTCCATGCTTCTCTCTTCACAGGGGAAGGAATCCATGGACATTTGGGTGCAAGGTTTTGGGAGGAAGGGCCCAGCCCTGTGAGATTTTAAACTCCTTGAGACAGGATTCGAGTAGGTACAAGCAGTTTATTCCATACAAAAAGAGTTTGCAAAGGCTGGCTCAGTGCCTCAGTAGTCTGAGAAACAAAGAGCAATCTTTTACTGTTTACAAGAGATTTTATACATTCCTTCCCCCATGCTCAACACTATCCCCGCTTCGCCATTGGCTGGTTACTAAGAAGTCACGATCTTCCCCATCTGCCTATATCATACTACTCCTTAATATGTTCCCCCCTCCCGCTCATACATCCCATGTTCATGCTAATGAGCCTATTATCTATGAGAGGTGAGTCATTTACTAGTCATAAACTTATTACGCATGCGCAGTACCTTCTAAGAGGTCAACAGGCCAAAGTGGCCTTGAAAATTCTTACTTGGCGCCAAAATGTTTCTTAAATGTTTTTCTTAAACATTTTAAGAATGTTAAATGTTAAGAAAATGTTTTTCTTAAACATTTTTCCTCCGTGAAAGAAATTAGGAGGGTAGGTACTCGGAGGAGGGCTTTCTCTGCGGTGGCGCCCAATCTATGGAATGCGCTCCCCAGAGAGGTCTGCCTGGCGCCGTCGTTATTTGTTTTTCGGCGCCAGGCGACGACCTTTTTATTTAAGCGTCATTTTAATTGTTAATATTATTTGATTTTATCTGGCCAGGTCGACTTATTTTATATTGTTATTTTTTGTATTTTAACTTAATGTTGTGAGCCGCCCCGAGGCTTCGGCGAATGGGGCGGCATATAAATGTTTTAATGAATAAATAAAATAAATAAATCTTGTGGGGAGGATGAGACAATGAGAACAAGCCTTTATTCATTCTAAAAGATACAGATTCTACACTTAAGAAAGAACAATCCTTCACTCATATTTTAAAAGATACAGACTTTGCACTTCCCACAGCCCCAACTTTATCCAGTCCATCTTGAGTCCCATGAAGCAACCCAGCCTTAAGCCATAAGTGGCCCTCATCACTGTCCCAGCAGCAGCAAGTTTTACCAGCATTGCAACTTGAGTAAGGCTACACAGCTGCTTGAGCCATGCAAACTGGATACTATATTATATATTGTGCTAGCCATTATTAAAATATTATTAGCTTGTACCAAGGCTTGGGGAAGGAAGCCAACTAGGCAAAGAGGCACTTTTGTAGCTGCACACCTTAAAGTGCATCTGACAGTCCTGCTACTGTAGGAGAAGAGCATTATTTATCCACTCTTATATGTATCACCTTTTTTCTTCTTGCAAGGAACCGAATGCAGCTCATATCTCCTCTTTATTTTATCCTAACAACCCTGGGAGGTAGGCTAAACTAAGAATCAGTGAACCAACATCACACAAAGAGTGTCATGAAGGAGCAGAGATTAGAAGTTGGCTCTTCTGACTCTAACCATTATGCCACACAAGCTCTCCTCGGCAAATTGTGTCTCTGCCTGTGAGCCAGAAATATAGGTCATGAGGTAGCGGAGGTATCGAGTGTGTAATTTTTCACAGTGGCTACCCAGCAAGGGCAGAGATAATTTGGGCTCTTGGAAGGATCACCCTGGAAATTCTGCAACTGTCATTTTTAAATTCCACAGATATTCTAATCACTCCCCAAGAGGATATGCTCAAGGGTATTGAAGGAGCTTGATTAGCTTAACAAACACCATTTGCTTTTTCTAAAACTGCTTGCTTTAGAGAGGAAAAAGGGAAGGCCAAAGGATGGTGATAAAGACAAACAGGTAGTGTGAAGAAGGTCTGGCTCCCCCTGTGAGGGGATTGGCCGTAGATAAGCGCCTGCACAAGGCCAGACATGCAGTGGACATGCAGACCCCACAAGGGGATTGGGGAAAGGGTCAGGCAGATCCTGAGTGGGAGGGAACAACGGGGGCGAGATTCAGTGGAAAAAGAGAGGAAAAGGAGGAATGCCTGTGTGTCGCTGCCTGCCTGCGTGTAGGGAGCGGACACCCGGTTGCTTTGCTCAGCTGAATGAAGAAAACTGGATGAATCTCCGCCTGACTGAACCTCATTGGCACTTGGCTTGGTGGGCCTGTAAGTCACCTGGCTAGCAGGGACATCAACATTTTCTGGCGCCCAACGTGGGGCACGAGGGCTGTGTTGCCCCGCCAGAGAAAAAGCCCCTCTTTCGGGGACTCGGCCTTCGGACGAACTCCGGCTGGAAACCGCGGACGCCCCTTTGAGGCCTCAAGTGCGCTCCAAAGAGGATATGCTCAAGGGTATCTTCTGTTGGGCATACCTTATGAATTGCCATTTCTATTTTTCTTTTACAGCTGCATGGCCATCTTCACTGGAGTGTTCTCAGCTCTGCACCCAGAAGATGGAACAATTCCCCAAAAACTTTTCAGAAAGCCACAGTAATAGGGAGGGTTCTGGCTGGCTGAAGCACTCGGGGTCTTCCATTATACAAAGTTCTTGATCAACAGCAACTCATGTATAGCAGAATAGGCCCACGTCAGATCTCTGTTTCGGCTTCCTGAAGACTAGCAAGATGGGAAAACTCAACCTTCACAGTATTCTGCAAGTCCAAACCCTGGCCAAAAAGGGCAGAGAAAGAGGCAAACAGAACTCTTTGAATAAGCTGCTTATTGAATAAGAACTCTTTGAATAAGCCAGTGCAGGGCAGGAGATTGTCTGATGCCAAGAGGGGACACAGTTCCATCTTCTGCAGTGACTTAGGGACACTCTCCAAGGTTTCTACCAGGAAGTTACATTTGTGGGATCTCTCCTCCAACAAGCCAGGATCTCTGCTCTGCAAGGTGTGATCAGTACCACCAGGATGGCACATCCTGGGTTGTTTAGCTCTGCCTGGTTGCTTAGTGGGAGCGACAAGCCCTGTACTCAGTCCCGATGCACTCAAAACAAGCCAAGACTGTTGAACAATCCAATGTATAAACCAGTCCCTGCAGGGGTTTGTACATTGTCTGTTACAGGGCAGAGGAATGGTCCAAGCTCCGATTTCCACTCCCGAGGTTTTAGGAGTGCCTGCAGCCTCAAGAGAGAGAATAAGTCTCTGCGTTCTCTCTGAGGAACCACAGCACTGCTCACCAAGTACCTTGTAAAATGGGCTCTTCCAGCTTGTTTTTAAAGCACTATTATTTTAAAAATGTTGTTTTTTCTTTGCCCTCATCTTCCAAAAAGCATTTGGGGTTATTTTATTACAGGCAGGGAATGGAGAAGAACATTCAAATAGTGCTTCTGGGTCCTTTCAGAGCTTTACAAAAGTTAATGTTGCTTCTGACAGTGTCCCTTCATAAACCCAGGATGCAGAGTTTTTAATCTATTCTTATATGGCTGTTTTTCTTCCCATAAATACTGGCTACTTTCCATTTCTGGAACATTCCATTTGCTTCCGTGAATGCTTTTCCTCAGATAAGGCTTATCAGATCTTAAAAAAAGCATTCCAGATTTTAATAAAAACATCACTGTGAAAGCATAATTTTCATTCTGCAGCCTTCTATTTCCATCTACAACATTGTAGCAGTGTATTTTCAATCTCTGTCTTCAAGATCAACAATATTCTTTACTGGAAAACTGAGCAAAGATAACAGTGAATTCTGCCTGTAGTTTAAAAAAAATACACAAAAGCTAGCTTTTTTGTCATTTAGTTCCAAAGACAATTTAAGGCTGGTCCAGAGCTCATTTTGGAGATTGTAAGATGCATTTTTCTTTTTGAAAACGTATTTTTAAAGGACATGAAGTTTATCAATAAAATGAAACTGTTCTTTCATAACTTCTAGCTTTTTTCCATTCAAGGCTCCAGAATCTTCATATATATATGGAGTAGTGCACAAATATTGGAAATTAATAAAGAAAAAAAACTTTTGAAAAAGCATTGACAAAAATATTAATTGTTCTTTTGGGATAGAGAAAAATGGGGCACCTCGAGAAGTTCAGGACATGATAATTAAGGGCACAATCTTATGAAAATTTAGGTTTGTATTTGGGGCTTTTTTCTGCCTGAGGATACATAGGATTGTGTCCTAATTTGAAAGCAGGTGCTAGAACTGCAATCAGTTATAAAAGAAAACAAACAAAAGAAGTTCCCTAAATAAGGTAAAAAATGATGAGGGGACTGGAGTGCTATTTATATTGAAACTCACTAACATTATTTGAATTAGAGACACCAGACAGGGAAACAAATCTATTAAAAATGCATGTTTCTATTACATATTGGAATACTAAAAAGACAACCTGAAATATAAATATTTAACGGGAAAAGAAGAGGGGACTATGTCAAGTTATTTGGATATACAAGTAATTATCAGTAAATTGGAATAATATGAATGGCTATCCAATGGAAACATTCATACAATCTGACATGAGATTGTACTGTTTATAAGCACTCAGAGAGCCTTTTGACTATTGGGCGGTACAAAAATGAAATAAATAATGGAGAAAAAGTAAATGAAACTGATAAATCCATACATATATAAACAAGCAGTCTGTAAGCAAACAGACAATTTCCATGCAAGCAAGACAATTTTCATTCCAAAAAAGTCTTCTTGCACCATTCTGGAGGTTTTGCTGATCTTTCAGAGTGGTTTTAGGTGGTACAGTACGCTGGGTTAAAAAAAAAGAGCTGTAGCGCAGTGACAGATATTTCGAACTACAACTCCCATCAGCCCCAGCCGGCATAGCCAATTGTCAGACAAATTGAGAGCTGGATTCCAAAGCATCTGGTGCGTGTCAGATTGTTTACCAACCCTGAGGTAGAGGAGTCGCTCTTTTGGCTTGGAGAGGCAGCTTCCCCGAGCTCCAAAAGATGAGCCTGAAAAGACCAGGTCCATGCAGAGATCAAGGTGTTCAAGCATTAGGGGAAAGCAATATGGGCCAGCAAAAAAGAAAGCCTTCAGCCGGAGAATATACAAAGATGTGTGGAGTCACTGGAAGAAATGGGCGTGTGATTTGTGGCGATGAACATCTTCACCCTTACAGGATGGCACAGTCAAGCCATGCCATTCCAAATCATGTGAAGAGGAAGAGAAGGAAAAAGAGGCAGAGTTCTGCTTGGATTCCACATCACACTGGAAACCTGATTCCAAGCCACATCGGCTGCCAACACCAGTTGACCTAATTGTGCGTGTTCAAAAGATATGACTAAGCGAAGTGGCGGGTGGCGCTCGGCAAAGCTGCACAGCGACTCGCGGCCTGCTAGACTGGTTTTGCATGAACTGCTTTGCTTGGAAGAAGCAGATGGACGGAGAGCACCTGTGCTTGCAGGCGATTCCTTGAAGTAGGCCTGTTTTCCTTGGAGTGACAGCTTCTCCCTGCACCACGGTGAATTAAAACACCTTTTTTTCAGGATCTCTGCAGATATCTTGCAAGTCACTTGGCAAACAGGTTATCCTGCCTCCTCCCCACCCATTCTTTTGAAAGAACCTCACAAAAGCATACAAGGCATGAAGGCCTGGTGGACCCACACTGGTGGAAGCCTCTGTGAGCAGAGACAGGATTAGCCTCCACTGTCATCACTTATTTAAATGCAAGTAAACGTCTTTCTTTTTTTTTACACAAGTGTTTTGCCGGCCTGTGTTTTTGGATCAGATGATTGACATTCTGTTTTAGGGTGGCCATAGAATTTCATAGGCACCTTTACCAGTATCAGCTTGGATTGTCTGGTAAGCTGCTTTGTGTACCTCTTGGTGTGCTATTGTTGTGCTGGTGTGCTATTTTTCTATTTCTTTGGAACTCCATAAACTAACTTAACCTAGAGGAAAACAAATTGGGGTGGGGCAGAGGAAAGGTTGCGGGTAAATGTGCCAATGGGGAAAACAGTACAATTTCCCTCTTCACATTGCACGTTAAGTCCCATCACGCATGTATACGCTGTTACTTTAAAGCTGAAATGTCTGTTGAACCAAAACTCTGATACAACCTTCTGTAACTAAGACATTTCCAATTTTCCCCAGCCTGGTGCCCTCCAGAATGTTTCAGACTTCAACTCCCATGAGCAAGAGCTACCATGGCCAATGATCAGGGTGTATGAAAGCCAGGAGTCCTAAAGATCTGGAGGGACTCACCCCACCAACGTTAGGCTAAAGAAAGAGAGGGAAGAATATATAGGGACTGTTGTACATAAAGTGGATAACATTGTCCTGCCTCCTTGTACACTTAGACTGTAAGCTCCTTGGGGCAGCATTCTGTCTGTTCCATTCAGGATACTCTAAAGCGAGGTTCTCAACTTTTTCTTTTGCTCATGGCCCCCTCCTGAGCCTCGTTTAGTTCCATGAACCTCCTCATAAGTTGCTGTTAGCTGGAAAAAAGCTGCACTGTTTATTAATCTAAACTGTATCATATGGTTGGTTTCCAACAAATATAAAATTTCGCTTATTACAGACTGCCTTTTTCATTAACATATTTACTGTAAACTGTAGTAAGTGGCAGTATTTACGCTGCACAAATGAGCACACAGAATGAGCTGTGACGATTATGGCAAATTGCTCATACACGTGGCAGTTACGTTTGGGTGGCCCCCAGAGAAACGTAATGTACCCCCCTCGAAATATGGCATGGCCCCCAGGGGGGTCATATGGCTCAAATTTAGAACTACTGCTCTAAAGCATCATGGTACAACCCTCACATTTGGAAGTATAAGCAGCTAGCCAACTCCACCAACTTAAAGAAGACTTAATGGCACCCCCTTTGCACACACTGTAAACTGTCCAGAGCTGTTCAACTATCGGACAGTGCAGAAATTAAAAAATACATAAAATCATGCAAGGCAACGCAAAGTCAAAGAGGTAGAGACTATGCTGTGCATAGCTAGAAGCGTGTAATTTTCAGACAGACAAAAGAACCAGACATTTCTTGTTTGATTTTTCCCCTCGCAAAAGGGTCTTAGATATACAGTCTTCTTACTTGTATCATTTGCCAAGTTTGCATGCCAAATCATATGGAGCCTTAAGCATCTTTGGCAAATTTTTAACATTTATACAGTTGCTTAAATTCTATTTTGAATTTGTTTACACTTTTAGCACTGGAAAATATATTGTTAATGGCCTCTGTTGTATTTCTGAATGTGTTCTACCCTCATTGCATGGAATCAAATATTTGTCTTTGAGGATGTGAAAGTCTAAGTAACTAATTATAGATCTGACCAAACACTGAGCCAATCACAATGATGGCACTGTATAATCAGATACCCAGCCAACTCAGCTAGGTAGGTATGGCCTCTCCCAGGAATTTTCATAAGCCCCCAAATCTGTTCAAGCTCACTCCTTACAAGAAAGTTTGCAAATTGGCTTCTCCACTGGCACCCCAGATCACCTACCCAGAAAAACAACCCCAGAGTGTGTTCTGCTAAATGAGTGGGGCAAGACACTAATGGGGAGAGGCCCATACAGACCATGAATTCCTGAGCAGCTCCTGACAAGGTAGCTTCAGCAGGTATGCTGAAATTCCCCACCACAGTGAGCCTAAAACACAGAAACATGAAGCACAGAAACAGAGTGAGTCAGAAAGGGTCTCCTAGGCCATGTAGTCTGACCCCCAGCTCTAGCCGGCTCTGCTCATGACATGCCTACCATGTGCATGTCCAGCCTATCCTTGACCACCCTCACCGATGGGGCCTCAACCACCTCCCATGGAAGCCCATTTGATACTCGTGGGGTCCTAACTGTCAGGAAGTTCTTCCTGGCCTCCAAATTAAACCTTGGTTACCTGAACTTGGTTCCGCTGGAGCACATCCTGCCTTCCTCTGCAGGGAAGAACAGGTCTCTACCCACTTCCGTGTGGCACCCCCTCACATACCTATACCTGAAAAACTCCAACTCAAGATGGAAGACTGTTGAATAGTGGGGTGAATAACACATCAAGAGAATCTCTACTCTGTCCCAAACATCGAGCTTCAGCTGCACCTACTTGGGGCTGGAAGGCTGTAGGATGGAGTACCTGGACAGGTGCTGGAAAGAGGGATGAGGGAGCCCTCACACTGACTCGGAAGTAGATCTCAGCAGTACTGGACAGCCACGGTCAGCTTGCGTTGTGGCTCAGATAAGCTGATCTTTGTTCTGCATTTTAGCAGGCAGCCAAAAGGACCAGCAGCCACAACCCCAGTTGGGAACAGCCATGGTTGTTCATCTCTCTTCCCTGCTCCATCACTGCTGCCTGAAGCGGCAGCAGGGAGAGAAGAAGGCTTCCAAGAGCCACTGCCAAGAACCACTTGGGCACTTTGTGGGTGGTTGTTAGAGGCACTTGGCTAGACCAGCAAGGATTTCTTGTCATTCTTGTCAAGTAGCTCTGAAGAGGTTTAGGTAACCGCAGGGCTTGCCATGTACAGGCAACACGGCAAAACTAGAGGTGACTACTAAACTCCACAACAAGGCATGGGCCCTTTGGGGTGGCTTCTTGACCCTCACTGGAACAAAAAGGTGATTCCCAACCCCACAACTGTAGCAGCCTGCAGCCTCCGTGTAAATCCAAAAACACCCTCCTGGTGCAACCAGAGTGATGGAAAAAGGAAACAGAAGGCAAATCACAGCTGTCGTGAGCACCTGAGCTTTGTATAGGCCAAGGGCTACCTTCTGTCCCTGTAACTAAGTAAGTTTCTATTCTTTGTCCACCTTTGCACATGTTTATTCCTAAGTTAGCTACATTTCCTTTCCACATGAACGGACAATTTATTCAAAAAATACCCTCATGAATAATTGTTTATAAATATCTACTTAAGTACTTTGAAAACAATTTACTCATGAAACATGCATTTCTAGACTTGTATCTTTACAAATATGTTCTGGTACTTTTTTTCTTTTAGTGAATCTTTACTGCACAAGGCCAAAATCTGAAAGTTACATTCTGAGCCATATATTAGGCTTGGAGGCATGAAGCACATAAATCTGTATCAAATTCCTCCATCTCTATACAGTGGTATCTTGGCTCACAAACGCCTCAGTTCACATCCAAATCAGGTTGTGACCAGAAATTTCAGAAAAAATTTGCTTCAGGTCGTGAACTCCGCATTGGGTGACGATCGCGATCCTGCCCATCTTCCTTGAATGAGCACGATCACGATCATGCTGGGGGGTGGGGGGGGATGGCCGCCATCTTTTTGTTCTTTGTCACTTTGCTTCAAATTTGTGATTAAAAAAATGGTTACAGAATGGATTGACCTTATTTACATTGAACCTTATGGGAAAATTTGACTTGGGTCACGACCAGTTTGGATTGCAACCAGAATCATGGAATGGGTTAAGCTCATGAACCAAGGTACCACTGTACCACTTTCAACTAACTGACACTTTCAACTAACTGCCACATGTTTTTCTTGATGCTATCCGGGCCCCAAGTCAAGGCAGCCTGCATGGACCCACTGATAAGAGCATCCCACATATTTATTTCATGTTTATACCGCCCAATCGTTGAAATTGTCTAGACGAGTAACAAAAGTTAAAAACAACGAAAACAAGAAAGTCATAAGACAATAAGACCACAGCGATTGCAACCAAATTAGGGCAGAGGTATAGCAGTGGTACAGGATAAAAGGCAATATTAACATAGAAACAGAGCAAGTCAGAAGGGGCCTCCTAGGCCATGTAGTCTGACCCCCAGCTCTAGCCGGCTCCACTCACGACATGCCCGCCATGTGGACGTCCAGCCTATCCTTGAACACCCTCACCAATGGGGCCTCAACCACCTCCCGTGGAAGCCCATTCCACACCCTCGGGGTCCTAACTGTCAGGAAGTGCTTCCTGGCATCCAAATTGAACCTTGGTTCCTTGAGCTTGGCTCCAGTGGAGTGCATCCTGACCCCCCCTCTGGAGTAGGAGGACTGAAAGTCAAAAATGAAAGTTATTAAAAATGAAGGTTAAAAAATTTACTACTAAAATATTGGCCAAATAAAAAGGCTGAAAAAACCAGAGAGTAAGCACCAAGCACACCTCTTTGGGGAACTCATTCCCTAGCTGGGGTGACACAACCAAAAAGGCCCTTCTGGTAGCCACCCTCATTACTTCCTTTGGAGGGGACTCCTGGAGAAGGACCCATGAAGATGACCTCAGGGTCCAGGTAGGTACATATGGGCAAGGTGTTCCTTCAGATAACCTGCCCCCAGGCTGTTTAGGGCTTTGAATGTTAAAACTAGCACTCGGAATCAGGCCTGGATGTCAACTGGCAGTCAATGCAGTTGAATGAGGGACTGGCACCTCCTCACAGGTACAGTGTATGCTCACCTGCCTCTCCCTCTGGCCCAGAGAACAGAAGGGGTGAAAATGAAGAGCAGGAGACTTCCCGGCCCCCTTGGTCCCTGGCTCCCAGCCTGTCCAGCCAGCAAGAGGCAGCGATTGTGCAAAACAGGATGAGGAGTGACAGCAGGTGGCGACCACAGGTGTGAGAAGGTAGACTCACTGAGGGAGGGGCCAGAGAGGCTCCCTCTCGCCAAAGATCTTGTAAAGCCCACCCCTCCTTAGGTCTTCATTTCCGACTAAAATTAAGCTAAGGACTTGCAACTGCGTTTGGCACAGTTCCTCTTTCCCGTCTCTTCTCTCCCCCATTCCCATCTCTCTTGCCTCCCTTGTCATATTTACCTCCTTAATGTCTCAGGACAGGGCCGGTTTGTTTTCCTGTTTGTACCTGGCAGCTCTATGCACACAGTGGTGCTACAGATCAAACAGGACTTTGCTGAATTTCACACCACCGAATCTCCCTTTCACTAAGCAAACAATCAGAGCTTCTCCCCCTCATGGTATTTGCAGTAAGCTATCTTGGGAAGTACCCTGGAATTTTTTAGAAGACACCTGTACCTCTAGGCAAATGAGCAAACTTTTCCCACATTTGAATCTATTACAAGGTCTCAGGAGTTGATCATGCTTTTGAATTCTTAGTCAGCAGGAAATGTCCAACCGCGAGACGGGGATGTGGCCAAGCCCAACAGCCTTGCACGGGCTTTGTTAAAGCAAATTACATTAATGGCATGCGACACAGACAAATTAGGGCCCCTTTCCCAGCTCACGGATGGCTGCCAGCAGAGCTCTTGGTGCTTGGAGATGCACAGAAAGCAATTCATTAAAAAGCTTCAAGCCGGTGAAAGTCCTTAGATTACACTTGTGCAACCCCCACTTCCAAGTGGGATTGAGAAAGAGATTCAGAGGGGGCGGGGGAGAGAAAGATTAATTTTCCAAGATTAAAGTTCACTCTGGCTTTAGCCTTTGAGAAAATCTGACAGAACCCTTTGGACACTTCCCATCAATGATTATGTACAAGGGTCCAATATATACTCAAAAATAGTCCTATCCAGGAAGAGGCCAAGCTGAATAAAGGGAATGTGTCAGAGCCTTCCCCACAAGGACTTTGCCCTGCTCACCCTCTCTCCCGGTGTGCTGGCACTCTTGGTCAGAGATGACGCCAGGACTGTCAGAGCCCTACACCTGATTCAGATCCAGCCTTTCCTCTTTTGGGAGATGTATCTCCTGGCAAAGGGACAGTGCCTCTGAATTCTGTACCCTGTCCTGCGTGCAAACTAAACTCATGCATGCACTACTATCTGTAGCCCCAAGAAGGCATACAAAATCCCAAAGAAGCAAACTTTAAAATAATTTATTAAAAATTGCATTTCATTTTAGAGTGTCCAAGGAAGCTAGACAGCAAATTTAAACAACACAGAAAAGAATTTCAAGCAAGAAAGCAGACACACACATGCAGAGAGAGAGAGCACGCGCACGAGCGAGCAGGAAGAACAAGGAAAATACTGCATTGTTTTCCCAAATCAGGGCAGTTAATATCCAGGGCTAGCCAAGTTGTCTGCCACCTAGAGTAAAATAAAATTATAGTAATATGTCTCCCAGGAAGGAAGGAAGGACGGAAGGAAGCGAAGGAAGAGGAGCGAGTGAGCAAGTGGATTAAGGGTGCAATCTCATTCATCTCTAGATAGAAAAGTAGTCCTGCGCTTTCCAATATGCCTCAACCAGCCATTCTGGAACTGGCAGGACTTTCATCTGTCAGAAGTGCAACTCTCCCCTTTTCATTTTCCAGGAAATCAAGGCAAAGGGCTTCTAAATGCAGTCCTTGACCAAATTTGGCTGGCCAATCGTGGCTGGTTTTGCAATAGAGAGTCAGTAATCAACACTCTGTTAACAAGTAATTTCTATCAAGGCAATGATTCCTCTGATTGGTGGGGTTAGCTCTTGCATGTGTCAGAAGTCAACTCCAAACCAAATCCCTTTCCTTCTTTCTTCCCCAAAAGGGCCAGTTCCACCCTCAGGAACATTTGCACTGCTTAAGGACCCGACAGCAGGAACTCTGGATGTTACTGAACTGGTCCACTTGTTTGACTTGATGATGAACCACTGGGCTGATGAACTCATTCGCCTCCCTCCTTATTTCACAGTATCTCCTCCCAAACCAGAGGTAGTCTGGTTCTTACCAGCTGCTTGGCTAATCTCGTGGGTCGTTAACACTGACATTTCAGGAACTCATTCCAGTGCTGCTCTTCTTCTCACATTCAGAGTCTTAGCTCCCTAACTTGGGATGCTGTATTGCGGGAGAGGCAGATCCCATCCCTACATGAGGAACCATGCCCTAAATAACTTAGCTGTCTACAGCCTTTTCATGACATTCCAAATCGAATGCATGAGGCAGTCCCTTCAAACTGCCTAATAGAAAGCCAGGTCCTACGAGAAGCGGATAAACAGCATGGGACCCGAGCATTTTAGAAGTTCAAATACCATCACACCAAAGGCCTGCAAGAAGAATAACATGTTTAGTCAGCAGGAACACGTTGTCTGGTGGGGAGCCAAATTCTATTGAAGTTTATTTATGGTTGTGAGCCGCCCCGAGGCTTCGGCGAATGGGGCAGCATAGAAGTCTCCTAAATAAATAAATAAATGGAGAAGGAGAGTTCTGGGGAAGGCACCAAAGAAAGTCCTTTCACACATCCTCACTCTGATGGAGGCAGGACAGAGAGAACCTTCCAGGCAAACCCAAGTAGGGAGGTCAGAAACACATCAAGGGGGACAGCAAGTCAAGTTTCTTAGCCCCAGACTGTGTAGGGCAGTTCCTCAACCTGGTATCCTCCAGGCATGCTGGAGTTGCAGTTCAGGACATCTGCAGGGGACCAGGTTTGGAGACGGTTTGAAACAGCAATCACCAACACTGGGAATCACATCCAGAATCAAAGTGGAAGCGAAGGAGAACATCTGTATCTGGAGAACATAAGAGCCATGCTGGATCAGATGAAAGAACCATCTAGCCTTGCATCCTGCTTCTTCTTCTCTCCCAAAATTATAGCCCATCCACACTTGTGCCCAGTGCATTTCGGAACAGCTGATGTTTCTTGATCCTTTCCAAAAGAGAGCATTTGGTCAAGCAGGTTTCAACCATTTAACCTAGCTGGAACCAAGGCATGTGTGACCATCCCAAATCTGTCTTCTCTATGAATGGGTACAAGTCGGGGCTCCTGGCTAAAAGTACTCCTGGCCACAGCAGTCAAGCTAGATCCAGGATCATGCCAGAACTGAAAACCATACTTTTCAAGGTACAAGCAACCGGCTGCGTCTCCATCCCGCTGTCCGTTAGACCAGCAACATTTCTGTGTTGCCATTCAAGACCTACCAATGACTGAGAAGCTGTGGCTCAGCTTCAAGACCCAGTATCTCCAAGCAGGACTAGAAAGCCATTCCCGCCTGAATCCTGCAGAGCCACTGCTGCCCGTCAGGGTTGACAAGGATTCAGCCTGGCATGATGAAGCTTCCTGTGTTCCTAAGCCATCTCTGCAACAAAATGGAGACAGGAGTGGAGTACCATCAGCATATTCACGATGATGAATGCCAGGTCAATGGGCAATCGCCTTCAGTAGTTTCAATGCAGATGTTAAACAACATCTCCTTCGCCCGTTCTTTGGGAGGGAAGGGTCCCTATCAATCTTACCTGCCTCTCCTGTGGACTTTAGTCATTCTTCATATCTAAAATAAATTGCCATGTTTCCCAGCTCAATAGGAGTTCTGGCTATAATGATACCGGAGGTGAGAGGCTGAAAAATGGCACCTGTTCTGGAATCTTTAGTCCCAGACATGCTGCTTCATATTAAGAAAATACACATGCCTCAGTGGAAAATAATTTATCAAATCCACCCGGGGGGCTCTTTACTATGCAACAGGAAGACACATACTGAGAAACTCGCAGCTGAATTTATGAGGATGCATAAACAGGCATTTGCCATGACCATTTCAGATGCCGATTTTTCATTCTCTTTTGTTCGGGTTAAATGTAATCTTTTTTTTAAGCATTTGCATGAATTGATTCAGCACAATGCAACCACAAAGGAAAATACAAATGCCACAGGGCAGAGGTGCTTTTAAGTGTAATCCTAACTGGACGTCTGAGGCAAATTGCTTGTGAGGACACAGTCAAAATCGATGCAGCCAAAGAGTTTCCCTCCACTTCACTCTTTGATACGCAAGGCTGGCCATAGGCACTATCAGTTTATTTACGCTTGTCACTTTTCTGACAGCAGGAAATCCTTAGCCATAATTTCAAGCAGAAGCAATGCAGCTAATCCCAGGAGTTCCATAAACCTCACAAGACCTCCTTGCATGTCGCAGCACATTCAATTAATGCCCCCCAAGCTGGGAAATGCATTCTAGGCATGTGCTGGGAACACTTTTTGCATCTTATTTCCAACTCCCATTTCAAACGTTTTCTGCATCACAACATCAGAACGATCATTGTTTTCAGTCGGCTGGGGTTTCCAAAAGATTAATGTTTCGCCATTTGAGTTCTGTTTCTGCAGATGCATTTTGAAAAGGTAGCAGCTCTATCAATACACGCTTCACCCTCTTTAGATTAATTTTAAAAAATCAGAAATGGTGCTTCTTTGCCACAACTGGCTTGGTGCTGCAATACAGAAGACAGAACAAGACGTATCTGGAGAACGTAAGAGCCTTGCTGGATCGGATCTAGTCCTGCATCCTATTCAGAGAGTGGCCTACCAGACACCGATGAGAAATCCCAGGTAGGACTTGGAAGTGCAAAAGCAGCTCCTGCTCATGATCATTCAGACTAGATGGCCTGGGAGGCCCCTTCTGACTCGCTCTGTTTTCTATGAACGAATGGCAGGCAAAGGGGTGAGCACCCTTGGGAAGCCAACTATATAGATCTACCTTTCCCCCACTGCGGAGTCCAAGAGTCTAGAGGGTGCCCAGCTGAGAGAGGCTACCATAAGGGTTCAGGCTCCAAGCCACAATATTTACTGCTGCAATGACACACCAACTAGAGCCCAGAACAGCCAAAATGTGGGCAATGTAGGAGTTGGAACAGCAACGGTTAGATCTCCAGGTAACTGAGACTGAATATTTTGCACATGGGAATAACAAAATTGTTGACATCCTTCCAAAACAGAGAGAAAACCAGAATTTGGGACACCGTTTGTGACATCCTGAAGGCTAAAAGGGAAGGGGGAAAGACTACAAATGAGTTGCTTCTGCCTTCCTTTTCATCAAACTCAGGATATGACACTTGCTTCATTGTAAGCAGCCAAAATTCCAGTGCAGGCCAAGCAAGGCAAACGTGTGGCAGACAGTTGAAATATAAACAGTATTCACCAGGATAAATACTACCTTCCGACATTCTTTCACCTTAAAAGAAAAGGGCAGTACCTTTACAAAGGGCTACCACATCTGCATACCTTAGGATGTGGTGGACAGTTATGTTACAAAGGTCTCCCCTTGACAACCAAGAAAGCAAGCCCTCTGGCTTTCCTCATGGCCCTTCATTCTATTTAGTCTCCACTGCTTCTCGGATACCAACATACCAACCGCGGTGATGCAAGTAGGTGCCTTCCAGGTGTTTTTGGCTTCCATTCCTGCCAACCTCAGCCAAGATGTCCAATTGCCAGGAAAGCTAACCATTAGAAGAGCTGCTTTCCTGCGCCGTGCTTATCTTAACAGAAGTTCCTTTTATATGTTTTCAGACGCTGTCTCCCAGTGAACATTTCCTTGCCTTAGGGCTTCACCAAGTAAGCAATTAGAGCTGCCAGTATGTGAAACAGTTTTGATTGTGTAAACAAACCAAAGATGCAAGAAAGCCAACAAAGTCTTTGCTTACAGGCAGTGCATTATTTTATAATATCATGCTATCCAATATGCAAGAGAAGATTCCTAGAGAATTCGTTTCAGTGTTATATAAAGGAGAGGTTGACACAATGCTTGTGAGTGACCTTGGATGACTGAGCATTAGCTGTGGGGGTCTGAACACTGTTTTCCACCAAAAGATGTTTCTCTCTTTGATTAAAGCACCATAAACATTTTCTGCTTTATTATTACTATATTTACATCATTCCTGGTTTAGTCATGTAAGAAATCCAAAGTAAATCACATCATTTTCGTCTTCATTTTATTTTTAATGAACCTTGTGAGGTATCATTGAATCATAGAATAATGGAGTTGGGAGGGGCCAGAGGGCCATCAGGTCTAACTCCCTGCTCATTGCAAGACTCCCAGTTAAACCGTCCCTCTCAGAGGGCTGTCCAGTTACATCCTGAATGCTCCAGTGTGGGAGAGCAGGTCATTGCTACTACTGATATACTGCTCTTGCAGTCAGAGAGTTCTCCCTGATGTACAACCAGAACCTGGCTTCCTGCAAGTTGAGCCCATTATTCCATGTCCTTCACTCTGGGATGAGCGAAGAGAGATCCTGGCCTTCCTCTCTGTGACAGCTTTTCAAGTACTTGAAGAGTGCTATCACATCTCCCCTCAGTCTTATCTTCTTGAGGCTTAACATGCCCAGTTCTTTCCATCTCTCCTTGCTGGGCTTTCTTTCCAGTCCCTGGATCATCCTTGTTACCCTCCTCTGAAGCCTTTTCAACTTGTCTACATCTTCAGGTTAGGCTGAGAAAGCTTCCAGACCAAGTGGAGACTAGAACTCAGATCTCTAATACTATAACCATTACACCACACTGTTTCTCCCTTTCTGGTTTCTCATTCTGAGATAAACACCTCATTCAGAGACTTCTGGCCACATCTATCATGGCACACTTTTTGTCCCAAGAGAAACAGCTTCCTTGCATTTTTGGAAGCCTTTTATCGAAGTTGATTGCCTTTGCCAACGCTGGGCCTGTCATTCTGAGCTGGATCCAATCAAGTTTTTTTTATTAATTTTAATAACAGTGAAATTCAGAAACAATAAAAGCAAAGAATACAAATAAGAATTATGAAGAACCACCAAGGCTTCTTAAACAAATATTACACAGAATGTCATTTTAAAAAAATGCTGTAAATCAACAATTACTATCCTTTCTACTCAATCACATTTTTCTGCAGTTAATTAACATTAATTGCAGATTTTTCTAATCTCAAACATTTTTTCTGAAAAATTATCTCCCTTTTTAACCTGTATTTTCCCACTGTTATTATTCCCATTAAAAAGAAGTTGTGTGTAACATGATTTCTACTTATCTTTTTTTGGCTGGATATCTTTGTACATAATTAGTCACTCACCATTACTACATAGTCAACTGACTTATTTTTCCAGTCTTAAATTTCTTCTGCTTTCCATTTTAAAACAATTTTAACTCTAACCACAGTTATCATATACTTAAGTCATTCTATTCACCTTAAGTTACCTTATTATAACATCAAAGCATCAGTACAGAATTAATCTCTCTCTACCAATATTTTCAAGAATGCTATTCCATTTATATAACTCTTCTTACTATCATAGTGGAGAATTAGTTTAAATGTTAATCTTCAACAGGATTTTCAAAAATTCCACTCTGGACCCAATCATGCTGTTACACCAGCAGGATGGGAACAGGAGTAGGAGAGATTTCCACTCCCCCACGCCTCACAAATCTGCTCCGAAGCTTTGTATCTCTAGAGCAGATTTGCACATGGGTGGGCAAAGGACAGGGAAGCCCATGGCACAAGTGGATGTCCCATTACACAAGAAGACTTTTATCTGCACAGAGGTTCAATCCCTGTGTTTTGCTTCTACCATTCTGTTTACCCTGTCTGCAACTCATCTTGTTTGTGCAATGTTTACATGTTTATTTTTATTACTAGTCATTTGTTGCACTAGTTTCCTCAAACAGGAGGAAAAGTGGGATACAAAGGGCTTAAAATAAGTAGGCTACATCTCTTGAACTCTCTACATCATCTTCCGATAAAGATTTTCCAGAATTGTATGGAGAGCTGCCGCATACAGCATCAAAGACTAAATTCCCTCCAAAGCCCAGCGAATATCCACATCAGGTCTCATCCACTGCCTTCAAGTTCTCCACACACAGAAGGCTTTACCATCTGCTTACAATACTGTTGTTGTTAGTCATGAAGTCGTGTCTGACCCATCACTACCCCATGGACGACATTCCTCCAGGCCTTTCTGTCCTCCACCATCCCCCAGAGTCCACCTAAGCTCACGCCTACTGCTTCAGTGACCCCATCCAGCCACCTCATTCTCTGCCGTCCCTTTCTTCTTTTGCCATCTATTGTTCCCAGCATTAGGCTCTTCTCCAGGGAGTCCTTCCTTCTCATTAGCTGGCCAAAGTATTTGAGTTTCATCTTCAGGATCTGGCCTTCCAAAGAGCAGTCAGGGTTGATCTCCTCCAGGACTGACCGGTTTGATCGCCTTGTGGTCCAAGGGACTCGCAGGAGTCTCCTCCAGCACAATTCAAAGGCCTCAATCCTTCTGCGCTCAGCCTTCCTTATGGTCCAGCTTTCACAGCCATACATTGCAACTGGGAAAACCATAGCCTTGACTATACGCACTTTTGTTGGCAGGGTGATGTCTCTGCTTTTTAGTATGCTGTCTAAAACCCCATGGACAGTACCAAAAGGCTTACAATACTACTGTACATAAAATACCCCATCATTTTCTGTTTGTTCTCTGCCTGTTTTTTATAAAGGGAACTTTTTTATTTATCATATTTCCATAATACGCACCACCAGAAGCTCTCTGAACTACAATAGAACAGTAACATATGACAATTGTTAAATTTAAAACAAAATAAAACTGAAGTAGGAACCACAATCAAGGCCAGAACTGCTGCAAAGATCTAAACACACATAAATGTAATGTTTAAAACTGAAGGTTGAAAATGTCTAGGAAAAATTGTCTTCATCTGGTGCTGAAAAGACGATGATGTAGGTGACCAGGCAAGCCTGTCCAAAGATTGCATCCCACAGCCCAGGTGCCACCACCAAAAGGACCTCTCCTTAGTACTACCTGCCTTTCCTCATTTGGTCAGAGGCAGCTCCAGGGAGGTACACAGGAGCCAGTTCTTCCTACAGCACTACAAACTTAGAACCCCTGGACTCTGCCACTGAATTGGTCCCTATTAAGGGGTCCACGCTTTCCATCCTCCTTCCCACGATTCAAGCAAGAAGTGTTTGGGGAGCATTCCTACTACAGCACAGCAGGGCATTGTATACATCTTCTAGAACATTAGCGCTGAGTAAGCACTTCACCTTTTTTCACAATACCACCATCAGCTCCAGGTGTTCACATGATCACCAACCACTGCAAAGTGACTAATAAAAATGGAATCATGTCTAAGCAATGGCAGAATTTCTCCAAAATGAAGGAACAAACATCTATTTTATTATGATCACATGTGTAGCCTTTGCTCATTTTGCAAGCAACCCAAAGCAGTTTCTCTTCAGCTTGTCCTCCTCTTCAGCTTATAACCCTACGAGGCAGGCTAGGCTTAGACAGCCATTGTGGAGTAGTGGTCAGAATGGTGGAAGTCTGAAGGCCATGGAAGTCATGAGTGACTTGGGGGCCAGTCACTGACTCTCAGCACAACCTACGGTGCAGTCGTGAGAACAAAACGGAGAAGAGATGGAGAAAGATGCAGACCACCTTGGGTTCCTTGCAAAAGGAAAAGAGGTAATGTATAAATATAGTGCAAGAATATCTGGTCCAAAGTCTGACCAAGCCAGGGACTAGAACTTGAACCTGGATTTCCCGAGTCCAAGTCCAACATTTCACCACACTGCCTCTCCCATCTTCCCCTTTCTGGTTCAGCAACCCTAGGCACAGCAGATCCACCCTGGGACCACCACAGAACCCAAAGAGTCAGTTTGGAGTGCGGCACCCCCCTCTTCCTGCAGGCTGCTGTGGATTCTGAGCATGCAGAAGCCACCCGGCAGACTTCCAAAATTATTGGAATTCGATTCTGAGCGTGCAGAAGGAGCACCAAAGAGGCTGTGTGCAGGCAGACTTCCAAAATTACCTCACTGAATGTGGGTTGTCACAACATCTGCATCCAGTCTCTTAAACCCCCAGCAGCCACCCTCCCTGCCTGGGTTTTGCACAGGGCCAGGATAATTCGGAACCTCAGCCAATAACCTCATCCCAGCAAGCCACTTTCGCTTATGAATCACCCTCGTGCCATGCAAGTGGCTTGGGGTGGTTCCATCATCCAATTTTCTGCCTCCCAAAACCTGATTTTAATAATATCTAAACTGATGAAGACATCTGGAGAGCTCAATACCTTGCATATGTTTTGCAGTTTTTTGATTGATCCAATAAATGTACTCCTCTGAGAGAAGAAGCAAAAGAGATGAAGGGGGGCAGAAGGGCAGAAAAGAAAGTTTCCTCTAGGTTTCTATTGATACTGAAAACTGTCTGTTCAAAGAAATTGTTCAGTATATTGGGATTCAGACCACTCCCTGTCTTGTATGCAAATCTTTGGTCAGTTTACGCAGCCTTTTAGATTAGCCATACCTCCCAAGGCAGCCATTTTGTGGCAGTGCCCACAACCGTTTCTCAGATTGCCAAATGAGTGCACAGGACCAAAAAGGCTGGCTTGCCTTTGTACGACATTACTGAGGAATGTTGTCCATGGGGTCGCGATGGGTCAGACACGACTTTGCGACTAACAACAACAACTATGGATTTTGGAATAATACCAACCTGTGTTCGTGAATCTGAGCATATTTGGGGGGTGAACCCACAGAGTTCTCTGCTAGCCAGAGCATTTGCAAAGTAGCTTCACGAAGGGAAGTTACACGAAGCTCTTGCCTGCAGATTCATCGCTCGGAGGCAGCACAAAAGGACCTGCGGGCAGACCTTGTTCCACCTGCTTGGATCTGTCCCCAGAAGCTTAATAACTGGGCCAAGTCAACAGGAGAGGGGAACTGTCATGGTGATTAACGTTGGATTCCCTCTGGCTCCACACTCAACACTGCCATGACCACATGAAAGGTGTCATCAGAAACCTGACGATTTCCCCAGTGGAAAGAATTTCCTCTGCCTCCTGAAGCCCACTCCCCACAATACACCTCCATGCTTCCCTGGAGCATTCTGAGACCCTCTAGAGAAGATCTGGGGGCAGCAAGGAAGGCTGCTGAGAGGACCAAGAAGTTCTATCAGGCAAGAGGGCAGCCATTTGTACAACACTGGATCCAAGCCCAGGTCTACAGCCAAGAACCTTGGCTGAAACGAACAGTAAGTCATGAATAAGTAATTCCCATGTTTGCCAAGGTCTGTTGCCTCATGGCGCCCAGAATGCTCCTCAGAATCAGTTCCAGTATCAGGGCCGGCTGCAGGCATGGGAGAGATCCTGGCAAAGGGTCCACAGATGGATCCCATCCTCCAGCAACAAGTCCTAGTGGGCTTATTTGACTGCAGCAGCAACGGATCAAGCAGTGCTGGGCAGCTGCAGCTAGCTTCCCGTTTAATTTCCCACAATGCCTAGGACTGACAATAGGCATGGGGAATTCTGGGAAATCAAAAGAATGGGTAGAGCAAGCAGCCTGGCACTGCCTGAAGTGCCAGGACAGGAAGACAAGGGAGGCCCAGCAGTGAGCTGTCAGCACCAAGCCACGGGGAGCAGGTGTCTTCCGCTGGAATACCAGGGCCAGGTTTGACAGAGATGGAAGAAGAGCTAAAGCTTAGGCTGGACATTTGGTGAGACGCAGAAGGACCAAAAACAAAGGCAGTCAAAACAGAGTCAGGACAGAACGAAGAGAAAAAGAGTCAGGGCAGAGTGAAGATGCTGCAGGACCGTAATCAGATGCTGAGTGAGAAACATAAAGCAGAAACCATGAAGACACACATTGCAGAGCTCCTGCTGAAAAGGACTGGGGAGCCTCTCGAAGGCCTGCTGTGATTCCCTGCTTCTTTGCATGATTGCACTGGCCCTAATTCTGTAAGCACTTACAGGTCCAGTGCTAATCCTGCAAGTACTCTTTTCTGTATGAGGGCACCCAGAGGAGCTGCTCACTCTGCAGATCCTGACACGCGCCTGGTCAGTGTCCCACTGCATCCAAAGGGCAGGCTACTGCCAAAACAGCAGCATCAAGGGGGCTGGCTAGAACACCCTTTGAAGTCTGGCACTGGAAAGTGAGACTGAAAGAGGACTATTGGAAAGATTCCAGTTGGACAAAAGTTGAGGGTTTCCTCCATCATATCCAAGAAGTGTAGAAAGAAAAGGAGATAACATAGAAGCCTGCATCATACAACAACCCATCCTGGCAAAAAGTCACAGTGGGAGAACCTGGTTGCAAATTACCCACCCTGAGTTTGACAAACGATCAGGCTCTTCTTCGTACTTCATTCTCTCCCCCTTCCTTCCTCCAGGTGGTATCACCAGGGGAGACCCCAGGAAGGCGCAAGTCTCCACTCTCTGACAGCTACAACCATGAAGCTATCAAAGAGTCCCCGGTGCACAAACGGCATTTGTGCCCTGAAGCCCACTAAGGGCAACTTCTGCTCCTGACTGGGGCAACACGGCCTTGCAGCAGGCAGCCCCTTGCAATTCACCCCAGCCGAGGCTGGAAGTTGCCCCCACTGCACGCCAATCCCGTCTGTCACAAAGAAAAATCTTTAAAACCTTCTCTGCCCCCCTGTGTCATGTGTGCGCACTCTGGTGGGATTCCCAGGCACACATGAGAAGCGGATTGTTTTGGTAGGACTGACAGGACGGGAGGGGGGAGATTTGGCACTAGGGAGTCTCTTGGATGGGGAACACCAGCCTCGGGGGCCCGCAGGCTGGCCCATTAGGGGACCAGAGCGCAGGACGCAGGTGTGCCCAACTCCACAGCACCCCTTCTTCCCGAGACAGGCCCCAAAGGGTTCATAAGCAAAGCTCTGGGTAAAGGGGGCAGAGAGGGGTCAACACATCTCTTGTGCATGCTCAGAGGCTTGTGAATGCTTAGATTTCCTGTGCAGAATAAAGATGCTTACAAGAAGTGCTGGAGAAACTGTCCTGCTTGGGAGGGAACACCTGGCACATGACACCTTGCGCAAACAAGACTCATGCTTTGACACACAGCCTGAAGGACATGCGAGCTTTCCTGACCTCTGCTTCATCCTGCCACCTAGTGCTCAAGGCAGCAGCGCGGAGCAGAGTCTTGAGCAGGAGACAGGAGTGCCTGCCCTGTTCCTCAGTGCTGCCCTGAGCACTGGCAGTGGCGCAGAGCAGAAATGTCCACCCCACCTGTGGCTTGAGAAGCGCACTGGGACCGATCGGGAAAGTCTCCGCCAGCCACCTCCAACGGCGACTGCAGAGCTTTGGTGCAGCTGGCAATGACACACCCTCCGGAGCCACTCGGAAAGAGCAGCAAGAGAATTTTGCTGCTCTCCGCAAGTGGCCCACTGGCTGCAGGATCTCACCCACAGCGGGTCATGCTGCCCCTGTTTGGATGACATGGCAAGACACTGTGTGGCAATAACCCCGGTACGGGGATCCTTGTTGGAGAAAACAAGCCAACCGTGGTGAACTGCTTCCTGTTCACATGACCCAACAACCCAGCTATGTTATAACAAGCCATTGTGGGTGGTTGTGTTGTCCAAACCAAGTTAATAATAATAATTCAGAACACAGAAACATAGAAAAAGAGCGAGTCAGAAGGGGTCTCCTGGACCATCTAGTATGACCCTCAGCTCCAGCCGACTTTAAAACAAGGGCATCTGTTCATGCACTTCCTGAGTCTTTCCCACAAGCTTGTTTTGGAAGCCAGATGGACTGCAAGGACCAGATCAGCAGCAGGCGTACACCTTGGCATTACCAAGAACCCCTGGAGTATGGAAGGGGCCTCCAGGGGAGGTGGTTGAGGCCCCATCGGTGAGGGTGTTCAAGGATAGGCTGGACAGGCACATGGTGGGCATGTCGTGAGTGGAACCAGGGGTCAGACTAGATGGTCCGGGAGCCCCTTCTGACTCACTCAGTTTCTATGTTTCTAGGTTTCTACTTATGGGAGAAAAGAAGCTCAGATTTCCAACCACCTCCACTTTTTGGCAATGGGGGCACTTTCCTTTGCCACCCAACATGATCCCTCAACAGCTACAAGCTGGTTTTATCACCCTGTGTCTGCATTATATATGTTTTGTAATAAAAATCCTCCCAGGTTTCATACTGAGAGAAATATTATTTATTTCTGTGAAGAGAGCAAGCGAGACAGCACCGAGACAACGTGCCTAAAAGCAGGCCAAAAACACTTCCTTCGTCACACCGGTGCCCTTCAAGAGTTTTGGACTACAACTGCCAGCATTCTTAATTATTGGCCATGCTGGCTGGGGCTGATGAGAGGTGTAGTTCAACCCTTCTGGAGGGCAAAGGAACATGGAAGGCTGCCATAAATATTCCCTCTGCATTGTCAGTACCCGCAATGCATCCCCTTTCCCTTCCACAGAATGTTTGCACTGCTTTATTTTTCAGAGCACGGACAAGGGAAGCTTGTCTCCTCCTGGGAACTACCCACCGCAGCCCGATGAAGTAATGATCACCTTTCAGAGAGTGTTGGAAGAAAGCACACTCAGCAGGAAAGGAGAGAGGAAATCAGAGCTGGAAGGAACCCAACACAGCCACGGAAGGTGTCACAGAATTTCCACAAGGGGATTTCTATGACAGCAAGGAAAAAAAATAAGGAAGAATATCTCTGCATTTGCAGAAAAGGCTAAAAGTTCTCTGGAGAGATGCTGCTGCTGTATTTGCTCAAGAAGAGTAAAGCATGTTCTTCGCGTGTAAAAGGTTCCCGGGTCAGTCCAGAGCACCTCCAAAAAGATCTCAGCCCCAGGGAAGATATGTGACTGAGTCCTAGGAAGCAGCTACCAGTCAGAGCACAGCAGCCTTCTCCAACGGGTGCACTCCAAATCGGCTCTCCTGCAAGTGATACTAAATCAGGGGCAGTGACCACAACTGAGGAGCAGGTACTCCAGATCCAAAAGGATCTGGACAGACTATGGAAGTGGGCAGGAGACAACAGGATGGCGTTCAATGTGGATAAGTGCAAGGTCTTGCACTTGGGGCATAGGTGTAGGTGCAATGAGTACAGGTTAGGGGACAAGTGGCTGGAGAGCGGCACTTGTGAAAGGGACCTCGGGGTGCTGGTTGACTGCAGGCTAAACATGAGTCAGCAGTGTGATGCGGTGGTCAAGAGGGCGAACGCCACCCTTGATTGCATAGCCAGAAGTGTGGCTTCTAGATCAAGAGAGGTATTACTATCACTCTACACCACTCTGGTGTGCCCGCAACTGGAGTATTGTGCTCAGTTCTGGGCCCCTCATTACAGGAAGAACATAGCCAGGTTAGAGTCAGCGCAGCGTAGGGCCACAAGGATGGTGGCCAGATTGCAGAGAAAGCCATATGAGGCGAGACTGAGGGAGCTGGGTCTTTTCAGCCTGAAGAGGAGACTCCAAGGGGATCTGTTGGCAACATACAGGTATGTGGGGGGGGGGGTATCACACAGAGGTGGGTAGAGACCTATTCTCCCCTGCAACGGAGGGCAGAACGTGTGCCAAAGGAGCCAAGCTCAGGGAGCCAAGGTTCCATTTGGATGCCAGGAAGTACTTCCTGGAAGTTAGGACCCCAAGGGTATGGAGTGGGCTTCCACAGGAGGTGGTAGGAGCCCCACTGGTGAGGGTGTTCAAGGATAGGCTGGACAGGCACGTGGTGGGCATGTCGTGAGCAAAGCCAGGCGTCAGGCTAGATGGCCCAGGAGGCCCCTTCTGACTCCCTCTGCTTCCATGTTTCTAAATGCATTTGGGTGCTGGCTGGCAATGAAAGGGACTGCGCTCTAACACACCTGCAGACCTCCAAGTTGAGTAATGGTCTGGATAGAAGCAACAATGGCAGCAGATAGGCAGGGGGAGGGACTGTGCCATCTAGCACCCTTGGCGTTACTCTTGAGAAGACCCACTGTCTCAAGTCCTCCGCTTGCAATATCACCACCGGCAAGCAACTGAGACTACTGTGCCAGCCCCACAACCTGGAGTGTGGCATCACCAGCACCAGGCTGGTCTATAAAAACTACTATCACCTGGTAGAGTCCCAGTAGTTTGTTGTGTAGGAGTGACTGCCTCTCCTTTTTCTCACTCTTGATTAACCTGCCACACCTGGCCTCCCACCGCATGAAGGGGATTCAAGGGATGACCCGTCTTTGTATTTTTTGCAAATGCTGCACTGACTGCCTGTGCCACGTTTTTCACTGCTGTTCCAAGCTGAGGGAGGGATTTGTCTCTCTCAATGTTACATCCAAACAGTTTATTATGTCTGCTGCAGCAGGTGTGTGTATTTTTGCTTAAAATCTGGGCTGTGTGTGTTTGTTTAATGCACTGTTTGCATGTATTCAATTAGCATTTGTCGACTGACTTGGTGCTTAAGTTCTGAACTGAAAGTCTGTAGGCTTATTGTGTGTTTCTGTACTTTCATATTATCTATGTGAAAACTTTTTCTTATTCGTGAAGCTAAGTTTTCATAATGCTTACTATTTGATATTTTATTTAGTACTAATGCACTCTGTATGAGGATGCAGTCAGTCACTTTGGGCTTCCTCTTTGGAAAAGCAGATGACTAATAAATGATATTGACCTATGAACTGACCACAGCCCAAGTCATGGGTGAGAAGAGAGGAGAAGGATTTCCTTTACCAGGGCCTGGGCAAACACGCCCAAGCTAGTGGTTTATTATTTAATTTTGATTATTTCGATTTATATCCTGCCTTTTTCCTACAAAGGGCTCAAGGCAGCTTACATCATTCCCCTCCTCCATCTTATCCCCACAACAACAACCCTGTGAGGAATGCTGGGCTGAGAGTCTGTGACTGGCCCAAAGTCACCCAGCTGGCTCCATGGCTGAGCGGGGAGTAGAACCCGGATCCTCTGAGCCCCAGCCCCATGCTCTTAACCACCACACCACACTGGCTCACACTGGTTGATATCTTCATCCCCAGCAAAGGGTTCAAAAATTCCAACATTAATAGGATATTTTCATTAGGACCGACTGAAAGGTATCAGGAAGTTGTGAACAAAATTAGCAATCACAAAGAAGGTGTTTGGGACCATGGTAGAAAAGCCCCAGTGTGGACCATAGTACCATTTCAGAACTAGAGAAAAGTAGGAACTTTTCTTTTATAACACAGGAGACCACACAGTTGGGATCCGTGCAAGCTTGGCAGAAGAGCCATGTGCCAATCTTGTATTTTTCCCTGCCCAAAACACTACCTTGTATAAGAACAGAAGAACCATCCTTAACCAGATCATTCATTCAGCATAGGAGTTGTCCTATTCCCAGAACTCTGAAGGCAATGCATGTGAAAATACAAGAAAAGCGATGAGAAGACACAATAAGACACAATTCTTGCTGCTTTAAATCATGTCCCAGATGTTTAAAAGCAGCAAGAATTTAAAGAAATGTTGAAAGAGATAAATAGCCAAGTAAGTAAAAAAAATACTATTTTAAAACATAGTATTAAATAAAACAAAACAATCAGTGATTGAAACAAGCTTTAAAGCCTGGGAGAGTAAGAAGGTATTTGCTTAGTGCCAAAAAGATTATGGCAGCCACTCAGATTTTTTTAGGGAGGAAATTCTGCCATGTGGGAGCCAACACAGAAAAGGCCTTCTGGCTACTGGTCTCAGAAAGCAGAGACTCTCAGAGGAGCAAAGAGCTGGCCTCTGCCCCTCCCAACCCTTTTTCCTTTTCCTTTCCCAGCAAAGCAAGAGGAAAGGCTCTCACGGCAAGTGAACCAACTCAGGCAAGTGAACCAACTCACTCGTGGTTCTTAATTGGCTAGCAACCAAATTTGTTTGTTGTGGAGTCTGACTCATGATCAGAGACTGTGAGTCAACTCCAGAACAAGCAGGCCGCTTGTCAAGAGCAGAAAAACTCTCTTGCCATGCTTGGCGAGCGCCGCCTGAGCAAGCACGACTGACAGCCGCCCCAGGGCGCCCTGCTGGCTGTGAGGGGCTTCCCCCGCTCCCTACCTGCTTGTGAGTGGCAGAGAAGCCACTGCTGGCCCAGTGCGCACCACTGCCAGCTGCCCCCAAAGTGGCAGCTTCCCCGGTCGCTGCTGCATGCAACGGCAGCAGGGTGGAGCAGAGCAGCCGTGCTTGCCACGGGTTCAAGAGGAGCCCTCTTGGGCGGGCAGCACGAAAGTGCTATCCGTTCCACGCCACTGCCCTGTGCTGGGGGCAGCAGCACAGAGAGGAGCCGCCACCGGCTTGAGAGCTCCCCTTCTGAGCTGGCAACACAGGAGAGCGCTCTGCTTCGCGGCTGCAGCGGCACTTTGGGGGGACGGTCAGAGGCTTCCCCGAGGCAGTGATGCTACGCAGAGCCATTGCCAGGGCTGCTGCCTGGAGAGGTCGTCCCCACTCTGAGCCACCAGTCTGACGCAGGCAGCAGCACAGGGCAGAGCAGCGAGACAGCCGGTCCAGCCCCGGATTCCCACTCCACACCGCGGCACACCGCTCCAGCCAGCTCGACAGCTCCACTGCTCCCATCGCTCTGAATGCGGTAGGAGGAACCTCAGTGCTCCAGCCCGGTCCCCTGGGATTCCCACTGGAGGCAGAAGCAGGTGGGCCACACCATGGGCCCTCCAGCGGGCAAGGGTGGGTTGTGCTGTCCTGTGAACATTTCCTGGAGCTGGATCTCAGCGAGATGTCCTCCGGCAGAAAAAGTGGGGTGCAAGGGTGGGGTTATTTGCCAAGCGGATGTGTAGCCCCACAGGTAACTTTGTCAGCAGCTGAACAAAAGTACAGCCAAGACTGAAGCGTTCTGGTACCTGGAGTCACCACTTAAGCTCATCCTCTCAAAAAACCCTCAAGGATCTGAGGTTTTTCTGGAACAATCAAAGGCAAAGTCCATCAGCCACACAAGGAGAGCCAATACCAAGCCATTAGCCGGGCTGTTCTGAAGAGGTTTAGCTTAACTAGGGACAGTCAAAGCTCTGAGGAGCCAAGCCTAGGAATCTGATGGCTTCCCTTCCCAAGAGCAGTTTTCTCACACTTAATCTTAACCTTAATCCTAGAGTTTGTATTCTGGAGTATCCCACTGCCATTAGAGGCAGGAGATCACCTCAAAAGCAATCACTCTCCCTGCAACTTGCTTAAAATACTAATAAGATCCATTCGCATGCTGCCAGAAGTAGTAATAAGCATTTCCTTTAAAATAAAGTCTATGGAGTACACCTGCGTACACCTGGCACCACATAACCCCAAAACTATCCCAGTACTTCCAAATTTAGCAAGTGGGGGGGAGGGATGATGGGTGAAATGCCTTCACATAGGAGACTTGTCCTGCATCCAAGTCAATACCTGCCCACATCTGCACCAAAAAAAATCCAGTGAAATAATAAAAAGAAACACTCCATCAGTTTCTGCTAAACATTCTCCTAAAGTCGGTTACGTTCACAAGTTCCCAAGATTCACTCTAGCAGGTACTTCTTCTAAGCAGCACAAATGCCTAGCATTCTATTTGACTGGGACAGAGCTAACAGCTTGGAAGAGACTGATAAAAATGTCTATAGAAACCTGCAGCAATTGCCATCTTAATCTCTTAATGAGCCCACCCTGGAGGCTAATGCAATGTTTAACAGGCCTTGCTTTTAGGAAGAGCTTCCCAACACTCACTTAAAATGAGAAAGGGGGGCAGGGGGAGAACAAGCAAGCAAAATAATTAAGGTTGCAATCAGATGCAGCTTTAACCAGAAAGACCTGTAACTCCATGCTGCAAGTTATAGGACTGTTTTCTGCCTACCCATGCATGGGGTTGCATCCTACATGCCTTCAATCCAGGCTAAGTTTGGCAGAATAAATCCAAAATATAACAAACACAGAGAAATTGTCCTTTTCCTTTCATTTACCACATTTTCATCCACACAAGCAAGGTGGTTCAACTGCAGAAATCATCATGAAATCCTTGGATAAAAGAATGAGGCATTGTTGCACCGAATCCCCATTACAGTTTGTTAGAATACTGGATGCTCAGGGCTCAATCTTATGCATGTGCAGACCGGGAAAAAAGTCCTACAACTCCCAGCATGCCCTAGGCAGCAGGACTGGCCAGGGCATGCTGGGAATTGTAGGGCTTTTTCCTTACCCACACCCACATAGGATTGCAACCTATTAATGCATAGGTTGTAAGTGCAGGACTCTGATGACACGAGAAAGCATGCAGCAGAAGGCTGCCATAGTCATTATTTCCCTGCATTCTACATAATTTATTTTATTTTATTTTTATTCTATTAAAACATTTGTGTTACCATGGTCAATAGTATGTGCATACTAGGTCAATGCCAGCTCCAAGTCTTGGAGGGCATTGGCTCAAGACACCATCCATTAGACCCCCTCCCAATGGCTCAAGACACCATCCATGAGACCCCCTCCCAATGGCTCAAGACACCATCCATGAGACCCCCCCCCAATGGCTCAAGACACCAGCCATGAGACCCCCCCAAGGGCTCAAGACACCAGCCATGAGACCCTCCCAAGGGCTCAAGACACCAGCCATGAGACCCCGCCCCCCATGAAGCTTCCTTCTCACTGCCATTGTCATCAGCTGCCACTGATGTGAGACATTCCAAAGGAACATCTCCAAGCTGGAAGGACGGGCATCGGAATGGCAAATGCTGCTCAATGTAAGCAAGTGTAAGGTAATGCATTTGGGGCACCACCACCCCAAATTCAAGTACAGGGTGATGGGACCTGAGTTAGCAGAGTGAGAAAGGGATCTTGGAGCAGCGGAAGGCAGCTTGATGAAAACGTCGGCCCAGTGCACAGCGGCTGCGAAAAAGGCAAACTCCACGCTAGGCAACGGAACAGAGAATAGAACTACTGAGATCTTGCTTCACCTGTACAAATCCTTGGTATGCTCACGCTTAGAATACTTTCTTCCGTTCTGGCTGTCTCACCTGAAAAAGGGCGTTGTTGAAAAGGTAGAGATAAAGGCAATGAAAATGATGGGCAGGGTGGGGGGGGGGGACACTGGAGAAGCTCCACCATGAGGCATCGTCACAATAGCTGGGAGTGTTTAGCTTAGAAAAAGAGTGAGAAAGGGGAGACATGATGCAGGGGTTTGAACTAATACGCAGTGGGGAGAGGGAGACATTTTTCCAAGGGCGAAGCTGACTAGTGGGAGGTTTAGGGCAGATCACAGAAAGTACTTCTTAGTGTGCAGTTAAACTATGGAATCTGCTGCCATGGGAAGTGGTGATGGCTGCCAATCTGGATGGCTTTAAAAGGGACCTGGACAGATTCATGAGGAAGGAGGCTACCTGTGACTACAGCCTTCTCTGGCACAACACCAGCAACATCTGGGCAGTGGCAGGTGAACAAGCAAGCTACAGCTGTGAGGTGAACCAATCCAGGGTCCTGGTACCAGTTGGGCCCTTGGCTGGAGCCTGGGCAAGCCTACCTTGGACATATACTCTTCACTGGGCTAACAAAAGGGGGTATTTCAATCATGCAATTGAGGGGAAATTCTCCAGTTTCCAAAATGTCAAACAATCGTTCAATTCAGGGTTGATTCCAAAGGTCAGTTCTCTATCCTAACTAAAAGTAACCTAGAATAACTGGTTCTCCACCAAGTGGATTAACCTTGACAAAGTTATAAAAGAAAGAAGTTTGTGCTGTTTTTGCATGCATGCAAAAAGGGTGAAGAGCCGCCATGCAGAAACCCAACTGCCCTCAGCTAAACTCAAGACTGAACACTTGAATCAGGCATTTCTTTTGCAGACAGCTGGTATGGCAGAATAATGCATTCAGGAAGGATCTTAACGCACTACCAGCCGAATCCGGAGCATCACAGGGACACTGATGGACTCATTTGTGGTGCATGGTAAAAAAATCCATTCTGCATGGCTGCCTTTCTTACTCCAAGGCAGCTATGTACTCAGGGATCAGCTCTGTTCCCACGTCACACCAATCGAGACTTGTTGGAGGGGGAGGACTGGAAAAATGTTTACATTTTTAATTTATGATTATAATTATTTAATTTATTGTTGTAAGCCGCCCCGAGGCTTCGGCGAATGGGGCGGCATAAAAATGTTTTAATAATAAATAAATAAATGAGGGTCCAAGGGGACACCGAGATGGGAGAAGTGGAGGAGCGCATCTCAAGACCACCCACTCAAGGTGTTCAGGCAGACTCGGGAAGAGCCAGGATTGACAGCTGTCGGACAGGGGTGTGGGTCAGCAGCTCCAGGAGCCAGACAAGGCTAATACAGTTGCTGACCCCATAACCTGACATTAGGAGAAAAGGGCTACCCAGCTGGAGGGCTGACCTTCAGAGAAGAGGCTAGTCCTCCTTCAAGGGGCCGTCCCAGAGGGATGGGGTCCAGACTTACTCAAGGAAGGGTTCTCGGAAGTAGTTGCTGGATTGGATTCAGTGAACTACTCTGTGTATGCTCAGAGGCTCATTCTTCGTTGTTTAGGCTTACTGGAAGTACACTGGAGAATAAAGAGCTTTTTGCCAAAGAACGGTCTGTTGTTTTGGAAGTGCAAAGGGGGAATCCTAGCTCAGGACAGGGACTCACAGATGATCCTCACGGGAGTTTGCTAAAGCCACTATGCAAAAGGCCCTGTTCCTATCCAACACTGGCCCCGTTTTGGGGAAAGTGTGGAACAGGGACCTTCCCCAGCGGACTAGACTTGGTGAAAATGCCTAACTAGACACACACAATTGAGGAACCCACATATCACCTTTTAAAGACAGGCAGAGAGCTTTCCGGATAATTACGAAAACGCAGCACAACACAAGACCCCTTTTTGTCCTTTTTGGAAGCAAAATAGTTCCGCCTTGATAGGATGGTGCAAGCCACTAGGCAGGTGTCCCTTGTGTTCCTTCCAGAGAAGATGCCCAGAGGCAAGCCTGTGGATATCATGCAACAGGAACTGACAGACAGCCAGAAATCAAGTTTATCACAGAAGCCGCCTCCGATGTTCGTAGCACTGAAGAAAGCCCTGCTTTCACGCAAGGTGGCGAACAGATCTTAGATCCCTCTCATCATAAAACAAGCATTTGGCCACGCAGTTCCTCTCTGAATAATATTCCTGCAATCACAGAGGACCGGATCAAGTTCCAGTGTGTGATCTTTTGTGCACACTATCACACAGGACAATCCTCAAGAACCTCACTGGTTTTCCCTTTCCTACGGACACTCGGTTACTGCACATACTTGGGTCACACCAGCCTGCTCATGTTTCGCTTTGTGGTTTAAACTTTTCCAAGCTTCAAGAGGTTCTCCCAAGCATGCCAATTCCTCCATCTCGTTTCTCCAATGCCAGCTTCGGCTCCAATTCTGTTGGCCCTCACCACTGATTCAGCCATTACTGGGAGTGATAGATTAAATGTCATAAAACTCAAGCTTATTCTGAAGTAGTCCAACTAACAAAAGTCCACTGAAAAGTCTTTGAAGATCAGTATACTTTCCTAAAATCCCAACAAAAGTATAAAAACAGAAGAAACATCTTTTGTAAACTGCATATCTTGTTGGTGTCTCCTACTTACAGTAACCCCACGAATGAATGCCTTCCAGATGGCCTGTCCTTTACAGCCCTGCTCAGCTATCATAACATTGCATTTCTACAGACATATAAATATACATAGTTATGTTTGTGCAGCAGATTGGAAGGAACTATTCCCTGCTATACCAGGAAAACATGTAAGAAATTTCTATTGGTGAAATATGATGCAAACTTGCAAGTTATACAACACTCTTGTTTAGACATGATGCTAGTGAGTCATGAAGGTTCTATGTTTGTGAACCATTATACATTATGGTCTCTCATTACAAATTCCTGGGTTAGCTGTAATCCAGAAAGCAAAACATTTTATTAGCTTGCATTATTTCATGAGATAGGTTCATGAGAAGGTTCATGAGAAGAAACAGCATTGGTAAAAACGGTCTGTAATGGGGGGAGGGGGAGCTACTCTAATGTTTAGGAAGACAGTGAAATGGTCAATATACACAATGGAATACAGATTGTACCGAACAAAGTTGCCAATTTTTTTTACACTGACTCTGCATTCTGTCTAATTCTTCCCTGACGGACAAACGTCAGACCTAGGAGCAAGGCAGGATGGTAATTCATGTCTACACTGGAGGCAGACATCTACACTTTTCTAAAAACTCCTCCTCAAGTTAAAGCCATGTCTGATCAGGAGAAAAACAGACAACTTAACTCCTCTGTTGAGCAGGTGTATTTTATTATTTTATGTATGAAATGTGCGTTTGTTCACATGAAGAGCCATGTCCCTGTTTTAAAAAGCCGAGGGAGTGATGGGGAAAGCAATCCTAATTGTTCTTTGCAAGACAACCAGCTTCAGGTGACTTAATTTCCCTTTCTTGCTTATGGCACACAAATCACAACTCTACAGTGGGTTGTTTCATCCACGTTCGACCCGTCCCTTATAAATAGCAGATGAAGTCACTAACTACAGGTCTCCCAGGAAGTTCATGAACTCACCTGCCCCACCCAGCCCGAAAGTTTCGGCCTAATTCAGGAAGCAAGGGACTGTCGACCAATTTCCCTACGCAATCAAACTGGCTGGCAAGTGGAACAAACCCCAGCTGTTCTTGCTTCATTAAGAAGTGAGCAAACAGGAGACTTAATTACACTAACAGACCACCAAACCCAGCCAACTGTCTGTTTGCTACCACTGCCAACCCAACTCTCTGCCCAATAGCTGAGTCCAACTGTGGCAAGCCAAACCAACAAAAGAACCACAACCAAAGGCTACGTTTTCTCTGCAAAAGTCCTGCCAATAGCTGGCTCTAAGCTTGCTGCCTCTCTTTCATGGCGAGGACCCCTGCCTTTGCAACAGCCTGACCCACAGGGAAAAAAAGTTTTGTTTCCAGTCGTTACCACTGATCTCCACAGCAGAAAGAGTTCATCTGTTGAATTTCTGCCTGCTCTGATGCTAACAAAATTACAGCCCAGGAGCTCTAAAAGTTGGCCACTGTACATGTGAGCATCGATGCTATATGGATGGTTTTTGGACGGAAGTATCACTGGCGAGGAATGCACATGCTCTGCCATAAACAGTGTTTGAGAACATGCAATGTTTTCATTTCCTTATAGGCGTGCTATTTGGCAGGTTTGGACTCTACATGTCATGGTCTTAGATACTCCCCAGCTTCAGACTTTAACACACATTCATTCACTTTCTTAAAAATGGAGTAAGATAGCCCTGCTATGGAGCTTTGGACTTGGGAACCTAATTTTCCACTCAGTCATCACAAGAGATATCTGAAGCAGTGAGCTACTCCTTACTCAGCAGATTCCAGAAGGCTGCCCGACACAGTTAAATCAATGAGGACTAGAATCTCCGAAACACTTATTAAGGAACAATGAGTACAGGAGGGCCTGTTTCATGGTAAAGCGTGAATAAGATAGCACTGCAAGAATCCAGTAGCATTGTGTAGATGAGTAACAAAGGACGAGAATCCACTTGATCAGATGCATACACAAAATGTTCTCAGGCGTACATACACAAATATCCATACAGACGGAGACCAAGGATGGAAACTGTGAGCAGCAGGGCCAAAGGAAATCTACTCAAGGGTTGAGTTTGGGTCAGAAGTGTGTTGCTGAAACATGGGTGGTTATGTTGTCTGAATCCAGTCACACTAAAGACCCCCAGTCTGTCAACCCTGAAGAATTCAAAGTTCACAGCTGAAAAACAAACCTTCCTCTTCCTGGGTTCATGGTTAACAAACCATGGTTTCGTAGTATGGCTGGGTTCAGACAACACAGTCACCCAGGTTTCAACAACACTCCATACTCAACATATACTAAACCCTAGTGTGGGAGTTATCATGTAGTCTGAACCAAGTCCATGGAAAACAAGAGGTAGATTCCCTGACATTTCTATGCAAAGCTCAAATACATGCAAGACAAACACAGCGCTTGAACCCAGTACAAGGCAAAAGCCATCCTTCTTGTTGTGCTATGCAGCAGAACGTATGGAACCCTGGTCTGGATTTTAAATCAAATGCAATTGGGCTTTATGTATCTGCCACATGAAAATGAAATGTTACGCATCTAGTCCACAATAAGCCTTTAGGACCCACCTACATCTCTGTTGAGAATTCCACAACTGTAAGTCTGAACATAATTTATTTTCTGCAAGGAGGGGGAGGAATTTCTACGGGGGAGGCATGGCTCAGAGTAAGGGCCAAAGCTTTCCCTCTCCACCAGCTTGGAGGAGTCCAGAAGAGAAAGGGAGAGAGCAACTTTCTGAAGAAAGCTATGTCAGGAGCTGCACCCATGCTAGGACAGCCGTTCCAGGCCATCCAGTTAAGGCTGCATAGAGTGGGGCCAATACTTGCTACGCCTTCCCAGTGGCCTGCCGTCCAGACACGAAGAGGGAAGGCCTGATGAGGGGTGGCGGAAAGTCAGTAAGCACGTAGGCTGTGACTTCTCCCCTGCCACCATTGCATGGGCCATGGTGAGAGGCCGGTGAACAAGCAGGAGGAGAGGAAGTTCAGAGACCTCTTGGGCCTGAGTCTGCCTAGCCCTGATGCCTGCCTTGAACAAAGGCGAAGTTCTTTATAGAGCTCGTTCTGCAATTAAGAACCCCAAAGTCCCCAGTCCCATGAGACATCCGTGCATAGAGTGGGATGCCCTTCCAAACCTTTCCCCCAACCACCACCTGTAGACAGCCGGGGCATGCGGCTAACAAGGGCACGAGACCGGCAGGTGGGATTTTGCTCCTGTGCACTACTCAAGATTAATGACATGGTCTGGAACACCCAGAGAACCTTTCCTCTGGCCCGTCATTTCTCCCACTGTTTTGGTTCATTTTGCAGGCACCACAAGGGTTTCTAGGGACCGTCACACTACCAGACAAAAGCACAACATTGAAAAAAAACAGGAATGCACAGTTTTTTAAAAATACAGACAAATGGTGCTATTTTAGAGTTGGTCTGATGGTCAGAGGCAGTGGTGGTAGTTGTAGTTGTTGTATTGCATTTATAGCTTGCCCTTTTTCCTCTTGTGAAGAACCCAAGGAAGCTTCCATAGCTCCATTTATCCTCATAACAACCCTGTGAGGTAGGCCAGGCTGAGAATCCATGACTGGCCCAAAGTCACCCAGTGGCAGAGTGGGGACTGGAACCTGGAGCTCCCAGGTTCTCGGGCCAACACTCCCCCTCATGCACCACACTGGCTCTGGTTGCCACAGAACCAAAGAAGCTGGGCCACCCTTCAGCAGAGGGAACAAAAACTTGGATCCATCTCAAGAGAGGTGAGTGTCCACAGATGGTAACATTCCTCTGTCTTTAATGATAGAAAGCGAAGAGATTTGGGACATAAACAGCTTCACACACAGGGGGACAACACTGCACTCACTAAATTCCCACTGCATTTATTCCCTCCCTATCCTACCTGTCCTCCAAGGAATTCAGTGCTGAGGGCGATGCTATTTTATCCTAAGCATCAAATTTGGAAGATTAGGAGGACGGACTGGACAGTCAGGATGAGAGCCCAGGAGGTCTTCCTGGTCTGCAGGTTTTAAAGAGGCAGGAGCCCTAGTTTAGACATTTCCATTAATTTCACCCTGGTTGCTGACTCTGAAACTGACAGGTAGGTGGGCAGCTGGAGCTTCCACTGCTCCCAAAGCAAAGAGTGGCAACTGGGACAAGCTTTCCATCTTGACTGAGCCAAGAATGGCACTCCAGCTGACCACCACTGCACCACAGTGGAGCAGCAAACAACTCCTGTCCACTGCTAAATATAATAATAATAATGGTTCACAGATCACTATTTCAAGGAGAAGGGGGAAACCAAAGCCATTCTCTAGAGGAGAATGGACCATATGAAATTTCTTTGAAGCCAGTGAACCAAACCTATTTACTAAATCGTATTCTCTGACTTGAACTCCCTTGCTGCCTAGGAACATGCACTCTGCACATGCCCAGAAGCAATTTCCTGAGTATAACTTTACACATTCAAGTACCAAGCGCTGGCAGCAAACTAACAAGCAAAAAGCACACACAGCCAATGTGTTGGCTTGCCAAAAATGCACCGCTGACAATCCCACCACAGGTAAGAGGAAGTGGGAGGCAATGTCCCTGCACAGAACTTCTGAGGAAAGTACAAGAGCAAAAGGTACCTGCAATCAGGACAGGATATTTTTATGGTGCTCTTGAGCAGTGCCTCAGCCAGGTAATTTTCAACCTTGGATTAATGGTTTTATGCAGAGATGTGGTAGGAACTCCAGGCGCCATGCTGCAAAGTACGTACGTATCTAACAATGCCAACAACAAAACTTCGCCAACCGTGGCTTTTTTTAAGTGCACTTTTGCATTTTAAACTCACTTGAATTTAGCAAGGTTGTGACTACAGGAATAAAACTGAGCTTTGGCTTCTGCTGATCTGATTGCCTGGCACTCCCTGCCTGGTGCTCGGGCAGGGGTGTGCTGCAGGGTCCTGGACTTTGGCCCCCGGATCATCGCTCCAGCTGCACCGCTGCTCCAGAGTAGGGCCCTGCAGCCTGCTGCAGCAAGGGCCCTGGCACTCACACAGGAAGGCAAGGAAGCAGAACTGTCCAGGTAGCAGCAGAGGAGAACAGGTGGAGGAGGGAGGGAGGGAGGGAGGGGAGGCGGCACAGGGCTCCCAGCCAAGTCACCTAACAACTGCAGCAGTTGCTGCCTCCTAGCAACAAAACTTTAAAGTGCCTTAAAAAATGAGAGAAAACATCAAGTAACAGAAAATGGGAGGCTGGGGCGCCTCTTACTTGGAATGAAGGCAAACAGGCCAGCTGCACAGTCAGAATGCTGGGTTTGGGTGTGCACGGTCCCAGCTCCTCTACTACATTTGAGGCGTTCAGAGTATCCAACTGTGTCCTCACAACAACCCTGTGAGGTAGGTTAGACCAGGGGACGGCAACCAGCTCAAGGTCACCCAGGGAGGGTGATGGCTTGGCTTAGACAAGGGTCCGGCCCCAAATGGCTCTGATCCAAGTCCCACCGCCGGCATGGCTGCAGCACACCAGCTCCCCACGGAGCGAGCAAGTGCCGCGGCATCACACGCACACTTCCCCTTCCCTGCCTCAGTTTCCGTTCTGGAACGGGGAATAATAGCGATTCACCTCCCAGCGCTGGAAAAACGAACGTGTCGGGACACCCAACGCCTGAACAGCCCCCAACAGGGCCGGAATCCCCCAGCAGAGACTCAAAAAGAGGACTGCTCACGAAACCCCCCGCAAAGCGCACGCGAAAGCGAGGCGCCAGGGGGGGAGCGAAAAGTAGCGGCGGCGGAAGGGGAGCGAGGCAGCCTGCCCCGGGCGCCGCTCGCGGGGAGACCCCGCCGGACGGTGGCCCGCCACGCCGCCCCGGCCACTGCCTTACCTTGGCGTAGAGCTCGGCCACCGACATGTCCTCCTCGCGGGCAACGCGCGATCCGAGCGCAGCGCTCGGCAAGGCGCAGCGGCGGTGGCGGCGGCGGGCGGCGACAGGCGCAGCGCTAAGCCGGCGGGCGTCCCCCGCGCATCCGAAGCCCGCACGCTCCCGAGCAGTCCGGGGCGGCGGAGGCAGGGAGGGAGGCAGGGAGGGAGGGAAGTCCGGCCGGGCTCACAGCAGGGGCGCGGGGCGCATGGCCGCGGGGGCGAACGCGAAGGCGCACGACCTTTGCCCGGCCGCGGCGGCGGCGGCTGAACTTATTTCCCGAGCGCCCGCGGGAAAGCGAGAAGGCGGAAGGTGCGGGAGTGCGGCGCCGCTGCCCGGCGCAGCCAGCGGGGCGGGGTCGGGCCGCCGCTCCCTCTCCAGGTGTGGGAGGTGCTGCCGAGCGCGCAGGCGGCGATGGCAACCAGCCGGCCGGCTCCGCTTCCCCTCGGCTGCCTGACGCAGGTGGCGGAGGCTGGCCGGCTTTCCCCCCAGCAGTTCGGCTCCTGGGAGAGCCCTTCGCGGGCAGGAGCCGGCGCGCGTGTAGGCAGGGTCGCCCTCTGCTGGCTGCCGGGCAGAGCCCGCCGTCCTGTGAAGGCGATGCTGGGAAAGAAGTTCTCCGAGGCGGAGGCGCACGGCCGGGATTGCCAACTTTTCCGTGTCCTTTGCACGCAGGAGGGCCCTTCGCCAGCGGGTCACCCCCTACCGGGGAGGGGGCGAGGCATCCCCGCCTCCCGAATTGCTGCTCTCCACGCAAAGCTGAGGAATGCGGAAAGCAAAGGCGGCAGTGCGGGCTGCTCAAACCCAAGACTGCTCAGAAGGTAGCAGGCCAGCCGAAAGGTCACCAAAAATGCAACCTTCTGGGAGCTCTAGGAACCATTCCACCAGGGCCGTCTTAACGCATGGGCCTGATGGGCACTTGCCCGAGGGCCCCGTACTAAGCTGTGTATGTTAACCCTTGGAAAACTGGAAAACTTCCAAAATTAATATTAGTTGTAGTTGTGTAGGGGCCCCAGTACCCTGCTTTGCCTGGGGCCCATAATGCTGTTAAGACTGCCCTGCATTACATCTTGTCTGAGGAAGAGATCTGAAGATCTTGTAAGTCTGCATATTTGTGGTGACCTTTGGCTTGGCCTGTATTGCTGTGGCACAAATATGGACTTTGGAAAGCAAGAAAAAGTCTTAGGGCACCTTGAAGACAAACATGTTTTTCTTATGGATGCATTAATGTGTTGCTTTTTAATTTTATGAAAATTAGTCTTGTTATTTAACATTAATATACCACCTCATCTGCTAAAGAACTAGTGTTCAATGTAGCTCAAAAGTGAGCAAGGCAATGTTTAAAAGGTGGATACTTTGTAAGGGCAAAACCTGGAACAGGCGGGACATGATTTCATCAGATACATGAAGTTTTATTCTCAGTTGGTGCGCGTGCGCGCACACACGCACACACACAGGTAAGGGGGCAGAGGAAAACATAAACAGTGAGGTCAGAATGAAACTGTTTCCATCCTTCTGTAGGTTTTAGAAAACATGCGTCTCTGCAAGGAGAAGAGTGCACACAAGGCCTAAGCTGGGCTAGAGCCTTTTGCCTGGCATGCTAATTTTGTTTGCAGGGAGTACATTGATGTGTTCTGCAAGGAATGTGTGACCGAGCTAGTGAGCTGAATGGTTAGTGGCTGAGATGGATACTTTTCTGTTTGTCAGTAGTTACCAGGCAGAATTATGATAAGCCAGAGACCGGTGTAGTCTGAAGAGGCAGCCCTCTCATGAGAATCCCAGACAGTGCTGTGGAAAGCAGGTAAGATCCTGAAGAAGGATGTGGCATCTGTGGAGGATGTGTTAGCGACCAGAGAGAGTCACAGCCTAATATTGTTGAGCATTATAAGGGTGTGAGACAAAGGAGCTGACAGAAACCTGAGTGCAGAAGAGAAAGCTGGCTCCAGCTGGCTCCACTCACGACATGCCCACCATGTGGACGTCCAGCCTAACCTTGAACACCCGCACCGATGGGGCCTCAACCACCTCCCATGGAAGCCCATTCCATGCCCTCGGGGTCCTGACTGTCAGGAAATGCTCCCTGGCATCCAAATTGAACCTTGGCTCCCTGAGTTTTGCTCCATTGGAGCGCGTTCTGCCCTCCTCCACAGGGGAAAGCGGACCTCAACCCATCTTGGTGTAGCACCCCCTCATGGACCTCATGAACCACGTCATGAATACACACAGTTTTATTTTCTAAGGAAATAAGTTACTTGAACATCTTGAAGCCAATATGCTTGTTTTACAAGTACAGTTTAATTTTGTTTATCGTTAACCCAGAGTCACGAGCTGTTTGAATCCCAGTGTCTCATCCTCAGGACCACATCAGACAGGGAGGGAGATATTTATTTGTTTATTTATTTATTTAGAAAATGTCTATGCCGCCCCATTCGCCAAAGCCTCGGGGTGGCTCACAACAAAAATCAATTAAAATACTGTAAATTAACGATATAAAATAAGTTAACAATATAAAATAAGTTAACAACATAAAATAAGATATCCGAAAAGTAAAAGACCCGCCATATGCAAACTCCGACTGCTCTCTTGCAGCGGCATGTGGAGCATGTACTCACATCGCAGAGCGGGCAGCTGCTGCGGAAAGCCACGCTGGCCCCAGTCGGGCAAGAACTGGACATGTTTGCTCCATAGCTGGCTTAGCAGAGGGACTCGTTCATGTATGTTCCTCCAGATTCCCACAACAAGAGCATAAGACCTGCTGGACCAGACTAAAGTTTGAACTAAGGAACCATGTTGTTGCCTTGTTTGGCCCCAGCAGAGGTACACTGCCTTTCTGTATGGAGGTTTCACTTAGGTTATCCTATCTAACAGCCGTTGGTGGACCTCTCTGCCATTAGTCCAGCCAATGCATTCTATGCAACGTCCAAGGTTCATACTGTTGCTTATGTCACCAAAATGGCAAAAGAAATAGAAAAACAGGGATGGGGACATGGGATGGGATGGAAACATCTTTGAAAGGTGAGGCTGGTCATCCAAGGATAATCCTGAGCCCGCCTCTGCTATGGGAGGCCTAAATGGCCACAGAAGCTCGGAATGCCTTCCGCATCTACACCAGCTGCAGCCTCTCCTCCTTGACAGACGTGGCTTGGCAATTAATGAGTGACTGCAGTTCACTGAATTACTGCAATGCCCTCTGCGTGGAGCTGTCCTTACGGTGGTGGTCCAAAAGCTGCAGTCATTGTGGAGGGCAGCAGCTCGGCTGTTATCGCGAGCTCTCCTTTTTCAACATATTAACTAACTCCTTTGCTAAGGGAGCAACACTGGTGGCCCATTCACTGCCCATCCAGGGTTAGGGATTTGTTAGTGGCATGACTTCTTTTCTTTTATAACGACTTCTTTTCTTTTATAACTTCTTTTATATTTTTTATTGTTAATTTTAATTTTATATTGTTATTTTTGTATTTTATTGTGTTGTAAGCCGCCCCGAGGCTTCGGCAAGGGGCGGCATAGAAATGTTCAAATCAATAAATAAATCCCTAACCAGAACCTTTGCCAGACCAGTATAATGTGAGAGTGTGCTTTTTCCAGGCTCCCTGGTCACGGAGGTCATCCGATGAGGCACCCCTGGTGTCTCTGCAAAGACCTGTAAACCAATGGAAGTCCATCCAGAGCAGAACGGCTCCTCTCTGGATCAGCCAGCCTGTTCATGTGAGCCACGCACCAACATTTATTTTTGGCACTTTCTAAAGCCTTTTTTATTTAAACAAGGATTTCCTGAGTAAGCAGTCATGGATATATTGGCATTAAACAGATTTAAAATATTTTATTTTATTTGATCCTCTTTCTTTTCTCTTTACAGTTCTTGTAAAGGGAATTTTATTACATATGGATACAAATATGATAAATACAAATGGAATAAATATGAAGGGTCTTCAAAAAGTTTCCGCACGTTTATATTTTAAATATATATATATATATTTTTTTTTGCTGATGACATTAAAAAGTTGGTCTGACACTGGGAAAAATGCGGAAAAGTGATGTAATTTGTTTTTGAAATTCTTAATAGTTTAAAAAATGTGGAAACTTTTTGAAGAACCTGCATATATGGATGGATGATTCTCTCCGTAGTATGCAGTAGAATCTATATACAGTGTCTTTGCAGTATGGCAACGTGGCAACATTTTGTTGGCAAACACACAGTTTAAAATAAAAATAATACATTCTTAAAATATGCACTATAAAATGAAAGAAACCTTCTCTGTATGCTTAAGCTGCTGTCAGTAGGTTTCACTAGGTGGGAATCTCATCAAATGAGAGTAAAATAAATATATGTATTTTCTCTCTGCTGCTTCTTTTGGAAATATTGCCCAAATGCTTTTTGTTTAAAAAAACAACAAGATAAACTGCATATTCCAACATCCTTTTTAATAGTTCTGTAAAAAGTCAGCCTACCATCCTCCTATAGCTATTTAAAGCTTTGCTGCAGTTTTAAATAGATGGTTGAATTTGCACACATGGCAGGTGTTTCTCGAATGTAAATGACAATTCCACTTCTTCCTTTATTAAATCAATATAGCCCCTCCCCCACCATAAAAAGCTTAACTACATTTGGAATTAGGAAAGGAAATTAAGCCTATATTTAATCCGCAATCCTGGACAGTACTGGCACTCCAAAGCATAGTGAAGCTATGCACCATTTGAAAGAGAATTTCTTATGCCTCTCTAAAACTTCTAATTAGAAATTTTAAAATATTCAAAATTTATCAGAAGGGATAACCTGAGATAATTTGTCTTCTCTGTTATCCACAGTCAGAAACTTATGGTCATTTCCCCACAGTCTTTTAACTCAGTCTAGAGAGAATGTGTACCTTTTATTTCAAGATCAGATACATCCACTGGTCTTTGCACATTTGCTAGAGCAGACTGGGGGAGAGTGCTAAGGCTTGAAGCACAAAGGCCCCGTGCAGGCTCCTGCTTAGCCAAAAGAAGTTCCATGATTAGGCTCAAGAGGTGATTCGGGAGCAAGGCAACCCACCTCATAGGGCTACTGTGAGATGGAAGAACAGGCTGCCCTGGCACCCCTGAAGGAGGGGCAGAATAAGTGCTGGGCCCCCATGCTGCCTGAGATGGACAACAAGGTAACATCCAGTTCTGCTTCCACCTGCCTTTCTGTGGAAAACACCTGGCCAGACAAGGAGCACTGGCTTTCTGGCTGCAGACCCGGGAGATCTGGATCCTCGTCCCCGCTGTGTGCCCATCACTGACTCTCAGCTTAAGCTACCTTGCAGGTTGGTTGCAAGGCTGAAATCGGGAGGAGGAGGATCATGTAAGCTTGGAGAACAAGGTGTGATAAAAATGGAACAAGAAATAATACATAAAGAAATACATAAACAAACACCACCTCTTGTGTCCTCCATGTGATGGGAATTTGGTGTCACGGAGGACACCATTTCCCAAAGGGGCCCTGCAGGCCATGCAACTTGGGTGAGAGCAGATAGCTAACAAACGTGGCCCCCAGAATTCGAAAACATGGTAGTGTGAGGCGAATGAGTGATCAGAAGGTGGCATGAAAGCAACTCAGCCATTCGTAAGGTGAGTGTAGAGGAAGAACAAGCACTGAGAGACGTTCGCAGGGAGTCTGCCATAGCGGCAACTGAAAGGGAACTGGGACAGGTGGGAACCCACTGGTGATATGCATGCTGGGACAGTGGAGAAACACTGTCACCAAACATCCCTCCCCTATAGAGGCTTCCCAGATGAGGCTCCATGCAAGCCCACAGCCCGTATGTGTGAAATGCAGAGACCACAAGGAAGAGCTCTTACTAGAAGCATAAACGATAGGATATAGCTACAAGCAAGAATGGGGAAAGCCATGGTCCAGCAGATATTGTTGGACAGCAAGCCCCATCATTGCGGAGCAGCGGTGGTGCCAGGTGGGCCTGATGGGAGCTCAGATCCAACAACATGCACTGCTGACAGTCACAGCAGACAGTACTGGGCTAACACAATTACAGGGAAATGCAGTTATGTGCATGAGGTGAAGTGATGTGAGGACACCTTTCCTGAACCTGCTTCTTCCAGATGTTTGTGCTACAGCTCTTATCATCGCCAGTCAGCTCCTCACGCATGGGCAACAGGGTTGCTTACTCACTAGCCATTCAGCCCATGATTGCCACCTTTCGTTCGCTTTTTATGGAGAATCTATAAAAAGACAACCCACGGTTTCTTCAGTGCTGTCCTACTCACTTGTTTCTAGCCCTGATGTGTGGCTACTCTTTTCAGTTGAAACATGGTCAGGTCAGCCTGTCCCAGCTGGGCAGGCAAAACTCACCAGGGTTACTCTGTCTTCAGTCAAAAACTCATTTTCAGCTTACGCCTTTAATTGCTTCCTCTCAACAAGTTCATAGCATTGCGGAGGAATGGAAAGATTTCTTAGGGCAGCAATTATGGATTTTTTGCTGGACTAGCAGTTCCTATGTTTTACCATTATTTTTTCAAAGTAAGGAAACTAGTAACTGTGGCAAACAGGAATGGACAATGATTAAGAGGCACTTGGGCCAAGCTAATACAATACAAAACCAAACAGAAAGCAATTAGAGACAGAAGCCACAAGAAGCTTCTAATTAAAGTTGCAGGAGGCTTTTGTCAAGTGGGATTAAACACTATGAAAAGCTCTTGGGTGCTGCACTATAATATAATATTATGTTAAGTGATGTTGATTTTGTTAAATGGTCCTAGTGTGGAAGCATTGTTCCTCAGCATCCTCTTCTTCATTGCATGGTATTCTGAGAAAGTTCAAGCTTATAATGCAGACCTCTTCACTGGGAACCCTAAAAACATGAACTGCTGTTTTAGTTTCATGTACTGTCAGGCTGGTCCTAAAATTCCACTGAAAAGATATCAGAGGCATCTTTCAGAAAAGTCAACCCTGCTGAAAGACAACTTACTTTATCCGTCTTCCCTCAGCATCCTGTTTCCCTTGTGTGTTGTGTGTTTTTTTTAATTGTGAGCCTGCAAATAAGAACTGTCTTGTTTTTATTGCTTGTATCTGAGTTACTCCGAGAGCCTTTTTGCCTGAGCAGTGGGATCAAAATGTCTTTAAATAAATAAAGTTAGAACTTCAAGGTATTAAGAACATTCACTAATGTATACACTAGTGCTTAGATGTGCATTGATGCCCCTTTCTTATGCTAACAAATTAGCACTCCTCCCTTAAACACTAAATTGAAATGAAGCACTTTATCAATTGATTTCTACATGCAAACATTACTACTTGGAGATTGCATTGATTTCAGGACTTGGAAAATCTATTGCCCTGCTCAAAGTAAGGTCATTTTCTAAAGGCGCAATCGTATGTATGTTTCAAACAGTAAAAAGGCCTACAACTCCCAGCCAACAGCCAGCATAGGAACATGCTGGAAGTTGTAAAGCAGGCAGGTTTGCATGGGATTGTATCCTAATCCTATTCCAGGAGCATTTCCTGTGCTTTCCACTCAGAAAGAGACTAGGATGGCTCTCCTTAGCAAAAGAATCCACACCAGAAAGCGAGCCACACTGATTTTATGTCAAACTTAAGTGTTGAAGCCCAAACAAGGGTTTGCCACCCAGTCTAAACTAAGTGTCAGCTTCAGATTGACTGACCTACTTCCAAGTAAACAAGTGCAGGACTGAGCTTGCAAGACCCGTGCAAATTGTGCAGGAAGCACAGCTAGACTAGTGACTACTCTTGGGGTCAGCCAGCCAGTATATTCTTCTCACCAGCAAAGTTGGCCCCTGGAGTCACGTTGTCGGGCCCCCACCAAGGACCTTTGGGTGTTAGGGGAGAAGACAACATGCAGTGGCAGGGAAGAAGAGGGGGAGACCTGCTGGTTGCCTCTTTTTTGGCCAGGAAACCACCAAAATTAGAGGAGGTAAAAAACCAATTAAACCACATTTTGGTAAAGTGACTAGTACTGTGCTTTGTGGAGCAGGAATATTCGCAAATATCTGAGGTCCAACCAGGCTACAACAGCTTTCTCCACAACCCACTAGGTTTTTCTTGGCTTTCTCTCTGACCTGCTGCAATGTTCTGTCCTGACTTAGTTTCTGAGCTGCTAGATAGAAGGGGAGCGTGTTGCCCTCGAGGCGCAGTTGGGGTGCCACTCCCATCCTCCCTCAAGACCAGTTATGCTGGCTTGGGCTGCTGTCCGGCAATATTTGGAGGGCAACATGTTCCCCACCCCTCAAGCACCAGCTGAGCTTCCTCCAGCTTCTCTTCTGGCCCAGCGACATCAGGATCAGTAAGCCAAGGGCAGCGGGAGAGGAGCAAGCCAGGGAAGGAAAGCGGTGTAGGTATTGAAATGCTGGGGGCGCAGCTATGTCTGAAGGAGAATCAAGTTGCTCTGCCAAAGCTCTGGCTTGGCTGCCAAGCGAAGCCCGGCCTGGCGCACTCGGGGAATCCCAGGCCAGGTCTCTTCTGTTGCCAAGGGGACAGTGGGAGCCCGCCTTATTTATACAGCAGCAGCAACGTTGATATCCAACCTTTCTGCAGAGACTGTAATCAAAGCAGTTTCATTGTTAGAAAATAAGCACTCTAAAAAGCAAGTTATTAAAATAACAGCACTTAAAAACCGTTATTGAAGAGACAATGTTTAATTAAAAGTAGGCTAGAGGAATGGAGGAAGAAACTAGATACAGTTGAAAAAGGGTGCTGCGGGAATGCTTTTTGAATACCTTGTACTGATAGAAGGATGAGGAAGTGGGCCCTAGATCAAATAAACCTAGAGCTTTCCCTAGTATGAGGCTGCCATACTGTGGGGATGTCATGAAAAGGCAAGACTCGCTGGAGAAGACAATCATGCCAGGTGAAGTCGGAGCAGAAGAGGAAGATGACTAGCTATGAGATGGATTAACTCTGTAAAGGAAGCCACAGCCTTAAATCTACAAGAGTTGAGAAGGGCTGTCATGGATAGGTCATTTTAGGGCTGCCATAAGTCAAAGGTGACTTGATGGCACATGACAACAGAGGGCGGCAGAGAGGGACCAGGGCTCTGTGACACAGTATGCACCTTGCATGCTCACAGACCCAAGCTCAGCTCCCAACAGCTCCAGCCAAAAAGCTCTTCAGTAGGGCAGCTGAGAAAGACCACTGACTAGGACAGTGAAGAAGCTGTACTGGTGCAGAGATCTAAATCTAACAGTGGCCTAGATTTACCAAGGCTGCAATCCTGTGTGTGTCCAGACAGGGGAAAAAATGCCACAACTCCTAGCATGGAAGTTACAGGACTCTCTTTTTGTGTCTAAATATTTATATATTTATTATTATGCCTATATTTCACTGTATTAGCTCAAGGGCTTGCTAAAATAACTTCTGGTCCCTGACCTCCGATCCAGCAGCTGTTAAATTTACAACAGGAGTGGAGATTGCAGGACCAATTAATCTTTAGTACACTATAAACTAGGATCCACCAAAAAATGCACACTTCAGATTTAAAGAATTCTGAGCCCAGGAATTTGAGTCTCAGAAGTGAACAGAGCTTACAGCTCATCCACACAAACGCCCACTCATGTTTACTCCTAGCTCTCTTCATTTTGGCAGTATGAATTAAGGCAGTTGTTGCTTAACAGTTGGGAATCAGAAACCCTTACTCTCTCCTGCAAATTCCCAGAGATAAGAGAGGGTCTGTAGAACAATGGTGGAGCTCCTGCTTTGCGTGAAGGAGGTTTGAGCCCCAGCATCTCCAGGCAGGGCAGGAAAAATCCACCTGGAACCTGGGAGAACCCCTGCCGGTCGGATTGACCAGTTCAGTGACCCACTGCAAGGCAGGCTTCTATGTTCCCATCTACCAGTAAATGCAGATCTGCCACTCCTGATTTGCATCTTTCATAGATTAATTAGCAAGGACCCATGATACTTAATACTGAGGCTGTGAGTTCAGGGCACACTTGTTTTTTGAAGCTGTTTTGGTTCAGGTGCGTCACTGAAACTGGCACTGAAATAGGAAAGAAAAATGTGAAAACAGCTCTTTGCTTCTGATGATCAGGCCTAGATTTTGGCTGTTAGACACCACACATATTGTAAAGCGGCCAAGAGATCTTGTAACATGAAGTACATACACCTAGCTATTAAATATGAAAGACCTGCTGATATATTGTTCTATGGAAAGCAGATTAATCACTGCTACTTAGGATTTTGAAGCATGGGCAAGCCCTGACTCAGAACTATCTTATAATGGATGTAACTCATCCAACTTGCTGCAAGAATGAATGAGATGAAGGTGGAGGGGAATCATTGGATTAGAGAGGAAAAAATCATTAGTGTTACCATGAAAATCATGCACAAAATGGCCTGAGACGCTGGGTACAAATTTAGAGGTGTTCCAGGAATGTTTTAAAATAAGGCTCCACCGCAATTTGTTGTTGTTGTTAGTCACGAAGTTGTGTCCGACCCATCGCGACCCCATGGACAACATTCTTCCAGGCCTTCCTGTCCTCCACCATCCCCCGGAGTCCACTTGAGTTCACACCGACTGCTTCAGTGACTCCATCTAGCCACCTCATCCTCTGCCGTCCCTTTCTTCTTTTGCCATCTATTGTTCCCAGCATTAGGCTCTTCTCCAGGGAGTCCTTCCTTCTCATTTGGTGGTCAAAGTATTTGAGCTTCATCTTCAGGATCTGGCCTTCTAAAGAGCAGTCAGGGTTGATCTCCTCTAGGACTGACCGGTTTGACCACCTTGCGGTCCAAGGGACTCGCAGGAGTCTCCTCCAGCACCATAATTCAAAGGCCTCAATTCTTCGTGGCTCAGCCTTCCTTATGGTCCAACTTTCACAGCAATACATTGCAACTGGGAAAACCATAGCCTTGACTATACACACTTTTGTTGGCATGGTGATGTCTCTGCTTTTTAGTATGCTGTCTAGATTTGCCATAGCTTTCCTCCCCAGGAGCAAGTGTCTTTTAATTTCTTGGCTGCAGTGCCTGTCTGCAGTGATCTTGGAGCCCAGGAAAATAAAATCTGTCACTACCTCCATTTCTTCCCCATCTATTTGCCAGGAAGTGAGAGGACTGGATGCCATGATCTTAGTTTTCTTAATGTTGAGTTTCAAGCCAACTTTTGTGCTCTCCTCCTTCACCCACATCAAGAGGCTCTTTAGTTCTTCACTTTCTGCCATGAGAGTGTTATCATCTGCATATCTGAGGTTGTTGATATTTCTCCCAGCAATCTTAATTCCAACTGGTGATTCATCTAGCCCCACCTTTCTCATGATGTGCTCTGCATATAAGTTAAATAGGCAGGGCGACAGTATATAGCCTTGCTGAACTCCTTTCTCAATTTTGAACCAATCAGTGGTTCCGTGTCCAGTTCTCACTGTTGCTTCTTGACCTGCATATAGGTTTCTCAAGAGACAAACAGACGGTCTGGTACTCCCATCTCTTTAAGAACTTGCCAAAATTTGTTGTGATCCACACAATCAAAGGCTTTAGCATAGTCAATGAAGAGGATGTTTTTCTGGAACTCCCTAGCTTTCTCCATGATCCAGTGTATGTTGGCAATTTGATCTCTAGTTCTTCTCCCTCTTCGAAATCCTGCCTGTAGTTCTTGATCCACATACTGCTGGAGCCTAGCTTGTAGGATTTCGAGCATAACTTTGCTAGCATGTGAAATTAGTGCAATGGTGTGGTAGTTTGAACATTCCACCACAATACATTCCTGCTTTCTCTGAGTTGCTGTGAAAACAAGCTGATTTGTAAGAAAGAATTTTGAGTAGCTGAACTGGCTTTGGTGCATAATTCAATCACTTGTCCCAAACTGAGAGCATTCCTGCAATGGGGCCACAGAGATTAAGAAAAGCTTAATCCAAAACTTGTCCCAAAGCTTCCCCTGCCTAATTTCTGAGGATCCATTCACTAATGTAGCAGTCCTTGTCCTGAGCATGAACACACTGGCAGACTGTAAGTTGGCCCTAACATGTGTGTGTGTGCATGTGTGCGTGTGCGTATGTGTGTGTGTGGGGGGGAGAGAGAGAGAGAGAGAGAGAGAGCACAAGCAATTAAAAATGCTGAATGTGGAGCTTTTGAGCATGAGCTAGGTTTTTTTTTAAATATAAATAACTTGGAGTAGCAATGCCTATAGGTACTGCTTTAAGTTTTACTTCCAATTTTGTTCCTTAACATTTTGAAATATTCTTTATTTAAAGTTACAGTTTAACAGCATTCAAACAAAAAAGGAAAAGGAGAAAAGAAGTTTCTGCTTGAGCAAAGATAAAAGTGGAAAAACATGTCTGCTTTCCTATCAGTCAACACACAAGAGCAAAGTATGTTGTAACTGTCAATCTAGAGTTTTAATGCAATGAATTACAAATGCATATATATTTTAAGAAAATCAGCACTAAGATTGAGAACTACAGGCTAGTTGCCTTCGTAAAGGGTGGAGATCTTTTAGCCTCATATAAGGTCTGGAAAGGATATCTGCCATCTTCTGCTGGTAAAGTCTTTCTGCTTCCAGAGCCAGCTCATAGTCACGGCGCTCCTCCTCCTTCGCAGCTTCACGAGCTTGCTTGAGGTGATCTATCTGAGCGCTGAGCACCTCCCGATATTCCTTCAGTTCCACTAAACGCCTGCAGGAAACACCATAAGACGGGATGCATCTCAATACCACCAGAAACAGCACTGACAAGTTTTCCAAGGAGTGAGACTTGAGCTAAAGTTAAGCAGGTCCAGGTCTGGTCAACCCAAGTTTGCCACTTTGTGCTCTCGGTTGCAATGGTGCGATATCATAGTAATAAAATAAATGTGGCATTCTTCGGCAGGGACCAGGCCACCATGGCTCCACGAAGAGTCGGCTGCCAGCCCTGGCTTCCTGAATTTGGGTTTGCAACTTTTCATTACCCACAATGCCCCAATGTAGCACTGCAGGCCAAATCTAGACCCCATTTTGATTTACCATAATGCCCTGGTGTGACAGTGTTGGGAGCACTGTGGGTAATCAAAGTGGTGGACACCCTGCTCAGATTGCTGCAGCTCACCCCTGACACTCTAAAGATGAGACCAAGGTGGGTGGCAGGAAGTCAGAGGTGGGCAGAAGGAGCCCATGAGAGGGTTCAGCAAACTGTGGGAGTTTCTTGCCAAAATACAACATAAAAGTGGGATGGATGGATGGATGGAAACGTTTACTCATGAAGTAGCATAGTTCCCTGCTATTTCAAACATTCCTTGATGATGACTGCCATTGAAACAAGGAGCATGACAAAGCGTGTGAGTATCTTGATGAAGCTGCTCACCCTTCTGGAGAAGATTCCCTCTCAACAGAGCCCAAATAAAGGACTCCATTAAAGAGAAGTGTAAACAGCACTAGAGTACCCGAGAGAGAGCCATGAAATAAGCTGCTGTAAAAGGCCTGAGTTGCATCAGACTGCTGAGATGAAGAGGGCTGCGTCTCTTTAAACACAAAACAAAACTGGTATTGAAGAAGTCCATCCAACAATACCAATCAATTTAACTCTCTACCTTTCTTATAATAAGGCAGCAGTTGATGGCCAGTTAGGTCCCAAACTGCAGACACCTTCCTTTATTAAGAAGCCTTTCAGAAGAAGACAAGAAAAGCTGTGGAAATGTGCCATGTGTCTGCTTAAATCAGCCAAACCTTCAAGCAACTGCCCTTGAAGGTCTGCCCTCTGTTGTCATGTCGAACTGCCATGACAGAGTTCAGAATAGCACCTGGCAATCTTCCGGTCCTGCAGGCAACTTCAAAAATGACTTATAGTATATCAGATATATTCCCCTGAAAGGGCTCTTTGAGGCACGAACGAGAGCAGAGGGCTGCACAGAGGTTTGTTTGTTCTTTCTTTCCCACTGTCTTCAGTCTTTGGAACTCAAGGGGCACAATGGGGATGCAGGTGATTTCCAAGAGGGGTTTTTTTCTACGCAAGGCATTTAACACTTCCTCATCCTTCACTACTCACAATTGTTTTTAAGTTCTTGAGGCAAGCAGGATGTGGCCCTCCAGTTTTGCTTTTGAGTTTAAACAATTTCAGAGAGTTTGTTTGTTTTGTGGGAATTTGGAGGGGAAACAAGGAAAATGAACCATGTTGGGTAGATCATGGTATAAAACATGAGCCGTGATAAAAAAAATGCAGGGTTGCTTTTTGTGTTCTTTGAATGCAGCTGACAATATCCAGCATTAGACCTGGATATCTAAGGGAGCAATTGCCTTGCTATGAACCCATCTGGCTATCAATATCTGTAGGGCATGCCCTTCTGAGGGCACCTTTAGCCGCAGATGCTTGCTTGATGGGGACACAAGAGAGGGCTTTCTCCTGCATTGCCCACAAACTCTGGAATATGCTCCTTCCAAAATGATGATTGGCCCCGATCTCTCTCTTTTTTTAGAAAAGGTATGAAGGAAGACAGATCTTCTTAACTTCACCTTTAAAGATATGTAGTTTTGATGCTTTACTAGGGGAGGGGTGTTTCTGTTTTTACTATTTCTATGTTCTCTTTTTAAAATGTTATGGTGTTGACTGCTTTGATCCCTGTACTGTGCTTTGGTGGCTGAAATAAATAAATGTCTTGGTGCAGCATTCCCATCAGAGGGTGGAAGCCCTGCTAGGCTGGTGCGATGCACGGTACAATGTCACCCCAGCAGACTACCAGAGCAGCTCCTTGGGTCCGCTGGCAGGGCGCTCTGCCAGGACAGCCGCTGCCCAGGCACAGAAGTGCCAGCAAAAGGGGTAAAATGTGGCTGCGCCCTGGGCAGGAAGAGGGCAGAAAAGCACCCATGCCATATCCAGCTCCCCTCCAGATCACGGCCGTGCTCTCAGCGGCGTAGCGTTGCCTCAGCTCCAGGTCTGGCACCAGAAACTCTCCTGCTGTTGCCCGCACCCCATCCCTATGCACACGGCCATGGCAGATCATAGCAAAAGTGACTGGCCCACACCCAGGACAGAAACCCTCCCCAGCAGAATGTTGCCCTGGTGACACGGATGCAAATCGGCGCTCCTTCTCTCTGGCCTCACATAGTGCGCACTCACGGCACACGCTGGGGGGACAGGAGGAGTCTGGTTAGGGAAGACAGGGAGAAGGGGCGTGGCGGCATTTAGCACAAGAAGCTCGTCTGCAGGGCCCACGTGGGACGTCGGCAGAATGCAGAGTTCTTTTCCTGGGACTCTTACAGGCATGGCTCCTTGGGGCTCCAGGCCCGAATGCCCGGCACGAAGCGGAACCCCACTCCTGCAACTGGGAACGTGTGGACACAGGACCCCACGGGGATCAGCAAGGGCAGCAGGCAGCCATGCTACGAAGCAGCACCATTCGGAAGGGTTAACTCTGCTGACCTGACACAGTGATATTACCTTGTGTATTTTTCCTCTTCTAGACGGTTGTATTCCAGGGTGGCTTCTTTTAACAATTCCTTGTCCCGAAGAAGTGCTTCTTGCTCATGGGCATTTCTCTGCACTGGGAGTGTAAGGGTGAAAGGTAGTTAAATGCACATCGGAACAACCTCTTCTGAGCAGTTCCACCCTGTTTCCACTGCTATTTTTGTTTTATTACAATGATTGTGTGCGCATGCGCATGTAGGTATGCACGCTCGCTCTCCCTCTCAGATTGCAATATAAATGTGGTACCCTACTTTCTCCCAAGGAAGACAGGGCAACATATATACCATTCCCCTCTATTTTATCCTCACAACAATCCTGTAAGGTAGGCTAGGGGAGGAAGCTATCCAGTGCACTTTGTGGCTGAAATGAGGATTTGAACCCTATTTCTTTGGTCCCCATTTGATGCTCTAGCCCATTGTATAACACTGGCTTTCAGTCACAAAATGCCTTCTGGAGCATCCTTTGTACGTATTATCAAAATGGGTATATGGTAAGAGCTGGCCTGATTCAGGGTTTGAAGGTGATTCTTGATCAAACTGAAGGGAGGGCAAACCTGGCTGAATGCCACAATGGCACCATACAAGTGTAGAAACAACACACTTTAAAACTTGAGGATCCTTTTGCATAATTTCTAGGCCTCATGAAATAGCACTCAAGCAGTGTCTGGAACATGGGTAGGGGAGAAGGTGCAGAAAAAGCTTTTCGGCCTTTTCGGTAACTTTTCACAGCAATTTTGGACTGCAACTCCCATAAACAGGCGCCAGCAGCGGTCAGGAATGATGAGAGCTGTAGTCCAAATCATTGGGCAATGCCGGCTTTTCCATCCCTTCCCTGATCCAGACATGGGCTACTCTTCATGACCAACCCAGGCTGCAGCATTTAGCTTTTCTTGGTACAGGATTTTGGCTTTGTTTCCCCAGTCCATTCTGCAAAGGGCCCTGCTTAGCATCACAGTCTTGGTGCTCCTTAAGATGGACCGATGTTGGATCTACAAATAACAAACATCCCCAGCAGCCCCTTACGTTTCTCCTCGATTTGAAGCCGCCTTGTATCCAGGACCTCTGTCAGCAAGCGGTCTCTGGCTTCTTTCAGGGCCTTCTCCTTCGCGGCCCGCTTGGCCCACATCTTTGCTGCCTCCTCTGCCCGCAGCTTGTCCATTTCTTTCTCCAGGCGCTTGTCTTCCTCCATCTGCTGAGCCAGGTACGCCTGATAAATCTGCTGCTCTTTCAAGAGCTCCTTCTGCAAAATGCAGAAGACAAGGGGCAAGTTGCAAAAGAGAGGAAGAACGAATATCAGAACACTGACGAACACCTCCTTACCACTGCACAGCCTCACTCTCCCTGGGGCAGATCCAACTGTACTGTGAGACAGCCAGTAAGTCCCCTTGATGCTCTTTCATCTAGTCTGCCGGCCCACTCATTCTTATTTGAAGGCTCGTCAACACCGAGCGAGCTGATTGATGTGTATCTGCAGGCCAGGTGATGAATTAACTGCCTGCCCTCTAGAAGGAATTAGTGCTGAACCTCAGGTCCACAGGCCAAATCGAGCTCACCTGGGGACCAAATCTGGGGCTCTCCAGAAAACCATGCCTCATTCCCTTGGTTCTATTTCCTCTCCCTAGAACACTGATGATTGATTAATTAATTAATTAAAAGCTTTTCTTTCTCGTCCCCTACAAACATCTCGGGACGTCTTACAATAATCGGGTATGTTTGTGTATTTTTCCTCCCACCTGTCCATTCTAACAGTTTGCAACGCTACTCTTAATTTACTGGTGGTAAGAGCTTTAAGTTAGTGGATTTGCAGTCTCAGTATTTGCCCCTATGGCCCAAGCCCACCATTGGAAAACGGCACCTGAGAGTTTCTGCAAAATGAAAAGCAGGCCTCAGGTGGAAAGAGGTTTGATAGCCCTGCTAGAGAAGGAAGCTTCTCAGCGGCTGCATCGAAAAGCTCCTAGATCCAGCCATGTCCTCCTCCCCTCCGCCCCCGAGTCCCAACCCCACACTCTGAGGAAGGAAAGAGTCTTCGCTTCTGCTCTCCATCTATCCTTTCACACAACAGTGCTCAGATGTTATGGTCTGAAGGAACAGCACCGGCTGTTGGTTTTACTCTGAACTGAAGGTGCAGAGTGTGTGAACTACTGAACCTGGAGAAAGGGGGGGAAGAGAAAACAGGGCTTTCATTGGGTCCTCCCCACTCTCCAGAGTGTTAGGGGTCCCAGTGAGCAACACAGATCGCTAGCCGTGGATGAAAAGAGAAGGCAGCTGTTACAGGCATTCAGAAATTTCTTGCAACACGGAGTGGTGAATGTATGAACCAAGACTATCTTTTCAAATACTCTTGGAAAAGAGAATGCACAACAGCAGGCCAGGCATTGCTCATTCTGGAAAATGTCCTGCCAAGAGCTTGGCCCATTTAGATGGCCTTTGCTCGTGGGGAAGCTGTGACTCTCCCAGCAAGACAATGCAGTGTCACTGGCCTTGTTTTGTTCTCCCTCCTGAGATAACACTGCTCATTTGCTACTGGCTTAGATGTTTAAGTTTTATTTGTTTTAAATTTGTTCTTTCTTTTGAGAACTCATGCAAGTTAAAGAAGGTAAGATTATGCACCCTCAAGTGAGTAAACAGAAGCTACCAAACCATTTTTGCTCATAAACCCAAGCGTGGAAGCTTACTGAGGTCTCCTTAGTGAAAGGATCATTAATGGCACAGAAGCCGGGCTGCCTGCTGTTACCCATTTTGCCTGCAGGCCTATGTTTACCCTAATCATACGCAGCCCGCCACACAGCCATGTTGCCACATCGTCCCAGGCCTGAGGTGCTGGTGAGCCGGCCCATGATGGAGCCAACAAAGGACATTTCAGAGCAGACATTCCTTCAGTTACTCAGGCTAAGCTGCTGCACAGGCAGCCTGTGAGTCGCAGCAACATGGACATGCGGGAGTGGAATGGGTGCCTTGCTGTCAACTTTGTGAGACTCCCAGTGCACGACGGTTTGGCCACGGCACACCATTTGGGAGTTGCTGCGTTCAGTCTACAACCCGAATTCACTGCTGGCCTTACTTTCCTTTGCTTTTGGCCCTCGGTGTCCTCCATGGCTTCTTGCAAGGCACGGTCCAAGATTTTCATATCTAATGCCAGCTCGTCTTGCTTTGCTTCCTGGAGACGCCTGTTTTTCTCCTTGATAGAATCCAGCAATGATTCCCTGCACTCCCTCAGCTTCCGCCGTCTCTCAATCTCGGCACGTTCCTCTTCCAGCTTAAACAGCTGCCGTTCTTCTTCCTACAAAAAAGGCCACAGAAAGGAGTCGTTCACTCACCTCCTGCCTTGTAACTGTCAAGGAAACAGGCTGGCTTTCGCATACTGCCACCATGAAGACTGGAAGTAGGCTCTGAGCACCGTTTGTGCTATGGCTGTGAATGTGCTGGCTGGTCTCACTCCAAGGCAGTTTAAGCATCTTCCCAGGGCCTTAAGGCTTGGTCTGCATAGCCTGTGACCCACCAAAGCCCAGCTCTCATGAATGAGACAGCCCACCTGAGCCTCCTGGTTCTGCCACCTGGCTGGGACTGCAAGAACACAGCAAATCACAGCAAGCCACAAAATCTCAAGCCTTGCTGGGGACTATGGTTAAAATCGACCAAAGATTTAATGGCCTTTGGCTTATTTTTAAAAAATGACTAAAGTGGGTCAAAAACTGCGCAGAGTGGCTGTACGGACAAGGACTAGCCAATGTGATCTCTCAGTGTGTAGGCCTAGTTCATAATCCATTTCTTTTCCCCTTTGCTATTAGGCTTGAAGCCTCCAACGCACCTTTAGAAAGCACTACCGAAATGCCTGCGTTTTATCTGGCATCGTCTAGTATGGCACAAAGTCACAGGCAAAAGGAGGCTGACCAGCTCAGCTACTTGTCCGAGGGCAGCAGGATGCACCTCACCACCCACGACCCCTCCCAGCCAGATCATGGTGTACCACAAGGCACGGCAGGGTGGCCACAGGTGCAAATCCTGGTGCACGAGCTGGTATTTAGCAGGTACTTCTTCCTCGGGAAGCGAGAGCTCATCCTTGAGGCAGCTGTGGTGGTCTTGGGGTGACTGGAGCTTCTTGGCAACCAAGCAGCTGCGCCGTGACTGACCTTCATTTCCCGCTAAGTTCCCCAACCAGGAATCGGAGACATTGCAACCCCCAAGTAGCTTGAGGTGAGGGGGAATCTAGTTCCTTCAAGCCCAAAGCCAAAGAAGCCAGCAATTCCTCAACTGAGGGAAGGTGCTTGTGGGCAATTGAAACCACTGCTTGCTAGCATAAGAAGCAGATAGGAAGCTGCTCTAACTACTCAGGGCTGAAGTACAGGAGACTTAACACCATTCCCAGCTCCCTAAATATATTTTTCGGGATAGTTTTGTTTCCTAGTCACAGCAGACAATTGTATTAATATCCATCACAGAAGGTGCCACTATCCATCAGCAACTGTATCACCTCTGTTTGCAGGAAGACCTCAAGCCAGGTAGGATTTGGTTAAATCGGGTTGTATGTGTGAGTCAGCCTCCATAATTCATCACTACGTGGCACGGAATGAAGCCAAGAAAAAGGTTAAGCTTCTGCTTATCCTCACCTCAGACACAATGAGCCACCCCACAGGTAAAGGCCCTGGGGGCGCTACAGAGATGTCAGTCACGCCAGTGTCTGCCACAGGACCGCTGGCATAAGACCAGCTCATGTCTTCACGTGGCCACGTGCTGGGCCATCTGAAGAAAGCATCTTCCTTAGACATTAAGCTCTTGTCACAATTTACTTCTGAAATGCACAGCTCAGAACATTGCAACCTAACAGTCTGGAACACCTATTTAAGCACTGGAAATTTGACAGTGAGACAGCTTCTCAATCAGGGAAGGGAAGCCTCCTTAAGGTGATGGGCTGAATTCAATTTTGGGGCAGCTCTTGGAGCCGTACTCCAGGGGCGGGGTGGGGGTGGGGAGCCAAAATACAGAACTCTTCAGCATAATGTAGCATACTGTTCTTACTGCCAGAGTCCAAGTCTTGGGAAAGGCATTTCAACCTTTGGGTATGGGAAATATATTACACAAAAGCTGGGAGATGATTGGTAGTTGAGGAAAGGGGGTGTGGTGCTCTGGGGAACCCTGGGTGGCCAGGATGGGGCTCCAGGAAGCCTAGACTTGGCCCATGTCTGAGATCCCTGCCCTCCGGCTTGTGTTAATGCCTACATGAGAAATTATCCAAAAGTACCGGCCCACCAGACCTGTGTGTGGCTTCCATTCATTGCAATCAGGCTAGCGAAGGCCTGCCTGTAAACTGTCTCTTGAATTGTGATCCACAGTCCATTCATTCTAAAGTCACCCGGCTAAAGCTCAAAACTTACAGGTATGTACCAACGGAGGCTAGGCAGGGACAGCATTAAAGGGTCCAGACTTATTCTCGGGGCAGGGGGAGCAAGAGGAGAGAATAATCCCATCCGAAGTAGCGGTTAGTCCTAAGGACTGCTATGAGCAGGGTCGGATGCAGCACGTTTCCAAGTCCAGGTCGCCAGGGAGGAATGATGGAAGGGGCTCCAGCCCCTCTGGGCATCCTTGAGAGCACTAGCCGGTCCCCGTGGGAAAAGATAGGCCAACCTTTGGTCTGATCCAGCAAAGCACTTCATAAGGACGGGACTTCAACTCTGTGATGGAAGAACTACTTTGTGTGTAGGCAGTCACAGCTCCTTTCCTGGCACCTCTGGAGAGCCAGTGTGGTGTAGTGGTTAAGAGCATGGAACTGCGTGGCGAGGCAGTGACTTGCTCATGCAGAGGTCATTGTGGACCTGCTCGGAGAAAAGGATCTCCTCATGAGCAAGCCGCCGCCTCGCAGTTCATGCGCCCGGGGCAGCTTCCTCGCTGGGAGGAAACGATCTCCACATGCGCGCCCCCTTGCTGTGTGTGCGCGCCCGTCCCATACGCCCCACCCACACCGCCTTGGTGGCCCACGCCCATCACAGGCGCCATTCAACTGGCCCCCTGTTGAAAAAATTTGAGGACCCCTGGATTAAAGGAAGCCCTTCACAAAACATCAGGGAGACACTGGCTGCCATACCATCAGTTTAGCCTCTTCCTCCTTCAGGCGTCTCGCTTCCTCCTTCTGAGCCTCAGCCACAGCTCTCTGTGCATTCAGCATGTTGATCATGTTTTCGTCCCGGCTTGATCTTCTCCGGGCTTCCTCCGCTGTTCGCTTCTCCTTAGCCAGCCTGTCCTCTTCCCAGAGAGCTGCAAAGGTTGCCTCCTCCTCTGCTTTTTGCTTCTTCAGGTCCTCCTTCAGGGCCAGCTGGGCCAGTCGGTCTTCACACACCTCCAGCAAGTGCTTCTTGCTCCACTGTGTCCGTGCTTCCTCGCAAGATTCTCTGCATCGCAGGTAAGCAGAGAAGAGGAGGAATCTCGTCAGATTATAGAATATAGAGACAGCAAACTTGACATCTGCTGGCTACCTTAGCATTCTCCAGTCTGGTGCCTTTCAGATGGTGTGGACTACAATTCCCAGCACATCTGGCCATTGGGCATGCTAGACGGGGCTGATGGGAGCTGAAGTCCACAAACATCTGGGGAAGGGTGATACTTGCAAAAGAATACCCAGTTTTAGGTCTAGAAAAATGCCTTTCTAGGTGTAACACAAAGCCAGGAAAAACAAGCAATACAGTTGTACAGTACAGGAGGAAACACAGTTCAGATGTCTGGATTGGGGCAGGCAACGTACAGCCCTTGTTTGCCCTGCTGCCATGCCACCAAACTTGACGATGGAAGCAAAAGCAGGACCAGGGCTAGGGAGGGCCCCAGGATTTCTTGTATCCTGGTCTCTGCTCTCCCACTGCGGTGCCCAGAGCCCTGGAGGGGGAATGATGAACAATTCTGTGTCTCTTGGGAGATTCTCCCAGGGACCACAGGATCAAAAACAAGTGGGATTCGAACACTTTATGGCTCCTTAGCAACTTGCCATCCGTGTTAAGCAGCAAACCACTTAATTGGGTGAAAGTGTTCCCCACACCCCTGACCGCTGCTTGCCCCAGAGGCTGATGCCGATGCCACTGCTGGCAGCTCACACGCGGCCCTGCTCTGATTGCCAGTCTGTTTGCGGGCTGCGCCTCTGAGGTGTCCAGGGGACCGTCAAACAGATGGCGTTTCAGGGCCACTTGGGATGTTCTCTGGCACAAGCAGGGCAGGAAGAGTGACTGGCCAATGTGTCCGACACTTGGGGTGAAGACAGGTTGGCATGAATTCTCCTTCAGAAGTGGCCTAGACACATGGATGGGGGGAACAGGAATCTCTCACATGCCGTCCCTTGCCACTTCAGAGGCATCATGGCTGTCACTGCCAAGACTAGCTTGGAGAAAGGGCAAGGGAGGGAAGAAACCTGTTGGCACCCTCTCCTGCCCTGATTGGCTAACAGGGCAACCTCTTGTCCCTAGACTTTTGGACTGACCAAGCTGAGGAATGCCCATTACTGCTGCTCCTGCTGCTTGCGCCTCGCCCCAGTCCTTGGGTATTTGGTCTGCTTTATGAGCCAGCTAATGCTTGCATTTTCAGGCAAAAGCTGATGGCTGTTTAGAACGGAAAAGGCCCTGCAAGTCCCAGTATTCCCCAGCCATCCTGGCTGACGCTGTAGGATTTGGGAGGGGGGCTTCTCTGCTTGAGACATTTCTAGTGTGCTCGTTATCCCTAGCTCACAGAAGTTTGGGGCCCTTTTCATTACGTTGTTGTCCCGCAGGGCCTCTTCCAGGTTTCCAGCCACTTTCTCTCTTCCTTTTTAATAAAGCAGAAAGCAGGCTATTAAATTTCAAACAGAAGTAAAAGCCTAGTAAAGCACTGCAATGCTGAACCACAGTGCCGCCTTGTGGGTAGTTAATATACAAGAAGCAACAGAAATACAAGTCCTGGGGGAAACGAACTCATGTAAAGCACATACTTTTCCTCTCAGAATGAAAAGTGAGGAAGCCACAGCAAAGTGGCAGGTTAATTTGTTCATGTAGTGAAGTTCTGCCTAAACATGCCTCGGACTGTGCCCTTAGTTTTCTTTGAAGCAATATGGTATCCATTCTTCTCTTGCTGCTTGTCAGATCTTGTTTTGTTTTATTGATGCTATAGTTGCTTGCACTGTACTTTGTCTTGGGTATTATTACTGGGAAAGGGCTGCATGCATTTATGAATGAATGGGTAAATTATTAAGAACAGTTCAAGCATGCTGCACACAGTATATCACTCGCCCCTGCACAGCGCAGACTCAAAGTCTGAGGGGTAGGGGGTGGGCAAAATGCTTGCTTGGGGAGGGCAGCTGAATAGGAAGCAACAGTAAGGAAGAGAAACAGGCAGAGGGGGCCTAGGTGGTAAGGGATGCCCCCCCCTGCTGGAGCGTGGGGCCCAGCAGATGCCTGGTGTCACCGTGGCATGAACTGCATTTCTTGTCAGCATAATGTGGCTTGATATGCTAAACATTTTCTACTTTGGACATGAAAGGGCCTATTTCAGAGCAGGCATCAGAGCTGGGCAGTTCTTCAGCCATCCAGGCAGGGGCTGTTTAGTCCCACGCGTCTCATCTCCTTCTTTCTAGCTAAGCATTTTTTTTAGTGAAAGTAGAGAAATCTGCAGCCATGTTTTTAAGTGAAGCACTAATGACTCTTACGAACCAGAAAGGCTCTGCTGGCTTATCAACACTGGCACTTGGTGGGCTGCTCAATGCACACGCGTGTGCATGTGTGTGTGTAAAATCTGAGGTGTGATAGCAAGGCAGAGAGGTACCGTTCTAATCCACCACTGCTGTACCAAACCCACCAGGCAACCGAGCTCACCCCCCTCAGGAAAGACACCAGATTTAGCACTGTAATGCACCCAAACACCAGTTTGCATTAAACACAAGTTCTGTTGAAGACAGTAGGGGAAGAAGAGGGGGTGCCAAAATGAAAGGGGAAAGGGCACGTGGATGGCAGCAATGCTACAATGCATCAGAAATAGACAGCATCCCAGTCCCAAGCACCTGGACTCCTTGTTGCACCACAGGAAGAAAGCAATAAAGCTCACCTTAAGCTTAGAGCTAACGAGCAGATCCCTCCTGCTGTGAAGGCTTTGCCTTTTGGTCAAGGAATAACTGCTCACACCAGATCAGGATTCAGCAGGAGAAAAATTCGCTCAAAGTCGGGGCATTTTAGCCCTGCTCCACTGGCACTGGAGAGATGCCAGCCAGCTCCAGTGCCCCCCCTTCCCAGCTGCTCGCAATTATCCCCATTGCAGTCCAAGGTTAACAGCTCTAACCAGATGGCCTTAGGGCCATCTTCTGTGATAAGCCTGGGAGATCTCCCCTGCATCTCTGACAGTTGGAGCTTCTCCTAAACCACTTACATTATAGTCAACCCTTCCCTGCCTCCCAAGGCCTTCACTACGTGAGGGGTGAATGGACCCCTGCCCAGCTTCACCTAGCAGAAGCTGGGCTGGTGTCAGGACGTGGCATTACTGGGCACTTGTCAATGCCTCACTAAGGGTCTCACTACCAGCAGCAACAGCAGGGAGGAGGAGGAGGAGGCAGGTGCACCAAGCACATCTTGCCTGAGGGGGTCTCTAAAATTCAAAACGTATAGTGAGCAGCACAGTAGACCTCACTGACCTTTCTGCACCTGCTACTTTTAGCTTTACTGTATATTCTTGCAAACCAGCCAACTGAAGCAACATAAAGCAACTGATCAAATATGGAGAAACTTTTACAGATCCTTACATTGCTGCTTTCTACAGCAAGAGCTAAGGAATTATGTATTACGTCCATATGTGCCCGCCCGCCCCTTGAGATCTGCGGGAGAGGCTCTTCTTCGGGATCCCTCCATGAAGGAAATTAGGAGGGTGAGTACTTGGAGGAGGGCTTTCTCTGCGGTGGCACCCAATCTATGGAATGCACTCCCAGAGAGGTCCGCCTGGCGCCGTCATTTGTTTTTCAGCGCCAGGCGAAGACCTTGTTATTCAAATGTCATTTTAATGGTTAATAGTATTTATTCATTTTATTCTTTGGCCAGGGCGACTTAATTTATACTGTTAATTTATATTAATTTAAGGAAGTTTATTTATGGATGTGAGCCGCCCCGAGGCTTCGGCGAATGGAGCAGCATAGAAGTCTCCTAAATAAATAAATAAATAAATATTAACTGCTGTCAGTCCAGATTCAGTTGGTAAATGCAGCAGTTTTTCACTGACTCAACAAATAAAATCTAATGATTTGTTGCTGATTAGCAGAATCACCAAAAGGGGGACATAAAGCAATATATGACATGCTTTTATATAAAGAATTGTCCTCCTGTACAAAATGGAACCCACTTGAAGTTCACCTCTGGAAGTCTCTTTCAAAGGAATGGGAAAGGTGCAGGTGAATCACGGAGCAAAGGTGGAGCATGAGAGAGCTCCTTGAATTCAGCTGCTATTCTAGTGCAGAGAGAGCTACTCTTTCGTTGCATTTAATCTGGAGTTTGTTTAGTACAACCTGATGAGCATGAAAATCTTAACTAGTGTTGTCTTTGCATCCCCAACCCAGCTGCTTTTTCCCAGCATAGTCAGCACTTCTCCTATCTGAAAACAATAGAAATAATGATATTCCCACAATACAAAGAGTTCAAAATGCCATTAAGAGAAAGGAGATCAACAGACCACTATATGCATGTTTACTCAAACATAAGCTCCATTCTGTTTAAAGAGACTTGCTCCCTGTGCAAGTCTGTAATTTAAACTGGCTTTCATTATCCAGTGTGTAATGATTATAACATAAAAATCGGGCAGAAATCATACAGTATAATAGCCCCTAAACCCATAGATGGGGGTATTTTGTAGGGCCAATGCATCACAAAAAGGGAGCACACTTGTGAGTATCCTATAGTTGTTCCTTAGTCCTTAGAGGGATGCTACACACAGGTGGTACCCAAACTAGTTCATAGTTTTGGAACACTCAAGAATGTACATGCTATTTTGTGACATTTTGGGTGGTTTCAATAGAACAGGTGAGCAAACTGTGGCCTTCCCAATGTTTTGGGGCCTACAACTCCCATCAGCCTCATGTTCCTTTACCATGGTCAGTGGTCAAGGACCATGAGAGTTATATGCCAAGACATGCGGAAAGCCACAAGTTATTCACCGCTACAAATAAATAGCATTTCCCACCTGCTGAGAATTAAATCAAAAAGTCAGCTGAGGTAGGAAAATCTAATAAAAGCAACATGGTAATTGCTTGATGTTATCAAAATATGTGTTCCATAAATGTCAGTTTGCTGTCCTAAGGTCTTTTACTATAGAAGGAGAGGTAATTTTAATGTTACTTCCAAAAGTTAGAAGTGAAATGTGTGCCCCTCACTGACAGTTATCCATTTCCATGGAACCAAGGCAGAAGTGATTTGACTGCTGCCTCCTCTGCAAACATCTACACGGGGGGGGGATTATGCCTTTATGCCCATTTTAGAGGCATTCTAATTTTCTTTAAAACACACATTGAAATAAGGACAGGTCTCAAAGGCTTCTTATAAACAAGTTTGCAACAAAAAGCCAAGCAACATATAAAAGAGGACTATAAACCAATTTCCCCACTCATCCTTCCAATAAGTCTCAACCAGAGGAGCAATAAATCCCTTTAGGACGAAACAGCAAGCTGGGAACCAGACAGCACATAGTGCCTTGAATTACAAGGTCACTGGAGCCCAGAAGACCCCACTCACTGATTCCCTGTTGTGTGCTGCCTCCTTCCACTTCAATGAAGGAGAAACAAAAACGTGCTGTCTGGCTTCACTCACAATGCACGATGGACACAGGAAGCACCCTGGCTCAGTGGCAGAGCATCTGCTTTTCACACCGAAGGTCCTTACAGCCATAAGCTTGAAGTAAATGACAAAGGGTCCTGCAGGCATACAACTGTACGCATGTGTTTTCCCCCCTTGTGGTCAAAACCCAGGACTCCCAGTTCTGTAGAAAAGCTCTAAGTATGTTTGGTCTTCCCTTGCCAAGCACATGGCTGCCGGAGCCCTCACCAGCAGACTTACATCCTTGAGCGAGGACCCTTTCCACCTCCCACCCTGGGCCAAAACAGACTTTCCTCCCTATAGTATCTACCCACTGCATCCCCACCCACATTGTATTCCAGAGTAGACAGAAGACTCCAAAACTTGATTGGGACCCAAGCATAGGGAAGGACTTTAAAGTTCTGGGAGGGGGTGAGGACCTCCCCCCTGCCCCGTACCTATTTTAAAGTAACAGAACATAAGCAAAAAGACATAATGGCTAGATAAGGATTTCCAGTCATGTCTGTTTTGGCTTACTTCCATATTTAAAGCAGAAACTCAGGAAACCTCCTTCACCTTGCTTTCTGGCAGGCCACTTCAGTTTTTGAACAACTTACCTGAACTGTTGCTCCCTTTTTTCAGCCACCAGCTTCCGCCTGGCTTCTTCCCTCTGTTCTCTCAGCTGTTTGACTCTTGCCCTCATTGTTATCCGCCGGTCCTCCATCGTTTCTTCCTGCGATTCCATTTCAGCAAAGTAGGCTTTTTCCTCAGCTTCCAGGAGATCACGAAGCCTGTTAAAAGTTAATTAAAAACTCCATTCACATCTGACAGTTTTCAAACAGAAATGTGAAAATTTGACATAATTTGCCTGAATTCAGAGCTTGCAGGTACAGATGAAGGCTTCAAGAGCTGGAAGAAAGGTGTGTCTGTATGAACTTGTAGCTAGTGAGCTGTTCCAATTAGTGTGCTGGACTGGGACTTGAACAATCTGAGTTCCAGTCTCCACTTAGCCATGAATGCTTTACTGAGTGATGTTGGGCAGGTGCCAGTTCTCAGTTTAGAAACACAGAAAGAGAGTAAAGTCAGAAGGGGTCTCCCAGGCCATCTTGTCTGATCCCTGGCTCCACTCATGACATGCCTACCATATGCATGCCCAGCCTATTCTTAAACACCCTCACTGATGGGGTTTCAACCACCTCCTGTGGAAGCTCGCTCCATACCTTTGGGGGCCTAACTATCAGGAAGTACTTCCTGGCATCCAAATTGAACCTTATGTCCCTGAGTTTTGCTCCACTGGAACGCGTCCTGCCCTCCTCTGCAGGGGAAAACAGGTCTCGACCCCCTCACGTACCTATATGTTGCCAACACATCCCCTTGGAGTCTCCTCTACTCCAGGCTAAAAAGACCCAGCTCCCTCAGTCTCACCTCATATGGCTTCCCCTGCAATCCAGACATCATCCTTGTGGCCCTGCGCTGCACCGATTCCAACCTGGTTCTATTCTTCCTTTAATGTGGAGCTCAGAACTGAACACAGTACTCCAGTTGCAGGCACACCAGAATCATACAGAGGGGCAGTAATACCTCTCTCAATCTAGAAGTCAAGCTTGTGGGTATTCATCCAAGGGTGGTGTTCGCCCTCTTGACCACTAAGTCACACTGCTGACTCATGTTTAACCTGCACTTGACCAGCACCTCGAGGTCTCTTTTACAAGTGCTGCTCTTCAGCCTCTTGTCCCCTAACCTGTACTTATGACTCCCATTCCTATGCCCCAAGTGCAAGACCTTGCATTTATCTGCACTGAACGCCATCCTGTTTTCCCTGGCACACTTCCATAGCCTGTTCAGATCCTTCTGGATCCAGAATACCTGCTCCTCCAGATGAATTAGGCAGCAACAGCATTGTATAGCCTGAATTGCCTGATCCTGCCTAATATTAGAAGCTAAGCAGGGTCACCCCCAGTTAGAATCTGGATGGGAGATCTGCATCCTGCACTTAGCAGGCCGTTGGGCCCAATAGCCTTCTAGGGTCCTTCCAACTGTATGTATGATTCTATGGTTCCATGATTCCCAGCCAGCACGGGACAGGGATGGGGGAAGGCTAACCTATGTGACTAACTGCAACTGCCAGCAATCGCTAGTTAACTGGTAGTTTTGTACGTGATCCTGAGGCCTTCTGGATGCAAAGCATCTGCTCTTATCACTAAGCTGGGGGTCCCTGCCTATTGTTAACACAGTAGTCTCTTGAAGAGAAGAATTTATATCCCTATGTCACTCTATAAAGTGTATCTACTCTGATGGAAAACAACAATAATAAATGTGTTCATATTCGATTGGAGGCTTATCCCTCAAGGACTAGCTTAGTGACATTAAAGTGTATTTAAAACCTGACTCCCAGGTCCTCCCAGCAGGAAACACTCAACTGGCTTCAGTTACCTCTCTCTTCTCTCCTCTTGCCCAGCCAGGTAGGCCTGCATTTCAGTATCGACCCTCTTCTGTACACACCGGTGGAACAATTTCTGTTGGTTCAGATTCTCCCTTTCATTGATCTGGAGGCCAATGAGATGGGCCTTCACCTGCATCTCAGCTTCATGGCGCTTGATTTCTTGGTCCCTCCACTTAAGTAATTTCTTTTTACCAACATTTGGTTTGGGAAACTTGGCCCTCTGTAAAAGGAAGCATGCCTTTAGTCACAGTCAATATACAAATGTGTGATGGCCCAGAAACATGTTGTGAATGGCAGTTAAGATACTCATCATTGCCTGAACTTTCTTTATTTCAATTCCATCTGACAAGGTTGTTTAAAATGCATGTTAAAATAGTTCTGCTAATTTGAAGTTAACACTTCCAATGAAATGGGCAGCATCCAGGAAATCTTATGTCAGAAAAAAAATTAAAAGGTCTAACTTCATATACACCATTTATTACACGTGTGTGCATAAAAATAGGGTTTGCACTTATGCAGTGCTCACCCTGCATATGGGTCCTTTTGTATGGAAACAGATGGCTGTTATGAACATGATATTTAGATTTGTAACCTTGACTAACATAGAACATAGAAACAGAGTGAGTCAGAAGGGGTCTCCCGGGCCATCTAGTCTGACCTCCAGCACCAGCCGGCTCTGCTCACGACATGCCCACCATGTGCATGTCCAGCCTATCTTTGAACACCCACACCGATGTTAGGACCTCTCGTGGAAGCCCATTCCACACCCTCGGGGTCCTAACTGTCAGGAAGTGTTTCCTGGCATCCAATTGAACCTTGACTAAATATAAAGGCTTAAGACACTCTGCAAAACCAAAAATTATTCCAGGGTTCACTTCCACAGAATGAACAAATGGTAGCTGGCTAAGATAGATCTTGTGTTCATACAGGACAGATTTATTTGTTACTGTTAGCTGGGATAACCCAGTGGAACCTCCAGGTCCTGAGGCAGTTTTCATCTGAATACCACATGCTGAGAACTATCACAATGAATGCCCATCTTCACCTTGGTGCTCTGCTTGGGAAGCATCTGGAAGCATCTGGTTGGCCACAGTGTGGAATAACATTCTGCTCCAGATGGTGCTCTTGGGACTTACTCCTGGAAACATATGTGCAGGACTGCAGCCCAAATCTCTGAATATAAGAAACTGCCTGATCCAACAGGTGTCTCCGATGTCAAGAGATAGGCCTATAAAAACTATGGCTTGCTATCTGATTACTATGGTATTTACAGTAGGACTATGTCAGTGGAGCTGCTTATCCATGGCAGCTTTTGGCTTGAGGTTTACAGGAGGTGTCCATGGTGCTCCATGAAGATGGACCTATTTTGGAGGTGGCGTTTGGCACCATGGATAACTTCTATAATGCTCATACCAAAAGCTGCAAGGGATGAGAAGCTGCACTGACACAGCATCCCCTCAAGTCCCACAGATGTCAATGGGTCTACTCTAGAATGCTTCACTCTGGATCTGACCCGTCAGCTGCAATGTTTATGCACATTTACCTCTAATTCAGCACAGAGGCGCTGCGTAAAGACTATTGCTGCTAGGCCCTACTGAGGACTAGCGACTTGAGAATGACTGTACCACCCCACCTACTTCCCCAGACACAAGGACTCACAAAGGCCAACGAGTGCGGCTTGGGCCCCTTCACCTCCGGCAACACCCGACTCCATTCACTCATCATCCCGCTGCCTTCCCCACGTTGAAGGCGCCCCAAAAAAAGCTGCCGCTGGACGCGTTCCGCGTTGCCGTAGTAACCAAGCGGCCGGGAAGCGGAGTGATGTCACCACGCGAGAGGCTCCGCCCCCCTTCAGGAGGTTAAACCATCCCGCCCCTTCTCCTGGGTGAGGAACTGCAGTGCATGCGCCTTAGCACAGCGTGTGGTCGGGGCAACGAATGAATGGACGAGAAGATGAATTCATGAATGGATGAATGAATGAAAGGATGGTACCTCCCTGGGGGTTAGGGAAAGGCGTGTGGAGCGCATGGGAAGATATTTCTGCCAGTCATCCTGAGAACAACCAATAGGAATGGCTTTTTCCAGTTCGGAAACTATAGTTAATAATACACATACAGAGAATGAATTACTCTGAAGTGAGCGAGGAAGGGTGGGCTGCTCGTTCTTTACGATGCAACCCTTATTTTTATGCATTATATATTGAAATCCCGCCTTCCTTTCCAGGGGGATCAACGCGGCGCGCGGTGTTCCTCACCTCGCTGCACCGTTTGATTCTCACAATAACCTCTGAGTAGGTTAGGCTGAGTGAGTGAAGGACTCACCCAAGGTCCCGCAATGAACTTTAGGGCTGAGTGCAGACGAGAATCCAGCTCTCCAGGCCAGCGTTCTAACCACTACACCACACTGTCCCTCAGCTTGTTTTTCTGTAGGGCAGTCTCCCTTCACCTGATGTCCTCCAGATATCTTGGACTACAACTCCCATGTTGGCTGTGGAATGCAGGGAGATGTAATCCAGTATATCTGGAGCGCTACAAGTTTCCCACTCTGAGGTGAGGAAAGGCTGCTCTAGGATATTCTACACTGTTAGACAAACTGCTTTTTCCCGCCCCTCTATTAACATTTTCTGCTCTACAAAGTAAATACTGCACCTAGTACTAATTCCACTGACTGGAGTGTTGCTGCCACCTAATGGCTGTTGGGTTGGGCTAAATTTTTATCACCTTTGAGCTAGTGATACCCATTCCTCTAAATATTTCTGAGCTGCCCTTCAAAAGGATTTCAGTGTAGTACACAAATATGTAAAGAAGACTCTTTTATTTTTGCCACAGGGCAAGGTAGCTGATATTGAAGGTTTGACATACCCCTATAAAAAAGCAAAATATACATCCACTGTGAATGACAAGACATTTTGGAAGTCATTCATTCCTAGGGGTGTTTTAAACTGGACTATCTGAATGGAGGAAGAAATGGAGGTAGTGACAGATTTTATTTTCCTGGGCTCCAAGATCACCTTAGACAGGGGCTGCAGCCAAGAAATTAAAAGACTCTTGTTCCTGGGGAGGAAAGCTATGGCAAATCTAGGCAGCATACTAAAAAGCAGAGACATCACCCTGCCAACAAAAGTGCGTATAGTCAAGGCTATGGTTTTCCCAGTTGCAATGTATGGCTGTGAAAGCTGGACCATAAGGAAGGCTGAGCGCCGAAGGATTGAGGCCTTTGAATTGTGGTGCTGGAGGAGACTCCTGCGAGTCCCTTGGACCACAAGGTGATCAAACCAGTCAGTCCTAGAGGAGATCAACCCTGTCTGCTCTTTAGAAGGCCAGATCCTGAAGATGAAGCTCAAATACTTTGGCCACCAAATGAGAAGGAAGGACTCCCTGGAGAAGAGCCTAATGCTGGGAACAATAGATGGCAAAAGAAGAAGGGGAGGGCAGAGGATGAGGTGGCTGGATGGAGTCACTGAAGCAGTTGGTGTGAGCTTAGGTGGACTCTGGGGGACGGTGGAGGACAGGAAGGCCTGGACGGATGTTGTCCACGGGGTCGCGATGGGTCGGACACGACTTTGTGACTAGCAACAATCTGATGGCAGGTAACAACACCAACTGCAGTGTCTACACCATCACTCAGAAATATATATTAAATTCTCTTTTTTCCTTTATATACTCACCCAGACCCTAAGGAATATTTCTGTGTAGCTCTTAAATTAGTTGTTCCACTGTAGCATGCAAGCTTTTGAACAACTCGGTTCTTCTGCTGCAATCCGAGACACATTTACCCAGGAGCTACCTATCCAATTTAATGAGAGTTATTTCAGAGTAGAAATTCACAGGACTGTAAAGTGGTACATGGCAACAAGGATGAATGGAGAGGTATTTAAGACAGCAGGAGACTTGGAGGTAGAGCTGTGGAAGAGGGAAGGAATATTTATCATAGCAGCATAAATTTGGAAGGGGCATTGAAAGCCAGCTATGCATCAATATTGATATAGTGCCTTATTTACTAAGAAACCACGACTTCTCCAGGTAATTGATGCCACTGTTCAACTGCTCTGAATATCAAAGTAATTCTGTTACTCATCCAAAATCTTCCCTCCTGTAGCTGAAGCTTTTTAGGGCCACTTCTGCTCTTTGAACTGCAGATAATAAGTTTACTCCTTTCTATGGGACAGCCCGCACTTCAGATATTTGCATCTCTACCATGTGTCTTTGCCCTTCTTATTTTCTGCAAGTGAAACATACCCAGTTTCTTCAACCTGTCCCAAATGGACTTGTTTTCTTTACTGCTGGCCATTCTCTTCCTCTGCAGCACTTCAGTTCTTGTGCATCCATCTTAAAATATAGAGCTCAGGACTGCACGCACAGGTCCTGCTCTGCCTAATCTGCAAAGATAAGCTTTGCAAGATTGCAGCTGTATCTCACCCGATTTCTCTTAGTAGAGGAAATGGTGGGGCTACACACAAGACGAACAGGGGCAAAAGAAGTGTCTGGACTGTAAGGAAAAGTAACAGCAAGCAAGCAGATCTTCTGTAGTTACTGCATGGATAAATAGTTGTGCAAGATTTGGCTATAAAGTGTAACAAGCAAGACAAAATAGTGATGCAGAAAGGTATTTTTGAATACTATCAGATGGAAGTTTTGCCATATTTGTTGTTCTGACCTTGTGGCTGGACACCCAAGAAAAATTAAGCAAATATTCAGCAATACCATGATACAAGTCCCCATGTTTGTAATGCAATTACTGGCTGATAATCAACTATATGCTAGCTATATACAGTAGATGCCCCATTTGCTGTGGGAGCAAAGAAGATGCATTCCAGCTATGAAAATGGTGTTAGTAGCTTTAATGAACACTCTATAATATTATCTGTTGTTTTACTATTGAATCTTTGTATGCTGGTTATAGAATCATAGAATCACAGAATAGTAGAGTTGGAAGGGGCCATGAAGACCATTGGATCCAAGCCCCTGCTGTTGCAGGACATCAGGTTACACCATCCCACTGAGATGGCTGTCCAGTTTCTTTCTGAATGTCTCCAGTGTGGGAGAGCCCACCACCTCTCCAGGCAGCCGGTTCCGCTGTCACCTTGCTGCGACAGTGAGGAAGCTATTCCTGATGTCCAGCCTGAATCTGGGTTGAATGGATTATTCTGTGTCCTGCACTCTGGCATCTGCAAGCAGAGATCTTGACCTTCCTCTTTGTGACAGCCTTTGAGGTACTTACAGAGGGTTATCATGTCCCCCCTCAGTCTTCCCTTCTCAAGGCTGAACATACAACTGTCTTTTTAGAATTGTATCAAATCTCACTAGCTTTTGGTTATTTACAGTGCATTTTAAAGCCACAGTCGCTATCCAAAGGGGGAGCCCATGTCTGCATCGTTTCCAAACATTTCTGTAAGGCACTGCTGAGGCTGTGGTAACCATACTGTGGTAATTTGATGGTGGTGAACTTTGTCCACAACATCCTGATCTCAGAGAATCACTGTTACTTTGCATTTTCAGATAGTCGTTTTGCTTGTTGTTTCATGCTGTTGGGTCATCTCTGAGTTAGCGCAACCCTATAAATGAGTGTTGTCCTGTGTTTGACTGCCTTTTTCAGCTCTTGTAAACACTCAGATATTAGAATGGCCTAAATTCATTTTAGTATGGACAAAATCACTGTTGGGTTAAATTAGCCCAAAAAAAGAAGAAAAGAAAGGATGGGAGGGATGCAGCTCTTCCAAGTTCTATGCATAACAGAGCAATCCTTTGCATGTTTACTTAGAAGTAAGTCCAATTTTGTCAAACAGAGTTATTTCTGGGACTTTTGCTTAATATGGCAGATTATATTGTAAAGTATTTGGATTCCCTTTGGAGAATTGTAGTTATGCCTGGTGATATGAAGCATCAATTCTCCTTTTAAAAAGATAGCTAATTTAATATTGTTGCTGACAATACATTATTATATTTTTAAATTAAATATAACTTCTTCTGGTTGGCCCCTCCCCTCCATGTGCACACACAAATCTTTCCTAGTAGATATTATTGTAAATATTTTCTAGCATCGCTGAGATCCAAGGTTCAACCAGGGCTTTGCTGCAAGAAGTAAAGGCCCTTACAAAAAAAAAGCTTTGCAAGGATAAAGCTGCATCCCGATTTAATTCCAGTACTGAAAAAAGCCACAAGCTTCTACTTAGAAAACAAAGCTCCTGAGCAGTGCACAAGTTGGTCTCCAGATTACGTCCCCATAACTCCCACTATGATGAATGTTGGGACTTGTAAGCCAAAACATCTGAAGGACCAAACACTGCTCAGCCTTGCTAAATCAACAACGCAATCTGCAGAAATCTGCAAGAACCCTTTTCACTGTATGGTAAAGCATGATCACTTGCTAACCTCTGCTAAAGACTGTGTCTTATTCAAGGCACATCTATAGGGAGCAACTGTGGGGTGGCGGGTGGGATGGGATGACCCCATTTTGAAACATGCCATTACCTTCAACATAGGTGAGACTAGAGCCTTTCTAGAGGAAAAGTCATGTTGGGCTGGATGTGCTATTAGGAACTATTTGGTACATTGCCTTTGCTCATGCTGCTTGTTCAGAAGGTTTACGGTAGCCCTATTAGTCATAATAATGATGAGTCCTGGAGAGGAATATGAGGCTACAGAAAGGTGGTGTTTGGTACTGTATATAAAAAGCATGTGACTGGGGAGGGCAAGGAGTGCATCATGTGACTCCAACTAGTAAAGCTCAGTGAAGTCTCAGAGGTGTTAGAGAGCGGATGGGCGCACACAAAGCTGTCCTAGCGTAGTCTCTTAATTCTGTTTGGTAGGCACCAACAAACTTGCTCTTTTATTTATTTATTTTTTCCTTTTCCTTAATAATACACACCCCGAGAGGACAGCATGGACTTTGGAGTAATTGCCTCCAAGACTGTATTGCTCTTGATCAGCCTCGTCTTTTGGGTAAGTGGATGGAAAGATGTCTTCCTCAGGGCTTCTGTACTTTCTGCTGTTATTGTTACCGTTCACAACAAGAGGCAGCGTAACTGGAGAAGGCTGGAGGTACAGCCTGTGCAAAGTTGCTTTGAAGGAAGTCCTTGCATGTTCCACAGAATGTATCCCCGGCCAAATACGTGAGCACGAGAGACTGAACAGACCCAGGTCTCAATCTTTGCTTGTGCGTGAAACCGTGGGATCTTGCCATCCTAATTTATATGGCAGGGTTTTATGTGGGCTACTAAATACCTTTTGGCGGATGGACAGGTTATATAAGAGCTTTTGTTGATTTTTGTTGTGATGGAAACTTTCATGAGTTCTACAGTGAACTGCAAGCTTTGCATTTGAGGTCCCGGTGCATGGTGCAAACTTTTGGTTTTCAGCTGCCCTGTTTTTTCCCCCATTGCAGTTGACTTTATCTTCATGCTGTTTGTGTTATCAATTAATTATATTTACAGCCTGCCTTTTTCATGCAGCGAGGTCGAGGCAGCTTACAGACTCCTACCTCCTCTCTCCAATTATCACCTTTCCTCTTCTCCAGTGTATTTGCAATTGTCTTGCCTTTTGAATTTAGTTGTACACCACCTGGAGAGCTCTAGCTATTGGGCAATCTGTACGTGTTAAGAAAACCAACAACTAGTAATATCTGATACAGGACTACTCAAAAGTAAGCCCTATTGAGTGCAGGGAGAGTCACTCAAAGGCAAGGGTGGGCAACATTTGGCCCTCCATGTGTTTTGGCCTTCAGCTCCCATGAAACCTCACCATTGGCTCCAGGCTGGCTAGGGCTGATGGGAGTTGTGGCCCTTCATGTCTTCTGGCCTACAAACTGCTCGCCCTTGCTAGCTTGTCCTTCAGGAATAACAGATCATCCTGCACTCACTTACTTAAGCCTTACTTAATTCTGTGGGATCTACTTCTTGGTACACATGGATTAGGATAGGATTGCACTGTGAGGCAGTTTCTTTGCAACATGACAAGGGCAGCTTGCTAAATTTATGTAGTTTAAGGCACATAAACAGAATGAGGTGGGTTTTTTTCTTATGTGGTGGCACTCTCCCATTCGTTTTCATGACTTTCATGTCTCAAAAAGGTTTCCAGTTCTGTTTTCCGGCTGCCCTGCTGCGCCTTTAAGAGCCAGAAATAACCAGAAATTCCGAACTTGAAGTTCATTTATTATATTTCAATCCCATCTCTCTCCCATTGTGGAACTCAAGATGGCTACATGTGGTTCTCATGTGGTCTCCCTTCCAAATTCAGGCCAGGGCCAAGCCCGCTTAGCTTTAGCCTTAGCCTCCTGGGTGCCTTATGTACCATCAACCCACAATCTGGAAAGTTCTTTTTTCCCCCCTCACTACACATGGAGATACTTCATCGACTTGTCATCTAGCTGTTAAAGGCACATGATTCTAGCCAGAAAAACCACACAGTCGGTACACTGAATATTTGTGAAACTAAGCTACAAAAACGTGTGCTTTGAACACCCGAAAATTGTGTTCAAGGGTGGTTTTTAGGATTAGCTAAACTGCCAAATCTCTTTCAACTCTCTGACTTTATGATAATAGCAGATTATTCTGCAAAATTTCCAGGGCCTACACCCACTCTTCTCTGACCTTCATGGCTGGGTAGTTCCCAGGTTTTTGCACTTGGTAGTTCTCAGGGGGTTTTGTTTAGCAGTGAAAACTTGAAGCTTATCATTTGAAATTTTTGGACCTGTTCTGATTGGTCCAACCCATTCCTGAATGCAACCCCTGGGAACAAAAAGGAATTCACCCACAGGCCAAATTCAATACCTTTGCTTTAAGGATTGTGTGGCAAGCAGAAATTCACCCTGAAAGACGCTTAATAATAAAGAGGAAGGTATCTCAGAGAATGTGCAGAGTTCATCCTGCATACCTGTGCATGGTGGTATTGGAAGGAAAAGCTTGTAGCTTAAAGCATGCTGCCTTAATGCAAAATTAAATGCTACCTTTCCTCCGCTGCCCCCCACACCACTTAACTAAATTAACCACTCACTGATACAAGGCATACATTTTATTCATATTACCTCTCAATACGGATCTTTTAATAAATAGTGATGATGATTTGTTGTTGTTATTGGCGGCATCTGGGAGTCACTGCCTTGCAAAACCCGAGATGTTGCAATAATCCCATTTGTGTATAGTTCCCAAAAGATGAGAAAGCATCTCGGCTTTAGGCATATTACAGGGAAGTGCTCTGAAAGCTTAAGGGAAGAAAATTGGATTGTTTCTGTTTCTGGGTTACTGACTATTCTGCAGCATTCTGACATTTAGCTTTATGCTTCTTTGTGTGTTCATGTAGTTTGAAGCACAGGAAGACTGAACTAGGCTGAGCTACAGAAAGGGTTAGGGTTAGGGTTAGGCAAATGTGTAGGAGTGAACTGAATTTACTCGTCTGTCCAGGGCGAGTTTTGTCCTGCAAATGCAATTATAGTTGGGAAATGACTTATGCATCCTTCAACCAGATCAAAAAAGGGGTGGCAACCCTACACAACATGATAAAAACAGTGTTAGTGAAGGACCCTGTTACTCAGGCCACTCATGGATGGTCAACTAGCTGCCCATCAGGAAGCCCACAATTAGAGCATGAATGCAGTAGTGTAAACCTTGGCTCATTGTTTACTCTGCTCATGCACATTCTTTCCATGGTTTATCATTGTGTGCAAACCTGGAACTCTGGTTTGTCTCTCCCCTGGCGAGAGGGAATCACATAAACCATGGTTTGGTATTGGCTTAAGGTTCTGGCTTGTTGGGGGGGAAAATAAATTAGGGTTCCTGGTTCACACACAGTGACAAGCCATAGAAACAAGGCCCATGGTTTGTTTAGCCACTCCCAGTTGTCTCAGTCTGTTGTCTCATTAATCATGAGCAAGGATTCGGAAGAATCCTGGCTTGTTGTGATGTGTAAACAGAGCCCATATACTTGCAAAAGGATTCCCTTGCCTTATTCCACATAGTGTAGCAAAAATGCTCAACATAATTTGGGGAGGTCGCAGACAAATATTGTCTACATTCCTATCCAGGACTAGAAGAATCCCGGGGGCACATCCTTCAGGTGCACTAAGCCTACATGCTGATGCATCCTAATTACAGCATGAATTATTCTCTTTTCCCATTTGGCAACATTCGCTTGGAAAATGGAGATGACACCTTAACTTCCATTTCTTGGGAAGAAGGCTGAAGACTTACCAGCAACAGTTGGACATTTCTCTTTAAGAAGCCTGCAGCTGTTTGTTTCTGTTTCCTGGCAGATTGTGGGGTTTCCTCTCTGTGCTGAATGCCCAAAATGTTGGTTTCTGTAATCCCTGCTGTTACCTAAGCCTGGCTGAAGGCCTTTGAGCTGCTTGATTGCTTATCCTCAAGTGCAATAAGGGGGTGTCCAAGATCATATCTTTGAGCTTGCAGTCTGGATGGCTGGAGACAGGTTTGTCCCTGAGCATTGACTTGGCAGAGGCCCTGACATCACAGCACTGGGATTTTTCTCCAAGGGCTGTGACGAAGCCGTCTGTGCCTACTCCCCCATTGCACAGAAGCTGCAGAACTGGAGACATTCCATAGCAGGATTTCTCCTAAGCACACAATAATTTTTTGCACTTGGGAAGGTTGGCCTGACTTGGGAGCAGAGGCTGAAGGGCCCTTATGGAGGGTGGGTGTTCTTGGCAAACTAGAGATTAACCCTAGCTAGATGAATTATAGCCAAACTAATTGTGGCATAGATTAGTTTTAGCTGATCTAAGCATGGAGGTGGTCATCAGGACATGACTGCCTAGAATGCACGGGAGGAAAATCAGGGAGGAAAAACACTGATAATGTTAAGGTAAGAATTATGGCAGGGTGAAAGGAATACAACTAGGGGCCTTTTGATGGGAACTGTGGCTGAAGGAAGATATAAAAGATCTGCAAATTGTTTGTTCAGGGACCTTGAGTTGAGTTTTTGAGTTACTCTGTACTCTGCTTTGTTCATTGCGCACCTGAATGAAGCTAACTAGAAACCATGCCTTATCTTTAGACTCTTCAGTGGGCTTTTGAGTCTAGGATCCTCGGTTCCTGGAAGCAAATTGCGCAACAGGAAGGGCTTCGGCTTGTGCCTTTCTCTCAAGATCTGTTCGATATCAGGGCTGTGGTTAGCCATTTTTAATTCCTTTTCCCCTATCAGTGCTGCATTGCGGGTTCTTGTGGTCCTCTGAACCTTCTTCTGTTTTTGTAACTGTCAGACATACTTGTAATCAGTCACTGTTCCCATTTTCCTCCAAGTTTCCTGTAAAGCTCAGTTCAGAAGGCTTAAAATGCTTCCCCCTTTTCTGTCAATAAAGGGGCATGGAAAATCCTTCTTCGGGGAGTTTTGTGTACTCCACTTCTAACATCGTGCAATGGCTCTTGGGCATGAAGTGAACTAACCTCAACCTCAACTAAACTTTTAACATTTAACCTGCAAGCTGTTGCCCTTTTAAATTAATTTTATAGATGTTTAATTTGTTATGTTTTAATGTGTTTTATTCTGTTAATATGTTTTATGCATTGTAAGCCACCTAGGAAGGCCTCGGCAATTATAGGCGGGTTATAAATACATGTAAATAAAACAAATACATAAAGTAAACTTGATGTGCAATCCCTAGGACCTGCTCTCCTGTAATGCACTTTGGACCTGGAAGTTTTCACAAGGCTTTCCTTGACTGTTGTCTCCATGAGGAGCTAGACTGCCTGGCTCCAAAGACTACGCAAACGGAGTAAAGAAGGGGCCCGTCCAGGCTTTCAGAAAGGAAAAAGAAACCAACAGTAGCAAGTTTACAGATGCACAGATCACAGGGTTTGCACGCGCATTCCAATAAGCACATAGTCTCATTGAGCACTTTATTATGCCTCTAAAGCAAACACTCGCACAGATGTGTTGGAGTTCATGCAGCTAGTTGCTGAACTGGTTAACCTGGTTTTCCCGTTCCAGCTCACTTGTGACAGAGTCTGTTGGCACTTCCAACAGAGGCATTCAATTACAATGAGAAAAGTGGCACTCTTTTTCCTAGTGCGCTATTCTGCAGTTAGCAGCACATCAGCTAGAGCAGGGGTCCTCAAACTATGGCCCGTGGGCCAGATACGGCTCGCCAAGGTCATTTACTCAGCCCGCCTCAGAGCTTTTGGATTCATTCGGAGAAAACAATCTCCGAATGAGTCCAAAAGCTGTGAGCTGGCACAGATGTACTCTGAAACTCTTTCAGTTTCGGAGACTAGCAGAGAGCTGACGCACGCACCAAACTGTGACAGCTCCCTTCAACTGCCTGTGCTCCGGCTCTCTCTGCTAGCTCTGGCTAGCTCCTGCTGCTGTGCTGGTCTTGCTCTCCCCCCTATTGCACACATGCGTTGGCTCTGAATGCAGAAGAGAGGAGCGAATATGGAACCGGGCACTGACAATCTCATTAGCCAAAAGCAGGCCCATACATCCCACTGAACTACAAATAAGTTTATGTGGATTAACATTGCTCTTCGTTTTAAATATTGTATTGTTTTTTCCTGGTTTTTTGCACTGCAAATAAGATACGTGCAGTGTGCATAGGAATTCATTCTTATTTTTTTCAAACTATAGTCTGGCCCCCCAACAGTCTGAGAGACAGTGAACTGGCCCCTGTTTAAAAGTTTGAGGACCCCCGAGCTAGAGGCTGTGTAGTGGCAACCCAAGAAAGAATTTTTGGGCAGAGCTCTGCAATAAAACCGAAAGTATATACAGCCTTGTGCAGAAAAAGCTTGTGTTCTCTGGAACTCTGATTTTCCAGGTCCCTATCATGAGGCCGAGTGAGGTGGCTGCTTCAGGTGGCAGATTCTAGGGGGCAGGTGAGGCACAGGGGAAGGTACGGGAGGAAAGCAGAGCTCCACGCAGCCTGTTCTGCACCTCAGCGCTAGCTTGCTCCCCTCAGATGTGATGGGCGTTGCTGCTGCGTCACCAGTGTTGATGCACGATTCAGCTGTTGCTCTAGTTGAAATGGGACATGAGGGCATCTTGCCTACTATTTTGGGCAGTAAGCTTTCTTGGGCTGGCCCTGTGAATTATCCGTTACAGAGGAGCAGGCTTACACCTGCTTACTCTTAAGTAGTTAAATGTAGACCTTTTGAGAAGTTAGGGCAACTTTACTAATGGAGATGTTAATATGCCTCTTTTTCACCTGGTTGGGAATAAGAGTTGCAGCAGAAAACATCTGGGGGTCACCAGGGTTGAGACAATGCAAATAATTAAGTGGTAAAGCTTTCTTGCACTGTATCAGTTCAGGCTGCAAGTGGGAGCATTATGAATGTACCACTTTAGGGGAAGGGAGTCTGGTTCTGCTGGCTTTGCAAGGCTAAATGCTTGTTTTAAAATGATGGAGGAAAGAAGCTTAATCTTCACCTGCATCTTGGTCCTCTAAGACAGCAGTGAAGAGCCTCATATCCAGAGGACCAAACTTGGCCCTTCCGAGAATCCCAGTTGGACTCTACAGGGGTTTCCGTGGAGGCATGCCCCTTACCTTAATGACTGGTACTTTCCCCACTGTGAATGGTTGAAATCTCCTTCGTAAGGCTTACTGACTGGCAGTGGGAACTTTGGGGCCCAATCCAATCAAGGTGAGCAGGAACCTCGCAACTTGGAATTCTTATTCTCCTTTAGTGCAGAGGAGGAGGAAACAACAGAGGTGTTTTCCACTCTGCCTCACTTCCTGCTCTGCATTTTTGCCGGGTGGCCATTTTCAGTTGCCTAGCAATGCCACTGTAGAAGCGGGAGGGAAAGAAGTTGTAGTGCCTATAGGATATCTAATTCTAACTGCCCCAGGATCCTTCCCTCCCCCTTCACACCCTCTTCAAGGTTGTTTTCTGACCTTGGAGAGCAGCCAGTGCAGTTCTTTAAATGCATTTGGGATCAGGGGTCCAATTCGCCGCTTTGAGTTGAGCGGCATGCCCAAACTATCCTATGGACAAAGTCTAGCAGCCATAGGGTGGTTTTGTCCAGCTATAATATACTAATTTTCTGTGTCCTTTGGGCTCTCACCCACTACTAGAATGCACTCCCTGACAGCTTCTCCTAGATTGAATTTGGCCCACAGGTTGGAACGAGGTTCACCACCCTGTTTTACTGATTAATTCTGCTAATTATTTAAACTGGCTGATAAAACTGAATGGCAGAGCTCACTTAAAGTCAGTGACTTTGTTGCCATTCGACTTCAGTGAAAACTGAAAAGTACCAACAATGACCAGGCTTTGGTGATCAAAAAATCCACAACGTTGTTGTTTTTCCCTTTGAAGATCAAGAAGAGGAATGAATTGATTGGACTAGTTTTTAACAGACAACCAATTACCATATTCCAGTGGAGAATGCCTCCAAGAAATTGGAGGAAGACTGAGACTTGGAACTAAAAGAGATCATCAAGTGTAAGATGTTTTGGAGGAGACCAAGGTCAGGATTGTCCACTAGGTTGTATTCTTGATCAGTATCTAAGGGTGTGAAAACTGGACAGTGAAGAAAGCTGAGAGGAAGAACATTTGCAAATACCCCGGACTGGCAAAAAGGCCAAACGTGGGTCAAAGAAAGCCAGAATTTTCCTTGGAGGCAAACATGATGAAACTGAGCTTGGCATGCTTCAGACACATTGTGAGAAAGCAAGACTTACTGAAGAAGACAATCATTCTATGGAACATTGAAGGCAGAAGAGGAGGAGGAGGAAGTCCAGATTTGAGATGGGTTGATTCCAGAAAGGAAAGCCTTGAGCTTACAAGAGCCAAGTAGGCAGTCTACATAGGACAGGATGCATTGGAGGGCTTCAATTTATAGGATCGCCATAAGCCAGAGATTACTTGTTGGATGTAACAAAAACAGTTATCCTAAACCATTTTGCACACATTTTCCGTAATTACAAAGATATATAGGAAAATGGTTTTTTGTGGCCTGCATGAAGATAAAATGATGGGAAATGGAGCAATTGAAATCTCACAGTATAAAATGAATACCTGTCTTGGGGAGTAGGGGACTTTCATGCTTTGCCGACTATTTGAAATGGTGCCACCGGCTGCTTGCGTCTGATTACAAATAGCAAATGCAGGAACTCCCATTCCAGTTGGGACTCTGGAAGCAGTAATGATTAAAGCCCCTTTTCCTCCCCACCTGTGGTCTCAAACAGGCACACATACACACCAGCTACTCACTACAACAAAATTAGTGATGCAAAGGCAAACAAGGGGGCTGAAATTAGTTTGGCAAGTCATTGCCACCTTATATCAACATACGCTGCATTTAAGCGAGTTTCTCTGAACGGACCCCATTGATGCCATTTTAATGCTGGGTAAAGAGCTTCTGGGGTTTAGTCAGGGTGACTGAGCCAACAATTCTTCAATGGGATTGCCTAATGGAAAGATATTCGTTCCCAGTTTTGTTCCAAGCCCAGCTAAATAAGCCCATGGTCGGTACACCCATGAGTAGCCATCAGTTCTGTATGCTTTGCTTCTCAAGTTGTCCTTTCTAAGTACTTCTGACTGCTGGAAATGTTGAGTGCCATTGGGGACAGAGAAATAAGAGCATTACTAGAACACCTGAGCCAAGAATCCCTCTAGATCAGGGGTGTCCAAACTTTTGACTTCTCTGGGCCACGTTGGAAGAAGAAGAAGAATTGTCTTGGGCCGCACATTAAATGCACAAACACTAACAAAAATGATGAGCAAAAAGAAGCCTGTGCATAATTTTAGTGATATCCGCCACCACAGATAAGCAAAAAAGTCCTCAGATAATAATCCTAAGAGAGTATACATATGTTTATTTTACATGACATTATGACACTATGTTGTCATCTACAAAGTTCATGCTGAAGAACCACACAATCGAGTTCCCAAAAAAATTGCATAATGTTTTAAGTAAGTTTACAATATGGTGTTGGGCTGCATCTGGGCCGCATCCATAGCCATCCTGGGCCGCATGTAGCCCACGGGCCGCAGGTTGGATGCCCCTGCTCTAGAAGTTTCAAAAACCAATGCCCATCCACCCCAGCCAGGATGGGGAGCAGCCAAGGATGAACACTTGGTAAATCTTCTGGGAGCACTTTAGAGTTCACTAGCACAGCCTGTCTGAGTTGCAGAATCCTTTTCTGACACAGAAATGAAAAGGTGGTGTGAAACTTCCAAGACCAGAGGTGGGAAGCTTCAGAAATTACTGGCCGCTGTTTACATCCTTTATCAGCAAGTACACCATCTTCTCCTGGGATGAGTTTGGCGCACATCTCAATCCTGTCTGAACAAACTGTGTGAGTTACTGTGTTGATAGGAGATCTTTGATAAGAGACAGAATAGCTCAGGAGGAAAACATTCTGCTTAGAAATGCTGCTGGGCGCATCCTTCACACACACATTGCAACATGGCTTTCAGCCATTGGTTGGATTTGTCAGTGGCAAGTATCTTTCCCTTTTGGATTTTGTTCCATGGAAAAGGCCCTTCATCCATTCATTACAGCTTCTTGATGGCTGAATCACGGCCATTTTTCTTTTGTGTAGAACCTGGAATGCATTTAAGACATTTCTCATAAGTTCTGTTAGCCAAATTTGCTTGCCATCCCCTGTTTCCAGAAAGCAAGGAAGTTCTGCTTTTTTCTTTGCTATTTCTGGCCTCCTTAAGATTTTTCCATAGTTTCTGGCAACCAAGAATATCCATGAGCGGGGCCTGATAGTGAGTTAACCTTACATCATAGAAATGGTTTTGCTTCAGGAAAGAATATAGCCACTTGTGTTACTCTGTGATGTGCAGGTGCTGACTGCTAGGTTAGTCTTCCTGATCTTCGGTTCTGGAACAGTATTAGCGCTGGTCTATCGAACTGATCACCATTGACTGGTGATCAGTTTCTTTGCTGACAGTGTCATCAGTCTGGATACTGAATGCCACACATCAAACCATTTCCAATACCTTCTAGTTCTACGGCTTTGATGCACTCTAACATTTCTCTCTAAGAAACACCATCGCTTAGTGTAGGTCAGAAAGTACAGAACTAAATGTTGGTGGTTGAGAATCTTCATGCATAAACACTCTCTGAAAGCCGGTGTGGTGTGGTGATTAGAATGCTGGATTGCAGAGCTGGGAGCTCCAGGTTCTAGTCCTCATGAAGCTTACTGGGTGACTTTGGGTCAGTCACTGACTCTCAGCCCAGCCTACCTCATAGGGTTGTTGTGAGGATAGTATGCAAGCCAGCTCGGGTTCCTTGCAAGAGGAAAAAGGCAGGGCATAACTGTAATAATAATAAGTGGGTGCCAGCGAGACTGGTTAACAACCAGTTGGCCATGAATATGCAGCCACTTTTCACCAAGGCAATCATGGTCTACATCATAAGTAAAAGGATCAGGAATTTGCTACTTTCTGCATTTTGTGCCTTCACTATTTTCAGCCATGGATTTTCAGTGCAGCTCCCTTGTCTGCTGACCTTTTCTGCCTCATGAACTTTTGAGCCGAGGTGTTTCACAATTTCTTTTAACCATCTTTTCCATCAGCTCTCTCACCACATGCAATGAGTGTGGCACCATCCTTTGAGCACCTCATCCCTTCCCCTTATCTAAAGCAGCGCTTGCGCCCATATATGCCCTCCCGCCCCTTGAGATCGGCAACAGATGCCCTCTCCGGGAACCCTCCTTGAATGAGATTAGGAGGGTGAGTACCCGGAGGAGGGCCTTCTCTGCGGTGGCGCCCCATCTATGGAATGCACTCCCCAGAGAGGTCCGCCTGGCGCTGTCGTTATTTGTTTTTCGGCGCCAAGCTGACTTTTTTTATTTAAAACTTATTTTAATTTTTAATTTATTATGTATTTATAGGATTTTAAATTTTTAGCCGAGATGTTACCGGGCTTTTTAATCTTTATTGTATTTAGTGTTATTTATATGTTTTTAATTACATTGTGAGCCGCCCTGAGGCTTTGTTGCGATGGGGGCAGCATAGAAATGTTTTAAATAAATAAAAAATAAATTATTAATCTGCCCTTCTATCGTCTGTTAAGCCCAGTGTCAGGCATCCTTACCCTGTTGGGGTTCAGTCACCAGGATCTGACCTTCATAATCCTATCTAGAATCGAAGTTTCAGACGTCCTCAAGTGCAGGCTTCTACAACTTTATGTAAGAGCCCAAAAGAATAGACTTCTTGGAAAACCTTTTTCTATCCAGGACCTTGGACTTATATATTTTTTAATCTGTCCTAGTGTAAAAGGCAGGGCTGCCAGGGAAGGAAAAGAATTCCAGCAGGAAATGGAGTTTAGCTCACAGGTCAAATATATTCTAGAAACAATTGTAATTGCAAACACTCACACATTTTAAGTATCCTCACTGCCCAGGTCTGCATGTGAAAGCTTGAAAGCCATGAAACTCCTTAAAGTAACATCTATTATTACATTGAATGATATAAGTAATATAATAGTGATATAATACAACTATATAAGTAAGATCGAATTAAGCCATATAGGTTATCCAGGCAGAGGTTTTCCTTAGAATAGAATGGCAAATCCTAAACCACACAGGCTAAAGAGCATGCTCTGCACCAACATCTGCATCTTGCTTTCCCTAAATAGAAACTGGCAGGCTTAAAATGGCACTTCAAGGGACAGGATTTGCGTTCTTGGGAGCTGGTGGGTGGGGGGATTTCCTCAGTTCCTGATATGCTTAAAATGCCCTGACCGTTTGTATTTGCCTGCTCAATAGAGCTGTTAACTTCAAAACAGGAACTTTGTCTAGAATCACTTTCAGAAAGTTATCCTGGGGGAAAACGCAGATAATAATATAATGAACAATGCCACGCATAATGAATGTAGTCTTCCACTTGTTTCTGGTCTCAAAAACATATATGGAAGTTTACGGGGATTTGATATATCTCCTTGCTTATTATGCCGGAGACCGTGCTTTACAATCTCAGAGTGGCAAATGCTTTCTACACCAGACTGACAGATAACTCATATAAGTGATTTCATAGAGCCAATCAGATTTAACAGAATAGTAAAACAATAGAACTGTATTTTAAAGGCGTGACATCTAGTTAGCAAAAGATCCCTCTCTTCATATTTATTCTTTACACACTCTTTTGCAACTCTAGGACTAACAGCTTTAGAGACATCAAGAATCAATCTATACTTAATTATAACTGTTTCACATTTATTAGTCCAAATTCAAGGAAAATCTCAAAAAGAAATCTGGAATAGCCCCTTCCCTCAGGGTCCCCCTGCCCCTGCTCCAGTCAGTAATTTCACATTGTTATAATTCTGTTGAGTTTGTGTCAGTCAAGAACAGAAAAGCCCAAGTAGCATTGCTACTTAGTTTTTTTTTCAGTTTCAAATACTGGCAAGATTATTCCTTTCTCCAAGAGAGCCCCCACCATTTTGTGAAAAGTCTAAAGATTGTAGTTCCTTCTTGTAAATTTAAACATTCCCAGATGAAGACCTGGTTCACACGTACCAACCACCTATGGGTTGTTGAGTTGATAGGTTGTTTTGGAAGCAGGTGTTCATGCTGCATTCAACTTACCTGCCACTTTCAATTTGCAACAAGTTTCCAAAACAACCTCATTTGAAACTCTGGGTTGTTGAAGAGGAAACAATCCAAAATTGTAACCTATGGTTCATGGTTGTATTATAATTCTGGGCTTTTGTTCATGCTTGGCACATACGTAACAACAGCCCAGAATATGGGTTGTTGTTGAATCATGGATTGTTGAATAGTAGGTTATATACGAACTCTGTACCATGGTTTAACTATGGGTTGTTCACCCTGAATCACTCAGGGTTTACAACGCAACAACAAACCGTAGGCTTCCTGGGTTGTTTATGGCTAGCAACCCATAGTTAAACCATTGTGAAGGATTCCCATATAACAACATGCAATTCAGCAACCATACTCAAGCCACGCGCTGGGTTCTTGTTATGTGTGAACTGGGCCCACAAACTGTTTAATCCATAGTGTTGTGATGGTGTGAACCAGGCAGGCATCTGGCTGTTTTTCCTTGGGTCTTTGGTCTCTTCCCTTTGCCTTCCTCTATTAAAGGTGTTGGGGAAAGTACTGGAAATGTTATGGGGTTTCTGAACATTAAAAACCATTGGGGAAATTTAGTTGCATGAGAAGAAGGAACCAACTGTACCGCAGCCTCTGTTTAAAAAGAATGAACCTTGAAGAGGGCAATCAGGCATGTCGATGTGGAAACAAGCTTCAGTGAATTTTGTGGGAATTACTTACAACAAGTGTGTATCAGATTGTAGCTCAAGCTGTTTAAAAGGATTGGGGGTTTTAAGGCAGTTATGCAGAAGAGGAAGTCTTGAACTTTTGGCAAATTAATATCATCAAGTACGTCTTGTGAGTCGGCCGCCTGTCCCTCATGGCTAGGAGCAATCAGCTTTTTCTTTCCAAGTTCAGTTTTTTCGATATTTGAAAATGGGGCTTTGCATGCAGAAGTATTCAAGTTTTTGCTTGTTTCTTATTCATTATGTACAAGGTAGGTATTTCGTTCAACTTCCAAGAACATTTCTGAATAGTGAACAATAAAAAGGATGAAAAAAGAATAAAATCTAGATGGCTAAGCAGGGAACGCTTCTTTAAATAGCTTCAGCAAGCTCCCAAAAGTAAATACTGAGGCTTGCCTGGCATCAGCAGGCAGGGAGTTCCACAGAAAGGGGTGCCAGCACATTGCAGGCTCTGCTCCAAAGGGTTTCCAGACATACCACTCTGCAGAAACCCCAGGAATGCCTCATCTGATGACTTTGGTGACTGGGCAGGAGAAGATGCTCTCTCCAGTATCCTGGTCCAAAGCTGGACCTTCATGGGGCTGGATCAGTTACACCAATGGCCAAACCTTAATCCTGGCTTTGTAGTGAATAGGCAGTGAGTGCAGTTCCCTCAGCAAAGCCATGATGGGGAGGAAGGGTCGCCTCCCAACATCAAGCGAGGTGCTGCATTCTGCTCTGGCTGCAGCTTCTGGACCAGCCCTAAGGGCAGCCCAAGAAGAGTGCATTGCAGTACTCCAGGCTTCAGGCTGTCGCCTGCACCACTGAGGCCACGTTCTCCCTGTCCCAGAGAGGCCATAGCCTGCAGATAAGGCATCCCGGATGTGCTTCATGTTTAGACCGCTGACCCATCTGCCGGCAGATGCTTGCTTCTTCCTATAAGAGCGGAACAACTCTTCATCTCTGTTGCGCTTGCATTTAATGCACCAGGACAGGGTAGAAAAACCAGTTTTCAGAGCTTGGTGGCTGGTGGGTGATCTGGGCGATGGAATGAGGAATAGCCCGATGAGCAAGCAAGCTTAAAGAGGTCTGAACAAATGAAGTCACTGTTGTTGGGAGTGAGGGCTCCCCCCAGGCCAGGCTGGTGAAATAAGAAGCTGGGGGTTGCATTGTGCAAAGTTCCAGTGAAGAAGATGAAACCTAGTGTTGCTTTGCATTTTACCAGGCATAGCTAGCAGCAATATGGAAACTAGGCTGGGCCCTGTGATTGGAGTCAGTCTGGGACTGTATTGGAAAGAGGCAGTTGGGTTCACTTGGGGTGGGTCAGGGCTAGGGTTAAATGAAGCTCAGGCTCTCTTCTTGCTGATGCCAGAGTGTAGACACGGAATAATCTGCTCAAGTTGCGACAACCCAGATTCAGGCTGGACATCAGGAAAAGCTTCCTCACTGTCCGAGCAATGCAACAGTGGAACCAGCCGCCTGGAGAGGTGGTGGGCTTTCCCACACCAGAGGCATTCAAGGTGAAACTGGGCAGCCATTGTCCTGCAACAGCAGGGGGTTCGACTCGATGGCCTTCATGGCCCCTTCCAACTCTACTGTTCTGTGATTTAAATAATCATGTTAACGTTTATATGTAGACCCATTTTGGATCCAGCTTTTTCTCTCTGTTTCTCTATGAAGGCGGCAGCAGCGGGGCTCTCCTACGTCGGTGGATATGTTCTCAGCAGCTACAAGGCGTATGACCCCTTCCTCCAGGACAAATACGCTCTCCTGCCAGCAGTCATCATTATTTGCATCTCTGTGGTGATGTTTGTAATTGGGTTGATTGGCTGCTGCGCCACCATCCGTGAGTCCAAGGTTGGATTGGGCGTTGTAAGTATTCCATTTGTCACTGAAAATAATGGCCCTTTTTGGTCCTTATTCCATCATACAGAGGTGATTGCTTGGTGTGGAACATGCACTCTTATTCCCAGGCAGATGGAAGTGTGGCAAACGGTTCTCTCCGGAAGGAAAGAGGATGATTGGTCTTGACTGGGCCAGTCTTGCCCAGCCTCGGTGTGGTGTCCGCCAGACTTTTGGACTTCACCTCTCATCTCCCCTGCCAGCATGCCCAGTGGGCAGAGTGGTGGACGAGAAGGACTGATTGGCCCCAGGCTGGGGAAGGCTGGCTTAGACTGTGGGCCAAAAGAAGCTGCTCCTGAGATTGCAGCTTGAAGAAGACCAAGCTTGGTCAACTCTTTAAGAGTCCAGAGCAGTACCTGGAGGGAGCTGGTCTCCTGCTGTCCTGCTGGGCAGAAGCACCACCCAGCCTGACACACGTGCTTTCATTGCACACTTTACATCTGTGCACAGCACCTTTCCGAAGAAGATGCAAGCCTCTACATGAGCTCTCTCTCTCTGCTCTTCTCCCTTCAGTTCCTGGTCATTATCCTGTTGATCTTTACCGCTGAAGTGGCAGTCTTCGTCCTTGGAGTGATTTACCGAGGAAAGGTGGGTGACCATATCCATGTGCACTGCGGGCTGGGGGTGCGATCCAGCTCTGAGCGCCTCCCAACCTGCTTCGGCTTGTCGGGGCTGTGGATGGCCAGGCCAGACCTAGGATTTGCCTGAGCTGCTGCCTGCGCGTGCTGACCAGACAGGTGCAGAGTCTCTTTGTAGCTGAACCTGATTGGCCCCTGCAGCCTGACCTTGCTCCCCAGTCAAGGAGTCAGGCTGTTGTTCCTGATCTGCATTCCCTTTGTGGACGTTGGAGCACAATCCTGAGAAGGCTGATAGGGTTGGAACATGGCGTTTGTCTGCTTATTGAAAGCATACCTACCCTGCTTATCAGCCGACAGGGTGACTTTCACCAGACCAGTTAACAACAAAGCGATCGTTGCCTACAGGCTTAGAATCTAAGACTTTTATCACTTTAGTAAATATATATACTGCCCAGTTGCTGAAGATCCCAACCACACGTTACCATAACGGCGATGCCCTTCTTGCATGCTCTAAAGGAAGTGCAGCGGGCTTAAACCTTGCCCTCTCCTTTGTGGACCCAGTGCAGAACGGGCGAGCCGTGCCCGCTTCACGCATGGATTAAAATAAATGGCTTACTCTTTGGTCCCCGCCTATAACTTATGTTGACAATCTGGATGGGGACCATGGAGGAGAACACGTGCTCAGAGTCCCTTCCTCCAACACGAGGACCTAGATGTGTGTGGGGGGAGGGTACTTCAGAGTAAAAAAGCAGATGTATCTGCCAGCTGTGCTTTCGATGTAATATGTCACACACAGCTAAAATTCATGCGGGAGGCAGGCTCTTTCTCCATAGAGCATCTTGACAATTTTGTGCTGTTCTCATGGTTGTCGAGGCCTCATTTTCTAGGAGTGTGCCATTGCTGGGTTTCCTGCCTTTAAGCCATGGCCTTGTTTTAAAAGTAAGGATAAAATAAGAAAATGAACCTCTTTGTGAGGAGGAGGATCCCAACATACAAATGTTGAAGTACATTCAACCATAACCTCCATGTGTCTTTCCCTGCTTTTGTTTTGGTGGAAGGGTTAGGCAAGGGCTAGGAAGGTCTGCTGAAGGTAGGGGAAGGGTTTTTTGCACTCTCCTAAATTTAAAAATTCCTACAACAACAACCCAGAATGAGAATGGTTGAGAGAAAGCAGGAGCGAGGTGTTTCAGCAGAACCAATACACTGTTTCCTGCTCTGCTTCTGTTGTAAACTGATGGAAGAACTAAAAGATTCCACATTTTTAGTTCCATGACCCGCAATGTGTGATTCTTCCACAATTTACATTTGTTGCCTGTTCTTCAAACATTAAAGATTGGTCAAAGACCTTGACATTGTTAATTACTCTCCCAAAGTGATGGGGAGCATACTGGAACCTTCTGTGTCGCACAGTTACTTAATGGCAAGCATGTTCCCGTTTCACACCATGCCGGCAGCGGCTTACGGAGCTCCCAGCTGGCCTGCCTGGGGGATTTTGCTGGACTTAATGGCCTCCGGGTCTACGCTTTAGATGGCCATGGGCATTGCTTCAGTTTTGAAGCTCACATTGCTCTTCTCCCCTGCCATTGCATTTGTTCAAACTATTTCCATATTGTTGACATGTCAGGCCTACCCATACGCATGTTTGCATTTTAAATGCAAGTTAAATCACAGCATCCTCCTGATGATAAGCAGAAAATTGGATTTGTTTCTGAAGCCCTCCTCACCTGCTGCTTGCCGGGTGGTCACTTGGTACCCCATGGCCCATTCCCAGCACCCCAGTCAGTGTCTGCAGAGGTGGAAACTGTTTGATGTTGCTGCTTATATTTAATAACCGCAGTTTAAGACACTTGCTTTAAATATCACTTGCATTTAACTTGCTGCGGGAATACAGCGATGCCTTTTAGCAGCAGAGGGCCTGCTGCTGTTCGAATGCTGCACTGCACTTTCTGCCTACAGGTAAAAACCGACTTGCACGGACCGATGCTGCAAGCATTCAAGGCCTATGATGGGAAAACAGAAGAGTCTCACGTGGTCGATTACCTACAGCAGGAGGTAGGGAAATGGGATGTATGATGCGGAATTATTCTCAGGGACTCTCCCTCTGGAAGAACAACCGGTTATGTCTGTTTTGGAAACAGAACAATGCTGGTTTCTCTTGCAGGCTTCGCCCACCTGTCCTTTTTGTGTTGAGAAACAGTACTGTGTATTGAACATTGGAGGAAGGAGGGGTCGGGGTAGGAATGTTGTTCAAAGATGAAGAAATGTCAGAGTGCATCTTCCCATGTTTTTAATAAGCCCAGGGTTTTAAGAACAATTACTGGTCAGTTTCTCTGGTTACACCATCATATTTCAGGGAAAGGATTCAGTAACTATTTGTTTCAGACAGCATTTTCCACTGGTATGAACCGATTAGCAAACCAAGTGGTTCTTAGCTACAATAGCTCCAGTACTGTAAAATATGTCACAATTATTTGCTACTGCCAGGCTTCTTTTAAGCCCATGTCAATTGTATAATACGTTTGACTTTTGCATTGTCTGTTCTGTGTGTGTATTGGAAAGTGATCTTTGTATGTATAAGGACTAGTAACTTGTCTCCTTGGAAGTAAAAAAAAAATCAGTTTTCTCAGAATGTTGATAGGTCACCTGAGTTTTATTTGTGTTGAGACATCTACAGTATCTGATTAAATATTTCAAAGAGACTGTAGTCATGTTTTCTTCCAAGAGAACTGGTATTTTTAGATGACTTAAACAAGGCAACGTTTCAGCATGAGAGACCCCCAAACCTGCTTTACTTTTATTCCACTGGGTTGCTCTTGCAGCTTCAGTGCTGTGGAGTCTACAACTACACCGACTGGATCGGTAGCAAATGGTTCAACACCACCGGCAACAACAGTGTTCCCCTGAGCTGCTGCAAACAAAATGTTGGCAAGAACTGCACCGGCCAGCTGAGCAAACTGGAATTTCTCAACCTGCACGTAAGGACATTTTGCATTCGAAGTTAATGAGAGTAAAGGAATTGAAGCCGCAGAGCGATGTAGACCAGCTACTGATAGGTTCTCGGTCTCCCCACTAGGGGCTTGTAGACATGGTGTCTTTCGTTCCATTGCCTTCTCATTGATAGAATTGGATTTGGTGCAAATGTTTTTGTAAGTTTTGCTCTGAAAATATGCACCCTCCCAAATCTGCAAATCCTCCCAACAGACATATTTTGTTTTTTGCCTACAGTCAGGTGTTTTTTTTTAAAACTATGACTCCGTTTGCATAAAAAATATGGGAAATTTTTTAAAATGGGCCACAAGTTTGCCTCGAGGGGAGGCAGCTGGCCGAGGGCCCACCTTGGAGTGAGACCCTTGGAGATGCTGCTGCTTTTCAGCTTTGCAACAGACGCACTCACTTTCCCTTGTTCTGGTCCAGACAATGGAGGGGGCGAGAAGGAGAGGCAGGAGATGCCATGGCTGACTCCAGCTGTCCCAACATGCTATGCTGCAGGTGTGTTGGGACTGGCTGCTTGGGTATTGTAGACCCAGCACATCTGGCAGGGTCACCAGATTTTGGTAACCCAGCCTCCTTGCTCTCTGCCTGGCCAGCATCCAAGTGGAAGAGGGTGAGGAGGGGCTGGTGACCATGCCAACGGGAAAGTCAGTCTTCTGAGGGAAGAGCACCCTTGTGGACATCTTTCCAAGGGACCCCGAAAGCTGACTAAGCAGCACCTCGCACATTTTCCTTTTGCCCAAGAAAACAAATGTCACCAGGAAGCACGTCTTGCTTCACACACAAGACATCATTGACCTGTGGAGCCCACTGCCACAAGGCACAGCATCTGCTGCTAGTTGCTTCAAAAAGGGCTTAGGCATGTTTGTGGAGGGCCAACACCTGGGAGCCCCTGCATGGACTGCTCGGGCTTGGTGGAAGGAGGCTGCTGAGTGCGGTCTCCTGAGGAAGACAAGCTGGAGAGGCCTTTGGCAGTGTGTCCCTCTTCCTGGCCCCCGAAGGCACTTGCTCGGCCACTGTAGAAACAGGGTGCTGGAGTGGCGTTCACTTAGTCGCAATCTGCATGGCAGCACTTCTGTGCCTGGTGCAGGGTGCCTCTGTCTTTCCGCAGACCTCTTTATTCAGCAGGGAGGCTGCACCTCTTTTAGGCAGAATCAGCCTTTCAATTACGGGCTGAATGAAGCTTTGGGGGCGCTTTTCAGCTGTGCATCTTTGCAGCTCTTATCATTGTTCTCCTACTTTTCTCCTTTTCCTGCTTCTCACCTGTGCCACATCCTTTCCAGGTGCTCTGCCTCTCCTCTCCTTCCACCCACACCAGCTCCCTGCAATGGGGTTCCCCTCCCCAAACTGTTCTGAGGGAAGCCCCCGGCCTGAAACCACTTCGAATGATTATGAGCATTAATTAAGCTTGAATGACCCTATCTTGGAAACCCACGTGGCCAAAGACGAGGATTTTGGCCATCCTGCTCTTCAGCTGTAATGAAGGATTCCTGCTGGCCCACAAAGTGACTCTCAAATCTGCTTTGGGTTCTTTTTAATGTTTTGCTCATGGGCACCTAGTTTCTATGACCATCTCTTCCTTTTGCATCCCTGCAGGGCTGCGAGGAGAAGGTGCAGTCTGGCCTGCAGGGCGTCCTCAGCTATGCGATGATTGTCATTCTGTCGTTTGCCATTATGAAGGTATTTCATCCCAAAGCTGAAATAAATATTTAAGCAGGGGTCTTGGTTGGAAGTCACCTGGGACTGGAAGTAAGCTTAAAACTTGTTGGTAAATCCAAATGGAGTTGTGGCATTCAAGAGGTTGCATACAGCAGAAAAAGGAGCTGTGCAAGAGCCAGAGGTACAATTCCACAAGTGTTCCATATTTCTTACGCCTGCTTTCAGAGGTCCTGTAAACACTTCCGTGTTTCATTGACAGAGGTGCTCCCTTTGACAGCGGAAACACGTGTGGAATTTGCCCCGGCCAGACTACATACCACAGGTGCACTCCTGCGCACTTGCGAAAGACCAGCAAAAGTAGATAAATCTATTTACAAACACATCTGTGCAATTTCTGTGGACCGAAAAAAAGTTAGAATGCTGACAAACACCTCTCTTGCTGTGTGGCTCGGAGCGTGGCAATCCACAGTGAAATTGCTCTCTTGGGTTCAGATGACCCAACTTATTGTGGCATGAACAAACTCTGGCATAAGCACAGGTTGTCCCGGGGGCTTGTTTGAGAAAAAAAAGATGCTCCATGGAAAGTGGCCAGGGCTGCATAATAAAGCAGCATGAAGTTGTTGAGTCATGCAAATTAGGTCAGTGCATAATGAAGTGATGTTTAGGTGCCTCTGAACTGACTCTGGAACTCTCTTAAAGAAGGTAAATAAAGACTGACTGACTGGTTGTCATTTTTACTTGCACAAAGGAAGTTTAATGGCTGGAAAAATGGCCTTAATGTCAGACAAAAATAAATATTTGAATGGTAAATTCTTCTGCATATGAACCTAGATGCCTTGATTGCTGAAAATATTTAAAATAATTGTTTTCTCTTTCAGTTCTTTGGCATGCTCAGTGCCTGTGTGCTGACTTGTAGGAAAGAAGACAATGGCTACCAGCCCCTGAATTCGGGGACATTTGCTTGATAGGAAGACAAAGAAGGATGCCCCTTTTCTTATTCCCCAAATAAAATGGACTTGGAGAAGATGTCTTGAACAAAAAAAAAGTCTGCTTTTGTAAAATTCCAAGGGATGGCAGTAGCTCCCACAAATTACATTCAATGTGAAATAACTTGGCTTTAGTATATTTATTCGTCCAGAGACTCTTGATGCACTGGAATTACCATGAATCCCTTTCCTTGAAGATCTTTCCCCAACCTTATGCCCCAGATGTGTTGGACTACAACTCCCACCATGCTCTGCCAGGATGGCAGTGGCTTTTCTGCCTGGGGATTGTGGGGATTGTAATCCACAGCTGGGGATCACCAAGTTGGGAAAAGACTACCTTATAAAAATAGCACATGAATCCATGGCTCAAAAAAGGCAACCTTGTGTATACAGACTGTAATGCTTCTTCAAGATAGTTGTATGTGTGTTTTCTTAAAAGGTAATTCAAGGAGTAATTTTGCAAAGCTGCAAAATAATTTCTGCTTTCTGCTGATCTGGATGGCCAGCATGTTTGCACCAAATGCTTAAAATTTAATAGATGGTTTTTAGCATTCACCTGTGAAGATATTCTCACTATCTGGACACTGTCAAATGCTGACAATAGCTTTTAGGTGACCATTGATTTTTGCTGGTGTCTCTTGGCCTTTTGGAGCATTCCCAAAATTCATGGAGGATTATCGAGTGTGAATGCCAACCTTCATCAAATGTCTGGTTGTCATGATACGGTGTGGCTTCTTTGGATTTAGAGGTTGGCAATCATGCAGATCGTCTTCTGTAGTACCTGTACAATGGAAGAAATGGCTGGTACTGTCAGCTTTGATGGGCTATTTGTCAGATTTCATCTACCACATTCCTTTTTCATGTGACCAGCAGTGTAAACTTAATATCATAGAGTATTTGTAAAGTTAAATCTTGTGATCCCAGATTCTTGAATGCAGCTCATTCAAGCAAGCTCTTGCCATATCTTAAACTTTTAGGGTATAAATGAAAACTCCTGGCTAGATTGGGTTTATTGGGCCTAATCCAGAACCTACAGTAGTTGCTCACAGTGGAATGATTATGTGTGTGCTGGAATCTGTCTGTCTGGAACTAATTGAGCATGTGACACAACTTTAACTTCACTATCGGTGGAAACTTGCTTGCATCCTAGATTCTTAGACTGCACAGAGAAAATAGAGGCTGTTCCAAATGAGTAAGATTTGAATGGCCGCTTCAGCATAAGGGTATCCTAGTGAAAATGCAATGCAGTGCAAGCTTTATGTTGTGGCTTGTTTTGCATGTTTCTGAGCTGTTGTGTATTTAAATATATAATAAACTTCATGCTTTTGTAAGGAGAACTAATCAGTTAGACATGTGCCAGTGAGATATATGATCACTTGTTTTCCAAACCATTTTGGTTTAATACTTGAGAGCTGTAAAAACTACTTGGATTAAAGTGTTGAAGGTACTTAAGTTGAAATAAAACCTTTAAAATAATTATGTAGTAATGCATTTAATACAAAACTGGTATGAAATGGCTGGGGACATAAAATTCCTTCATAAAAGAGACCTCATGCTAAGAGAGCCAAATAAATTATTCCATGTGTCTTGCATTCCTGAAGAAGGTTATGTCCTGGAGAAGTGCTACTACTATTTTGATTTTCTTTTTAAAAAGGAAACAATGGAAACATAAGGTGCACTTTTAACACTTCCTTTTATTTACAAATAAAGTCTGGAACTTCAGCAAAGGAGCAGATGCACTATCTCAAAAGTCCTTCAGGTCCCTGGACCAAAACAGACATCACTTGAAACTCAGATTAACAGCTCTGCCTTCTTTCATTTTTACCCTACAACAGATGAAGTGGCCCTCATCCAGATCATAAAACACCACACAAGGATCCTGGTGTGGACTGGGGGCTCTGTGCCTACCCTAAAATGAAAAAATGGGAGAATAAGTAAATAAAAAGACATCCTATGCATGTGTAGCCAGACTAGGACACTGCCGCCACCGTAACTTCTACCATGCTTCATGGATTGCACCTATGGTTGCTTGACAGGAAACTCACATCAGTTTTGGCCCTTTAAGTGAAGCAGCATCTTCAGGGGGTTTGCCATCTCTTTGCCTCATGTCTAAATGTGCTTTCTCCCTCAGAGCCAAGCAAGCTGTTTTTTAAAAAAGTGCCTGATTCTGCACTTGGGCTCAACCTGGTGCTGCATTCTCAAGCCAAACACAAAACTTCCCTCAGTTTTCTGTGCAAGCCCTTCCCGCTGGCATGCACCCCTCCCAAACTATTTGCCCCAGAGAGTGCAGTTTGCCTTGAACCACACTTGAGCGGAAGGAGGACAAATACTAGTGGGAGTGGCTGAAGCTGGCATGGGGCCTCGCTCTGGCTTGGAGGTGTGATGCTGGGGCAGGGGAGAGGGCTGGCCACTGCTGTTGCTTCTCGAAACAGTCGTGGAGGTCAGCACTTCAGTGCAAAAGGCTGGCAAGCACTCAGACACTCGCCAGCCCTTCCTTTAGCTGGGGGGGGGGGGGTGTTGAGTCACTGCTGTTCCCATTTTCTGCTCCCTTCCCCTAGAAGAGTTTGCTCCAGAGTTGGGTCCCAGGAGGGTGGCCACTTGTGAATTGTCACAAGCGGGATCATGCATCCCAAGACCACCATCTCCCATGGAGCCCCCTTGAGCCCCACAATGGTAGAAAGTGGGATATAATAAGTAAAATGAGGGGGAGATTCCAATTAGGGGCTGTGCGTGTGGTTGGTTGTGTGCGTAGATGCAAATTTGGAAATAATAATAAAGTCACTCCAGGCGCTGATTTCTTTGATAACTACTTGGCCTCGAGGGGTTAATAGCATGTGCGACTCTATCGCAGGGCAGGAGAAGAAACAGGAAGCCGCTCTATAATTCAAGTCTCTACGGTAAAGTTTACGTATAATATGTTGAATAGGCTATAGAACTTTGAATATAGGAGTGTCAATGGAGGTAGTGACACCACTCTGAATGCTGGAAAATTTATAGACTAATTAGTGTAGAAAAACAGTGCCATTGTCTGAAATGGGACTTCCCAGTTGCTGTTGAGCGTTTTTTCTTTCCTTGAAAAAACGAAGTTATTGTGCTTGTTAGATTTAATAACAGCTGCTTGTGATACTGAGAAATTCAGGAGTTTGCAGTAGGTGTCACTGGACACTAACAATGGCCAACCTTTTAATCAACAGAGATATTACAGGAAGCTTTAACATACAGTAGTGAAGTTTACACAACTCTCTCGTTATTTTTTTTTCTCAGCAGCTGCTCTTAGTTTTCAAGGGTGGGAGAGTCAAAATATTAAATAGCAATCATTGCAACACTATGACTGAGCCACTGTAGTGTAGTAGTCAAGAGCACAGAATTGGGACTTCGAAGATCTCAGTTCCAGTCCCTATTCAGCCATGGAGTCACCATGGACTGACTTGGGACAGTCACAGACTTCCAGCCCAACCTACATCGCAAGGCTGTGGTTGTGAGGAGGCGACTGAGAACAGAAGAAGAGAATGATTCAAGCTGCTCTGAGTTCTTTGTAGGAAAACAGGCGGGATATAAATCTAATAAATAAATTAACCAGAGGGAAGCCCGTCGCATTCTATGGGACCTACTCCCAAGTAGAACGCAAGCTCCATGGACTGTCTCGCAGAAGCTTTTACAGGTAGCGTGCACACAATCAACATGCCACGCCTAAAAGCGAGTCAAAGTGGGTTGGGTGAATGTGCGACTCTACCCCTTCTCTTTCTCTAGGCGTCTCTGTGCCACTCTAGATGTCTCTATCCTGATCTCTATGGTGAAAGCGGCAGGAACGACGCTTCTGTACGCAAGGACCTCCAGCGCGAGACTTCTGTGTTCTCGTGAGATCCAGCGGCCAAAGGCTCGGGCGGGTGATTTGAATCTTCGCAGCTGGAGCTGCAGCGAAAGGGCGCGGGTAGCCCCGTTGCCGGTCCGGGGATAACCAGCCTGGCTATGGAAGGGGAAAAGGAGGACGATGCGCAGCACCGCGCTGCCATTGGTGAGGCAGTGGTGCTTTTTCCTTGCTGAAAAGTGAATTGTTGCATTTTCCTTATTAGAGTCAGTATTCCAGGGTTAATATGCCTCCTGGAGGAAGGTCGATCAAGCTCAAAGAGCAAACGCACGGGTGATTTGCAATAGATCCGTAGGAGTTTCTGGCTCCCAGGGCTTTCCCAGAGGGCAGCTGCCAAGAAAGCAAGCAAAGCAAAGCCAAAGTAGCCATGCAAGGTGAGAGTGCAAGTTTACTCAGAAGCAAGCCCCGTTGATTAGGTTGCTGAAACAAAGAGAGGTTCGGTGAAGGTAAGGTGGGTTTGTGTGTGGAAGGCCTTGGATCAGTGCCGGCTCTGAAAATAATTTTTTGAGTCGCGCATGAGCTCAAACATAACTTAACCCTCAATGTATAGAAGGCAAAAGTTTAAATGAGTTGCTGTTTGGGATTACCTACCCCCTCTTCACCCAAGGCACTTGGTGGCAAAATGCTGTTGCTGAATCATGCCCCCCTTCCAAGCTTCTTTTCCAGGGTTGTTACAAAAAAAGCTGTTAGAAATAGTCCTGATTTTCATGAATAGTCTTAATTGCTGTAATATTTAGAATTAATATTTTTGTCTTTTTAAAGGAGAAAAATATGAGATGGCTTCTATGGATTTAAATGGCTTAAGCTGTCACATCAACACCAAGATTTCAATTATCAAAAAGTCACTTCAGTTGAGAAAGATGGGTAAGATGGTGCAATGTTTGCAATATTTTCAGGCCATATGTATTAACTGCAGCTTATCTATCACTAATACTATTTTGTAAGAGCTCTTGGAACTGGGTACCAACATAAGCAACATAGAAATGTTCTAATAATAATAATAATAATAATAATAATAATAATAATAATAAGCAGCAATGTCTGCTTATTATTCAGGTAATGGTTACCTGAAGGAGCGCTTACATCCATATATGCCCAGTCGCCCCCTGAGATCGTCGGGAGAGGCCCTTCTCTGGGAGCCCTCCGTGAAAGAAATTAGGAGGGTGGCTACTCGGAGGAGGGCTTTCTCAGCGGTGGCGCCTAAGTTATGGAATGCGTTCCCCAGAGAGGTCCACCTGGCGCCGTCGTTATTTGTTTTTCGGCGCCAGGCAAAGACCTTTTTATTTAAGCAAGATTTTAAATGTTAATACTACTGAATTTTATCTGGCCAGGGCAGCTTATTTTATATTGTGTGTATATTGTATTTTAAATTATTATTACTATTCTATATGTATATTTTAATTTATGTGGTTTTATTTATTGTTGTAAGCCGCCCCGAGGTTTCGGCGAATGGGGCGGCATAAAAATGTTTAAATAAATAAATAAATAAAAATAAAATGTCTTTACCTGTATTTTTATTGGTGTCAAAAAGTGACTAAAGGGGATACCACTAAAGGCTTAAGTGAGGTTTGGGGTGCATCTTGGTTATGTGAGAATTGTAGTTGGATGGTAACAATTGCCTTGTGGGATTTCAGGTGGCAAGGAGGCCCTTAGAAAGCAGGAATACAATTGAAAACAGATGGAAGCTGTGACGTGTGTTTAATGTACACCAATTTCTGGTGAGAACTCCCTCTCTTTTTTCTTTGTCTACAATTCATCTCATTTGTCAGACAAGGACCCATCTCTGAAGACGGTGCTCGGTAAGATAGCCCACGAGATGTATCTCCTGAATGATCTCCTGAATCAACTGGAGCTCGAATGCCACCGTCAGGAAGGACAGCAAAATCAACTCAAGGTAGCCAATAACAGGAATGGTGGTCCCCCTTTTCATCCGCATATTTATTTGACACCTATAATGGCCAAAATGGCGACCCTAGGTGGCTCACATAAAAACAGTTAAAAGAATAAAAACATACAACATTAAAAACTACAAAAACTAATATAAAAAGTTTCATCAGTACAGAGGGATTAGGCTCTTATTTTTTGTAAAAGGTACGTCTTCGCCTGGCACTGAAAAGATGGCACCAGGCAAATTTCTCTAGGGGAGGGAGCTCCAGAGATGGGGGGCCGGAGCAGCAGCAAAGGCCCTTCACCTATTTGCCACCCCTCTCATTTCCCTGAGGGGTGGCTCTCATAGAAGGGCAACCTGGGCTGATCCTAAGGGGTGGGTAGGTATATCCGTTCATTCAGGAATGTGGAACCACTTTGGGAAAAGCATGCATAACGGAGCCATCAAACCCTGGATATCTCCAGATATTGACCTCTCTAAGTCATTGTTGGGCGAACGTTCAGCACTATTGGAGGACTTAATGGGAGGATTTCCCTTTGCAATAGGAGGGGGTGTTTTAGAGAGATCTTGGCACTGGGTCTGCTAGAAATGAAGCTTGGGTACTTTCTGTTTTAGAGACACTTAGGGATCTGAGCATCATCCCAAATGCCTGTCTTTCACGGGCATTGTTTAATTAAATTAAACCAAGTTTCAGGGATATTTTGCAGAATGTAGCGTGGACTTGAACAAAACTGCTTTACTGGAAATCATTGGCATACTTAGAAGGTAGCCACCTCCTGCAAATTGGAAGTAATGAGTATGTGGGCAAAGCTCTGCAGGAGGAACTGTACTTTTGGTACCCCTTTGGTACCCCCTTGGGACACTTCTTCCTTGCCTGCTGTATAAGAATCTAGAGGTTCCCTACAAAACTGCTTAACTTTTTTCTGTGGTAACACACCCCCTTAAGATTATTTGTGGCTTGATCCTGATCAAATATAATTTTGAATGCAGTAACAGGTGAGACAAATAGAGAAAAGCATTTTAAATCATCTGCTGTGCCCGTTTGAAGCAATATCTTGAACCATGGACCCTTAGATCAAGATTTGCACTGAGGTTTTATATCTACAATCTAACCTGCTCTATTTTGCTTCAATTTCCTGAGCCAACCCTCACGCAGACTGAATTTTTCTATGTATATCTATATATTTATTTAGTATTAAAGTTATATTCTTTGACAAATAGTCCAAAATGACTCTTTCAGGGGATTACAGAAAAACAGAACAACTATACTGATAAAGACAATGAGAAAAAATAACAGTATATCTAAATTTAGCAATAAATTAACAATTAAACATCAATATACATAATATGTGACGATATACAACAATATACAGCTGGGAGTTAGGGACTGAAGTGAGAAGTTGGAACAGGGTAAGTTAAAATTCTAAAACACTATAAAATTAATTTCAGTTAAATTTTACAGAAAATAAAATCAATTATTGAAATGTTTATGGGATGCCCTCTGACCACAGCAAAATGAAGTATGGATTGAGACCTTACGTGCTTGTGGGACCTGCTTACTGACAAAAACAAGCTTTATGCATGACTTAAACGGAAATTTACAGATGACAGCTTGGAACATAATCCAATTTGGTCGTGATGGGGTTGAGCCATAAGCTTTTTGTTCTGTTTTTTTGAATTGCATGCACTTCCCTGATATTGGAAGACTATGGAATCTGCTCCCCAGAAAGATCTGCCTGGTGCCGACACTATATTCTTTCCGGCACCAGGTAAAGACCTTTTTATTTGATCGTTATTTTAACAATGTTTTTAGAGGTTTTAGGATTTTATTTTTCCCCTTTTACACAGTTGCATTTTATAGTGATGTTTTATATTGTTTTAATAATGTTTTTATAGTTTTATATTGTATTTTTATATATTTTGTAAGCCATCCTGAGCGCTTGAAGCAATAGGATGGGGTATAAATTCATGTAATAAATAAATAATATTGGCGATTCTACCCAGAAGTTCAGGGCAAGTGGAACTAAGGCGGGGGGGGGGGGGGGTGGTTCCTTTTTCATAAAAGTAACATACTGTTCCACTCACATTAGTCATATTCAGCGTGTTTTCAGCCTGTGCAACCTGCCGATGCCTTTTATTAATTACAGGAGCTCCAGGAATCGATCGAGAGGGACTATAATGAAATTCAGCATCTTGAAGAAAACATACCCATTCACCTGCCCAAAGCAATCCCAAACAGGTATATTTTCTGTTATTGAGGCAGGCATCATAGTAAGCCAGGGATGCAAATCAACATTTATATAGCCGAGCCAGGCATTGGAACATGCTCATTTATACATGATGATTCCCCCATTAATATGGTTCTGGAGTTTCTTGATCGGAAATTAGACATTTTGGGAATGAACGAATGAACTCAAATTTCATGAGTGAGGTAGTTGTCCTGTTCTGAGTAAGGGAGGGGGAAGTGAAACCACCTTGAAGGCTAGAAAGGTGGAGTTTGAAAAACAAAACAGGACAGCAGAGGCCAGTAAGAGACTGAGCGGTGCTTCTCTGGTGTTGGTTGTAGCGTGCATGTGGAGGATTCCTGCTTTAATCTCTAGGTAGGGCTGCAAAAACTCTTGCCTGAAACCTGCAGACCCATTGCTGCCAGTTAATGTTGACAACACTGGGCTAAGTGTTGTGAGAATGCGGACTGGGGATCCAGGAGATCTGGACTGTAGTCCCGATGCCCATGAAGCTCAGGCCGGTCACTCTTTCAGCATGACCTGCCTCCCAGGGTGGTTGTGAGGGTAAAACGGAGCTTTGGATGCTGCATCAGTTTCCTTGCAAGAGGAAAAAGGTGGGATAGAAATGCAATGCAATAGGAATAATGCTGATATGTGACTTGTAAGACTTAAGGTACAAGTCTTAAGGTAGAGAAAAAGTTACCTGATTGTGTTACGTATTTTTAAAAGCTGGAACAATTGATCGGATGGCATAGCCCCCAGCCCATAAAATTTGCTGCAATATTTTTTTAATTTAGCTTTTAATTTTTATTCTGCAGTTTTTATGCTGTTAATGCATTAATAGTTGCAATAAATGTATATATTGCATTTGTTAGAACACATTTTAAGTGTCACTCTAAACCCCCTTGAGTGCTCTTCTTTTGGAAGAAAGGTGGGGTTTAAATAAAGTTGATCACTGATTAGTTTTAGGCACTCTGTCCAAACATTCCAAGCTGTGGCTAGGGACTGCCTGCAAACCATGATTAAGCACCATGTCTGCACTGAACTATCCATGGTTGGAGAAGTTTCCCCACCTCTCCACTTGCCAAGTGAGAAGTCGGTCTTGCTACCATCTCCTGAATTTTTCCTCCCTAGCGAAACCCCCTGGAAAGTCAGGAGGAAAGAACAATTTCAGTAAACGCAGCTGGTATGGGAGTAAATCAGCAGCACAGGCCGGAAACGTGGCCAGCACACTTACGCCCGCCCGCCTGCCCGCCTGCTGAGCTCTCTCTCCTTTCCTTGCAGCTCTGTGGACTTAACTTTGAAGAAAGAAGAGCAGGGCAAAGAGGCAGAGGCTCCTCGTGCAAGGAAGCCTGCAAAAGAGGCCAAGTGCATTAAAGAGGCGCCCTTCCTAACGGCCGAGGAGTTTGAGAGTGTTCCTGCGTAAGTAGGGATTTTGCCTCAATTAGCGAATCGGAGCACAAAGGTTTATTTATTTGTTTATTTATTTAAAACATTTCTATGCCGCCCCGTTCGCCAAAGCCTCGAGGCGGCTCACAACATAAAATTAAAATATAATACATTCAAAATATAAAACAAATTAACAATATAAAATAAGTCGCCCTGGCCAGGTTGACTGCGTTTTAGTACCACAGGCAGTTTGGTTATTTCCGATCAGCAAGTGAACTTCCTCTGCCGCTCAGTTCTCTCTTCCAGATTTCTTCTTCCTCTTTTTAAAAATATCATTTACAAGGGGTTTTGTGTGTTGTAGTATCACCATTACATGGTGGAACAAAAAACCCAACTTTTTCCTTGTTTCTCCTGCTCAGTCTGAATGAAAAGTGTGTGCTCAGGTCCATCCGGAAATGTTAAGCACACACAGATGGAGGCGAGCGGTTTGTTTGCTTCTCATAAAGGTGCCCAGACCTCGCAATGGGTTGGGTGATTCTGCCATGAGCTGGATTCCTACAGCTGCTTGAATAGCAACACCGAGGGCCCCCGGACGGCTCGGTCTTGCGTGGAGTATCACTGTTCTGTATACATTTGTAGAAATGACTGTGGAGCAGGGTGCTTATCAAACTAGCTGATGGCACAAAGCTCAGAGGGACAGGGTCACATTCGGTCACATTGGCCAGATCTTCTGGGCACTGGAGCCCCAGCTGGGTGCTGGTCTTCCCTCTGCCCACCGCTCTATCAGAAGACGGAATCAAGATCCCAAACGCTGGGCTCTGAAATGGATGGAGCGCCTTGCAGCGTAGATAAATGCAACGGCCTGCACTCACAAAATAAGAATCCAAGCAGGGTCATAAGGTAGGACAGGAAGTTGGACCAGCTGACCCCCAAGGACTCTTCACATCATGGGTCTAGGAATGTAGGAAGCTGCTTTATGTCGCATCAGCCCACGGGTCCCTCTAGCCCAGTATGGTCACACTCTTTCTCATTTCTCAGTCTTTTGTGTCCTTCCCCACCTCCCAGTCTCAGTCCGGGATGACAGCCCTGTTGTCCCAGCAAACGGCTCTGATAGCGCTGCTAAAAAGTTCTAGAACTGGAGCTTCCGTACTTCTTTATTGGTATATTTTAAAAGTCTTCCCTTTGACTCCAGCTGCCCAAGCAGACGGAAGTCCGTGATCAGAAAGCGTGACTGCTGCCCTTTAGACCAGGATGGGGAATACGTGACCCTCTGGCTGCTGCTGGACTACATCACCCATCATTCCTAGCCAGCATAAAAAGTTAGGGATTGCAACACACCAGCATTTGGAGAGGCATGAATCTGGATCAGGGTGGGCAGAATTAGAACTGCCGGTGTTTTGGACGTCCAGCTACCAAAATTCCTGCCCCTTGTTGATGCTGGCAAGGAATTCTGTGAGCTGAAATCCAAAACATCTTTTCTTCCACCTATCCCTGCCATAGGGCGCAATGCTATGGATGTGTAGGCAGGAAAAGGTCTGGCTGAGCAGTGTTGGGGCCTGTATGACTTATTTCTGTTTTAATATGCATTGGACTGCACCTTTGATGTCAGTATGTTTTCGTTTGAATTAAGTTGGTCTTTCAGAGTTTTTCCTCCAGTGTCCCAGTGAATACTGCAATTGAAAAGGGAGACTGGACATCCCTGGCAGCTATGAATTCGGGCCAGTCACAGACACTCAGCCCAGCCTACCTCACAGGGTTGTTGTTGTGGGGATAAGATTGAGAACAGGAGCAGGAGAATGGTGGAAGCTGCTTAGAATTCTTTGTAAGGAAAGAAGCTGGTTATAAATCTAATAAATATTGAACCATGGCCCAGCTCATGTTTTGGACAGCTCCAAGGAGTCTCCTGTATGAAAACCCAAAGGGCAATCCACAGCCTGGATTTTTTCTTTTTGAAAGCCATCCATGTCCCAAGAGTCACTATTAATATGACTACATTTCTATCCCACCTTTTTTCCTTTTGTGAGTGGCCCAGAACATGGTCCTTCACGCTCTGTTATCCTCACGACAACAGCCCTATGAGGTGTGCTAGGCTGAGAGTGGCTGACCAGTCCAAAGTCAGCCAGTGAGTTTCATGCCTAAGTGAGGACTAGAACGTGAAGCTCCCATGTCCAACAAGTGAACTGCCATACCAATAAAACCAAATTTTCCCTTTTCCTCCAGAGTGGCCACTTAGGTGCTCTAATATCGCCCCCTGGTGTTGAGAAGTGTTACTTCAACTCGGTAACACTTTTTCTTGTAAATTGCATATTTTGGATCCCTTGGTACCTAGGAATGATTGAGGGGGTGGCTGAAGCAGCTGGTTCTCAAATGCACCTATACTTGGCTGATGCCCAGCCTTTTTTGTTCTGACTTTCAGGTTTTCCTCTACTTGTTGCTATTATTATTATTGTTAATTATTATTTTGTATTTGCATACTGCAGGGGTTCTCAAACTTTTTAATCAGAGGGCCAGTTCACTGTCCCTCAGACTGTTGGAGGGATTGGACTATAGTTTGAAAAAAATATGAATGAATTCCTATGTACACTGCACATTAAAAAATAATTAAAAATTAAAATCAATTAAAATTAATTTTAAAATGTTTGCTCCGCGCCCACCAAGCCCAGGGGCAGCCGCTTGATGGTGGCGGCAGCTCCCCCACTGAAGGCCACGGCTCCCCTGCCGCAAGCAGTGATCACCTTGCCGAGCCCGGGGGCAGCCCTCTATGGGCAAGCTGTTGCCGCTGCCGAGCGGCAGCCCCCAGGCTTGGCAAGGTGGCTGCGGCTTGGCCCGCAGCCCATGGACGTGGCTCACATAATTAAAAATAGATTTTAAAAGTTATATTTTTCTTACCTTCAATCCTTTTTTAGCGTCTTCTCTCTCTCCCACCCAACTCTCTTCTGTTTCCTGCTCCGTATTCCCACTCTGTATATGCATGCCGAGGGGGGCGGGGGGAGCTGGCACACGCGCAGTTGAGCTTTTACAGTTAGGCTCGTGTGCCGGCTCTCTGCTCAGTTTCAAAGAACGTCTGCACTGACTCAGGGCTTTTGGACTTGCTCGGAGATCATTTTCTCCGAGCGAGTCCAAAACCTCTGAGGCAGCTCAGATAAATGAGCATGGCGGGCTGGATCTGGCCCGTGGGCCATAGTTTGAGGACCCATGGCATACTGCCTTCCTTTTGCAAGGAAATCAAGATGGCTTCCACAGCTCCATTTTATCACCACAACACCCTGTGAGGTAGGCTGGCTGAGTGTGTGACTGGCCGAAAGTCACTCCGTGAGCTTCATGGCCATGAGGACTAGAACCCAGCCCAGCATTCTAACCACACTGCCGTGCTGACTTTCCACTGCGTATTCCCTGTCTTGCGATTGCTTGTGTGCGTGCGTGTGTGCACAAGCGCTTCAAAAAGGACCGGTTTTGCCATCCCTCTCTTACCTCTTTCTTGTTGTGCTGGCAGCCCCACCTCAGCTGCACTGGCAGTTTCCATTTCTGAACGGCCCGTTCCCCCCTCCTTTTGGCTTTCTGTCTGCTCACTTTTTCACCTAAGACGGTGGTGGATGCTCTTCATTTGCAACGCACAAGGGGGCTGTACACAGCTGAGGCACCAGGTTTGTTCTGCCCCTCGCGGGCTTAATGCGGAGCCAAATGAAAAGTTAGTGCAGTCCAGCGCCAGGGTTTGCTGCAGCGCACAAGCTGCCGAACGGCTTCTGACGCTGGAGCAATGAATGAGACAGAATTACCCATGGCTCCCGTTTCAGACAGGGCTTTGCTTTCTCCATGTTGCTCTTCCTCTTTTTCTGCTTTTCTCCACCACGCTTCGTGCCACCGAGCTGCTCTTCGGTGCTGGTTATGTAAACGAGTCAAGGGATGGCGTACATAAAATGCCTCCGCTTTGCAACCCTCTTTCCCTCCAAGAATGTCTCCTCTGAGGGGGACTCAGCCTCGCCACATGCCCCTCACACGTTCCTTGGACGTGCTGGGTCCATGGGGTGGCTAGCCCCCCTCTTAATTCGGGGAGGGCAGGCAGGAAGGAGTGATGGGGCAGAGATCCCCACAATCATCAGGACTAGGAGAGAAGAGATTCAGCGCAGGTGCGTGGCACAGAAATGGTCTTGGACCAGAGGGCCTTCAAGAGAATCTGTCGCTGCAGCCACAGCTGGTGGGTGACTTGAATGCATTTACAGGTAAGGCTCAGCAGCAACCAGTGGTTGGACTAAGACAATAGAAAGCCCACCTTCTAGGGTTGAGTGTGGGTCGACATTACACCATGCGTGGTTGTTGAAACATGGCTTATCAGTTGTCTGAACTCAACCACATTTCTGTTCAGAGAAACAAGCAGCCGTAGTACCCTAATAAACTACACTTCTTCCCCCGCCCCCGCCCCCCCAGTTTGTCTCTGCATTTGAAATCTTCCTTCCTTCTCCCCCAGTTCTCAGCTTTCGTCGCTGCAGATTATTCCCCCGTCTGCTTCTTGCCACTGACTCGTCTCTGTGTCTCCTGCTTGCAGTATCCAGTCTGGTCTCTTGGCCTCTCTGTGTGGGCAGATGGAGGCGTCTGCATCTATTAACAGCAAATGCTTTTTGATCTTGCGATCCGTAACTGATGTCCACATACCTTAACAGTGCTTGAAATGCAAGGTTTTTCCGGGTTGGCTAGGTAATATTGCCGGAGGTGCCTAACAGCCAGTTCCATCTTGATTTGATACCAGATTGGGGAGGAAACAGCATGCAGGGAAGAGGAAAATAATCTGAAGATCTGCTGCAGTATAATAGACTTTGCACTAGATTTGCTTCTGACGCACAAACTAGCCCTGCAGGGGACTTTTGGATGATCTTTTCATGTTTCATGGTCATCTTGAGCAACTTGATCTTCCCCCCTTCCTTGCAAGCAGACCTGGAGAAAGCCTTTCTAACAAAGAGGTTTATTATGCTAAAGCAGGCCCACTAGGCTGGCTTACAAATTATGTACAAATTATGTACATTTATTAATTTAATAATTATTAAATTATTAGTAGTACAAATTATGGCAGAAACTAGCACCGTTTGAATACAAGCCCTTAGGGAAAATGCAGCTTAAAGTTAGGAAGCTGATTCCAAACAATACTTCCATTCCCTTCCAGACTGAAAAGAGGAAACCATACCTTCCAGTGGATCCTCTTCCATAAGGACCAATCACTGGACGCATCGGATGCTTCTGAACAACTCTGCCGTCTTAGCCTTCCACTTGCATCCTCCAGTTAATGGTGCTGGCGTATCACCCTCCACAGTAGCCGGCTCACAAACTTTCCCCTGGCCGCCTGGCTCATCTCAGGATCTTTTGGCATTTAGGCTGCCGATTCCGTCTCAGAATCTGATTCCACAGCCTTGGAAGGAAGGCTTTTTTCCAGGAGGGGTGGATCCAAGTCCTAAATGTGGCCTTTTGCTGCCAGTATATCTTTGAGTTTTCTGGGGGAAACACTTTACATGCAGACATCAGACACAAACATATAATGAACCTCATTCGGTATGTCTGCTGTGGGAAAAGCTTTGGCACCATTCTGCGGTACCTGTGACCTGCCAGGTAACAGTAAATTGCTTTTTCCCCTCCCAAAGGTACATGCGCGGCCGACTAACGTATAGCCAAGTCAATGCTGTCATTCAAGAAATTAACAAGGCAGTTACGAGCAAGTACAAGATTATGCGTCAGCCTACTAAATCCATGACTGCTGCTGTCAGGAACCTCTACTTCAGATTCCAGGAAGAAGAAACCAAGGATACGAAAGGTAACTTTACATCCAGTCATCTGTTGATGATAGTCCCTCCTGTTCTGGAACTTCAGCCGGAAGATCCTCCGGGTTTGATGCCTGTCCTTAGAAAATGTGTTAGGAAATCTCAGGTATACAAAAGAAGACCGGGAGGGTGAAAAGACAGACAAAGATAGAAGCTCTGTTGTTGTTGTTGTTGTTGTTGTTGTTGTTATTATTATTATTATTATTATTATTATTATTATTATTATAACATTTCTATGCCGCCCCTTGCCGAAGCCTCGGGGCGGCTTACAACACAATAAAATACATTGAAATAAAATAGAACATAATAAATTACCATTAAATACAAAAATACAAAAAAATACACTGAGTTACAAACACAATAATATAAAAATTAAAATTATCAGTATAAAATAAGTAAATAAATAGTATAGGAGGAGAAAAGAGAAGGAAGAAGAAGTTGCCCTGGCCAGATCATATGTTTTAACAATTAAAACGATGTTTAAATAAAAAGGTCTTTACCTGGCGCCGAAAAACCAGTAAGTTAGAAAAATGCTGAGCTTGGCATTCATGAGTAACAGGAAAGGGCTCTACCTGACAGCATGGAATTATTTGTTTTTTTCCTGCTTTTTTTCCTTCAAGGAACTCAAGGTGGCTTGCCTAATTCTTCTCTTCCTCTCAATTTTATCCTCACAACAACCCTGTGAGGTAGGTCAGACTGAAAATTAGTGACTGGCCCACAGTTGCCCAGTGAGCTGTGCAGCCGAGTGGGGACTGGAACACAGATGTCCTGGATCCCAGTCCATCACCCCGAGCACTATACCGCTCAGGTGCTCTCAGCTGCACAGATGTTCTGGCCCCACACAAGAGAGCTTCCCGTGTTGGCCCGCTCGCTTCCACTCTCAAAAGCTCCGTGGTTCTCTCTCCGCTCTGCACAGCAAAATTCTTTGTTCAAGGTTTGCGCTCCAAATAATTGTCTCAGAGCAGAATACTGGAAGTGGCAGAGCGCACGGCTGCCCTGGCAGGCCACCTGTCTGCTCTGCCTCCAAATTCCCTCCTTTCCTTGCGCAGCCTTGGCCTTTGCAACTGGAAAGACGCCACCGGAGCTGCCTTGCCTGGCTTGAGCTGCTTGGAAGAGCCAACTGTGGCTGCACGTAATTGCCTCCCAATCCCACATCTCCAGCAATGACTTGGTCTGGGAATTGAGCATTCCGTCCGAAAAGAGCACTTGATGTGTGCTGTAGAAGCGTGGGACAGGCCCTGCTTGGGAGATCCCGGCTCACTTCCTCACTTGGCCTTGCATCTCCATGGGGGGACTCCCAGCCTGGCCTACCTCACAGGGGTGTTTGTGAGCATCTTCTGGGCAGGAGACCATGGGAATGTGATGAGGAGCTCTTAGGTAGGTAGGTAGGTAGCTTATTATATTAAGCTATAGGCCATCACAAATTGACAGAGCAATTTTAATTTAACCAAAGAGAACCTTAAAACTGATAGGACAAGTCAATTAAAACTGGGATAGTTAAAAGGGGATAAAAAGAAAAAAGACAGACCAGTCATGCATCAAGAAACTAACCCCTATGAAACCTCCCTAGATCTTATCTTCTTAGCTGCAAAGGCAAAGAGAGAGACTCTGTATGACACATGTGCATCCAAGTCTGATAACAGAAATACTATTTCCTCAAGATCAGGCCATGCATTTCTAGCAGATAAAATGCCAGTCAGAAATGTGTCTCTCAGTTCTCTGTATAGGGAGCAATAGATAATAGGGAAGGTTCTCCACTTCGAGGGATTCACAGAAACAGACACGGCAAGGTGCTCTTTGGGAGGAAGGTGGAATAAGCGTGCTCCAGTTGTGAATGGTATTTCCAGCTTGAAGAAACCTGGAGGTGGCTGCAGCATTGGTGAATGGCTCTCTGCCGACCATAGTGCTGGTAGTGGTACATAGTGCATAGTGCTGGTAGTGGGTACTTCTCGGATGGCAGCTGTCCTTCCTGAAAAGAGACCAAGGCTCTACCAGTCTGTGGCTTAGATTCAAAGGCTTGGGAGAGGTAACCGCCATCACGCACCCCTGGACCTCTGCCAGATCATTCTGTAGGCCAGAAAAATACAGCCACCCCTCTGTAAGAGGAAAACGTAGTGGAGAACTGTCCTTCCACCCTGCATTAAGGGGCGTATCTACACTTCTTCAGCTTTGTTAAACCAATTGGAGTCTTTTCTGTGGGAGGGGCTTGGGATCTTGAACACAGTCCTCAGTACCTGGGCCGACTACGCTTCCCAGGATTCTCTGGGACCAGCCATGATCAGCAATCAACCGGCCATAGACTGTTTGTCTAGACAAACCCTGCAGAACCTTTGAGCTGCTTTTGAGATACTCTCCTTCCCCATCAAACATTGTCTGTTTGTCCCAGGTGAATTTTTTATCGTGGAGGCCGACATCGAAGAGTTCACACAACTGAAGGCAGACAAGCGTTTCCATAGCATCCTGACCATCTTGCGGCATTGCCAGCGAGTGCGCGAGATCCGTGGCTCCCGACTTGTTCGCTATGCCATTTGCTGAGACGCTGTGGGATCGTGCAAGACCTGGGACTGGCGTCCTGAACAGCCATGCAGAGAAGCGAGTTCTACAGGACTGCCTTGTTGATTCTGAATATATGTTGCAAAGCCGTTCCTTTGCAGCTCTTCCTTCTTATTCTTACTAATTATGGTGAGAAAAGGTAGGTTTTTTTTATCTGCATTTGTAAAATGTAGCATTTCTCATATGTTCTTGTGTTTCTGCAGTAAATCCATTTGTCCAATAAGTATGTGTTTTCCCCTTCTGTTTTGGACTGTGAGCTTAATAACTCTGTTGCAAACACAGAAGTGTAATGAGTTGAGACATTATTTCTCCCCAGCTTTTGAAGCATGAACTTTGGAAGCACTTTGGAAGTGCCAACAAAATGGTTTAAGCACTAGATAAGTCAGAATTCTTGCAACCTTCCATTGTCTTTGGGAAGCTTCTATTGGGAGCATCAAAATTGTTGCAGTCCAAGGAATTTGCAAATGAACTGTCTGTGTGATGCACATATCATTGAGCACAGGAGCTTGCGTATGTGAGCGTGAGAGTATGTGAAATGCAAATGTGTGTTTATAGAGGCATCCGATTAAGATCCATCCGTTGTCTCTCGCAAGGGAAAACTGTTCCACTTATGCTAGCTGAATCTGGGAGATGCGATCCTGGTATTCCTCCAAAAGCTGTAACAAATTTTGCATCCTGGAAAAAGTTGTAGCTCCTTGGATCAGTGGCTACATGAACACACTTGTAGTGCAGGGACCCAGTCAAGGATGTTGCTGCCAGGCAGTTCAGCACCCTGGTCTTGCAGCTCTGCGCTGGGAGTTGTCAGTCCTGTTTCTCTGGCCCCAGCAGTGACCTGGCAGTGCCTGGAGCTCAGCCAAGGCTGTGGAAGGCTAGTGCGAGCTCAGTGCTGCACAGCTGAGCCGGTCCTTGAACCATCACTTGAACCCATTTCTCAGAACCACCAGGTTTCTTACTTCATGCCTGGAGGTCTAATCTACCACACTGGGCTGTTCCGAGGGCAAAAATGGAAAGGAAGATTATTTAAGCCAGCTTGGGTTCCTTGCAAGAAGGAAAAAGGGTGGGGTATAAGTAATACTTTGCACCTTTCCGCTGCTGGCTCCCTTCTCTAGGAAACAGTCAGCCATCTCTCTGGTTCCTATATCCTACTAGAGCAGGGGTTGGCAACCCCTGGCTCCGGAGCCGCATGTGGCTCTTGAATCCCTCTGCCGCAGCTCCATCGCTCAAAACGCGCCGGCACAGCCGCCGATCTGCGACTGAGGCACCGAGTTACAAAATACCAATAGGTTATGAGGCGTCCACTCAGGAATGCCCTGCCAGCTGGTTAAGTAAATTGCGACATTCCTCTGCTATTGTGCAGGGAAAGAGTGGAGCAAGCTTCCTGCAGGCTCTCATGTTACACAAAACGCTGCTGAAAAGATTCTCTTTGTCCCAATGTAATCTCCTTCCTCTGAATGATAAAAGCTGACTTGACTGTTTATCTGCTAATCAGTCACTAAACACACCTATATCTGCAACTTCCCCCAGTAGGCCAACCATGGATAAATCGAAGAAAAGTTTCTGAAGAAAACCAAACGTTTAATGATAACGTGGATAGATTCATTTGCTTTTACTGCTGACGAACTTCTGGGGTTTTCTGTTTAATGCATGCAGCCCTTTAGCACTAAAAAAAAATGATATATGCAGTGTTATCCTCACTTTAGATGTCAGAAGGGTTTTGCGGCTCCTGGTGTTTTCTTTTGTGTGGGAAATGGGTCCAAATGGCTCTTTGAGTGTTAAAGGTTGCCGACCCCTGTACTAGAGGGTGGTAGAACTACAGAGAAGCCATCCGGTGTCCCTGAAACTTCCCCTCTTGTCTGATGGAAGGGCGAGGGAAGCACGTTCTCCCAGGAGCTGCAGTGTCGAGGTACCTTGAAGCAATGGTCTCCGAGCACCTTCCCTGCCTGCCCCTGGGTTCACCTGTCCCGGCAAGCCATGCTGCCAAGGGTAATTCTGCAAAGCTCCTCTGCGCCAGTGCACGCGCGGGGGAAGGAGCCATCGGAGTCTGTGATTGTCCGAACCGGGCCTTGGTCTGCTTGTTGCTGGAAACATGGGTGGCATAAGGGAAGCCCTGCTGGGTCACACCGAAGTCCTAGTCCAGGATTTTGTTCACACAGTGGCCAAGCAGATGGCTGTGGGAAGGCCCCAGTCACAAGAGGGGTGTGTGGCACCCCTTCGACCATGTTCCTCAGCGACTGCTGTACATAAACCTACTTCCCTCTGTTTGGGCATAGCCTGTAGCCCTTGATAGCGTTCTCTCCAAGAATCTGCCCCTCTGCTTTCTAAAGCCATCACTACGACTCGCAGGAGTGAATTCCACAGTTTAACTCTACGCCAGTGTGAGTTCTTCCTTTCCTCGCTCCTGAATCTCCCCCGTCACATTTCAAGCAGCATTCTCCACCCCCCCCCCCGTGACTTGCAGGCTTCGTGCACTTTGTGCAAAGAATCACACACCTTGCACACAGCAGTGCTCCTGAGTGTTCCCAGGCTCGTGCTTGGCTCAGTTGGCTCGGCTCAGCTCACTTCCTGGCCGGGGCCAAGCATGGGAAAGAGGCCCAGTACATGTATGAGAGCTGGGTTCCAACCTGATCTTTCCATCCCTGCTGTGAATTCTCTCTTGCCTGCTTTTACAGTGCTAACATGCAGTGCTTGAGGGAGAGAAGCTATATCAAAATTATTAGCCATGTGCCGATCCTTGCCCTTTGATAGCAAAGCCTGAGTAGGCATACGCATCCAAAAATAAATATATAAATAAATAATCAACAACAATAAATACAAATAAATTTCCCTGTTTACTACATTTCTGTTTCCAGTCTCCGACTGCCCTCTCTCCCTCGTGTTACTTTGTGGATGGATCCCCTGCCTCAGGAGACTTGCACACTTATTCTTTGTCAAGCGGGAACCCTTGTCACTCTGAGGGCCAAATTCTGTCTTGGAGAAGCTCCTGGGGGATGCGTTCCAGTAACAGTATTTGGATGAGCATTTTAATTTCATAAAATTGTGGGGGGCATATAAAAGCCAGAAAGCCACTCAAAAATCCATATTGAGCAACTCCAGGTGGCCATAGTTGGCCAGATTTGGACTCAAATACTTTGGCCATCTAATGGGAAGGAAGGACTCGCTGGAGAAGACCCTGATGCTGGGAACGATTGATGGCAAAAGGAGAAGGGGCGGCAGAGGATGAGGTGGCTGGATGGGGTCACTGTGGCAGTAGGTGTGGGCTTGGGTGGACTCCGGGGGATGGTGGAGGACAGGAGAGCCTGGAGGAATGTTGTCCATGGGGTCACAATGGGTTGGGCACGATTTTGCGACTACCAACATCATTGTGTAAATAAACCAATGCACAAAAGGCAAAAGTTGCCTCCAACCTTGGTTTCTTCATATCTTGACCATTGATTGGTTCAGCCACCTCTTTCGCTAATGTAGTGCTGTGACTTGGAACGCAGAATTGTCTGAAGTCCCTTTAAAGCAGCCAACTCTAACTTGGAACCCTCCAGATTTGTTGGACTACAATCCCCATCATTTCCAGCCAGTCTAATGGGAGCACTTCTGGAGAGCAGCGACTGGAAAAGCATCCTTTTCTTCATGTCTGTTTTTTTCATACACGTTGATCATACCAGTTCAATGGAATTTTCTGCCTGGAAAGTTTGTACAGAATTGCAGCCTACATCTCATTAAAATGGATGGGCTTAAATCTGGATTTAAGAACTGTCGTCTTCCATGGAGATAAAACATGGTCTGCATTCTCTTGTTAGAGCCTGAATAAAAGTAATTAAAATACAGATTTTTGAGAATATAACTTGCTACCTTTTAGCTATTTAGATTCCATCTTATCCGTCCATTTCTGCCCAAGGTTTTTTTCTGTGACCCATTGGCATGTCAAATGGATTAACTGTATTACTTTCCTAGCTTTTTGTTTTGGACTAAATAAACTTGGTTGATCAGGATTTGGCCAGTTCGGTAACTTTCATTTTTCTCTGTAATCCCTTCTTAAAAGCTTAGGAAATGCCGATGACACATTCAGTAGGGTTTCCATTAGATATATATTTACCAGCAAGATTTAAATTATATAAATCAAATTACATCTTGGCTGAACACTATTCCTTGTTTTAAGTATGTTTCACTGTCTTTTGTTTTTTTAATGGGAATTTCCATAGGATTGTCCATGTAGGGCACAATTGCCTTTATGATAATGCATTCATGATATGTCTTCAGGTGTAAGGATGAACTTTGACCTCAATTAAGAATGTGAGTATCTCCACCATCAGAGTTTAGAAAATAATTACGTTCTAAACTTTGGAGGCCCCCGATTTAGTATAACCAATATAGTACCTGTTAGTTTTATTTTGTTTTATTTAAAGTGTTTACATTTTTAATCGAGAGGCTGAAATGTTTCAAATCCAAGTGGTATCCTCCAGGTCTATCCATTTTGGTTGAAAAGAGTAGGATTTTTTTGTTTAGATTCGGATCAAGTTATCTTACTTAAAATCTTACCCATGTGCCCTCTGGGAAATAGGTATTTTGTAACTGGCCAGGCCCCCTGTGGCAGCCATTTTGTGAGAGTGCCCACGACACAGTCTTGGAATTCCAAACGTTTCCACTAATCCCAAAAGCTGTCTACAGTATGGAGATCAGAGAATGGCTGCAGTTCACTGGAAGGATACGTAACTCAAATGCAAAGGTTTGTGTTTCTGCCTCTGGCAACTCCAGGTAGGACTGGGAAAATAATACTGCTTGCAATCCTGCTAAGGGTGGTGGAAAACACTGATGAACCAAAGAGCTGCTTATATCGAGCCAGCTCCTTTTGTTCTTAACATTTTTGTAATTACCTTAACGAGCCACGAGGGAGGCTGGCATCTTTCTCATCCTGTCTGCTTACAGTTTGACAGATCACCAACACGGCCGCCTCTCCCACATAATTCCGCAACAGCTGTTTGGCAATTACAGGCTTAATATGGTAGATCCGATATTTGTGCAACCAAGAAATCTGGATAAATTAAATTTCCCACCTCAGTCTGCATCCTGCTCAAGGCCGAGTCGATGTGAGGCTAGAAGATTGGTCAATATTACAGTTGCTCCCCGTGCGCTGATTTCCATAACAGAAGCCATGGCACCGATCGTTAATCTTTGTAACTTAGCTTAGACCCAACAAATCGGATTAACCTTTCTGGGAAAGTCACCAATGTGTTTTGGCTGTGAAGTCTTACAGTTATAATTGGCCCTACATAATAGTTCCCCTGTGCGATGGGACAAGTTCATGGCATCCCAGAACAGTAGTGTTGGAAGGGACCCATAAGGTCATTGCGTCCTGCCTCTGCTCAGAACAGGTTGAACCAACCCTCTCAAGATGGCTGCCCAGCTGTATCTTGGCTGCCTCCAGGGTGGGAGGGTCCACCACATCCCCAGGACATGGGTTCCATCGTCATTTTGCTCCAACAGCCAGGAATCTTCCTGAGGTTCATCCTGGCTTCCTGTAACTTGAGCTCCTAAGAACATTAAAGCCTTGCTGGACTGATGGTCCATCTAGTCCAGGACTTCATATACAAAGTGGCAAACACACCGCCTACAGGATCCCTCAGCAGGAGGGCTGTAAGACCTCACGCTCCTCAGCCACTGGGGTGCGTCGGCAGGCCGCCTCAGGTAAAGGAGGTGGCCCACAGCCAGCAAGGCTAGTAGCCCCCGATAGCCTCCTCCCTCATGAATGTGTCCCGACCCCCTTTAAAGCCATCCAGATCGACAGCCATCACCACTTCCCATGGCAGCAAATTCCATATTTGTTCGTTTATTTTTCAATTTATATCCTGCCTTTTTCCTACAAAGGGCTCAAGGCAGCTTACATCATTCCCCTCCTCCATCTTCTCCCCACAACAACCACCCTGTGAGGTAGGTTGGGCTGAGAGTGTGTGACTGGCCCAAAGTCACCCAGTTGGCTCCATGGCCGAGCGGGGACTAGAACCCAGATCGCCTGAGTCGCAGTCCCAGGCTCTTCACCACGACACCACACTGGTGAGAAGCTTCTTATTTCCATGTCCTGAGCAAAGTTGATCAAGGAGACATCTCGGCCCTTCTGTGTGTGACAGCCTTCCAGTTACTCACGGAGTGCAGTCTTCTTTCCCCACGATCTCAAGTCATTCATCTCATCTTTACTGGTGTGTGAGCGAGGGAAAGAGAATCATTCATCTTTTGATATGGGCAGTCCAGGAATGCCTTAAAAAGCAGAATGATGACCATTTCTGTTTATGAGCTCTGGGTCATTGTACCCCCTGCCTTCCAGGAAGAACGGCACAACCTGGAGATGGCCAATATGTTGGCCAGAGAAGGAAGACAGCAGAACGCTTGCTTTTTCCTTGCCTGCCTGAAAGAACCCTGTAAGGACACCTTCATAACGAAGAACCAGTGACTGAGTTTGCTTTTCTCACCCTTCCTGCTGACTTTCTTTCCTTTTGTGTTGTGTGTTTAACAGTCCAGATCCGATCCGACAACTTTTTTACCGCTGACCTTGTCTGCACTCTGGCAACAGCGTACAAGTGCTTTGAATAAATAATTTGAGAATAAAAGAAATTAAGCAGGGGAAACGCCTCATTACATGGATAACAACACAATCTAGCTTGATATCCCCAGCGTTTGGGTTCCGCTTTTTGCTAAATCATTTCCAGTGCCTCATGAAGTGCTTCTGTTGGTCCATGATGGTTGTAGGAATTTGTAAACCAAAACCCGTTATTTTCTTGGCTGATTTGGTTACCCCTTCTCAGAAGTAAGTGTAAGAGATAATCAAGTATAATATCCCATATTTTCCAGGCAAGATGGTAGTTGTGCTGTTATGCTTTTGTTATTCCTGGATGCTACAAGACTATGTAGGGTTTTTTTTTTTCCCTCTCACCTCCATTAGGTTTCCTATAAATACCTTGAACAGATCTAATTGAATTTCACATCCTACAGTTGATACTCCTATTCGTTGCAAAATGTCTTTCCAGTAACTCTTAATACAACTGCATTCCCACCCTATGCCAGTAAATTTTCCACTTGCTCTTTTGCATTTCCAGATATGGCAAAATGTTTTACTTTTGACAGCTTAAATTAGCAGTTCTTTGCTCTTGAGCTTTGGATGGGCTTTAATCTGAGGGATTCTGTCTATTTGTCAACACATTTCCACCATTTCCTCAATCAGGATTTTAAGGGTACAGTCCAACTCATCCTGACTAGGACATGACAGTTGTAGGACTTTTTTTGCCTAAACATGTATAGGATCGTGACCCAGATCAACTTGTTGAACTGCAGATTTCTTCCCTCTGTAGTCGGGGTATTGGGAGTGAGAAAAAGACATGTTCCCAAGCCCTTCCGACTGGGACTTGGAGCAGGAAGAGGCCTTGGAAAGTGACCCAGTTCTACACAAAGATGAGAGAAATGGAGGCACTCATCTGATGGCCAGGCTGCCCAGGTGTGCAGCCAGCCTCTGGGAATAACCAAGATGTACAGCTGGTGGAAGGGGGCTTGGAACAGGGGAGTTTCTTGGAGACAGACGAGGCAGGTACAGCCCTTGACTCCAAGATGTGATGTCGGCAGAGGAGGGCTGCCCGGTTAGAAAACTGGTGTTCAGAGAGGAGGCGTGCTCATTTCCAAAAGGATGGGGCCCAAACATACTCATAAGGAGAGCTTCTAGAAATAAATACTAGATTGGGTTCAACAAATTCCTCTATGCATGCTCAGAGATTCATTCTGAGTGTTTGTGCTTTTGGAAAACGCTTTGGATAATAAAGAACTTTTACAAGAAAGGTCTGTAGCTTTGAATGTGCAAAGGAAGGAAACAGCTCGCAGCACTGGGATGGGATTCTGATTTCTTTTTCTATTGTTAGCTGGTGCTTTTGTATTTAAATCACTTCCCACTAGGCATCTGAGGAACTGCTATGCAGACAAAATTATAGTGGCAATTAATTCTCTCAGTTTCAGTGCATGACCTATCACAGTTGTGTTTTTAAAATCTTTTCAAGCAGTGATAAATCTGTTTGTGGCATCCAAGCTGTGATAGCTGTTTCAGATATGCCACAACTCTTTCTTGTTTTCCTGTAACAGTCAATATGGTTGCCCTCTGGAATTAATTGTGTGGCATTCCATATAGCCTGAGGTCCCTGATCCTGCCTGATCTTGGAAGCTAAGCAGGGTCGGGCCTGGTTGGAGTCTGGATGGGGGACTTAAATGTTGTGAACGGCACAGAGAACTTTGGCTACAGGCGGTGTAGAAATCTAAGGGATGATGATGATACAATCAGGAGGTGGATATGCATAAAGGTCCAATTTGCATTATATTCTTCCTCTCATCTTTTTGCAGAGGAGGCATCAATCCTCCACATCACCCGTCCATATCATATGTTTTCTTTATATCCATGGTGGGATAATATGTGTTCGCTTCCTTGTGGGAAGGGGATTTGTTGGTGAAAAGTATTGTTTTACATCCAGCCCCGTCATTCCTTCACCTTGTATAGCTCAAAGAATACCACCATGAAAAACAAGACAATTAAATAACTACAGTGAAGCAGGAGGGCATCAGAAGCATGAAAACCCAACAACAGAACAAAAGCAAAGCCGGGCATCATCTCTGAAACCTAGGAAGAGAAAGAGGTCTTTGTCTGGCACCAAAATGACATGAAAGCTCGTACCGAGCAGCTTGCCAGAGGAGGGCATTCCAAAGAGAGGGCCACCACCAAGAAGTCCATCTTCCCGATAGTTACCTCTCTAATGTCCACAGGTGGGAACACTGGAGAAAAACACTGAAGATGCAGGCAGTTTCACAGGGCAGGAGGTGATCTTTCAGCTTACCTGGATCCCACAGGTAAATCCATAGGCAGACCCCAAAGCTCTTGGCTCCACCCTTTGGAGAGCAGGCCAGGTCATCACCACCAGTGCTACTGGGACAGAATCCTGACTGGCCAGTACTTCACATAGCGTATAATGCTGTGCAGTGCTGCAAAGCCACCAGGCAAAGTTATGCAGTATTCAGAATTTATTGCCCTTCATCTGTGCTGTTTGCAGGTGTGAGAATTCAAAGATTACTGATATCTCCTCTTCCCGATCAACAACAGAGTCTGGCTAGTTCATGTGGAAAGGAGCCAGTTATGAGCAGCAGAATCTCACATTTTCAGAAATGGAAGGATCCATCATTTTCTACTACTTTCTACTTCCCAGGAGTCCGATGAGCGAGCATGGAGAGGCAATACATTTCTATCACCTGACAGGACCCAATTTCAATTTCCGCTAACTCTTTCCCTCTTTTTCTTTTACAGGTGCAACTGTACAGATAGTCCAGTCACAGCACCCAGTCAGCTTTTCTCTCCTATTCCCATTCCTTTCCCCACAGCCTATCGACCCTTTGTAACATCTTGCCTGATGAAGAGCTCTTGTGATCCCAGAAGCTTGCACAATTTTTCTGATCGTTCAACTTGTCTATTACGCTATATGGAGTTTGGATCTTTTTTTAAGGTTCCCATGGCTGCCTTGGTTTTCATTTGTTTTAAAATGTGGTTGATTTCGGATGCAGCAAAGGAGCTCAACATAGGATGTGGCTTGGCGTTGCGGCTCATATGACAGGCCAGCCAATCTGATGCAGGGCACAGTTGTCAATTTAACCCACTCCCCTTTTCTTCAAGTGTGCAGAGTCCCTTTCCAAGAAAAAAACTATTTCCACATCTAGTATGTCACTTCTAAAAAACTGAGTAATGATTTTTTAAAAGATTTTTGTGCAAGTGCTCCAAGGACATGGTGGTGAGGAAGAGGTTTCTTGGGGACTTTACATGGTAGACGAAGAGCCCATCTGCTCATGCATTTGGCTGCAATCCAGGTGGATTCTGCTCTGCTTGAGCTCGGCCATATTGCAGAAATGATGAGCCCACCGAGCGCGCTTCCCGATTGCTTCCACAGGTCTGTTTGTGTTGCATCAGACTTTCCCCTGGGTGACCTTAATTAGGCGAACTGTTAATCTCTTACATGAATGTTCACAAACATCGGGAGACATCAGAATGTCCTATTAATATTTCAGCACCCCTTCCATGCAATCTGCGTGGATAACCAACATGAATAGCAGCTTCACCAAATCATTAATATCCCATGAATGGAAGGGGCGGCAGGGTGCCCTACATCTGGAGTGTTTACTGAACAAAACCACCAGTTACGCCTAATGTGAATAATACAATTCTTAAGTGTTGGTACTCCATGCTCTCCCCCTGCCCTCCCCACTGGCTTGACATTTAAAGAGGCACTTGAATTGCAGCTTAGAACAATTCTATTTGGAGGGGAGTCTTCCTTGGAATAAAAATACCATAGCAACCCTGCAGACAGGAGCTTTGTGGGTGTGAATGTACATATAAGCTCGTTAAAATTTAAAGAATCTCTTGGGTTAAGAATGAGCAGCAACTGGAGCAGCAGAAACTGACAGGGGAAGGGTGAAGATTATAGAGAGAGGCAAATAGGCTGAGATCTTGCCTCTCACCTTACAATGTGTAATGGAGGCAAACAGCCCCTTACCTCTCTGGATCAGAGACAGGGTAGAAGTTCCTTTTATACAACTGGGATGTAGCAGGAAAAGTGCTGGCAATTGCACCAGTAGCTGTTTTGTAGCAGGAAATTTACTAATGGTTTCGCTTGTCTCCAGCAGAAAGTACAGAAGTGGGTGCTTTATGGATGCCCAGGTCAGAATTCTTTCATCAGCCCCAGCTCCTCTAGTTCTGTATTTTTTAAAATATATATTTTATATGGGATAGTAGTTGGTCACTGTGGACTGTGGGTTGCTCTCAATTCCCTGTTGCAAATGAGCATTGCAGCGAACTATGGAGAGTGAAACATAGAAACATAAACATAGAAACAGAGTGAGTCAGAAGGGGTCTCCCGGGCCATCTAGTCTGACCCCTGGCTCCAACTGGCTCCACTCACGACATGCCCACCATGTGCATGTCTGGCCTATCTTTGAACACCCTCACCAATGGAGCCTCAACCACCTCCTGTGGAAGCCCGTTCCATACCCTCGGGGTCCTAACTGTCAGGAAGTGCTTCCTGGCATCTTGCCTGATGAAGAGCTCTTGTGATCCCAGAAGCTTGCACAATTTTTGGCAGGAAAGCTGCTTTTCAGGATGCACAGAATACAGCTTAATAACAACTTTACACACTGTAGAGTATAAAATCTACAGTTGAAGAAACTTGAGCTCAGAAGTGCCCAAACCTTTTTGGGCTGCTGCCCCCTTTTGTCTTGGGGGGCAACGTTGGCTCCCCCAGGTAGCAGGTCTATTGGTTTACTGCACTGTAAAACAACCAGTCACCGCCCATTCTGGGAATCACAGCTGTAGATGATTCAAGTCTTGATCAGCGAATAATGAATCAAATCTGCATAAGCCTACACAAGAATTAAATCGTGCTGAAGAAAAGGGCATTCTTTATTATTAGGTTATGCAAACACTTTTCACAAAAGGTATAACCTTAAAGAAGGCAATGTTTTACTGTGTATAGAAGGAAATGGTACCACAATTTATTCCTGGAGGGTAACCGTGGTACTTGGTTGCTGCTAAACCAGGAAAGAGTCTTGTGGCACCTTGAAGATTAAGGACAATAAACCTTTTGTTGTTTACCACCCTAAGGGAACTATTTTATACTCTCCCTACATCATCTGATAGGCCTTGGGATTACTTGGAGTCCCAGCTCTGAGGTCGTGCTGCTGGGGCTCTGGAGACTGGCCCCTGCTCTGCCCTCCCGCAGCTGGCAAAGAGAGAAGTTTACAAGCGGCCCTTGGAGGGAGAAGTAAGGGGCGTGGGGGGGGGGGGGAGGCAGGGAGGGAGGGAAGCAATTTGGAGTTAACACAGATTCCCATCAGCTCCCCAGAGCCTCCTTTCTTCTTTGCTGGAGCTAAATCTAGATCTATCCCTGGCGCAAGAGGTGCACCAGGCCTCATTCTGGGCACAGGATGCATGTAAAGCTCCTCAAGGTCAGAGCTGCAAGCGCTTGGACAATGCAGGACACCGGAATTGGAATCAGAGCTCATGGGTGGTTCTGGCTTTTCTTCAAAAACACTCTTTTGCTTTCTGATGTTTTGTTTTGTAGGGGGAGATGCTTTAGACAAAGGAGTCTTAATTAATCTGACCCATTAATCAGCCCAACGTTGCAGCTCTACAAAACATTTGATGGTTTGCGAAGATTCTTTCCTACTGCTCATACTTTCTCAGGTGGCATCCCCACTTTATTTATTTATTTATTTATTTATTTATTTAGGGGACTTCTATGCTGCCCCATTCGCCAAAGCCTCGGGGCGGCTCACGACCATAAATAAATAGAATTCAATAAAGCAATATAAATTAACAATATAAATAATATTAACAATTAAAATAACATTTGAATAAAAAGATCTTCGCCTGGCGCCGAAAAACAAATAACGACGGCGCCAGGCGGGCCTATATTAACTGTCAAGACAACTGGAATAAGACATTTTCGGTGTGAACGTCCCCAGGTATTGAAAGAGCCTCCCTAGGGGTGGGGAGACAGGCTTGCACGTTGGATGCTCCTGCACTTTTCCTGCATCTCCTGGGTTGCTGGAAGGAGGCAGCACAAAAGGGAAAGCTCCTTTCAAAAAGAAACGTCTTAGATGGCAGACTATAACTTATTCATGGCTCTTGAACTGAGGAGGCTGCAATTAGCAGAACAGCCTCCTTTCATTTGTGGCTTATGTCTGGAGGTGAAGACAGCAGGGAGACGTTCTTGGATTGGCCTGTTTGGCTCAACTCCACAGCCTGCAACTGGGCTTTCTTCAGGATCCCCCTTGAACAGTGGCTTTCTCTGCGATTAGGTGGTGCTATCAAAGACCCCCATCCCCTGAGAAGCCTCCCTGGCTGATTCCTGTAGAGATGATTTGCAGAGTCAATCCAAAATGCCCATTACTAGCTTTTAAAGGGCTAAAGGACTGGGTTGCTTTGAGACTCCTGATTTGGATACAGGAATTAAGATCAACTTTAAAAGATTTGCTCTTGATGCCATCTCAGGAAATCCCTCACTGGAGGCTCGGGGCCAGCAGTAGGGCCAGGACTGGTCTTCAGTGCCAAAGGTCAGGGCCTCCCAGATTGGGACTGAAGACCAATTCAGAGAGCAGCAGGTCGTGGAGGACTGCAGCAGGCAGCTTTCGGCCTTGCTGCAAAAAAAATTATCCTTATTTAATTGTATTTAGATTCTCCTATTCCCTCTAAGGTACTCAAGGTGGTTTACATAATTCTCCTCCTGCTGCTCCCAATCTTATCCCCACAACAACAACCCTTTGAGGTAGTCTGTGACTGGCACAAAGTCACCCAGTGGGCTCCATGGCTGAGTGGGGACTAGAACCCAGATCGACTGAGTCCCAATCCTGTGCTCTTAACCACTACACCACAGTGGCTCTCTCTTTTTATTATTTTTAAAAACTTTGTATAGTTGGGAGGTAGCCTGCTAGGCATGTTCATAATTATGGATGCTGACTTTATCTTTTTGCACTCTATAAAAATGCACTATCTTTTTCTACAACTGATTTGTACTTATTTTCCTTAAATGTGGTTAGTGTCAGAGAAGCAAAACCAAAGGTCTATTTTCTTCTGGTGGCATCATGATGATGCTATTTGTGTTTAAAATGCAAAACTGCATGCGCTCAGAGTATTTCTTGTCTTGCTCAAAAACTTTTTTGTTTCAGAAGTAATAGAGCAAGATTGTTTAAAAGCCCCCTTACCCCCAAGTAAGCCCAGGGTCTAAACCTGCCTAACTGCACCATTCTGCTAATAGTTGTGCTTTCATTTATTTTCTACACTGCCTGTTAGCGGGAGCTCTCTGGGTGGCTTACAACAGCACATTAGAAATACAATATAAAATGCACCATATTAAAACATCACAAAAGCTTACAATGCAACATTTATCACAGATTTTAAAAATTACAATAACTTGAATGAAAATCTTAGGACCTGTTTAGCAACTAGCAAGCAACTGTGTGTCCTGCACATAGTCTTTAGTCTTTACCTGTCACTGAAAAGATTGTAAAGTTGGCACCTGGAGGGTCTCAGTATGTTCTTGTCCTGACTGAACTCTCTCAGGCTTTCTATTTGTGCCTGCTCTGCCTAAATTTCTAGGCACTCTTACTTCAGTAGGCTTTTGAAGTGCAAGATCTAGCTTTCTCGGTTCCAGTCTTAATGCATAACAGCTTTTTAGCTTTGCTGCTGCTGCTGCTTTAAAAAATATTGGCTGTATTCTTATATTTCTGTTGTTGCTTTTAACATTATTTCATAATTTTATTGAATGGCTTTCTGATTGCAGTGTATGCCATTCAAGGTCCAGTTAGTTGAAGAATGGGCAATCCATTAAAGCATTATTATGAAACTACTCCTTAAAGGCAGGCCCTCTGAAAATTTGGCAGTCCTAATTATTTCCAGCTCTACACATAACAACATCCCAAACTGCACAAGAGCTGCTGTTTCCTGGTCACTTGGGCTGAGTTTGGACGATCATGAAGAAAACAAGTTCTGGGAGTGTGACCTGCCATGTGATCCAGCCCTGGTGAGGTCCTGGGCACGGGTGGCTTCAAAAGTACCCCAGCACCACCCACAGCTTGTTGTAGGGCTTTGGGGTGACTTGTGTTGGGAAAATTTGGATAAATCCTGTCTGAAAAGCATTACTTCTGTGTGCCTTGCATTGTGGGATCAAATCCTGTCTTCCTTCTCAAAACCAAGCTGTCACTGTTTAAAATGGCATTCCCTGCTCCTTTCTCTCACATTTAGTTGTAAGCTACAGTCCACAGGCCATTCAGTCCAAATTTACGTTGTATACCTTCATTGTTGGAATTCATAGTTTACAAGGAAATATCTTCCTAGCCCAGAGGGCTTTCATGTGCCCTGGTCACTCAGAATGTCTAGAGTTTAGATAAGGGTCTTGAGCTTATCATGAATATTTTCTTAGTAGATTGAATTTACATGTCTAAGCAGACCTGGAGATGGGTTCAAGCTACTGAACTAAAGTGTCAATACAGGCAATTAGAAATATTGTAATCGCATTGTTACAGTGTGATTGACTGACATTCCTTTATCTGTTCTGTATGTGATGACCTCAGAATCTTATTGTAATCTCTGCATTCTGTCTTCAATTGCCCTGTACCTGGGAGGGTATAAATGCCCTGTAATGGTGTTGAAGCTTTGCAGCAGAGTTCACCTCTGCCTGCCCGGTAATGCATTATTTATTTATTATTTTTGGATTTATATTCTGCCTTTTTCCTACAAAGGGCTCAAAGCAGCTTATATCTCCTCCATCTTATCCCCACAACAACAACAACCCTGTGAGGTAGGCTGGGCTGAGAGTCTGTGACTGGCCCAAAGTCACCCAGTTGGCTCCATGGCTGAGCGGGGACTAGAACCCAGATCCTCTGAGTCCCAGTCCCAGTCCCATGCTCTTAACCACTACACCACACTGGCTCTTATATTATCGTGAGTACGGACCCGTGGGGAACCTGGGAAATACAATTAAGCCTAGATGGCCTGGACGCTTGATCTTTCCCATGAGCCCGAGTTTTATTCCCTCTTCTCAAAGTGAGATTCCGGGATTCTGACACTTGGAAGGTACATACTCCCCCCCCCCCCAAAGGGTTCAAGCATCACAGCAAACTGTGTCCCATGAAGGTAATTGGACAAATTCAGGGGCAGGGAAAAGAACGACATTTCCCCCCCATGGTTATCCAAGCTTGGCCACTCTCTCCATGTCTGGCGAAGTGTCGACTTCTGATTTTTGTGGTGTCAGGCTGCTGTCAGAGGGAGAAGCAAGGCTGAGATGAAGACAAAAACTTGGCATGCCTTCCTGCATTGCATCGTAATGCTCTTCCTCCTGGTAAATCCAAATCAATTTATTCTTGCTCAGCAAACACGCATCGCAGTAGCTACGGGAAGGATTCTTTTTCTAGACTGCTACTGCAAGCATTACACAAGGTTATTGCCTTCAGTCCCTGCAGGCCCCTAGGAATGAGAGATCTTGCTTATTGTATTGCTTAAGATTTCTTCAGCGCCTGCATGCATGTTTGCCTGCTGCCGCCACTGAAAACAAATATCCCAAATCACAGCTCCACCTTAGAGGGAAGACTTCTGTGATAAACAACTTGACTTTGCCTCTGGGAAAAGGAACTGATTTAAAACATTGGCTGTCCTTGTTTTCAGGATCAGCAAGGCTGGTCTGTCTCATCCTTGACTTCCAGAGAAGAATGCTGTTTTCCTTTCCTCTCCGAAGCCAGATCCCAATTGATCTGTAGTAGAAACAGTTGCTCGCTTCCTTTTGCAGTGGCCATCGGTCACTCTCCACTAATTTGGTTGGCCAACCTGTCTTCCTTCCGGAGCGCAGTCTTTATTGTCACACTTATAAAGTGGCTTACAGGTAGTGTGAAATTAATATTTGGCTCATTAACAAATGAAAGGAGGACCGATGTCTCATGTTTGGACTCACAAACCAACTGGCACATAAATATTGTGTAAGAGATGGTGATAGACTGTGGTACACAGATGGATTTTTCCTTGAAGTCAGGATTTGGATAAGACCAATTTCATTTCACTGGGGAGGTGTTAAAAGCGCTTTCAAAAGGGCTCTCCTAGCTTTAAAAGTTATATTTTCCTCACTGTGACACTGATCCTTGGTTGCTTTCTGCATGTCTGGCTATGAAGACAAAGACAACAATAGCAATAATACATAGGAATCAATTCTAAAACTAGTTCATGTACCACTGGAGTGGATTTCAAGGTGGACCTTGGGGACCAGACTGTATGGCCCAGTCATTTTAGAACCCAGATCAGAGGACTGGGGAGGGAAATACTCCACCGATATTGGTCCACCCCCCCATTTCTTACACTACAACAGCCAAAGCTCTCTGGCCAGTTTACAAAGATTAAAACCTGTTTAAAATGCATTATAAAAACCATATGCATAGAAACATACACTCTCCACTATATTAAAACATTTTTGAACAATCAGCAACAAGAAAAATATAACTGATTAAACCTTCAGCAGATACTCCCAAATGTCTGAGAAAAGACCGTCTTAACCTGGCACTGAAAAGATAACCAGGTGAGCTTCTCCAGGGAGATGTTTCCAAAATTGAGGGCCTACCCTGAAGAAGGCCCCATTCGACGTTACTGCCTTCTGAGCCTCCTGTGGAGGAAGCACCTTAGATGACAGCAGGAGGTTGGACCTGATGGCCTTCATAGCCCCCTCCAACTCTACTATTCTATGATTCTGTGATGAACAGGTAAGTTTGTGCTGGGAAGAGCACTCCATCAGGTGTTGGTTGAACCATGAAATATGACCCCATCATATATTATTATGGCCTTACCTTGCCTCTGTTGCTTCCCTCCATGAGCTACACATTCTCGGGAAGGTCCAGGTGAGCATTTTGTAAGGCTGCCTCCTCCAACCTTGGGCCTTGGACTTGAATTGAGAGGCAGTGTGGTGTCGTGGTGAAGAGCACGGGACTGGGACTCAGGCGATCTGGGTTCTAGTCCCCACTCAGCCATGGAGCCAACTGGGTGACTCTGGGCCAGTCACAGACTCTCAGCCCAGCCTACCTCACAGGGTTGTTGTTGTGGGGATAAGATGCAGGAGGAGAGATGATGTAAGCTGCCTTAAGCCCTTTGTAGGAAAAAGGCAGGATATAAATCGCAATATAAATAAATAAATAAATAAATAAAATTCTCATCAGACCCAGCCAGCATAGGCAATGGTCAGGAATTCTGAGAACAGTATTACGGAGGGGTGCAAGTCAGAGAAGGGGTGAGAATGTTGGACTGAGTCCAAGAAGACACACGTCCAAACCCCTGCACAGCCGTGGCCGGCTGACAGCCACCCCTTCTCAGTATAGCAACCGCTGCGTGTCAGGGAGAATATGCATGCCGTCTTGAGCCCCTTGGAGGAAAATCGATTAACTGTACTTACAATTAAAAGAAATACAAATTAAGGAACTTCTCCTCTTTGACAGCATTTGGGAAACACCATCTAATTTTGTTTTTGAAATGCTTAAAACTGACAGTTTAGGGCAGTATCTCCTAATCCATTGGCTAACCTTATACCAGCAGGTCTCAGCCTGGAGATTTCCAGATGGCTTGGACTACAACTCCCATAATCCCCAACCAGCTACCATAGCAATACTCCATATCCGTTCGCTTTCACTACCAGCTGAAGGGCCAGGTTCCATACGGCACTTTGCACAGAGGGAAAGCCCAGGACAAAAGCATCGCGGAAACAGCCCCCCTAACGTACTCAGAGAGTGATAGATATGCAAATATAACAGTAAAGCGGAGACAGTCTGGCAGCTCTCTGCTATTTCTGGGGACAGGCGCAGCAGCGTCTGGCCAAGAATAATGACGGTCCTGCTCGTTGTGTAGCTATTGCATCACCATTTATTTTAAAGCTGTGTTTCTCCTTGGAGTCTCGCCCTGGCTGCCCCCCCTCCCCCCCCAGCTGCCTCTTTTGTTGCATGTCCAGATTGGAAGCTTGGCTATGTTTGCAAGCCAGAGACTTGTCCTTTTACAGCAACAGCACTTGTGAATCTGAACTTGTGGGGCAAATACCCTTGTATTACTCTGGACAGTGGAAAGAACAAGAGAAAAGAAGGAAGGCATAAGTATGCCAAGAATATGCTTGGCTCTGGTTGGCCGAAGAGCTTTTTCCAGACCTAGACCTTTCCAGCTGAGGCCTGGAATGAAAACATTTAAAATCTCCATTTATGACTAAATGCGGATGAGGATACATGATTTTTTTTCTGTGATTGGGGTCAAGGGCATCACTGCCACAGGATTTCTGTCTACATTCGTTTTCATGTCGGGTTCTGTGTTTGGTTTTAAACACTTGAGGTTTCTGTCCAGCAGGTTAATAACAGACCTCATTGTCGTCTGCGCTGGCCAAATACCTACATTTCTTTATTTTAGTCGTTCTGTGATGGAATGGCTAGTTCAGGACTGTGCCCAGGCAAAGCATCTCATTTCAGATTAAAAAGAAAGAAAACCACTTGTTTCAAAGATGGAGCACAGTGCATTGAATACAATGATAAAATCTAAAATATGGATGCAGACTATACACAAGCAAAAGAAAACCAATATTCTCCTTCTCTGTGGCTTATGGGTTCACCAAATAAGTCAGAGGATTATTTGGACGAGCATCACACCAATTCTCTCCAGGCTGAGAAAAGACCAGCAAAGCTGTGATTACAACAGAAGATGGAAAGTTCTTTAATATTCAAGTATATGCATGCATCCTGTTTGATCCCACTGTTTCAGAAACTGTCCATTTACACAAAGTCTAAGTCACCTTCTCTGGGAGACAGGAAAGGGATGAAGCTGCTTCAGCAAGACAAACAGTTTTGTTCTCACAGCAAAAGCAGCCCTTTTCTGCAGGATGATTGAGGGAGGCAACTTTAAGGCAATTCTCTCTGGTGCTTTTCCTAACAAGCAGAGGACTATCAGGCCTTTGCATCGCTTTAAGACACTATCCTGGTTTTTGGACACTGGGAAAGTTTGGCCTATTGAATCTTAATTTCCTCCTCACTTCCAGTAGTTTATTCACTAATCTGCATATCTCTCTGTGTGTTAAATGCTTAAATGTGGGATGACGAAGCTAAAAACTTGAAGGCTAAGTGCACTCTGGTGTAGCAGCCATGCTTATTTTCTTAACTGCATTGCTCTACCAAGAAAAGGTTAATCGGTTCTTTGTTCTTCTCCAGTTTCTTGTGTGGCTCACAATGAAATTCAGTAATATCAAAGTGCCGTTGAGGAGGCAAAAGGGAGCTGTAAGTAGGATTGCAACTCATGGTGTGTGTGTTGTCCTGAAAACGTAACCAGAACTTAGCAACTGCAAGGAAAGAAGAAAATAGATGCAGCCTTTCCTGGCATTTCCTAAACCTGCTGAATGTTTATTTGCAATACAGCTTGTCTGAAAAGCAACCTATTAGGCATCTTTTTTTAAAAAATAGTTCTTCTTTTAACTGACTTGCAGTTGTTGTACTGCAAAATCTATACAGGTGTGCCTCAGAGATATTGTGGGTTTGGGTTCAGACCACTGCAATATAGTGATTATTGCAATAAAGTGAGTCACATGATTTTTTTGGTTTCCCAGGGCATATAAAAATTATGTTCACACTATACTGTGGCCTGTTAAGTGTGCACTAGCATTAAGTCTAACTCCGCCTCTCCCAATGTGCATACCTTAATTGAAAATACTTTATTGCTAAAAAAATGCTAACCATCATTTGAGTCTTAGGCCACCCGTAATCTTTTTGCTGGTGGAGGGTCTTGCTCCGTCTTGCTGGCTGCTGACTGATCAGGGTGGTGTCTGCTGAAGGCTTGGGTAGCTAGGACAATTTCGTGAAATAAGACTGCACTGAAATTTGTAACAATTGGCTCTTCCTTTCATGAAAGATTTCTCTGTCGCATGTGATACTGTTGGATAGCATTTTACCCACAGGAGAACTTTCAAAATTGGAGTCCATCCTCTCAAACACTGCTTCTACTTTATCAGCTAAGTTTATGTAATATTTAAACCCTTCGTTGTCATCTCAATAATCTTCCTAGCATCTTCACTGTGAGTAGATTCCATCTCAAGAAACCACTTTCTTGGCTCTTCCATGAGAAGCGGCTTACGGAGGAGCCTCGTCCATTAAAGTTTTATCACTAGATTGCAGCGCTTCAGTCACATCTTCAGCCTCCTAATTCTATTCTCTTGTTAATTCCACCACACTGCGGTTACTTCCTCCACTGAAGTCTTGAATCCTTCAATGTTATCCATGAGGGTTGGAATCAGCTTCTTCCAAACTCCTGTTAATGTTGATATTTTGATCTCCTTCCATAAATCACAAATGTTCTTAATGGTATCTAGGATGGTGAATCCTTTCCAGGAGGTTTTCAATTTAGTTTGCCCAGATCGATCCAAGGAATCACTATCCGTGGCAGCTATAGCCTTAAGAAATGTATTTCTTAATAATACTTGAAAGTCACAATTACTCCTTGATCCATGGGCTTTCAGAATGGATGTGACATTACCAGGCATGAAAACAGCATTTATCTTGTTGTGCATTTATTGATTAAGTTCACTGACTCATATGGGTGTGGCTTACGGTGCCCTAAAACAATTACATTAGTTACATCAAAGCTCAGATCACTGAGATCACTCAGAAAACAGATCACTGTAACGCATAATCATATTGCCTTGCTTTAAAACAATAAAAATGAATAAAAGATTCAGCAGTTCTTTATGGAGAGAGAAAACTTGGGAAGTGAAAGTGGCCTTCCTGAAGATTTTGCTGGGTCTCTGACTGCAGCCGTTTCCATTAGCGTGAAAATAGCCTTGGTTCCCAGTTACTATACCAAGAGATAACCGCCCACTCAGTCCTTTGCAGAGGGTTAAATGCAACTCTGAAATCAAGTGGCTGCTGGCCCCTGCGGGGGAGGTGATATCGAGCGAGACACCCTTCCCTGCGGCCTGGCCCCCAGACTGCTGTCCGGCTTATCGCTCTCCAGCCATGCAAGTTCCAGACATGCATTAGCGAATTACACTGTACCTCAGCGTCCCGACCACTTTTGCAATAGAAAGGCCGCTTCTGGAAGTGCAGGGCAAGGGACTCAAAGCATGGAGGATGCTTGAGAGCAGAGGTGCCGCATTGCAGGCCTGTGGGCCGTATGTGCTGTCCTCCTGGTCCCAGTTGGCCCTCTGGGGTTCCCTGGCCTATGCCCTGACAATAAACACGAGAGAAACCAGGTATGCTGGAGGAAGGGGAGGTACAATGACATTTAAAGTTATTTTACATACTGTAAAAGTATCTAAAATACGGTTCTCAGGGTACGGTAAAAGGTACCCGTACATGCCTAGAAGCATTTCGTAGTGAAGGGGTTAAAGAATAAATAGGGATAATGTTAAAAGTATCTTTTATATTGTTATTTATTTTATATTATTTTTATATTGTTACTACTGTATTTTTCTTCATGTTGTGAGCCGCCCCGAGGCTTCGGCAAATGGGGCAGCATATAAATGTTTTAATAAATAAATAAATAAATAAATAAATAAATAAATAAAGTTTATTCCGGCATACATGAAATACATGCAGCATGTAGGTAGTCTCCAGAGGGACTCCAAGATGGAATCTGTACACGATGGTTCTGTAATGTACAGGTACATGCACAGTTAGGGGAGGTTGGGAGATCAGGTGGGGAATCATGTACACAGTATGCTAGCGGCGCATGAGAATAAAACAATAGGGGAGATGAACACAGTACAAACGAGAAGAACCTTCAGGAGAGGCAGACGTGTCTACGGTGTGCCCCAAAGGACAGGCCTTTCGGGACAGGGACCTTCCACGAAGCAAGGCTTGCAGCATGGATTTCTGGTCAGATCAGGAGTCCCATCTTAAGCTGTTCTTGCAGTGTCAGGCTCTTAGCATCCATTTATGGCAGCTGCATGAGCTTTCGCTCGTTTTGTCCTGACAGCCCTTTTCTCCAAACCACCCATTCTGCCCTTTCCCATTCTAGAAGATGGAAGATGGAAATGCCTCCAGCAAGAGGACTCAGCTAAATTCTTTAGTGAAATTTTCAGCAAAAACATGTGGGTAGGGTTGGCCCTTCCTTGTTTGGCTTTGGCCCCAGTCCACAGCAGAATGTACTCTCCCCCTGCCCCTGGCCCCCCAAAGCTGCTCTGAAATGGAGGTTCAGCACCCCTGCTGTAAAAGCAAGATTGCTGTGCCTACTGTGCTAAGAGATAACAACTTTATTTATTTATTTTATTTGGAAGACTTATATGCTGCCCCATTCGCAAAAGCCTCGGGGAGGCTTCCAATACAAATTGATGACAATAATAAGAAATAGTGGTAGTAATCCGTCTGGGTAATTCTGCCGTGGCTTGGAGAACTGAACAAGATTTGGTGGAGCTTGTAGCGTTCATAGTGCGGCCAGACAAGTCCAGTACAGCCCAATGTGGGTCTTCTCTCATATCCTTTTCAACTATCTTTTTAAAAAAGCCTCTTGCAGGCCTTCAGAACTTGGGTCCACCGAGCTGAATGCTGCTTGCCTGGGACAACAAAAACGTAAGGAAAAATCCTTAACACAGACAAACCACCAAGGTCACCTCTTGCTGGGTAACAAATAAGGGCAGAATTATGTTCTAAAGGCTCTGTGTTTGTGTGTCTTTAAAGGAAGCTGTTTCCTAAGGACACTTCTATTTGTAAAACGTGATGTATATAAACAGGTGCTATTGTATTTCTGTCCTGCTTGCGAAATACAGTGGGCAGCTGGTTGGTTTGTTTATTGCTTTAATTTTATGTACTGCCCCATTCCCCTATGGCTCTGGGTGGTTTACAAGAAATGGAAACTATCCATAGTTAAAATGGATTAAAAACAATATATTAAATAAAATTGACATGAGATCTGGGAGGGCCTGTTGGATGTGAGACTTCTTTAATTGCCTCTTAAATGGTGGCCATCTAGGATATCAGAGGCATCTCTCCTGGCCAACCATTCCACTGTGTGGGAACGACCACTGAGAAAGTCCACTTGGTGGTTGATAGAAGCTCTACAGAAGCAGACTTCAGAAGATTATCCCCCAAGGACCCTGGCTGGCGAGGAAGAATGCTTGGCAAATGCTCCTGAAGGCCACTCTGGGATCCAGATGCTGGTCCAGAGGGCCGCTTGGCCTGATTCAGCAGTGCTTTCTGATGTTCTTATGGTCAGGGGAGAGGAAGGCATCTGATTTCAAGGGGAAAAGATCTCGGGCAGAAAGCATCGGGGGGAAGCAGAGAGAGCAAAAAACTGGCTAATCCCATGGAATCAGACGCTGTTGAGGCCACTGTACCTTCACTTCAGCAAGCACTCGTGGACTGCAGGGGGTGGGGTGGGGTGGGGTGGAAGGTCTCCCAGAGACAAGAGGCTCCAGATGGAAGATCTGCTGCTCCTAGCAGCTTCCTAGCGTCACCTCTGCTCACTGATTTGTAAAAGCTGAGCATCGACATGTATTGCCTGTTCTTCTGGCCATGCAGGTGCAACCTAGAAAAGAAGAATGAAAAAGGGACGAGGAAGAAGAAGAAAGAAGAGACAAAACAGAGGCATTGCAATTCTTGAATAAAGCGTAAAAAGATCTACAGCACATGTATTTAGATCTATATTATTTGTTAGTATGTAACAGAACTTAGTACTGCATACTGCTGTAGTACATAGTACTGAATACTACAATATCCACCAACGGCGTCCCTAATATCCATATATATCTATCCATTTGTGGATTATTCTGGAAGGCCACCCATTTAAAGACAGAAAGGTTCATTAAATGCCCCACCCATTGTGTTCTTGTGCATGGTTGTTTATCCTTGACAGGTGGCCATCAAAAGAGCACGGAAAATTCATTTACGTTGACCTTGCTTCAGATGCCAAGAGACAGGGAATTCAAAAGAGCATGGGTATCCCTGACTATTAGAGAACTTTCCATCTTTCTTTGTACCCACAGCCTTTTTGGTCATTTCAGACAATATTCTAGCTCAGATAAAATAATAGAGACGTGTTAGAAAAGAGCTCATGATTGTGCCTTGCTTCATCTTTCCTCAACCTAATGTTCTCTAGAGATGTTGGGACTGTAACTCCCAACATCTTGGCTGGGAATTGTTGGCATTGGAAGGCTGCCTTACTTGTTGGTGTTATTGTTAACAGCAGTCCAGCAAGGACAGCGAGCAGCAAGTACTGGAACACCATGGACGTCTGTGTTCAAAATTAAACGCCATTGAATGAAACGAGACCTACTCCCAGTTTACTGTGCAGTCTAAATCTCGGTCTAAACTGCTTTATGCCAAGTCAAACCATGGGTTGATCCAGCCAGTTCTACTGGCTTGTTGGTGGCTCTCTAGGCCTCTGTGCTGAAATCTGAAACCTTTTTCAGGTGTGCCCAGCCTTGTTCAGCTCACGATTCAGGTTCAGAGAAGCTCTGGGGGGGGGGGAACCTTTTAATAATGGGTGGGGCAAAAAGGGTGAGGTCCAAATACCGAAAAAGCCAGTCAACATGTTTATTGCAGGTGACCAAGTGTTAAGCCAGGCCTTTTAAAATAAAGCTCAAGCATTGCAGAAGCCAAGAAACTACCCTACACTTAGTGGGGAAAGGGGTGTGTTCTTGCAGGGAAGCCATGAGGGCCAAACTCGGACATGATATTAGTGGCACTCCAGATATTCCTGGACTACAGTGCACATCACAAGAAAAGGAAGGCCAAACAGGAGAAGGGTGGGTTCCATAGAGGAAGCTGCAGTCTTGGGTTTAGAACAACTCAGCAGGGCTGTCCTGGACTGGACATTTTGGAGAGCTTCCATTCATGGGGTCACCAAAATGTGGAGATGATGGCACATAAGATCATCCCATGTTGGTTGGGGCTTATGGGAATAGGAGCCCAACACCATCTGGAGCACTTCTACATCACAGTCTAAGGCGGGTTGTTACTGCAGAAAATTGCCAAACAAATATACCCCAAGAATTGCAAAATGGGTCCTCGGATAGTGAGTTCTCCTGGGTCTGCAAATGTTGAAGACTCCCACTGTAAGAAATACTAGAAACTGCTCTGTCCAAGAGTGGAATGCCCAGGCAAGACTCTTCCTCTGCTTCGGTGTTTGAAATGGATCTTTGCTCAAACTGGACATGACAAGAACTGAACCCTACTCGGTGTCAAAATAAATGCCTGCCATTAAAGGCACAGGGACAGAAATGAAGAAATAAAAGCTTGCATCCATACATCTTATCTAAATAGCCTGTAGGCCAAGAGAACAATCAAGCCAGAGCTTTCCCTAGAAGCTAAAATGACAAAGCTGAGGCTGTCATTCTTAGGACACATCGTGAGAAGGCAAAACTCCCTGGAGAGGACCATCTTGCTAGGAAAAGCTGAAGGCAGAAGAAGACGAGGAAGACCAAATATGAGACGGATGGACTCCATCAAGAAAGGCATGATGTTGAACTTATAGGATTTGAGCAAGGCTGTTTTGGATGGGGTTTTTTGGTGACTTTCATTCAGGGCGTCACCGCAAGTTGGAGACAACTTGACTGCACATAGTAGCAACAGGAATGATGGCTTGGTCATTGTCATCCTCATCAGCCTTTTCTTGTTGCTGGAAAGTAAACAGAAAATCTAATCTACAGCTTTTCTTGGCTTGAGGAGGAAGACACAGGAAAAGCAACAATGGATGGATTTACTCTTGCTGATGTTTTAAAATAATATGGTGCTGACATTATACCTTCTGGAGCCAGGTAAAGACCTTTTTATTCCACCATTATTTTAATAATCAAGGGCTTTAGATGTTTTAGGATTTTTTTTCTTTTTCTCTCTTCACAGTCGCATTTTCTATTTTTTCCTCCTTTTCCTTAAGTTCATGATGTGTTGTTTTATACTGTTTTAATAATTAAGGTTTTACATTGTACTTTTATATTTTGTCAGCCATCCTGAGCGCTTGGTGGAAGGACAGGATATAAATGCTTGTAATGAATAAATAAATAAATATTGGCTTAAATGAAATACCTTCATCCTTGGAAAACCTTCACTTGCTATGCTTGTGTACACTTACTTCTGAGTAAAGATTTTGGATTGTGGCATCAAATAATGGTTGGGGTTTTTTCTGAAGTGGAGGGCAGCAAGTGCTTCCATAGGGAGGGGGCAGAGTGGAGTGGGGGCACAGAATGCCTGACAGCTACTTCCATGCAGGACTGACACCTGGAGCAAAGAACCCATCCAGCAAAGAGACAGACCCATCTTGTTGGATGGTTCTTGTGCCATATTGATTGATTTATTTTATTTATTTATTAAAACATTTCTATGCCACCCCATTCGCCGAAGCCTCAGGGAGGCTCACAACATAAAATAAAATACAAAAATAACAATATAAAAATAACAATATAAAATAAATAGCAATATAAAAGAAGTCGCCCTGGCAGATAAATAAGCAAATATTGTTAACAATTAAAATGATGCTTAAATAAAAAGGTCTTTGCATGGCGCCGAAAAACAAATAACGACGGTGCCAGGCGGACCTCTCTGGGGAGCACATTCCATAGATTGGGCGCCACCGCAGAGAAAGCCCTCCTCCGAGTACCTACCCTCCTAATTTCTTTCACGGAGGGTTCCCAGAGAAGGGCCTCTCCCACAGATCTCAAGGGGTGGCCGGGCATATATGGACGTAAGCGCTCCTGCAGGTAACCAGGACCCAAGCCGTTTAGGGCTTTATAGGTCATCACCAACACCTTGAATTGGGCCCAGACTTCAATGGGAAGCCAGTGAAGCTGACGGAGGACTGGAGGCATGTGAACATAACGCATATAATGTCCTCTCTTCCATAGTTAGCTTGCTAGGTCTGGACTCCTGGAACACAAGTGACACAATGCAGTCGGACACAGAAACACATCTCCTAGTTTCACCCACCAGCCTCCCAAATACTCATTAAAGCTTCTGCAAAGCCATCCTGCTTAATTGGGACCTTAGGGAAATTATGCTCATTCTAGATCAGGTAAGAGTATTTTGTGCTTCAACAAGTTAATAAGTAATCCATGTAAATATCAAGGAACAGTTCACCACTGATAGGGTATTTCATCCCCGTTGGGGTGGCCAACCAACCAAAAACCTTGGCTTAGCCCGCTTTTGTGCCTTGAGCAACAGAAATCAGCAGATGGAACTTTTCACAGCAAGGAAATAAACTTGTTAATGGTTGTACATCACACTGCTATTAAAGGCACAGCTACGGGGGCTGACTGAGAGCTCGGCCGTCATCAATCTCTCGGGCTTTCTTTCTACAGTTTGATGCAAGAGTGGGAAGACTGTCGATCTCCAGGTGCTTTGGAGTTCAGCTCCCTCACCCCTGACCCTTGGCCTTGCTGACAGGGACTTCCAGGAACAAAAATTCTAAATTTCTGGAGATCTACCTTATGTTCATCCCTGGCCAAAATATTTTATTTATTTATTTATTTAAGACTTTTCTATACCGTCCCATACTTAGAAGTCTCAGGACAGTTTACAATGAGTTAATTCTAAAAATAGAAATAAAAATAACAGTTGCCCAGCATCCAATGTTAAATTATAAACCCACTACTAAAACAAGTTAACAGTTAAAGTACGGGCAGAATAAAAAGGTTTTTGCCTGATGCCGAAAGGAAAGAAGTGTTGATGCCAGGAGGACCTCTCTGGGGAGCGTATTCCACAGACGGGGTGCCAGCGCAGAGAAGGCCCTCCTCCGGGTAGCCACCTTCCTGATCTCTTTCAAGGAGGGCTCCCAAAGAAGGACCTCCGCCTCAGATCTCAAGGGATGGGAGGGCACATAGCGGAGAAGGTGATCCTTCAGGTAGCCAGGACCCAAGCCGTTTAGGGCTTTATAGGTGATCACCAGCACCTTAAATTGGGCCCAGACATCAATCGGTAGCCAGTGTAGACAATAGAGGACCGGCACTATATGTGAACACCTGCTGGTCTCTGTTAACATCCTGGCAGGTCCGTTCTGGACCAACTGAAGTATCCGGACTGTCTTCAAGGGCAGCCCCACATAGAGCATCTAAAAAAAGCATCTAAGAGTCCACAGAAGTAGCAACTTGGTTTACACGGTTGTCTGTGTGAAGCAGAGCAAGACTGTGTAATTCCACAACAAAACCGAGCCTAGATCCAACCACCCCATAGCGTACACGATCTTTTCCACACTTCGTTCCTTCCCATTTTGGCAGTTTTAGGTCACTTCATAAAGGAAAGAGAAGTCTTTGCGAGAGCTGATGCAAAGACATTGACAGCTCTAGAAATCAAAGCCTTTGTCATGCAAGGTTCTCCTTAAAGATTCTGCCTGCAACTGAAGCGAGAGAAGGAATATTAAACAGTTATTCAGTTGTGCTCTTGTTTTTGAGCTAGATAGCAGCTCATGAGGGATAGTGACACTGTTACTGTTATGATTCATTTTAGTTCTATACTGCCGCAATAGACAGAGCTCTTGGGGTGATTATAACAGTTAGGTGTAGGGTCAGAAGGCTTGTGAACTTATTTTGGCTTTTCTTCCATGGATTTTAAGGGCTTTTGAGGCAAACATTTTACAACCATGAGGACTAGACGGTTGCTGTTTCAAAAGAAACAAACAAGTGAAATTCACTATGCATGGTTCCTTCCAGGTGAGGCTTTTATCTTGCGATTGCCCTATTAAATGACATCTAGAGCTTCTTAGCCAGGTTTTATTGTGCAATTACATGCAGTTGGAGGCTGGTTGCTATTCATGGCAAGTCAGTAACAGCAAAATATTGTTTTCCTGATCAGCAGAACTAAAATAGTTATCTCATCTCTGATTGTGTGTCCCATATAAAAAATTATATTTCACTGATGAGTCTATTTTTCTGTAAGACTGCCCCTATCCAGGTAAGAAGATTCCACAATTAGGATGTTTTTCGTGTAATCGGGGCTGTAATCATCTGCAATATGAATATATGATTGCAACTGAGTATCAAGAATACTGCAGGTTCTTAAGAAACCTAGGTGTTTTTTTTTAATGAAAAGTAAAACATGCATGTTTCTGGATCTCATGATGGAGTAGACCAACTAGCATGTACTCAAGATTGTGTACAAGTGGCTAGTATATAAAATAGTTGACCTGTGGAAGCCAAGGAGCTGCGCTGCTCCTGGAATGGCCAAATGTTCATTTTTGCAATGCTGTGCCTGGGCAGGGAGGGGGTTCTATTCTAAATGCTCATTTTCATACAAAAAAAAAATGCCCTGCATACAGAAAACTAGATTGTCAGGGAGGTGGCTACGTTACTGTCTTTCTCACTGATACCTCATTTTTTTATGTGCAGGGATTTTAATTTCATTTATTTTCTTTGTAGCCCATCTTTGCACCAATAAAATTAAATAACTACCACAATAAGTAAAGCACAAAACAAAACACTAAAAATCTTGTTAACAACAATAATAAAACAATGTTATTAAACTACAATTTAAAAAGACAACACAGATTAAAACAGCATCCAACCTAACAGAACCCCTTACATACGAAAGTCCGGCTTGAATAAAAATATTTTAATGTTATTTTTTATGAAGGAATATCAACTTCCTTCCCACTCCCCACAATCCAAAATGTTAGAGCTGTGAAGGACTCATTCACACACACGACAACAACAACAACACAGTACGTACAATTCCAGGAAAAATATGTGGTTCCAAAAGAATACTTGCACAGTTCACAAATTCAAATCATGCGCAGTCGTGGTGTGCAACTTGATGTTAAAAAAGAGATTAAAATAAGAGAAGTAAAGTAAGTCTACCGAGCTTGTCTAAAAATCCAAGCAATGATCAAACATGCCCGTTTCTTCTTTTCTTGTCCACAACTCTCCACGCTGATGAGGGAGATCTTTTGCAGAGACCCCCTTCCTGGCAAGTCATGTGAAACTGTTAACACCCGGATAAGGGTGGTGATGCCAGAAAATATCCAATGTGACATTTGTAACAGGATTGGCTTAAAGCTTTTATTGGCTTAAAGCTACATGAAAGATTTGGGTCTGAAGGCATCATCACAGAGTGGTGGCCAGCCCCGGCCCACAACATGCCGAGTTTGAATATAACACTCTTTTGTGGTTCAGTTGTTAAATTGCCACTCTGAGGAAGCCATAATGTGTTTGTGTGTGTGTGTGTGTGTGTGTGTGTGTGTACAGGCTTGGAAAATACGGAAGTGCATTTCAGTTGGACACACTGTGTGTGCAAATTCTCATTGCTGGGCTGAACTAAATTTTGCTTTTCAGATGCTTTGCACCTCGTTGCAGTTTTATGATCTCAGTCACGAGCCTCAGCTGCAGTTAACGTGCACACTTGATGCAATTAGCAATAGCCCATACGTAGGATTCAGACAACATGATGCCCTACACTCAAGGGTTGTGCATGGGCTGCCATCAAATTTGTTTGTTGAATTGTGGGTTCTCATGTTGTCTGAACCCACAGACAACCCGTGAAGAGAATCCACAGTTTGTTCTTGAGTTGTTAATGGAGGGTTGTTCACTATGGGCACCAAGATTTAAGAAAGATGCGGGCAATTTAGAAAGGCTCCAGAGGAGGGCAACAACAATGATCCAGGGTTTGGAAACGCTGCCCTGTGAGGAGAGGCTGGGAGAACTGGGCATGTTCAGCCTTGAGAAGAAAGGCCTGAGGGGGGACATGATATCCCTCTAGTACCTGGAAGGCTGTCACAAAGAGGAAGGTCAAGATCTCTTCTTGCTGATGCCAGAGTTTAGGACATGGAATAATCAGTTCAAGTTGCGACAACCCAGAGTCAGGCTCAACATCAGGGAAAGCTTCCTCACTGTCAGAGCAATATGACAGTGGAACCAGCTGCCTAGAGAGGTGGTGGGCTCTCCCACACCAGAAACATTGAAAAAGAAACTGGACAGCCCTCTGAGTGGGAAGGTGTCTTGCAACAGCAGGGGGAGGGACTCAATGGCCTTCCTGGCCCCTTCCAATTCTGCTATTCAATGATTTGTTATTTTGTATGGCTTTAGATGACATGAGAATGCACAGTTCAACAACAATCCATTGTTCAACAACTCACACTTGGCCCTATCTGTAGCTGACTGGGGATGCTGGGATTTATAGTTCAGCACATCTGGAGAACATCTGGTTGGAGAAGGCAAACATAACATCTGCACCACTTTCAGCCTTAGACTTTTTGTGAGTGTTTCCGGCTCTTCCCTTAAAAGACTTGCAGGAGGAGGAGGAGGGGGAGATGCTCAAAATGTTCAATTGCGGGTTCCAAGCTTCACTGTGCTGTGGCAAACGCTGCTCTCTGGCCATCCCCGGGAAGCTGCCCAGCTTCTCACTTTTACCTCCCCTTAGCATATCATGGAGGCGCTCTTGCACCAGCCGCCCTCTCCCCACGCACCCCCCCCCCGCTTCACCCCGGGGTGCAGCTGCGGCTGCAACCAGTCTGAGCTAACAGCAGGTGGCTGCCCAGTGATTGACAGCCCTGCATGACGTCATGCAGGTGGGCAGGGCGCGGGGAGGCGTCCTTTTTGCCTGACTATAGAGAGGCAGAGCCGCGCACAGTTGCGTGCAAAAGGGGAGCGGGGCAGAAAACCCAGAGCCGTGTGTGTGCGCGCGCGCGCCCCCGCTTGGGGGGTGTCAGAGATGAAACGCCTCTGGGGCGAGGAGTCCCTGCCAGAAGGGGGAGAGGCAAGCCGCCGCAGGGGACAGACCACCAGCTTCCCGGGGCTGCTTAGGTGGCCGGGTTCATCTCTGGGTGAGTACCGTCTGCCTCTCTTCTCCCCATCGGGGATGCGCTTCCTCAATTAGTTCAAAGCAGAGCCCGTCTCTGCCGCTCTCTCCCCAGCCAGGAAGAAAGAAGACCCGTTGTCTCAATAGTAGAATCCCTCCATCGGGAGGAAGGAGGATGGAGTTTGAGCGCGGCTTTCCTGATCTGTGCAGGTCCCTTCACGGGTCTTGGGAGGCAGGATCCCCGCCTCATTGTCCTAGCGGCGTGGACAACAAAACGGGTGCCGAGCCTTGAGTCCCGGGCTGCGCGCTTCAGGGGAACGGGGGAAGCTGTCTGCGCCGCCCGGGGTTCCTTCAGGACAGCGATGGGGGTGGAGACGAGGAGACCATCGAAGAATGAATGAGCCGGGCTGGGAACGCATCTTGCTCCCAGTGCCAGCGCTGGGGCTGTGCAGAGGCGATCCTTTGCCTCTTTGCTCTGAAGGGAGTCCTCCTGAGACCCCCGGGACCGGCCTCCCTTGCAAAGCACGCCCTGGGTTGCTGCCTCGCGCGGTCCCTTGCCCTGATCCTGGCCAGAAGGACTTGCATTGAAAAGCCTCCTTCCTGGCATCCTCCCTCCCGTTTCCATTGCATTGCATCGCAACAGTTCTATTGTTGGCGCTTGCCGTGCCATGTGCATCGACAGAGGTGATTCTCCGGGGACAGGTGGCGATGTCCATCTCAGGTGCTGGTGGGCACCTGGCCGAGCTTCACGCAGCTTCGTGCTGTCGGCTGACGGGAGACAGACGAAGAAGTGGGAGTGTTTGAGAGGCGTCTGAGAAGCACCGAGGGATATGAATATCCCTCTGACGTGCTGTTACATTCTCCTCTCCGATTTCCCTTTCAAGAGCAACCACAACAAAACTGGCTGAAGTGAGCCTCTTTCGGCACTTCCCCAAGGGCCACCAAAGGTGAGGAGATGGCTAGCTGCAACTTCTCTGGGCACATGCACAATGGGACCAGGATAAATGAGAACGACCATGTTGAAGGAGGTTATTGCAAGCAGCACAGGTCTGGGTGAGACTCTGGGGGGCCCAAATGTTCTGGACTATAATTCCCATAAACCCCAGGCAACATGGCCAATGATCAGGGTTTATGGGAATTATACTCCAAAACATATGGAGGATACTGGGTCACCTATACAAGGTTGTGATTCAGTAATTATGCTGCTGGGAAACTGCTAGTTCAGATCTAGTCTTGGGCTTTTCAGTGACTTTCATCAAGTTGTGCTCATCCCCCACCTCTTATTTCCAATATGGTGGTAATTCTGGATGGCTTTGCAAGGCTTTTAAAAGGGTTAGAGAGACCATGCCTAGGAAGTGTGCTGAGCCTTTAAGAAAAGTGTTCTACTGAGTGATTGAGTTCAGACATGATAAACCACCTTCTAGGACTGAGTCTGGTTTAAGTGTGGATTGTTGACTCATGGGTTATTGTTGAAACATGGGTTCTCGTGTTGTCTGAACCCAGCTGAGATAACAAACCATAGCTTGGTAACCACTATCAACCTATGAAAAGAAGCCATGGTTTGCTGTTGGGTTGTGAACTGTGGGTTGCTCACATGGTTTGTAGTCTCAGCGCAATGACCTATCTTTTGCCCCCACCCCATGGTTCAATAGCAACACATGTTCAGCATGTACCCCGTTCTTGAGTGTGAGTTTCAGTGTTTTCTGAACCCTTTCAATATGCACTGAGTATAACTATTAACCCTGATGGTTAGAAAAGGAGAAGCAAAACCATTAGGGGACTGTAGGATTTTTCCATAGGAAGAAAGGCAGAAGTGTTCAGGGCTTCCTAGTTTAAGGAAAAGGTGACAAAAAGTGGGACTTAACCTTTCCCCAACTTGATACCAATGGTCATGCTGGCTAGGAATGGCTCTTCAACACATCTGGGGCGCACTGTGCTGAGGAGGCTTGCTCTGGGCAATTCTTGAGGATCAATTGCTTAGGAACACGAGTGATAGGGTGCTATTGCCCCCATGTCTGAAGTGTGGGCTTCCCTGAGCATCTGGCTGACCCCTGTGTGAAACGGGGCACCGGACTGTCCCTTTGGTCTGATCCAGCAGGGTGATTCCTGTGCAGTACGGAGTTTTGCATGGACAGACCACAGACTCCTGCTTCCATGGCCAATAACATATTTTCCTCTGAACCGCTGTAGCTGCCTGCCTGTCTGTCGACTAGGATTACATATGCATCTGATGGACTTAGTTCATGAAAGCTTTTGCCACAGCAGATCCTTCAGGCTTAAGATGCTATGGAGAGCTCTGGTGTTCTTTCATCAACAGGAACATGCTTACTTCCCTGTTATCTTACCATTTGCTAATGGCAGATCATGGTCCATAGGCAGTTGCTGAGATGCTTGCAAAGAATGCAGGATTAGGTGTTTTTGGTCTACTCCAGCAAATACTTCTTAGGATCTTAACTAAAGCATCTCAGTAGACTCCATGAGGATTCTGCTGCTGCTGCTGTTTTTTAAGTGGACAGGGATTCACGATAGACTACCTCTGTCTTATGAAGCCCTAAAACCTATTGCTGTAAGAGGTTTTTGCCCAGTGTGAGGTTTTGCTTATCTTTCTTGCGATGCAAAGTGTTTGACAGCAGCTGGCAGCGCTGGTGGTGGCAAGAAGGGTTGAATGCGTCCGGGGCTGAATTCCGTGCATCGATTGGAACAAATCACTCAGTTCGATGCCTGCAGGTCTATCTTATGTCAAAAGCTATTGTGGTGCAGTGGCTATAGCAGGCCCACTCCATTTTTGCTTCAGTGGCCCCATGGACTCTGAGAAAGTCCTAAAACAGCTGCCGTGGGAAACATGCCCATTCATAAATGGGCAAGAAAAGGAAAACCTTGTCAGTTATACCTAACTTTAATTTAAAAAACCAAAGGAGTATTTTTGGCAGCCCACTTTTATATTTGTATGTTCTAGATCACAAGCTGAATATAAGCCAACAGTGTCATGTGGCTGCAAAAAGGGCAAATGCTATTTTAGGCTGCATTAATTGAAGTATCACTTCCAAAGCATGCGACAGAATAGTTCCCCTCTACTCAGCACTGGTTAAGCCTCATCTGGAGTACTGTGTCCGGTTCTGGGTACCACAGTTGAAGAAAGATGCAGGCAAGATGGAAAGGGTTCAGAGGGTGACGAGAATGATGCAAGGACCAGAAACAAAGCCTGATGAGGAGAAATGGAAAGAACTGGGCATGTTTAGTCTCAAGAAGAGAAGACTGGGGGGAGATAGGATAGCATTCTACAGGTACCTGAAAGGTTGCCACAAAGAGGAAGGCCAGGGTCTCTTCTCCATCATTCCAGAGTGCAGGACATGGAATATCAGGCTCAAGGTACAAGAAGCCAGGTTCCAGCTCAACATGAGGAAGAACTTCCTGACTTTCTGAACAGTATGGCAATGAAACCAATAACCTGGGGAGGTCGTGGGCTCTCCCACACTGAGATATTTCAAGATGCACCTGGACAGCTATTTGGGAGGGATGGGTTTAACTTGGAGTCCTGCACTGAGCAGGGGCTTGGGCATTCTGGCCTTCTGCCCAACCCTACTATTAACATGCCTCAAAGCAGAAAACAATGTACCCCTAAATGAGAGAGAGTGAGAGTACCCGCAAATACTTGAAGAAGAGAGGAGCAGGAGCACTAGCGGGTGACACCGCCACTCACAAAGTGCTGAGGAGCGTTCCCCAGGGACCAGGTTGGGGCGGGGGGCCTGCAGAGTGCCTCCGCTGCTCCATGGCTGCCCAGCTTTCAGACGAGCGTGGGAGAGTCAGCCCCATTTCTGATGCTTCCAGGAATCCATGCCCTGGCTTGCCACGGGCTGTAGGGTTAATGTTCCAGGCATGGTCCACCTGCAGGTTTTCATTTCCTCCCCCATTACTGGTGTTGAGAGATGTCAGAAAATCTGCAATGGATTCAAATGAATTTGGATTTCTATGAATCCAGCCTGTGTACCAGATCAGCTTTTTCTGAGTTACACAGATTCTGCAGGCTGGTATTTTAAAACATTTTTGCACAAATTTACAGTCACACGAGTGTGCATATGTTCTTATTTGCACTAGTGATGATGTGTATTCATTTAAGTGGAACTTAATTATCATGCATTCCTAAAACATCCAATTCCATCAGTAAATGGACAATGGAATGAAAAACACCTGACAAATTAAGAAGCTCAGAGAGAAGACTTTAGTATAATCTGTACACCCTTAATAAACTGCAAGGAGCCAGAGAGAGAGAGAGAGAGAGAGAGAGAGAGAGAGAGAGAGAGAGAGAGAGAGAGAGAGAGAGAGAGAGAGAGAGAGAGAGAGAATAGAAGAACCTAGAAGTCTCCTTCCCCGTGGGCCAAACAGTTTATTTTTGCTAATGTGTCCAGCACGAGGACTTGCATAATTTCCAACACCTCAATCATGCCTCACCTTATTTGCCTTTTTCTGAACTAGACCATCTCAGCTGCTGTAACCATTTCTCTTAGGGGAGCTTCTCCAGCCCTTTCATCATGTTCATTGCCTTTCTCTGCACTTTTCCCAACTCTAATCAGTTCCCCCTTACAGTTGTAGCAACCAGAACTGTACACAGTATTCCAAGCACAGTTCTACTAAATGTTTGTAAAAGAGGGGTATGAACTTGGCAGTTTTATTTTCAGTTCTTTCCCTAATTATGCCAAACATGGAGACTGCCTTTTTCACAGCAGCTGTGCACCAAGTTGACATTTTCATCAAGTTGTCATTCACAGCCTCAAAGTCCTGTTCCTAGTCAGTCACCGCTAGCTCAGATCCCATTAGCTTGTGCTTGAAGTTGGGATTATTTTGCCCAATGTGTGTTACTTGACACTTGCTTCCACTGAACCACATTTCGATGTCCGTTCCCCCAGCTTAGAGTGATCCCTTTGGAGCTCCTCGCAATCCCTTTAACTGTGGTTTTAACTAAACCCGAAATATGCTGGTGTTATCAGCAAACTGGTCCACTTCATTACTCACAGATGAAGTTGAAATTAACTGGAGTTTTAGCCAACAGGTCTCAACCAAGCTTTTTTTTTTTGTTTTGTTTCGCTAACATTAAACTGAGCAATTTGGTTTTGGCTTCACTTCTTTGGACTTTTCAGGATATGCAAAGCTAGTGATCAAATCCTCTTAAATAAATCTCCATCGGTGCGTCTTAGGACATGTAGCCTAGTTTATAACAAAGCTGATTACATCATTGCGGTCACCAAAGAGGTATTTTATGCCTTCAGAGCTGTGTATGAACATTGATCTCAGCAAGACTGTCCGTGACAGATACCAGCGCTGCAACCTTGTTTTACAGATGTTTGGAAGGTGAGGTGTCTTGCCTGAGGCTAAGCTAGAAAACCATAAAAACTGTTCTAGTTTGACCTGCAATAGCTATTCTCCAAGGTGAGGAACACGGAGTAAAGGCTGGCATCTCCTACCTGAGTCCCTCCTTGGAGGGTTTTCCCAGCGTGGTTCTACCAGTGGTTCTTGATCCAGGGTCCCCAGACATAGGACATTCCCGAGCATGACTGCTGGGGATGGTGTGAGCTGTAGTCTAGGAACGTCTAGGGTCCCAGGTTTGGAACCATTGTAGCAATCTGCTTCCTTCTGTATTTGATGTTGTTGCTGTTACGTGTGATCAAGTCAACTCTGACTTACGGTGTCCCTATGAATGAAGTCTTCCACAATGTCCTATCCTTGACATCCCTGCTCAGCTCTTCACATATCAAATATGATGGATGAAATGGGGTTGGAATTATTATTAGTTTCATTTCTATACCACCCCATAGCCATAGCAGTCTGGGCAGTTTTCATGCTGCTCTATTTTTTGCTGTTGCAATCAGCAAATCAGGTAAATGCAGATATGCAAAGCAGATCGAAAAGGAGCAAGGGGAAAGAGTAGGTGCAGCTAGAAATCCTTGCCCAAACCTATCGGAGGAGTCTTCCATCTATTTGGGTGAATTATTATGGGAGACAGCTCCACCCACTGCTTTTACTCAGTTAAGTATAGGATCCTTGAGCTATGATTTTGTTTCATCTCGTTTTGCTTGGCAACTACCGTGACTTCTGCTACTCATTAAGCGAATTTCTCCGTCAGCTGGAAAGCTTACCAGCATCTCTGAAGATTGCTTTCCCACTGCTCGACCTTAATTTTCCGACAAGTAACCATGTTGCAGCAAAAAAGTGATGAGTTGATACAGGGGTAAAACAAATTAATACTGCTGAGAATTAAAGGGAATCTGAAAGTTGTATCCTGATACAGGACTGCTACACATGGGTAGTTTCATATTATAGTGTGCTTTTTTCTTTGTTTGGACAACCATGAGGGTTGTTAATCACATTCGAGGGTTGAACTGTGGGTTCTTGTGAACTGTGAGTTATTGCATTGTATGACATCAGCTGAGATAACAAACCATGTTGGACAACCCACAATTTACAACAACCCAACAATAAACCACGATTCTGTTTGTATGTTGTTGATTGTTAACAAACCATGGATTATTAACATAGTTGAGTCCAGACAAGAGAATTTTAACAACAGCCCATGGTTCAACAACATCCCAGAATAAATTCTAGGGTGTGGGTTCTTGTGTTTTCTGAACCCAATCTGTGTGTGTGTGTGTGTGTTTTCTGAACCCACCACTCTCAGTTACTCAGATAATTACTTGCCTGCCTCAGATTGAGAGAAGAAAACACTCTTCTAAGAACAAGGGCTGTTTTGATTGGCATAACAAGCAACCCTGTGTGGTTACTACAGTTCCTGTTGTTGTTTTTAACCAAGGTCTACCTGACAATTGTGGTTTCCAACTTTCCTGCCCTCCCATCAGCCACCAAGCCTGGAATTCGATCCCAAGAGCCATTGCTCTCTGCCTAGTTTTGCCTGCCTGTTCCTCACGGGTCCACTCCTGCCGTTGCCACTCTTCCCAGTCAGAACAGCTCTAGCTACATTCCAGGATCATGGAAACCAGGAACCTGGGTTCAGACAGCACAACAAGCCATGGTGGTACAGAGAAACCATAGAACAAACTGTTATTTATTATTGCAGTTTCTAAAGACCAGATTTACTATGATGAAATAGCAAAACTGGGTTCAGACAACACAACTTACCAACAAAGGTCCAAAACTACCATGGCTTGTTGTGTGTGAACCCAGGTAAGAATGAGAACAACTGCATGTGCCTGCAAAGGTAAATGGAGGCCACATTTGTTGTTGTTGGTCGCGAAGTCGTGTCCGACCCATCGCGACCTCATGGACAACATTCCTCCAGGCCTTCCTGTCCTCCACCGTCCCCCAGGGTCCACCCAAGCTCACAGGAGGCCACATTACAGTTATATTGAACATAGCCGATTGTGCTTGAGTGTGATGATGCAACCATTTCACAGGTGGAGAGCTGAGGATGAGAAATACCAGCTTGGCATGGAGTGGCTTGCTGCTGTGGGTGAGAAGCCACCTAAAATCCATGGGCTGTTGGAGGGTTCTGGGTGGCTTGCAAAGCACAGCAACAAGCCTGTCGGGGTCCACACGGCATGACAAACTGTTCTGGATCTTGACTAGCATGCACAGAAGGAAATGTGGAGAACTACAGGAAGTTCTCCTTGATGCCCAAGTCCACTCAGACACTTGATAGTTACCCAAACATCTATCTTTTGTCATTTTTAGAAAATACTAATGCACAGAGACCACCTTGTTCTTGGTTTCCTGAGTCCTAATCTCACTGATACCGGGGTGGCATTTCCTTACCCATCTCCCTTGCTTCTCTTCAGCTTCTGCAGCTCTTTGACGTTGCTGAGAGAGGGCTGTTGACACGCCATCTGAGTGGCTCATGCATTTATTTTCCGTTTGCTCAGAGAGCAATTTAGGGTGACGGAATAGAGCAAAGGTTCGATGGCAGGCTGGAGATGAGCAATATGTTCCCCCATGCATAATGCATACCCAATTACCTATCCAGAAGCTCTTCTGAAATAGACCGTCTGATTGCTGGTTAGCATTTCTCCTTCCTACCGAAATGCAGACGAGACGATCTGTGTCAGCTAACAATGTGTTCATCCGTGGCTTCTCATGTGGACATGCCGCCCTGGGTTGTCTTCACTGGTGTCCTTCTATTCTGGTCCCCTGCAGAAGTGCTGGACTAAAGCTCCCAGCATGTCCAGCCATCATGGCCATTGGGCGCTGTGGGGATAATGGGACTTGTAGTCTGACACATCTGGAAGGATGGGGAGGGAAAATTCATTCTCCAAGGGTGGATCTTCACCTAGCCAAAGAAGCACCATCTAGATACACATAGGCGTATCACCAGGCTTACAAAAAGCCCCTAGGCTTGCAGAAGTGCAAAATATCTTGTATAAAAAAGCAGCCATCAGTGGGGCTACAACCCCAGAGAGTCCCACATCTTTCTCTTAGAGAAGGCCTGCAGTCATGGGAACATCGGAAGCTGCCCTCCATGTGGCACTCCTATCCTCCAACCACTGGCCCATCAAGCCAGTACTGTTGGCTTTGACTGGCAGCAGTCAGGGGTGTAAGGGCCACTTTTGATGCACAGATGCTCATGGTGGTAGTTTGCACCTCCTTGCCCCCAGCGAAGGCCCACACTTGCAGGCTGTCACGTTGGCCGGCCTCTGCAAGGCAGCACTGTCAGTTTGATCGCCACCTGATCAATGTCAGGTGATCTCTTGTGAAACTTAATGGATGCGCCAAGACTAAAAGGCCTCGTGTTACAACAGGGAACATTATATTGCGGCTGGAAAAATGGTTTCTTCCCAACTAGGCTAAGAACTGCAGTTCAGCTGAGAGAAGACAGGGGATTCGGGAGGGGCTGGCAGCTGGAGGATGACCCCAGTGCCTTTGCTGATTAGAAAAGGGCCAGCTCAGAGGCCCTGCAAGGGGTGGCACCGCTGCATCCTCAGCGGCTTGTTGGGGGCTGAGTTTCCCCCTTTGTCGCTTCGAACAACAGCCAGTCGGTCGGTCTGCTTAAGAGCTCTATATTTCCAAGTTACAGCTACCAAACTATAGCCAGAAGAAGATGAGTCTCTGTGCATGAGCAGAATGCTTTTTTGGACCCCAACTGGGAACCCTCCGTTTCCGTAACCCTGGGCTCCACCCATCTGGGTCTGCCCCTCTGGATAGGGGCTAGCCTGCTAGATCTGTGCAGGTTCTCTAACTTGGTACCCCTTCTTGCCCAGACTGGGCTCTTCTTCCTCCCCTCCCCTCCCCTCCCCTCCCCTTCCCACTCCCCATTTTCCAGCCACCACCATCCTTATCTGGAGAGTCGATGCCACTTTGACCTGGAAAGCTCTCCAAGAACAAGCGCCTCTTTCATTCCCAACACAGCCCCCTCCTGGATTTCAGGCAGGTGTTTTTTCCTTCCCTACCTGGACAAGCCAGGGATTGGCCCTGCAGCAAAGCAGGTGCTCAGCACTGAGCTCATCACCATCCCCAGCTGCAAAAGATGTAGCTGCTGAAAAGCACCGCTTTCTGTGTTTGTATACCTCCTGGATAAATATTTCAAAAAATGAAAACAGTTACTGCACTTTAGTACTGCTGCTTCTAGGGACCCTGCAGGCTGTGATTGGATGGGCGAACAGCAGCTCGCCTCCCAGAGGCGCAATCAGTCCTTCCGAGGTGCCCCTTCTCCTGCTCCCACATTCCTCTTGTATGGATGCTGCGGTATCTGGTTGCCCACTGCTTTGTGGGGTAGAGCAGGAAATGCCCCTCCTCTCTGAGCCAAAATGCATGCACAAACTTGCCTTAGAGCCACCCTGGATTTCAGATCAGTGGGAAGTGTAGACGCAACCCAGCCTCTCTCCCCATAGGGTAAAAGATGGTTTGTTTTTTGTTTGTTTAGTTGCAAAGTTGTGCCTGACCCATCGTGACCCCATGGACAACATTCCTCCAGGCTCTCCTGTCCTCCACCATCCCTCGTCCACCCGCCCACCACCCCAGTGACCCCATCTAGCCACCTCAACTTTTGTTGTCCCCTTCTTCTTTTGCCATCAATCATTTGCACCCAGCATCAGGGTCTTCTCCAGTGAGTTGTTCCTTCTCATCAGGTGGCCAAAGTATCTGAGTTTCATCTTCAGTATCTGGCCTTCTAAAGAGCAATCAGGGTTGATTTCCTTTATGATTGACAGGTTAGGGTCAAAGATGTGGGCCCTCAAATGCCGAAGAACTAAGGTAGGGCCAAAGGTATATATTCGCTCCAAGATACATGGCTGACATCAAAGGTTTCCATGCTCAAGCACCAGATGATTGCTCACAGCCTAGCCAGAACCCACTGGAAGCAGCCCCCTGGGTTTCTTCCTCCTCTTTGCCACTGAAATCGATTTGTTCATTCTCAGCCTGGGCCAGATAATGGCGGTGGTGGTGATGGTGGTGAGGAGGTAGCCAACAAGCAGTCACAACGATGGGAAAGAGGACTTACTTGTGCAGGGCAAAAAGTGGTTACTTGTGGTGGGGGATTATATATGTAAGAACAGTATGCACCAGGCCACTTCCAAAAACTCAGCCATTTATCATTCATATTCTCTTGGAAAACCCAGGAAAAAAATGGATTGGAAGGGCAAAAAAATACCACTTAACAGAATCGCCTCTGGTCATTGGTCAGTATAGGTCCAGGATGGCTTTGGTCTCGTGCCCTTGAATAACACTTCTTGGGGAGCAGAAAGAGAGAGGATTAGCAACTGTAAATGCTGCAGGCGAACTTTCTGTTTGGCCACTGCAAGAATCTGGATACTGGAAAATATGCTGCTTTGATTTGATCCAGAATGTGATTTTATGTCTTAAGAAGCCTGGCAAAACCAATGCCTTTTCTTCCATGATTGATTGCACACACTGGGATCCCAAGCTGTTTGTTGTCTGATGGTGTCACTTACTCACGGGTTCTCCAGGATTCATGGGAGTTGGAATTACTATTTTCGAAGCTACAGCATTGTCACAAGAGAACACAGTGATAGCGACTCTTCCACATATGCTTCTAAGTAAAATTTTAATGTTTGATCACCATCCTCAGTGGAAAGATGCCTCATTTATTGTTCACGGTGAAGAAATGGGCAAAACAAGAAAAATCCAAGGCAATTATATTTCTTTAGCAGCTCTGCAAGCTGTGTATACTCTTCTCAAAGCATAGAATAAAAGAGCTCTTATATGTCTTTCCGAGACTGGGAGAAATGAACTCACGTTGGTGCCATACACTGTGGACGGGGTGAGAGCTTTTGTCCATTGTTACTGCTTGTATTCCCTATTCACCTAGGGTCAGATGCTATGTTTTCCAGTTATTTATAAACCAGAAAGAAAAGAAAAAATTCTGAAACTGCCTGGCTGCAGTAATGCAAAAAACAGAGGGTGCATCACTAGAAAATGATGAGTCTGCAGAATAATGTGCAAACTGAGCAACTGCAACTATTTTGTGGAATTTTTTGCTTGCTGTTGCATCCCGTCTATGTGGAGGAGAAGGGTCCAACCATTGGCCTAGAAGTCACCTTGTACTTTGTGATGAGTAAACTTGGCCCCAGGTAATCAGGTAAAGAATCTTTATTGAAGTATGAGACACGTGTATGTGTGGGAAGGTACAGATTCCAAGGAGTTGCTGCCAGGTAAATCAAGACATCCAGGGCTGGATATAAACATCTTAATAAATAATAATAAAAAAAAAATAGGGCAATGGCTTCACAAGGATTTAGGCAACCGATCGATGCCAAGCTCTTCTTTTACTGGTGTTTCCTATCGCTGGAAACTCATCCTGTTGTGCCTTTGAACAGTGCCAGCTCCAGGTTTTTGAGGGCCAGTGGCCAAGGAATGGTCCCTTTCCCTTGGCGAGTTGGCCTTCTTATGGTCACTGTCACCTCTGCTCTTCCTCCTCCTCTTTCACATCATCACTGTCGCTTGCTTGAAAGGTTGGGAGCAAACAGTAGTGGCCTCTCCTCCTCCTCCTCCTCCTCCTCTTCCTCCTTTTCTCTTGGCTGGGCCAGAACAAGCAAGCAGAACAGTGCTGTCCTGCAACAGCAGGGGTTGGACTCGATGGCCTTCATGGCCCCTGCAACTCTACTATTCTGTGAGTCTATGATTCTAAGAGGCAGGTGAGCAAAGAGGTTGTAGTGGAGAAGAAGGGGAGCAACTCCAGGCGTCTAAGCGTGCCTTCCCGTAACAGCAGGCCTCCTTCTGAAGATGTGCTTCCCTCCAAACTTGCAGGTGATAATACCATCTTATTTATTTATTTATTAAAACATTTTTATGCCGCCCCATTCACCGAAGCCTCGGGGCGGCTTACAACAATAAATAAAACCACATAAATTAAAATATACATATAAAATAGTAATAATAATTTAAAACACACAATATAAAATAAGCCGCCCTGGCCTGATAAAATTCAGTAGTATTAACATTTGAAATGTTGCTTAAATAAAAAGGTCTTTGCCTGGCGCCGAAAAACAAATAACGACGGCGCCAGGTGGACCTCTCTGGGGAGCGCATTCCATAACTTAGGCGCCACCGCTGAGAAAGCCCTTCTCCGAGTAGCCACCCTCCTAATTTCTCTCACGGAGGGCTCCCGGAGAAGGGCCTCTCCCGCCGATCTCAGGGGGCAACTGGGTTAGATTAGTTTCTACCTGGTCTTTCTGAAGACCAGGCTGAAGACCAACCTGGTTTATCTCTGCTGTGGGCCACAACTGCCTCACTACAAGGAGAGAAAGAAGAATAGCTTAAACATTTTAATGTGCTATGAGCTGCCCAGAGAACCTATGGCTAGTGGGGTGGCATATAAACAAACAAACAAACAAACAAACGCAACCAGAACTTTATGGAGCATGTAAACAAAAGACCCTGTTGACCAACTCACATGGTATAGGCATTGCAAGGCCTGGAATCATGAGCCCCTGCCCTGAACTTCTGTTGCAGGGCCCAAATCTATGTTTTAATTGCATTTATTATTACATTTATACTCCACCTTTTTTACTCTTGCAAGGCACCCACAGCTTTCTGCCTGCCTGCCTGCCTGCCTTCCCTCCCTCCCTTTTTTAATTGTGTGAGTCAAATTTGATCTAAGTTGGCTTTGCCCTTTGAATATTTCTAAAGCAGATTTGCACAGGTTTGAGCATTCTCTGACTGGATATTTCTACTTTGATATTATCACTGCATCAAACTGACATGACATTTCAGGATCTGGAATTGATGGTTAAACAACGCTGTGATAAATATCAGTCTCTTATTAACACAATGTAATGTTCAAGAATAGGCTAGACATGCACATGGTGGGCATGTCGTGAGCGGAGCTGGCTGGAGCCTAGAGTCAGACTAGATGGCCTGGGAGGCCCCTTCTGACTTGCTCTGTTTCTGTGTTTCTAATGAATGGCACCTTCCAAAGACCCAACTGCAGAGTGGAAAGGTCTGTTGCAAATTTGTGCACTGGCACCTAGCAGTGGTTTTGATCTTCTTTGGGTAAAGACTGACACTTTAATTTAGGCAAATCATAGAATATATATAGTTGGGTCCAACCCCCGGCTCAATGCAGGACTCAGGTGTCCCATCCAGGTCCTAACCAGACCTGACTCTGTTTAGCTTCCAAGATTAGGCAGGCTCAGACACTTCAGACCGCACAGAAGCATTTAGTAACCATCTTGTAATTACAGTCTTTGTCTTTCTCTTCACTGTGATGTCATCCCCATTGCTTTTTTGTCCACTCATACTCCAAGCAATTATTTACCTTGATTGTCTCTTCTCTCTCTCTCTTTCCCCCTAAGGTAGTATACATTTATGTACTTTTTCTTTTAAAAAGAGGACTCCACTGGCAACTAGGGTAGCAGGTATCTTGCTGATGACATGAGCCTTAGCCAGTGTGGCTTTTCCTGGGTTCAAACGCAAACCCCAGGAAAAATGTAGAGATACCATGTGCATAGCAGCAATTCCTGGGCTACTTGACCCTGGAATTGTAGTGGCCAAGAGATAATGCCTTCAGTGTTTGTACCACTTCTACTTTCGAAGATCAATCAAAGAACACTTCATTTTTGGGGTGTTATTATGACCTCCAAACCCAGAATTCTGGGTTGCGCGGAAGTTAAATAATACAAGGTTAACCCAGTAAACATTTCATTTTCAGAGTTTGCCCTGGGTCAGGAAAAAGGTGCAATAATTTTGGATGTGGCAAAGGATGCCTTTGAAGTAGGCCTGCTTTTCTTAAAAAGTTACATGTCCCTTGACACTCCATGTATATTGAAGATGTGTCAGGATAATAGCTCCCAGTGTTTTTTCTGTCTCCCTCATTCATTAGGAAAGCAACAGAAAGAGGCTTTTGATGAGAAAGGGAGGTGGCACGGAGAAGAAAGAGCACAAACCCCACTTGAAAGCTAATTAACCCTCTACTCTTCAAATACAGCAAAGCAGCAGAGACAGCTGCTTCTTGGAGTATGTACAACATTCTTTCATCTCTAAACACCACAAGTTTTGCATATTTCAGATTGTGCCTTGAGAATTAACATAATAAAAATGAAGTCTGTAAAGCAATCAGGGGGGCTGAAGGCTGCCTGTAGATCCTTTTCCTTTCTTAAATAGGTGAAAATGTTCTTTTAGGCTAAAAGAGCCATATAGTCACTACATTATAGTGGTAGTAACCATTTAAAACTAGTTTGACCTGATGTGGTAAATACCAGGATTCTTACGAATGTGGTGAAGTGTCCATCAACTTTACGGGATTTATATATTTTCTCTCGGAGATTTGTATGATACCTTTACTGTTTCCTGCAGGAAATGACGAGCAGGTGATCTTGGTTGTTGATCATTTACCTCTTGATTATTTATTTATTTATTTATTAAACGCGTTTGTGTGCCGTCCTATTATACAAGATGCTGCATTATGCTGTGAGTATCGGGGCTGGATTGGGATTCAAACCGTATTTTCAGTTGTTTCAGTACTACTCTGTTTTTCTAATTGTGGCCTGATCCAGACAGCCTTGGTTCCCCAGGGAACAATGCCCCTTCTTCTGGCTTTTCTCCATACCCAAGATTAGTTTATTAATGTATTTATGTAAAGGTTTTCTACACTGTCATTCATTAAAAATCTCGTGATGGTTTACAAAAGATGGTGTACAGTTTCCCAGCTTTTCTGCAATTTACCTCCCTTTTCCCTGTTCCAAATGGTTGAAGTTTATTTTATTTATTTATTTATTAAAACATTTCTATGCCGCCCCATTCACCAAAGCCTCGGGGCGGCTTACAACATAAAATAAAATACAAAAATAACAAGATAAAAATAACAATATAAAATAAATAACAATATAAAAGAAGTCCCCCTGGCCAGATAAATAAGCAAATACTGTTAACAATTAAAATGACGCTTAAATAAAAAGGTCTTCGCCTGGCGCCGTCGTTATTTGTTTTTCGGCGCCAGGCAAAGACCTTTTTATTTAAGCGTCATTTTAATTGTTAACAGTATTTGCTTATTTATCTGGCCAGGCATATATGGATGTAAGCGCTCCTTCAGGTAACCAGGACCCAAGCCGTTTAGGGCTTTATAGGTCATCACCAACACCTTGAACTGGGCCCGGACTTCAGTGGGAAGCCAGTGAAGCTGACGGAGGACTGGAGTCATGTGAACATAACGCCCAGTCCCCGTCAGCAGCCTGGCAGCTCTATTTTGAACCAATTGAAGTATCCGGACCGTCTTCAAGGGTAGCCCCACATAAAGCACGTTACAGAAGTCCAGACGGGAAGTCACCAGCGCGTGTGTCACTGTCGCCAGGCAGTCGTACTCCAGGTAGGGGTGCAGCTGATGGATCAGCCGAAGCTGAAGGAAAGCGCTGCTCGCCACCGCTGTCACCTGAGCTTCCAGTGAAAGCTCCGGGTTGAGGAGCACTCCCAAGCTGCGGACCTTGTCCCTAAGAGGGAGTGCAACCCCATTCAGGACTAGGTTCAATTCACCCTCCCCAAAGCCCGATCCGCCAACCAACAGGACCTCCATCTTGTCTGGATTGAGCTTCAGTGTTGCTTCTCCTAACACTGATTTCCCAGCCATGAGGGGTTTGAGAGTCTTTTTGGCTATTGAGTAGCATAGAAATAGATAGATAGATAGATAGATAGATAGATAGATAGATGACATTTTTGCCATTTTGGTCATCTCCCTTTTGGATTTGTCTGCTGCCACCACTGGCATGCAACTTCTCTGAAGCAGAATTTGGCCCTGGAGCTTGAAGAGGTTCCACACCACCTCAGTTCCACCTTCTACATTGCAAGGAAGATCAGCAAGAGAGGGCAGAGTCTCCACCTGGGGACGGTGGCATACTGCTACGAGCACACGGCTGCAGAGACAGGAGTAAAATAAACCTTTTGCAGAACTGGGACTAACCGAGCTCGTTAAAGCCAAGGACCGGTCACTGACGGCACACTCGATTGGTATGCCGCTTGGCATCCGCCACTTATCTGCCCACCTCGTGCAAGGAAGGTATTTTGCAGGCTCTCCCCTAAGTCCAGTCAGCTGGCTGGAGTCCTCTCGTCTCGCTCCCTCCCCCTGTAGCTCCAAAAATGCAGCACAGATGGGCTTGCCTGATCTAGCCATGTCCCTTTCTAATTCCTCCCCACCGGCCTCGGCCCTCCGGAGGTTAATCCACCCAATCTCATTATTGCTGTAGGTGATTGTCCTGGACAGCTGCTAAAGCCGGCTCTGTGCTACAACCTTTGATTTGAGCGTGTCATGCGAACTACTAAAAGTCACTGGGTACATATTATGTTCTGTTCTGTGCTATTTTAGGATGTGGACTTATGATGTAACCCCTTTTATTTTATTATTTTATTATTTTTTCCGAAGTTAATTCCTTAAGGAGATTGGGCTGCATTATTTCTTAAAAAGCATGCCATGTAGGGAAGGCTGGGGGAGAGGATGAGGTATGACGACAGAGGTGCATCTTTGAACATTATCCTGCTTTCATGTTAATGGATCCAGGGATTTCTGGAGATCTGCTCTAGGATATTTCTGGACAGCATCATAATCAGGCATGGGGCTTGCTTAGAAACCTAACTGTTGGGACTTGATCGCCCTGTTGTTTGAAGGGTGGGCTCACTGAGGAAGGAAACACATTCTTCAGGTTCTCAGAGACACTCTTGTTTCTGATATTTCACACATGGCAGAGTTGTTAAACTTTGGTTCTAAAATAGGTTCCAGAACAGATATCAAATTAAGGTCCAATCGTGGGTCTCCTGCTCTTTCTTCATTTTTGGTTGTTAGGGCAGTTCTTCCATTCCCCACACTGCCCATTAGTATTAACAACATTAGAATTACAAGATCCACTAAGTGTCACTGCATAGGGAGGTAGGTAGTACTAAATGACCTGGAAAATCCAGTGTCATTGCTTAGCTATTGACAGGCGGAGGGATCCCAGTGGTAAGTTAGGAAGCACTGTACAACTCTTCTTTTTTTCTCCTCAACCAAGTTTGTGCATCAAATCATAAACAGTCAGATCATTAGCAAATGTGCTTCCTTTAGCAAAAACTCATGTTATGGCAAGTCAGATTCTGGATGAAGCTCTGGAGAAACCTCCGGCCTGTTCTAGCAGAATGGCAATGGAAGCACTGTTCTAGAAAGGTCACGGGCTCTCCCACACTGGGGGCATCCAAGGTGCAGCTGGACAGCTGTCTGATGGGGATGCTTTCACCTGGAGTCCTGCTTGAGCAGGAGGCTGGACCTGATGGCCTGACTGGTTCTTTCAACTCTGCTGTTGTACAATTCTGTGATGGGAGAAGTTGTGAGAAAACATGGAAAGGCCTCCTGCAGAAGCTGTTGACTGGACCTAAACTTCTGTGAATGGTACCAGAGGAGCCTCATCTGAAAGCATTAGTAGAAATGGAGAAAGAGGCTTACGTCATACATACCATTACAGTAGTCTTTATGGGCACTTCCAGCCCACTCTTGGACTGATTTTCCACTCTTAACCTAATTTTACACAAAATTTCAATCTTGGTTTTCCTCCAAGCTTTCTTTGCTTCAACAGCCTAATTTAAAGAGGATCAGGCAGCTTACCTTTTTAATTAGATGGTCCGAAGAAGACTCAATAAATGATCAGAAGACACTGCAGGAGAAGGAGGGATGGGCAAAAGAAGCCACAATTGTAAGATGCGCACTTTTTTTTTAGCAGTTCTGCTTTGTTTCTCTGTTGCTAAAGCAGCTCCATGGGCTCCCAGCAAGACTGGAGAGAAATCCAAGGTTGCATTTGTCCAAGAAGACATGAGCTGATGATGCCACAATCCCTGATTTGATACCCAGAATGCTGAAAGCACAAATTCTTCAAGCATCTCAGAAAGTATTAAAAGGCCTGAGTTGAAGGAATGATGATACACTAAGGGAAGTCCATACTTACTTGTCAAATACTTACTTATCCATACTTATTTATTATTTATTTATTTATTAAAACATTTCTATGCCGCCCCTTGCCGAAGCCTCGGGGCGGCTCACAACACAAAATAAAATACAATAAAATACAAAAATAACAATATAAAATTAACAATATAAAATAAATAACAATATAAAAGTACTTACCTCCCTCCCTACCGCCCTCTCTCTCTATTTGTGCATTGGAGCTAAGAGTTTTCCGCCAGTGAGCAACATTTGAAACTCTGCTAGCTTGCCATGGGCACTCTCCCAAAATGGCTGCCATGGTGGGCATGTCAGATCATAAAACACTGATTTCCAAGATGACAATTGGTAACAATTGGTAAGTTAAAACTTAACTTACACAAGAACCTAAAAAAGAGGCAGAGGTGGGTCCTGATGCAATACAGATGTCACATTTTCCTGCAGAGGAGTCTTCAAAAATTCTCAGGGATGAGCTACATGGAGCAGCTGCTGCCGTTATATAAAAGTTGTGGGCAAGATTATGAGAGACAAAAATTGCTCACTGGTCTGGAAAGAGGTATTTTAAAGACTAGATTGTATTTTGGGGTGAAGGAATGGTTATGTTACTGGTGCTGGTTTCATTTTTACATGAAAGGGTGGGGAGAAAGTGAGAAAATTATAAAGTGCTATGGTCAATCTGCAAACACCCCTTACCGGTCTCAGTCCAAATATTCCTGTCCTTGTTAGAGTTGTGCTCTAGAAATTAAAGAAATCCGACTTCTTCAGATTATGCTGAAATTGTTTCTCGGTGTGAACTGAGGTGTGTGTGTGTGTGTGTGTGTGTGTGTGTGTGTGTGTGTGTGAGAGAGAGAGAGAGAGAGAGAGAGAGAGAGAGAGAGAGAGAGAGAGAGAGAGAGCGCGCGCTAAAAACTTCCTTATGCTGCAATTCCTGAGCTATGAGTTTTCAAAAATTTGCTTTGAACAAAAGAAGAGTAAGGCACTTAATGAACGGTCAAATGTTCAAATGCCCATAGAACATGGAGGGAGGACCAGCTCGTAAATTCCAAGCCAGCAGGGCCAGCCAGACATTTTGCTTTCTGAGGCAAAGAACAAGAACATGTGCCTTCACATTTCATGTACCAAAGCCATCTAGACTTACAGATGAATCATTCTTCAACAAGGTAGGGCCTGCACTTGATTCACAAGTATGTGTGGTGCCAGATTTACATGTGGACTGAATGGGCTACAGCCCAGGGTCTGGTGATCAGAGCATGCCTTGGCCTGTTGCCAAAAAATTTAAAAATATTACTATTAATTTTATTTCATTTGTAATTTAAAAAATCAGGGGGATAGCTAAGTGAAAGATCATTTTCTAGTCTAAAAATGAGGAAGAATGATTTCAGGTCAACAATGTTCCAAGATTAGTTGTCTGATCTAAGCATTCCTTTCATAAAAATGATAAACTGCAACTTATAATTGAAAAGTTGTATCCAATAGACCTCAAAAGAAAATGTTTTGACTTTGTACATAGTGCAATGTTATAACATAGCCATGATTCCCCTATGAATATACTGTGTAAACAACTTCATTAATGCCATACTTTTGTAAACTTATTAAAGCTTATAAATTTATAAACAGCCATTTTATCAGTGCTAAAATTTCAGTAATATTCTGCTTTCATTGCGTAGATAAAGAAGAGAATGAGGTTTTACTTTTCATGAAGAGATGCTATTAAATTTGGGCCTCCCAAGGCCTAGTCCAGGGCCCAGGGCCTCCAGTTGCTTTAATTCGGGGTGGCTACATGCATCTTTCAAAACTGAATGCTGGCTTTGAGGCCAAGAGAGGTGCATCTTTAGCATTTTCCCCCTGCTTTATTCCCAGGTAAGGTGATGGGCAAAACACCCAGAATGTTAAGAGAGACTCTACAGGCATCTTGGCGACAGGATGGGACCCTGGGGATGGTGGGAAAGGATTTAGACATTGATTGCTTGAGAAAACTGATCCAAGATTCCCAGCTGTGTAACCTTGGTTAACTGGACTGAATAATTCATGGTTGTCAGCACTGTCCTCTTGCCCATCATCCCCAATCTGGAAAGCCAAGATGACAAGCTCTGTCTTACTATTGAGTCTTGACAGTTTTTGTTTCACAATAAGTCTGAAAGAGTCTGGCTGTCTACTGATGAAAGGTGCGTTTATGGCACAACTGTCCACTCAAAAATGACTTCTGTTAATTTAAGCAGGACTTATTTCTAAGTAAGGGGGAATAAACTACATATTATTAACTGCATAAGGTATATAAATTGTTTTTGCTGTTGGTTCGACACTGCTCAGGGAGTACTGTGTGGGACTCTTGGGTACAGTTTATAAATTCAATAAATAAATTCATTAAATATGGGATTGTTGTCAATTGTATCACTTTTTAACAGATTCATCAGCTTTTGCATGCATTACATCTCAGCTAAAAGGCATTTTGAGGATTCCAAGGGAAGGTAACAGATTTGCTTGGTTTTGAACCTGCAACTCTTAAAAGGAAATACACCCACCCTAGCTAAGAGAAATGCATGTAAGATTAGAATACAATATAGTAAAATTAGAATATAATACAGTGCTACAAAGTAAACAGAAACATAAATGTATAGATGATGACAGTGGCGATGATGACATACATGTAGGTTTTGAAACTGAAGGCTGAAGTAGACAATATTAGTCTGCATAGTCTAATAATCTGACTCAGCAAAAGTCATGGACAATTTTAGGATCAAGCGTGGCTTATTAATCATGCCAACACCCATGCCTTGCTGGGTTCAGATGACACGATAAGCCATGAACCACCATAGTTTGAACATTCAAAATAGCCCCCAGCATGCACTGCAACCCACCACAGCTTAAACCCAACCCACAAAATGCAGCGATTTCGGCTGCATTTGAATATCAAGGTGACCTTTGGGGGATAGCCAAAGATGGGCAGTGACTCGCAAAGCATGAGCTTCAACTGCTGAAGGTCCCAAGTTCAGTCCCTCCATCATGCAAAGGATCGTGGGTATCAGGGCTGGGAGAAAACTTTTGCCCCAGCCTTTGGAGAACCAGCACTGAGCTAGATGGCCCAGCTGCCTGATTCTGCATGGCGACATCTTGGCCCCAAGCAAATGGTGATGCCATCAGCTTGATTGCATTGCGCCTACTGGTCCCTCTGGTATGCGGCTGGTGGATTCAAGTTACTGTGAATTGCAGGAAACAACCAGCCCTTTGGCAAATCAAGATGCCTGCCTCAATTAGAGGTCAGCATCCATTTACCTTTCATGACATTTTGCAATTCGGGGTGTAGTCTGTCTAAATTGAAATTGATTGGCTTGGCCTTGCCATTTCAATGGCTCAAGAGACCTGATTCCCAAACCTCTTTCTCAGACCACTCCGCTTCTCATGTTGGGTGGCCTATTTTTACAGACAGGGGAGGATGGCCACAAATAGCTTGTGAACATTACTGGCTGCAAGTGAAGCGTTTGCATCGGGTTCCTATTGATTGATGGGGAGCCTTTTATGTTAATTAAGGGTGCATCTGCGAGGAACTTCTTTGAGCAATTGGAGCACTTAAGCAATTCAGCTCTTCTCTGCTCTTCCCGGTCTCAGCCTTGACGTAGGTGATCTGGTCAGCTTTCTTAGTGTTACTTATGGGCAGCCTTTTCACAGCTTCCCTATTCCTTCCAAACAACGTGGTGTTTGGAGCTATTATACACTGTCAGATAGAGCAGGGCAGTACAGTCCTTCCGGACTCTACCAATTCAGAATGCAGGGGGTGGGGGATTGCATGATCACTTCCCTGTGTGAAAAACAAAGCAAAGCTGGGATGCCTTGGGGAAGGCTAGAGTGTCAGGAAGGTGTATCCCAGCTTCCCTTCTTGACATGCTAGTTGTGTGTGCGATATTTAAATAAAGGATGGAGGAGCGCTTACATCCATATACGCCCGACCGCCCCCTGAGATCAGCGGGAGAGGCCCTTCTCTGGGAACCCTCCGTGAAAGAAATTAGGAGGGTGGGTATTCGGAGGAGGGCTTTCTCTGCGGTGGCGCCCAATCTATGGAATGTGCTCCCCAGAGAGGTCCGCCTGGCGCCGTCGTTATTTGTTTTTCGGTGCCAGGTGAAGACCTTTTTATTTAAACGTCATTTTAATTGTTAACAATATTTACTTATTTATCTGGCCAGGGCGACTTCTTTTCTTTTCTTTTATAACTTTTCTTTTATAACTTCTTTTATATTGTTTATATTTTTATTTATTTTATATTATTAATTTTAATTTTATATTGTTATTTTTGTATTGTATTGTATTTTATTGTGTTGTAAGCCGCCCTGAGGCTTCGGCAAGGGGTGGCATAGAAATGTTCTAATAATAATAATAATAATAATAATAATAATAATAATAATAATAAGCTTTTAATAAATAAATTAATAATACGCAAAGGGAATTGTTGATCGTGGATAGAACTTGTTATGTTCCGGAAAGACTGTGCTGCTTACTTTCTGAACAAAAAGTGCAGAAGGGCAGTTCAAATGATAAAGGGCTTGGAACAACTCCCCTATGAGGAACAGTTACAAGAACTGGCATTGTTTCGCTCTTAAAAAGGCAAATACGAGGAGAAATGCCAGTGGGGTTTTAAATGATGCATAGTATGGGAAGAGAGACACTTTTCTCCCTCTTCCTTAATACTAGAACCCGGGGTCATGCCATGAAACTGATGGGTGGGAGATGCAGGAGAGCTCAAAGCAAGGACTTCTTCACCCATCGCAGAGTTGCATGATGGAATTCGCTGCCAATGGGAGCAGTGCTGCCCCCAGTTGGAGTGGCTTTAAAGGGGGACTGGGTGAATTCCTTTTTTTTAAATTGTGAATAAGTTTTATTCTTAATATACCTAACAAAAAGAAACTAAGACGCATCAATCATCAAAAACATCAGACCTACTGGGTCAGCCCCCCACATTTTTTCTTTTCATGTTAAACTATAAACATATTTAAGTCTATGCATAGTCCCGTTTCTCTAGCCAATAATAAAAAGAATCCCAGGTTTGATAGAAGTCTGTGTCTTCTTTCTCCTTCAGTGACAAAGTCAGTCTATCCATTTCTGCACAGTCCAAGATCTTTTTTAGGATCAGTTCATTGGAAGGTGGTTCTTCACTCTTCCAGTGTTGGGCAAATGCAATCCTCGCCGCAGTAGTTACATGTAGAGTCAAATACATTGCTTGTTTACTAAGATCATCAGGTACAATACCTAATAAGAAACTTCAGGTTTAAATGTTAAAGATTTTTGTAACATTTCCTCAAGCCATTTGTGTATTTTAATCCAATGCTTTTTTGCTTTATCACAAGTCCACCACATATGATAAAAAGTACCCGATTTGTATTTACATTTCCAACATCTATTTGACCTATTTGGAAACATCTTAGCTGACCTATATGGCGACAAATACCATCTATAAAACATTTTATACCGATTGGGACTGAGTGAACTCCTGGAGGAGGTGGCTCTCCATGGCTACCAGCCTTGTTGGCTATGTGCTGCTTCTCTTATTAGAGGAGGTATGCCTGCATAGACCAGTTGCCCAGAAGGAGGAACTCTTGCACCCATCCTGCTTGAAGGATCCTGTGGAAGCTGGTTGCTGCCATGAGGATGGAGAGCTGGACAGGATGGACCACTGGCCTGGAGAGTCAGCTTGCCTGATCCTATGCTCTTAGCACATAGATCCTGTGGGAGTAGTCGCCTCATTGGAGACAGACAAATTGCTACGCTTGGGGCCCTGAGGTCAACTGATTCATTGCACCCTCTCTTAAACCTTCCTGAATTCAAGCTCCCTGTCTGTCCGCTTTGGAATCTAGTGCCAAAGGTAGTACAAAGAGCAGTGACCCAAGAAGCCTTCAGGACTGGTCTATCCCACCTCTGTGTCAGGATGGACTGCTACACACTGACTCAGCCTTATCCAACCTGACACCCTGCAGGTGTCTCAGAGTACAAAGCCCACCAGCCTGCCCATTGCATATGGTGGCTGGGGCTGATGGGACTTGTAGTCCTAAGCATCTGGAGAGCGCCAGACTGGGGAAGACTCCATTGCCTGGTCTTCAGTGGCAACAGAAGTCGTCAGAAGTTTGTGTGGCCCGGCTTGCCGCTGTGTGGAAGATCCTTCCTCTTTTTCCTTGCTTTCTCCTTCTAGATCCCAAAAATCGCCCAAAGGAAAAACAGAAGGCAGTTTCGCATCATGTGAAAGAGTCCCAGAGTTGCCCTGTTTTCTTCTGGTGCTGCCATGAGCAGGAGGAGAAGCTGGAAGGTGATGCTTCCATTTTCAACGTATTTATTTATTTAATTTCTGCCTTGCCTTCCCATAAAACAAACGAGACTGTCCTTCCAGCTACAACACCTTGAGTTACAGAAGTGCTGGGCAGGGGAAAAACTGCACATCGGCTCTGGGTCCATGAACAGCTGTGGGAAGCAAAACCTGCGCCTTCCCATTCATGTGTGAATCCGTCCCAAGCCTCTGGGATTCTGGCAGCTCTGCTGCTCTGGCTTTGAAGCTTTCTGCTGCCTACCGCCTCCCACTCGCTCTTTTTCCACTCTGAAATGGATGAGTACGGTTGTGTACACAAGCTGATCTGCACAGATCTGCCTTCCCACACCTGAATAAAATCAGTCCAAGGAAGGCTGCTTGCTAACAGCACCTTGCTGCGTCCTCCATGGCTGATGTTATGGCTGATGTATCAGTCCACTGCTGCTGGTTTTTATTCCTCGCCATGTGTATTTGCTTTGCTTTCATTCAAGCGGAGAAGTCTCCTTTGAAAAATCAGGCTTTTTTGCTTTGTTGTGGGCTCCAGAGGAACAAAGAAGACGACTTTGGAAAAGCAATGGGCAGTAATGAATGCTACATTCATGATGCAGGGGAGAGAATATTGTAAACTTAACATTTGTTGTGGTATTCTTAATAACGGTGCCACTTTGTTGCCATAGAAACAAATTTCTAAGTGTTTTCTGGAGAGAAAAGTTGTTCCTGGTGGGTAGGGGGGAGAAGGGAAGAAGACCCAAGAGGGCCTGTCCAAGATACTTTAGGGCCTGAGGCAGAATCGCAAGCTGTGCTCTTAATCCCATTGCAAGCTTCATGGGGCCCAGGACGGCTGGCCCTACAATTTGATAGAGGAGGCAGCAGCCTCAGGCAGGTGATTTTGAAGTAATGCAATTATTAATGATCGAAGTGGGCATTTTTTTCTGCTTCAGGTGCCACAATTACTTTCCTTGATCTGGGAATGTATTTCCGTGTAAATGGCTTGGGCTAGACTTGGTACCCAAGGATAGCTCAATTATTTTGGTGTTTCCCAGCTTTTGTACAATTTCTTCTCATTCTTCAAGGCTGAAATGTCTTTCCCAAGGTTTAGTTCCTGCCAGTAAGCATTTTAAGTTAAAATAGAATGGTAGTTTGACCCTGTGCCCACCATTAAAAGCTTCTCCAAAAATTTGAATTTGGCCTTTAAGCTGAAAGGGGTTCAGAACCTCTGAAATGGATAGAAGTAAGAATTGTGCAAGTCCAGGATGATTCATGAAAAAGCAAGCCATGGTTTGGTGTTACATGTGAACCGAGCCATTGGCGGAACAGGTTGGCCATCTACTTTCTTTTATAGAGCATGAGCATCATCATCTTCATGAGCCCAGCAGTGTGGATCTCCATAGTTTAATTGGCTGAGAATACAAAAGTCAATAAACCTAGTTTCAAACACTGTTGCTTCTAGCTGGATTGTATATTAGGGACGTAATGCATTTCAAAAAATAGTGTTGTGATCCAAATGTAACTGGGGCAGAGACAGTATGTAGGTATGAAAAGATACCATTGCATTGCAGCAGCCAGTAATTTAAAGACAGTGAACAAAAATAGTTAATTCCAGCTTTGCACTGAGAAGACTCCAAACCACCATGATATATTATGCTTTTAAAGGAGTTTGTGAGAGCATGGCCAGTTGTAGAATATTTGCAAGAACGATGAAGAACATTTTCCAGCAAAGATGCTGCTGTACACAGTTCTTTACCACATTAATTTGGACTGCACTCTCTCTGCGTGGGTGGGTGTGATGTACACAGTCTAGTAATTGCACCAAAGCGTCAGTGATAAAAGAAGGGGAGCAGATTTTCCTGCAAATTTATTTCAAGTCATGCTTTGTCTTAGAGACCGATTTAGTCCAGATCTAGGCAGGTTTAGACAGAAAAAGGACCAACTCTCAGGCATGCTGGAAATTGTAGGATTTTCTTCTGCCTAAACTTGCATAGGATTGTACCTCTAGTTTTCTGTTACATGTATATACCAGTCTAACAGTAAGAAGCTCATAATCTGTATATGCTTCCAAGGTGAGTTTCTACCCAGGCATTGTAGAAAGGCAAGCCTACTTAAAGGATTGTCTGTTCTATAATGGAAATGGTTCTTTCAATCTGCACAGACTGGTTTGCATGACAAAAGGGATAGCCATCTTTTTCTTATATGTAGCTTTGCAGGCCTTTCGAATATTTCTTGGCAAACTAAACATGCTTGGCTTGATACGAAATGTGGGTGATGCTTATAGGAAGTGGGAAGATGGGGGAAGATTTAGAATGTAGCATACCTGGGCAGAATTTGTGTGTGGGCAGCAGTTCTGAAACCTTCCCAGGTTTTTCCACCTGCAATTGTACCATCCCAGTATTTTTTAATGCCAGCAGGCCTCTAAGATCAAGGACAAATCCCTTTGGGAAAAATTGGCTGGGGAAAGGTGGCTTTCAGGGAACAAAAGGGCAGGAGAAAGATTGAAAACTGTTCTCGTTCCCTTCACTCCTGTTTTACAGGGAGTTACCAATAACCTGTGAATCTGACATACGGGTTTTGTAGAAACATGAGGCATGTCATGCCAACACACCCTAGTAATAAGCTATGGTGGGTTGGTCTTTCCTTTGCTCTCCCCTTGGGCTGTCTGTGTTTGCAGTCACTGGCAAGACTGGTGTGTGTTCCCTTGCCTGCCATGATGATCAGCATGTTTCCCCTGCTTTGTATCCCAGAGATCACAATTTCTGTGTTCGTAGAGGGCTTTTGCAATCCCTCTTTTGACAGCCACAAACAGCTCCTTTAAAATGCTTCACTGGCACCTGGGGTGGGGGGAGCTGTTCCTACTCACAAACCTTAGTTTTAATTGGCCTTTTTGACCCCTCAGTATGCACAAATATTTGCACACAAACATACTTTCTCATTCTTTCCATGTGTGCACCTGCACACCTATGGAGGTCTGAAAAGGTGCAGCCTTGCCTGGGCAGAGTAGGAGGGACCAGCTAGCTAAGTGCAGCAGGAGCCAAACCTGGATGTTGATCCAGGGAGGGTGAAACAAAATTAGAAGAGACCCTGGTTGTCCTCCGGTCCCACCTCCAAATTCCTTAATCAGTGCAGGTTTTACAAAGCCGAATTCAACTGTAGCATCCCTGACACCCTCCATTCCATCACCTGTGTACATGTATGTAAATGGTATTTCAGAACCTGAATGGGGCATCGGAAGTCCTCTGTTTAAATCAGGCACAAACTCATTTCAGCGGCCTTAATGACACTTGGCCTTTTGTCTGATTCTTACCTGGAACTGTGCCTGCAAACACAGCGACAGGCAGCCGATCTGGTCTTGAGTTCAGAAGCATCTGGTGAATTGCAGCGTTCATTTAAGCCAGATTTCTAGAACTTAGGATGATCAAGACAGGCTTGGAAGTGCATGGACAACAGTGATGAGATGTTAGAAATGGGCTGGGGCTCAGAAAACCTTCCAGTTGTCAGGGGTTAGGTATAGGTGCCCTGCATCACTCTTCGTGTTTCGCCATTATTAGCAAAAACCAAGTAAACCAAGAGTCCTTGGACTACTTTAATGTGAAATAGAAATTGAATAAATAAATAAATAAATAAACCTGCCATATCTATGTGAAACTAGATTAATTTGTGTAATTTATATGGGTTGCTGAATTCCATGTAGAATGTTTTGAGCACTGAAACAACCAACTCTTGTTACCTTTTTCCCCCGCAAGGAGTTGCTTAAACTCATGGTCTATTGAATTCCGGAGACTGTCCACTGCTAACTTTCAAGCGACAGAAGTTCTCAGGTCTAAGCATACAGCCTTTCTTCCCAGAATGCTTGTTTCAAAGCCATCAGCCATGACCTCATTAGCAGCCCTGTCTCCGTTTCCCTTTAGTTTCCTTGGCAAACGGGCATCAGATCCAGCCTGTCTTTGTATAAATGGCTTATCTGCATGACGTAATGGGCTGACTTCCCTGCCAGAGCCTGCAAGCTTGCAGCCAAGAGGAAAGTTCAGTGTCGTGTTTGGGTTGATTTATTGCATTCGGTGGAAACTCTGCCTGATTATTTCAGCCATGTATTAGGTCAGACACCCTTAGAAAACCTCGAGAAGCAGGAGCTTGAATGGCCATGTCGTGATGCATGGCCCATTAGAGAGATCTGAGAACAGTTTGGGTGCATGGGAGCTGTAATTTAACACATCTGAAGGACTGGAAGCTAAACCGTTATATCATTCTCACCGTAGAAACACAGGCAGGCAAGACGGGAGATATGAAATGCAGTTAAACATTCCCTAGCCCAGCCTGCTTGCGATGAAACCAGGTCTGTAAACCTAAATCTCACCGGGAATGGCAGAGCTGTCTGGAAGTGTGAAAACAAGTTAGGGAGGTAATTCACTAAGTTCAGGTCTAGGAAGTCTAGGAAACGGACTGTTGCCTCCAGAAATGTGTGCCAGCCGTTTCTGCCACTGCTTGCTTTAATCACTCAGGTGAATGCAGAAACCAGCTGCTCTGACCTCAATGGGAATGACAACTCCCATCATCCTCATCCATCCCATGGTTGGGGATGAAGGAAGCTGTAGTCCACACAGTGTCCTTTGTGCAGAAAGGGGCCCTTGGTTCAGGGACAGACCCATGCAGCCAAGTTTGGAGTCAAACAGGAGCAAGCAGTCATTTTGAGGGGTGGGATGTGGGGGGGGGCGGTCTTCACCTTGTGTTTTCCCAGCTAAACTGTTGCTTGGCTAGATTACAATTGTTTTTGTGATCAAAGATCGGCTTAGATACGCAAAAAGCTGGAAAAACTATAGGAGGGAGCTGAAAAAGATGAAAGATTGTTGATGGGGAGAAACATTTTTTTCTGGGTTTTTTGCAAGCTGGAAAAATACTTTCCCCTGGATTTTTCCCCTGTGCTTTCCCCTGGATTTTTCTCCTTCCCCATGTCCTGCCTCCCAGCCTTCACATCTCGAAGGGCACAATCCTATGAGTGCTTAGACAGGAAAACAAGTCCTGGGTGAGGATCGGTGGGAGTCATAGGAGGTTTTGCCATCTAAACCTGCACCGGGTCGCAGCTCAGATGTGTTTCATGGGTTCTCTATGTGGCATCCAATGCACTAGAGAGATTTCACCCCGTGTTGATCGCACGCATATCCCACTTCTGTTTTCAGGGCGTCCACACATGAAGCTCACAACTTCTATACCTTGAAACACCTGTTTGGCAGGGAACGTTTCAGCATCTGCCGAAATATAGGAAAGGTATATAAAGTTTGACCTTGTTTGCACACAGTTGCCTTGCAACACTGGCAGTACTTAAGAAAAATGGGGCATTTAATAGCTGTCTGGCCCACTGGAACATAGGCAGCACCTTGGCACGGGGATTGATGCGCTGCCCAAGAACTGGAGCTTATGCCCAGCTACTTTGCAGTCCTGCTTTCTACTAAATAACTGTTGCATTTTTCCTCCCTGCCGTTGGCCTCTGTTCATTTGGCATGGGAGTCATTTGTTAAATATAGGTTGTGATCCGTCGGTATTGCAGAAAAGCAAGATTGTTATCGGAGGCAGATTTCCAGCTACCTTCACTTGAGTAGAACATACACACCAAAACAACTTGGTGGCAGAGCTGTGGGAAAGTACGCGCGAAGTTGAATCAACATGTCGTGTCGTGTCATGTCATGTCACTTGGTTCCTGCTCGGGTTTAGCCACGGTGGATTTTGCTCCTGTTTGTGCCACCTGCATTCACTGATTATTAGCAGGAGAAGGAATTGGCATGCATCTTGCGTGTGTACACAAATCCCCCATTGCAGGAAAATTGCACTTTAAAAAATAAAAATGCACTGTTAACAGAATGGTGAATTTTCTATCAAAATCTGCAAAAATGCCTCCGTTCATTATTTAATCTATCTTTTGTAATTCAATGGAACACCTTTGTGCAACCTGAAGAGAGAAAAAGAGAGTGGCTCCTGAAAAGGAAGGCCACATAACCTATTTAACAAGGAATAGACTTCTCTCGGAAGGTGGCTCTGAATGGGCCCACTGAGGAAAATGAGAAAAGGGATGAAAAGCGCGGCAGCTGGTGGCAGTGGTGGCAAGAAGGTAGACTCTTGGATGGAGAAGGCTCATTAAGGGTGTCCTGCCCAAAGGAACTCCAAAAGCTGGAGCCAGACTGGGTGAGTGGATGGCTGAGCAGGCGAGCAAGCAAGTATTTATACCTGCTGTGCCTTCCCTCTTCCTTTATTTATTTATTGCTTGGATTTATATCCCACCTTTTTTCTTTTAAAGAAAGCGGCTTGCCTCCCCCCTTCTTGATCTAATATTCTGACAACAGCCCTGTGAGGTAGGCTAGGCTGAGAGTCTGTGACTGGCCCAAAGTCACCCAGTTTGGCTCTATGGCTGAGCGGGGACTAGAACCCAGATCGCCTGAGTCCCAGACCTGCGCTCTTAACCACACCACACTGGCTCTCTTCCTCCTTTTCCCTGTTGCTGCCTGTTCCTTGCCCAGGCTAGTTACCCATCCTCCTGCTCAGGTAGGTAGGTAACGTCCAGCAGTCAGGTGCGTGCACCGCTACATGTCGGCCGCCATGCCCATCACTGCAATATAGAGGAGGTACCAAGATCAGCCTTTCCCAAACTAGTCTGTATCAAGTCATTTTGACCCTTGAAGTGGGCAGTCTCACAAGCACCTTTCCCTTTCCCTGGGAACAACAGCAGCAGCAGCAAGCCATCTGCTGACCTTCCGTGGCAGCCAAAATCAGGTGAAAGCCGATGCTACCCTCTGCTTAATGATGGGACCATTTATCTGATCACACAACCTGTGGAAGTTGCCACCTCCTTTCTGCACAGCTCTCTCTCTCTCTCTGTTCTATGTCTTTGTCCTGTTTGAGTGGGACTAAAGGTTGAATGTAGGCCTTTATATAGATAAATGGTTTCATTTTGTATGATAATAGACAAAGAAGGCAGCGTGGGGGAAGAGAGCACCAGTAGGTGATGCTAATGATGCTTCCTTTCAGCGGGGAAAAATTCTCAGTTTCTTAAAAGGTTATCATTCATATTTCCAATTTGCCTCTTCTCTTTTCTTCCCCAGCTGGGTGAACCTTGAGGAAAAAAGGATTTAAATAAAAAGAATCGCATTAACGAATTAATCCATTATGTTTTCTCCTCCTTGCAGGAGAAAGGCTATAAGAAGCGATGAGAAGCAGGTGCTCTGAAGACCAAATGATGCAGATGTTAGAAACGAAAGGATGTACAAAAGTGGGAAGAGTTTGAATACAGACACTTGTGGCACTGAGCTCAGTTGACAAGGAAGAACATTTGTCTGAAAAGCACCTCTGCCCTTTAACATGTGTTCTGATGATGGAATGGAAAACTGGCCTTCTATTTAAGACCGTGTGGCAGAAAAGTCACCAAAGCCTCACAGAGCAATTCGTCACATGCAGAAAAATGCAAAATGGACAATGACTCATCCCATCTCTGGCAAATAAAGGTTTCTGGCATCAACATTAATTTCCAAGATTTGTGGCAAAAGGCCCACATCTAGGTAATAAATGTTTTAAGTACTCAAGGGTATACAAATTGATGCTTCACACTCCCCAAAGTGAAAGAAATAAGGATCATTTTAAAAACTCTATGAGCCGATTAGTTTATGAGCTCAGTTTATTTCAGGAAGAAAAAAGTCCAGTGGATGGTTTTCTTAAACTATTGTCCATCTGTAATTTTTGATGTGTCTCCTTTGCCCCTTTACTCAGACTCATGTATCCATGTTTTATGTTGGCAAGTTGGTTTAGGAAAGTATTTTTGGATCAGCTCTGTGTGCTTGCATCTCTTTTTATATAAATGCATAACCGAAAGCCTCCTTCTTTGCAGGGACAGAGAGGGAGCAAACACTGTCATGGCAGAGAAGTGCGAGTACATCGCCAGCGTGTACGGTTATGACCTGGGCTGCCGTTTCATCAACTTTCGGCCCTTGGGCTTCGGTGTGAACGGGCTCGTCTTGTCTGCGGTGGACAGCAAAAGCTGCCGCAAAGTAGCTGTGAAAAAGATCGCTATCAACGATGCGCAAAGCATGAAACATGCCTTCCGGGAGATCAAGATAATCCGCAGGCTGGACCACGACAACATCGTGAAGGTCTATGAGGTGCTGGGGCCCAAAGGAGCAGACCTGCAGGGAGACCTGTTCAAATTCAACATGGTGTATGTCATCCAGGAATATATGGAAACAGACTTGGCCCGGCTGCTGGAGCAGGGCCCTCTGTCAGAGGAACACGCCAAACTGTTCATGTACCAGTTGCTTCGGGGCTTGAAATACATCCATTCGGCCAATGTCTTGCATAGGGATTTAAAGCCCGCCAACATTTTTATTAACACAGAGGACTTGGTGCTGAAGATTGGAGACTTTGGATTAGCACGGGTTGTGGACCAACATTACTCGCACAAGGTATGTCCCCACGCTCGTTCTGCTGCTGCGTTCGTATTGCTGCCTACAGACAGGAGCATCTCACGTCAGACCCCCACCCCAGCGTCACTGCCAAACCACTGCTGTGTTTTATGAGATGAGTTCAGATCAATGAGCCAAACAAAAAGGCCCTGACTGGGTTCAGACAACACAATCAAGGGTTGCTTGTGGGTTGTTGTTACCATGTCATTGAAACATGGGTTATCATGTTGTTTGAACCCAACCAAGATAGGAACCCACAGCTCACAACCCAGCACCAAACCATGGACTCCCTTCAGGAGTTGTTTGTGGTTAACAGGCTGTGGTTTGTTAATGCAGCTGGGTTCAGACAACAGGATAACTCACATTTCTACAACAACCCACACTCAACCCATGCGCAACCCTCAAGAGTAGGTTATTATACTGTGCAAATCCACTTAGGGCATGGGCAGTGTCTACTCACAAGGAGGCTCAAGTGAGTTCATTTGGGCTCAGTTCTAGGTAAACAGGCATAACAAAGGTATACAACCTCAGACCCAGAGATCATGTCTGTCCATCCATGAATCTTAGAATGCCACAACCTCATTTCTCTCTGGCCCCAACCCTTTTCCCCTGAATGCTAATAGTTTGGTGATTTCCTGTCTTTTTGTTCTCCTCTCTCGCTTAAACTAAATCTTAATTACTGGTAATAAGAGCTTTAAGCTTAAAATAAATAGGTAAGCATGCTCATCCACCACCAGAAGAAAGGACAGTTGGATCGAAATGATGGTAGGGCCCAGAAAATCAGTAACTGTAACTCTGATTTTGTACTAACTACATTGGCCTCTAGGAAGTCTCTTGACCCAGTTCAAAGGGTTGGTTTTAAACTTTAAAGCCAGGGGACCAGGTTATCTGAAGGACATCTTAATTTGTATAGTCCTGCTTGTACAGTAAGATCTTCCTTGGGGAACCTTCTTGAGTTCCCGCTGTTCCGATCCATAACACTGGTGTGCACATGAGGCAGGGGCTTCATGGTGGTGGCCCCAGTGCTGAGAAATACACCAGTCCCTCTTCTGTACTTGCATTTAGACAGAGCTTGGACCTCTTGCTTGAGTGGATCAGCTTTATCCAACACTGAGTATGTTTCTGTCTTACATTTTCTGCTTTCTACATATCACATTCCTGTTGCATTTTGGTCTGTGAAGACATAGCTCTAAAAGGACTTATAAATAAATAAAATAAAGACCTAGCATCAAGTAAGGGTCTCAGAATTAGATCTTCTGAGGAAACACATATTACACTGAGCAGCAAGAAATGGACCATAAGTATCCTGCCTGCGATCTGTCGATTTCTGTGGGACTTGCTCCCATGTAAGCTTGCATGGGATTGCCATTTGTTTTCCAGTACTGCAGCCAAAACATGTACACCTCTTCTTATAGCCTTTCCCCAGGGACAGCATATGGTAGCACTGACCCTAAGCAGAACAGTAAGAGGGGGTGGAGGAAGAGAATTGGGACTACTTCACCTGCAGCATGGAAAATTCCACTGTCGAAGCCTGTGCAGAAAGAATGCTGTGTTACGGAAAACTTTGACCACCCAACCCCATCAAACAGAGCCGTGTCCTAAGCGTGGGTTTGGCTCATATGCCTGATTTCCCCAGATAAAAGGAACAGATGGACAGATGGAGGAATTCAAAGTATGTTCAGCAATTTTGCTGAGGCATTTTCCCCCAGCCACCTCCAGTTAGTGGTTTATTTGGGACTTTTGCCCAACATGAAGCGTTCTCTCCCACCCCTCCCTTGGACCCCCAGTTCTTGGGGATGCTAATGGAAATTAGGAAGAAAATAGTGTAAGCACCAGCATCCTTAAAGGGGTAGTGTTTATTTTTGGGTAACTGAGCTCTGGCATTCCAAGCATCAGAAAGCCAGGCAGCATTATTCTGCTGGCTGCTGAAAGCTTCTGCAGCTTACAGAAATGTGCTGACATGGTTTGGAACCCTGCATCTTAGCACTCATCTTCCCTGCAAAGAGCTTGAGGCAATGCATATAGAATGCATGCATCCTTTCGTAGGTTTTATGTTTGTGACAAAGTTGTTGTGGGCTAGGCTGAGTGAACTTGGCCAGCCAGAGTCACCCAGCCATGTTAGAGCCAAAGGGAGAATAAGGAGATCCTGTTTTCCAGGTACTTTGTCCCAGGGGTCTGTCTGTTGGGGCATTGGCTGCTCCAGTTAGCAGCATGAAACTGAGGAGTGAGTGAGGGGAACTGGGGGTGATTTTCTCTTCTGAGGAACCCAAGGGAGTTTGCATAGTTCTCCTCTCCTGTGAGGTAGGTTAGTCCAAGAGTCCATGATTGGCCTAAAGTCACTCAGGGAGCTTCATAACAGAGCAGAGACTAGAACCTGAATCTCCCAGGTCCCCAGTTCATCACTCTAACCACTGGCTGTATAAGTCACACCAGGTCACAGCAGTCTGTTCAAGGGTTTCTCTCTCCCATCAAGGATGAAGCCCCAGAACAAGAGAGCTATTTGGCAAGAGCGGCAGTTGCCATTCTGGCCATGCGGCTGACCATAGAGTATGGCTGACAGCTATCCCAGTTCCCATGGCTGTCAGATCCCAGAATCTCTCAGCTCCTGCCCCAGAGATCTTCACTGGGGCAAGAGCCAGGATGGTCTGGGGCAGCGCTGCCCAACTGATTGGCCCTCCTTGTGCCCAGGAGTGGATCAAGGCACCCCTTCCGGCTGTCTCAGGGCCCTGTTTGCACAGCAGAGGCAGCTTGATGACCATGGCAAACCAGGTGTGGCTTGTGCTCACAGCTGTCCAAAAGAGGGCTCTCCTTCCCCCTGACATTGTCTCCTGTGGCACTGCCTGGAGGAATGAGAGGGAAGCCGCAGGGACAGAACAAGGAAGCAGTGAGCTGGATAGTCTGTCCAGCTCATCGTGGTTGCCTGGCACATCACAAAAACACATCATGGTGATTTACTGCAATAAGTTGCCATGGTGGGCAAACCCTTTGTGGGTTCTTAACAAACTATGATTTGTCAGCACAGCTGTGTTCACACGACAGAACAACCCATGATTCAACTCACACTCAACCTAGGCCCTAGCTTGTCATGGTGTTTGAACTCAGCCGGGTGTGTTTTAGGGGAGCATTGCTGTTGTCCTGCTCTGTCCCCGCCTCAAATAGCAAACTTGGGTACTGACTGAGGACAACTTTCTAGCCACACTGATCATCTGGACACAGATAACTGGTGATAAATGGGAGGGGAGGTCTCACCATGCTGGAAGTGAACTCAAATTTTGAAGGGCAAAATCATTTAGGGAAAACACATCTAAGGGACAACCTTCCCCCAAACATCTCCATTCGACATGTTTAATGTTCACAATGCTGATTGTCTCTGGTGGAGAGAAATGGGTGAAGGAATGGAATGGAGCGGTCTGGTCATGACTGGCACTTGGAACCCTAAAGAGCCATTTTAAGGTTTTGTCACAGGTCCTACTTCTTAAGACTGGTACTGGATTAAACCCTAGTCCACAGATTTTCCCATTACACAAGATTCTCCCTATGCTGCCCTGTGGACGAAGCAGAAAAAATGGAAACTGTCCGCATGGAACTACCGTAAGATATGTGTGAGGATGCAGAACAGGTTCTGTGCAAGGGCTTTCAGAGAAGTCCTTGAGTGGTCCGTTCCCAGGGGGTGTGGCTGAAGACAAAACTAGGTATATTCCCCACGTTTAAAAAATACTGACAACTTTTAGTTTAAATCTCTTAGTGTCAATCAAGAAAACTTGGGAGATACATTTCAAGCTTTCAGAATGGGAGGAAACTACACAAAGGCTGGTAAACTACACAAATGGTTGTGGCAAAGGGGATGGGGTCAGGGAGTTCAGATTTAGGTCCGATTCCCTGGAGGAATGGATTTTGCATCCGTGTTCTGTAACATTCTCCTTGAATATTAGCAATGGATCCTTCCTGGCTGTCCAGCATCTTGCCCTTAATCTGGCCTTTGAGAATTTGGAAGTCGATCCTATGATTTCTGGAAACGGTGCGTTTTAAAAGAGATTTCAGGGATGTTAAATAGCATTCTTCCCACAAAACCTGGCACATGAATATTCAGTTCAATTCTCTGCAGAGTTAATGTGAGTGAATGTACAACTGGCTTGCCTGCGTTGTTCATGTAACTGTATGCACAACAGTGGCAATTAATCCTTGCATGAAAGCACTGCAAAGGTAGGCCGCTCTGACTCTGGGAAAGGAAGTTGAAAAGTTTTTGTATTGTCTGGCCAGAGGCAACAGAAGGACTAAAGAAATGTGTTTGCCAGTGGGAGAACTGATGCCTCCTTCCAATCTCCCAAACTCTGATATGTCTTCAGTAAGAAGGACAATCTGCTTCTGCCTTGATCCAATTATACAGGGTCTTATGGTTAAGGGCTAAGTGACATTTAAAGATTTCCACTCCTTTTGGTGTTTTTTAAAAGACTGTTCTGATTCCATTATTATGTTATGGAATCAGATCAAGAATACCTATTTGGCATTGCTTTATGCTGTGCTGCAGGTGAATGGAGGGGGCTTTACTTCCTTCTGGACAACTAATTTCACTTGCACTGCCCTGCAAATAGCCAAGCAATCCATCTCTTTTGTTGCTGGCTTAAGATGAAATGAAACCAGAAGGGCCTTAATCCGTCCTCCACCATCTAGGCTGTGATCAGGACACACAAAAGATCAAGTCATCTCCTTCTTTTTTCTAGCCCACCTAGCATGTTTAGGAGAAAAGAACAGGGTAACAACTGAAGATAAATTAGATATTAGAATTGCTTGCTTCCTTTGTTTTGCAAATTCTGCTCATTGGGCTGAGCTGAGGAGTAGGCTCAGACAGAACCCTGCAGAATCCTGATATAAAGCGAGGGAGGTAACCTCTTCCAGCCCAAGGACTGGATCCCATTCCAGATAAGCTTTGGGGGGTTGGGATAGGCAGGGCCAATCCAAAAGGGGCAGGGCAAAAATACTAGCCCAGTTTAGCTTAACACTGCTCAAGCCAGTAGCAAAGTTTTAGAAGAGACTTTTCAACCTTTTAGAATGGAAGGAACAGTAATTTAACCAAATTCAGCAAGCCACCAACGACGACACAAATGTGACTGGGGGAAATGGGAAGGGATTTGGCCCTGCACCTGAGTTCTACACCCGTGACGTACATCATGACTTCGGGTGACTCCCATGAAGCCACATGTGAAAGAAGGTGGACCTTTGGACTGGCACCGTCTGAGTGGTGGAGGACCCTCAGATCTTGGGCAGAGAACTCTTTTTTCCAGGTCTGCTACAGGACAGTTAATATGCTGGGAATCGGAGCTGGGACTGGTTCAGGACTGCTACCGCTGAGTCATATCCTGCTATGCCATATAGACTGAGCTCAAGCTGGTATCCAGCGATGGAGGAGTTGGCTTGGCTGGATTAAGGAAGGCGAATGGCCACCAATCCATGGCAGAATGCAGGCTTTGTGTGCTGAGCGTTCCACACAGGGCTGGGAAAGACCCGTATCTGGAACCACTGGGAGTGGCTGTCAGTCCCTATGGGTCAGTGTGCCCTTCAGATGTGTTGGACTACAACTCCAAGAATCCCCATCCAGCTGTTTATGGGGCAACTCTGTGAGTGTAGTCCAAGAGAGCTGGAAGGAACGAAGTTGGAAAAGGGAGCTGTTGACAATATTGACCATGTATCCAACTTCTGACATGAAGAAGTGGAGGCTGCTGGTCCCACTGACAGCAAGGTGGCGTATCTACCCTGGTTTTAGCCTTTTAAAGGAGTTGTCTGTGGTGCTGCCCCTGGCTGCATCGCTAACATTGGTTCAGCACCACGAACAGCTCCTCAGAATTTCAGTTGACAACCCGGAGTGGATACACCACTTCACTTCTGCTTTGGGACTCCTTGTTGGATTAGGATTGGCTCCCAACATGCCCCTCCTTTTTTCCCTTTCTCTGCCTCTCTGCATGCTCCTTTACACAACCACATGGTGGTGATGTGGTCCAGCAGAATTGCAAAAAACACACAAGCTTCTGTGAGCGAGATTTCTAGGTAATTCCAGCGTGCTTTTCTCAGTGTAAAACAAGGCATGGAAATGGTTGCAATTCATGGGAGAGGCCCTGAAAGGGGGTGGCATTTGTAAACTCCTGTGAATGAGGAGTAACGTATGCACAAGAAATGCCTGCTAGCATTTCAGGCAGTTCAGGAGGAACTGCTTTGCCTGCAGAAAGCTCCAGGGTTCACTCCGCAGCACTTCCATGCAGCTGGTGGCTGGTATGAAGGCGCTTCTCTGGCTGCGATCCACTGTGTATTAGACTTGGTGGCACTAGGTGGTGCAAAGGCCAGCTTCTTTGTTCTTAGGCCTGTCTACAGGTTACAGATCTTCCAGAAGTCAGCACTGAGCACAGCACAGAAACATAGAAACAGGGCGAGTCAGAAGGGGAGCCCTGGGCCATCTAGTCTGACCCCCAGCTCCAGCCGGCTCCGCTCACGACATGCCCACCATGTGCATGTCCAGCCTATCCTTGAACACCCTCACCGATGGGGCCTCAACCACCTCCCTTGGAAGCCCATTCCACACCCCTGGGGTCCTGACTGTCAGGAGGTGCTTCCTGGCATATGAATTGAACCTGGGTTCCTTGAGCTTGGCTCTGCTGGAGTGCATCCTGCCCACCTGTGCAGGGGAGAACAGGTCTCCACCCACCTCTGTGCAACATTCACTTCTCCCACCAGCCACTCTGCTGCTTCTTGCATCAAGAACCTCCCTGGAACATACAAAGCCCAGTTGTTCTACTCTTGCTCACCTTCACAACAGATCTGGCAGACGAACTGACGCCTCCCTGTGACGTTCAGCTAACATCTGTGTGCACCAGGTCCAGAGCTTCTGTGCCTTTAAGAGTTGCAGAAGCCGAAAGAATGGCCACAGGTCTGGATTTTCCCCATCCAAGCTGGGGAAAGCGCCACCTGCTGAAATGTTCCTGCTCCAGCAGCTTTGAAAGGTACAGCAGCCCTCAGGAAGGGATGCAGAAGGCTGTGTGGCACAAGGCCAGGCCTGGGGCTTGAGCAGCGCATCTGAAGTGAGCCCAGAGCCAGAAAGCATGGGACAATCCAGTGGAAAGGACTGGAGAGAGAATCGGAGCTTCAGGACAAGCCAGGAGGCTGGCAAAGCCAGAGCCTAATCACTGATTCCGGAGAACTTCAGCTGTGAATATCTTGAGCCCAAGCAATGCTCAAATGGAGCAGGAAGCCCTGTTGTGCCCAAGCCCTGGCTCTTTCTGGCACACACCTGGCTCAAAGAGCATAGCCCATGGTGGTGCAGTGGTTAAGAGTGCAGGACTGGGACTCAGCCGATCGATTGGGGTTCTAGTCCCCACGCAGCCTGGAACCCACAGGCTGTGGGGATAAGATTGAGAGCAGCAGCAGGAGGGGAATGATGCAAGAGTTCTTTATAAGAAATGGTGGGATACAAATCAGATAAACAAGTTCTTCTCAGCCTTCTCTAATCTGCTACCCTTCTGATGTATTCAACTATAACTCCCAGTATCCCCAGACAGCATGAGGGTGTCAAGATCCAAGGCAGCTTCAGGGCTCCATCTGCTGGCCAAGGACCAGCAAAGTAGTCCTAGGAGTTGCAAGATTAGTGCCCCAACCGACTGCAGCTTTCAGGGCTCACTTGAGCACCACCTCGAAGCCCTGGGGGAAAGGCTATAGAAGAGCTTGCTTCTCTCTCCAGAAGCTGCCTTGGCAATTAATGTTCTCTGACTTGCTAGAGTGTTCCTTCTTTGTTGGATTCTTGGACTCTGTTCCTGGACTGGTCCTTGCTTCCCAGTCCTTGCTCTCTCCTGCTCCAGCTCTGGTACCTGCTCCCCTTGGCATTGTCTCCTTGGTTTCCTGACTCTTGGCTTGTTCAACCATGCTTCCCTCTTGGGCTGGCTCTACCTTGTTCTCCTACTCCAGGCACTGACCTCAGACTGCTTGACTATATTTTAGAGTAAACCTTGAACCCTAACCTGGTTGTCTGGGTCCCGGGTCCCCTACCAGTTACTCAGCTGCCCTTGCCCTGGATGCTGACAGCTGGGAGTTGTAGCCCAGTGCATCTGGGGGGCACCGAATTAGACAGTTGTGGGCAACTTGTGGCCTTCCAGATGTTGCTGGACTACATCCTTACTCTTGGCCACACTGGCTAAGGTGATGGGAATTGTTTTCCAAGTGCACCTGGAGAGTCACAAGATGCCCAGCCCTATTATCGAGTGATGCTGAGGGTGCCTCTTTGGTGTACAGACATTTGTTGACACCCAGGAATTTTCATTTAAGGTAACTGAAACTCTTTCCATATTTGGGCAAAAATGCAGCAACTGCGCAAGCCATTCCGGTGTTTCTGCTTCAGGCACATTTAATTTAGTCTGGCAGTATCTTGGCTGGAGAATTCTCCCAGTGGGTATCAATTCTACGTCCTGGTCTCTGCTGTGATGACATAATTTTATCTTTTATATTCTGACCTGCCAAAAGATTGCTGAATTCCAGTGGATTTTCCATACGGAACTGCAGAAAGGAACATGTATACCTGAATGGCACTAGTAGATTTTGAACTTCTTGTGCACTTTTTGTGTCATGTGCAAATATTGAATATTGTCCATGTGGGAAATATGAGTAATTCAAGAATCAGAAGACATGTAAAATATAAAATGTAGCGGTTGTGTTTGCAGTAGTAACCACTGTAGAACATGGTGGATTTTGAGTAGAGCACGCTGTTAAAGATTCGAGAAAAGATGAAACAAGTTTTCTTGCTGCCTTTATTTAATTCCAGGTTGCTTTTCTGACAAGGAAAGCTTAAGTCTTGAGTGAACAGCTTTAGGCATGGACTGAGTTGTGTGTGCAAAAAGATGGGAAGTTACCAACCAGTTCTCTAGGCCAGGTTCCTGTGCCCATGACAGCTGCATGAAAGGCAGCTGGAACCAGGCCTAAGTTCAACTGTGCCTTGACTCCCTGCTTGCTCCCAACTGTTCCATGGTCTAACCCCGGTTGACCACTTCTCCTCTATGACCTCACCTTGCTCCTGGCCCTGCTGGCATCCCACCTCAGCTTGTACTCAGGCTTGCCTTGCCTCTGGTTCTCTTGCATTTCATGAAGACCTCCATTCCTCTCCAGCACCCCGATCCCAGCGTCCGAGCCTAGACATATTCTGCCGACATCCAGGGGCTGGCAGCCACACAACAACTCCTGGTCCAGTGACAACGGACGCTCAGCCATTCTCACCCATTGCAGCTTCTAACCTGAGCTTTGCATACATGCCATTCCATAGCAGTGAACTGTTTTGGAGAATGCACTTCTGCACCATGGATAGCTCTTATGCAGCTCAAAAGAAAAGCTGCAGTGGATAAGGAGCCCCACTGAAGTGGGACTCACCAGCCTCCCATTGGGTCAATGTGTGGTCTGAATTCAGTCAAGGTCCTGAAGGCACACTAGAGCAGAATTGGTCCTTTTGTGGAAAGCGGTTTGACACTCTTGGCTTAGAGTAACCGGGACAAGTACCTTCTACTCCTCTGTAGTAACAATTACTTATCTGTGTATTGGTTTTATAAGCCACCCCATAATCAACATTGCCTCAGCAATGTGTACACATGAACAAGATAACCTGCAGAGTAACAATAAAACATGTCAGATAAAACCAGTAGCGGAACATGATAAAATGAAAAACAAAACCAGCCACAGGGGCAAAACATTACAAAGAACTAAAAACAATTCCTAAAATGCCTGCATACTTTTTAAAAAACAAAACTTCCAGAGGGATCCAAGGTGGCTTTGATCTTGCTTAGAGAACCTGTGGAATGGGAGGAGAGGGGGGGTTTTGTGTGTATTTTTCATTCCATTGATTTTTATGTTTTCCTTAAGCTGACTCTCCGGGTGGTGTAATGTTGTGCTCTTGTTGGAAGTGGGATTGGTCTGAAGGGGATAGGATTGGTTGTAAATCTGCTTTACCTCAGTGCTGCCCTCGTCTTCGTCCCTTCTTGGCCTCGTGTGGACAGAGCAGAGAGGCCGATGCAGGGATGCATTAGCGTCTCTTCTGAGTTGCTCTGACGGAGCTTGATTCCACAGACCTGCATCCCCCAGCTGGCCTTCTACATACACAGAATTGCAAAAGCACAATAAAAATCAGTGTACTAAACTGCAGAGTACCATTATAGCAAGCAGAAGAGCTTGAAAACACACAGCTGCCAATTCAGCACAAAATTTAAAAGATAAAACATGAGTAAATATTTAATATTATATGCATAATCGTACCTAATGCTCTTAAATAAGGACACCCCTTGTGATTTTGTACATCTGCTGCATGGTTTGGAACTCCGTATGGCTAAAGGCTGGCTTGATTTTCTAATTAATGCTCTTCGTACCTTTTGCACACAGAATGCAAAAGGCTTCCTGCCTCCAATGACAACACAGGACGTTTGCTTTAGCGCTGTGGTGCTCTGCCGTGCTAATTAATTTCAGTGGGAGCACGATCTGTCTTCGTGTTTTCCCCCAACTCTCTCAGAAGTCTGCTGCTCTTCCAGTAAAGCCTAATTAACGTTTGCTTTCAGAAATCCTCACTGCCGAGCAATTTGATTTCGGGTGTCTGACGGCTACTAAGCTTGCATGGGCTCCGTGCTACAGGGGACGCCACTTTTGCTCAACCTTTCCCTTTCTTTCCGTCACATGCAGCTTATTCATTGCCCCTGCTAAGCAGCCTATCCACAGAGTTAGCATTTCTTACCGTGATTTCAGCTTAACATCCTGCAATCATTCAAATAACTTCAGGTGAGAATTACCTTGCTTGCACAGGCCAAAAATCAATCTGTTTCCAGTGGTAGCCAGCCAGAAGATTGTAAGTAGGTCATGGTGAAGTAGGGATGTGGGAGCAATGTGGTCTGGGGGTTGGACTTTGTCTCCCTGGACTCTTCCCATCTGCCCCATGGAAAGGATTTGCATGGGTACCTATCCAGAAGCGAGTTCAAGTGGAGCTCTGCTTCACACAAGAGGCTTGTGGCCTTTGCATACTTTGTACAAAGTATTATGCAGTTTGCATAGTTTGCACAAAGTATTTCATTGTTTGCTCATTTTGCACAAAGAATTATGCAGTAACATCCGAGCATTTGAAAACTTGATCTCAGCTTGCTTTCTGGCCAGGGCTGAGTATGGAAAGTCTGGCAAGTGCAAGAGAGCCAGAATCCAACCTGATCTTTGCACGGGGGACTGTGGGAATGCTTTGGACATAATCTGTCTTGCATTCAGCAAAGCTTTTGACAAAGCACCCCATGATGCCCTGATTAGCAAGCAAATTGAGAGTGCGCTAAATGGAGCAACTATCAGGTGGATCCACAGTTGGCCACAGACTTGGACTCAAAGTGCTCATCAATGGCACCTTCTCAAACTGGGAAGAGGTAACAGGTGGGAACCACAGGGTTCAGTCCTGGGCCCAGTGCTCTTCAGCATCTTCATTAATGGCTTGGATGAGGAAGTGCAGGGAATGATTATCAAATTTGCAGATGACACAAAACCGGGTGGGATGTCTAATACCCTGGAAGACCGAAAAAAGATTCCAGGTTGATAGGTTGAAGTGCTGGGCTGAAAGCAACAGAATGATGCTTTCAGTAGGGACAAATGTCAAGTTCTGCAGCTAGGAAAAAGAAACCAAATGCTTTGTTACAAGATGGGCAATACTTGGCTCAACAATACTGCAAGTGAGAAGGATCTTGGGAGTTATTGTAGATCACAAGCTGAATATGAGTCAACAATGTGATGTGGCTGCAAAATGGGCAAATGCTATTTTGGGCTGCATTAATTGAAGTGTCACTTCAAAAACATGCAAAATACAGAGGAGGCACTGGTGAGGCCTCATCGGGAGTCCTGTGTCCAGTTCTGGGCACCACGCTTGAAGAAAGATGCAGAGAGTCTGGAAGGGGTTCAGAGGAGGGCAAGAAGGATGATCCAGGAACTGGAAATGAAGCCCTAGGAGGAGAGATGGAAACAACTGGACATGTTTAGCCTTGAGAAGAGAAGACTGAGGGGACTTGTGATAGTAATCTACTTGAAAGGCTGCCACAAAGAGAAAGGACAGGACATTTTCTCAAGCATCCCAGAGTGTAGGACACAAAATAATGGGCTCAAGTTACAGGAAGCCAAGGTCTAGATGGACATCAGGAAGAACTTTCTGACTGTGAAAGGCTGTGGGCTCTCCCACACTGGAGGCATTCAAGATGCAGCTGAACAGCCACCAGAGAGGGATGGTTTAACATGGTGTCCTGCTCTGAGCAGGAGGTTGGACCTGATGGCTCTCTGGCCTCTTCCAACTCTCCTAGGATTCTATGATCCCTATGTAAATATAAGCATCATGACTGTTGCTTCCCAGTGCCTGATAATCAGAGATATGCTGCTTTGAGAATTGAGGGCTCTATATTTTAATTATTGGGTATTGCTGGCTGATAACCCCATCCTCCATGAAAATCTCTACACCTTTAATTAAAAACAGCTCCCCCCACAAAAAAACCCCCCTACCCTATATATGCTCAGGACCAAGGTGAGTCGCAGCAGAAGCAAAATGGCATCACCTGTTCCTTATATCCTTTGTCAGGTTAGCCCATGGGGAGATTGTACCAGTGGGGCTTGGATGCACACCAAAATGTGATACGGCAGAACGCTCCAGTTCAGGGTGCTGGTCAGCCCTGCCCTTTTCCATGACACTCCATTCCGTTTCGCCACCCCTGTATTCTGTCCCCAACACCTGTAACAGACATGCAGCATTCATTGAGCCTGCTCGGCCCTCACTGGCAGTGGTGCAGCAGAAGCACTGGCACAGTTTATGAGCCCGGATGCCGCCGCCACCTGCTAACCCTTTCAGAGTTCCCTGCTCCCTTTGAGGGGGGAGGGATGCATTCTCCCAGCAATGCTTTGCTCTTCCTTGCAATGTCAGCTCACTCGCTTTGCAAAAGACCAGCTCACAGCAGACTGAAAACTGCCAGAATGGATGTGTTGTGAGCCGATACAGCTCCTTGCATTTTTGGTCTCTCCTTTCAGGAAATCATTTTCCTGATGAGTGGCTGCACTTTCACTCTTTGTACTGTGCCACTGCTCATTGGGCTGGCCTGCTTTTGCTTTTTGTGTTCTGGATATTTTGTTCATCGCTTTGTCTGAGAACGAAGAAAGACGAAAGGGGGGAAAGAGCCAATGCAGCACTCTTGTCCGTAAAGCCAGGGTTCAGTTTTGAAAGATGCACATAGCTGTGGACTGAATACTGGCTGACAGGGCCGGCCCTACCGGTAGGGAACAGAGAGGTGTTTAAGGGCACTGGGGGCCTGCCCCGGGACCCACTGCCCAAGAATGACTCAGCTGCGAGTCTGGATGGCTTTGTGAAGCCACACCATCTTGTCCTTTGCCTTAGAAAGCAAAAAGCTTTGGCCAGCCCTGCTGCTCAGAATTTAAAAGCTGCCCACCATGTTCCACGAGTATTTGAACATTTGGCCATTCATTCAGCACCATACCAATCTTTTGTCTGAAGTAAATTTTTGAAAACGATCAGAAGAGCTCAGGAACTGCAGCAGGAGGAAGTTTTTAGTGACCGCTCCGCTCTATCTTAAACACACATGCAGAGAGACCAGTTTCTATATACAGTGGTGCCTCGAACTTCAAACCCTAAAATCTAGATAAGATCATTCCAAAGGTCAAATGATGCTTCTGAGTTCAATCTGCAGACACAGTGAAAAAATGCTTCAGTGTTTTTTGATCTGTTTTCAGTGCCTTTTCAGTAAGTGCCCTTTCGATCTTTTCAATGAGTGCTTTTTCAATTTCTTCAGTGCCTTTTCAGTGACTGCCTTTTGTTATTATTCATGGTCTGGGAACAGATTATTTCACTTTCCATTATTTCTAATGGGGAACATTGCTTCAGACTTCAAAGGATTCAGAGTTCAAATGGCCTCCTGAAAATGAAATGAATTAAGTTCGAAGTATTTTATTTATTTATTTAGAAAATTTCTATGCCGCCCCATTTGCTGAAGCCTCGGGGCGGCTTACAAATAAATCAATTAAAATACTATAAATTAACAATATAAAACAAGTTAACAGTATGAGGCTGTGAACTCGAAGAACTTCAATGTCTTTAATTTGAAGAGCGCAACCTTAATGGAGGAAAGAACAGAACAGAACTGTGGTAGAATTGGAAGGGGCCTATAAGGCCATCAAGTCCAACCCGCTGCTCCACATGTAGTCACCCATCCAGCTGCAGGCCCGTACCTTTTGCAAACATTGAGGATTTCCTCACACCTCTTGTTCATGAATGGTGGGTGTTGTTTTATTATTTATTTTATTTATTTATTAAAACATTTTTATGCCGCCCCATTCGCCGAAGCCTCGGAGCAGCTTACAACAATAAGTTAAAATAATTATAATATCAATAAAAAATATAATCATTAAATTAAAAATACAAAAATACAGTATAAAATAAGCCACCCTGGCCAGATAAAATCCAATAATATTAACAGTTAAAATGCTGCTTAAATAAAAAGGCCTTCACCTGGCGCCGAAAAGCAAATAACGACGGCGCCAGGCGGACCTCTCTGGGGAGCGCGTTCCATAACTTAGGCGCCACCGCAGAGAAAGCCCTCCTCCGAGTACCCACCCTCCTAATTTCTTTCCCGGAGAAGGGCCTCCCCCGCCGATCTCAAGGGGCGGCTGGGCATATTTTAGCTATGTAAGAGTTGTCACATTCCAAAACAGTTGCAGGAGATGTTCCCTTTTTTTAATAGCAGCAAAACCATCCCTATTTGGCTGCATGGGCATGGAAAAGAACGACTTTAAAGGATATCGTCTTCTCATCAGGGAGTACAAGATAATGATAGGAAGTGTCTACCCACTCCTGAGGGTAAAATACCGCTGTTTCCAGTGTGCTTGTCCATAGAATTATTAACTACCGGGGCTGCAAGGGAGATGGAAGCTTGGAACGGTCAGGATTTACTGCCAGCCTGATGCAGGAGATGCCTGTTGCAGAACACAGTTAAGTTCCTACTCCAGGAATGGCCTGCATTGCATGTTTATGGAGAACGGGTTTGCTTCCTCTGCTTGAATCCACCAGCCTGTCGCTCAGTTAGTGGGAGAATGCCCATCCTGGACCAGAGAGTGGGGTCCAGAATTGGTGTGAGTGGTGGAACCTCAGCCAGGACTCAGTGGGTACCACTTCGATCTTCAGTGCAGGCCCTCCTTTGTGAACCCCACCAAATGAAGTGAGGGGGGAATTGGCAAGACAAAGGGCCTTCTCTGTTATTGCACCTCATCTCTGGAACTCTCTTCCTAAGGAGGTGTGACTGGCACCCTTGTTACTCTGTTTTTCTGCAGAGCAAAGACTTTTAAAATTTATTACCTGTTTAAAGAATCACGATTTATTTGCTTTTCACTGCTGGTTTTATTGTTTCTATTATCCTCCTGTTTTTGCACTTTATATCAGTTGAATTTAGTGGCTTTAGATGGTATCATTTTATTTTATTATAATTATGTATGATGTTGTTTCTGGTTTTTGTGAGCCATCCAGAGAGTCCTGGGGCAATGGCATGGCATATGAATACAATAAATAAATGGTAGATTTAGGGGCAGTAGGATCGCTGGGTCTGTAGGGTTTATCTGCTTTTATTTTGCCCCATAAGGAGTGAAGGAGAAGAGGAACCAATGTGGGTGGGAAAGATTAGGCCAAGAATACAGAGTGTGATGCCATTTATTTACCACCCAAAAAGAGGTCTAGAAGGACACACATTTCCTTGCAATTTGCATGTGCTGGTTGATGAGCAGAGGTGCAAATTTAGACATAACAGCTATAACTTGAGTAGAAATACTATAGAGGAGAAGCTTGTGACCGGGTCATACTTCCCTTGTACAAATCTTAGAATATTGTGTGCAGTTCTGATTGCCACGCCTCAAAAGGGCATTACAGAGCTGCAAAAAGTGCGGGGGGCACCTCAGATGATTCAGGGGTTCCAGCAACACCCCTCTGAGGAACAGCTGAGATTGTTTAGCTGGGCAAAAAAGTGAGTAAGAGGAGACATGACAGAGGTGTTTGAAATCATGCATGTGTAGAGAAAGTAGAGGAGGAGACATTGTTCTGCCTCTCACGATACCAGAATCCAGTGGGGTTATCCCACGAAGCTCATTGGTGGAGGATTCAGGAGAGATCAAAGCAAGGACTTCTTCACCCAGCATAGTTATGTGGTGGCATTCACTGCCATCAGAAGCAGTGCTGGCCCCCAATTTGGATGGCTTTAAATGGCGACTGGATGAAATCATGGAGGAGGCGGCCCTACATGGCTTTGTGTCTTGATAGCTATGTGCTGACTGCAGTATTGGAGCCAGTGTGCCTGAGTACACCAGCTTCTGGAGAACTTGGTCAGGACGGGGATGTTGTACTGGTGCCCTACGGGCAGTTGTTTGCCAATGTAGGACTCAAATGCTGGGTGAGATGGACCATTGGTCTCATCCTGCATGGCTTTTCTCATGTTCAGGCCACCTGTGTGCCTGTCCAGAGTGCCACTGTACAGATGCTCCTGGTTGATGGAGAACTTCAAGGCACCTCCCTGCATCTTCTGATGCTTCTTCATCTTGAAGCTGGACTTGGACAAGACAGTCCTTCAACAGAGGACCCTTTCCTATAGAGGACCACCTTCTTATAGATGTGCCGGCAGAGGACTATCCCTTGTAAAGTAGAACACATGACCACCCTAAGAAATAGAGATCAGGTGACTTGGGTTGGAAGAAGCTATGTAGTTCTGATTGATTTTGGTCACCAACCAAACATTTATTTAGTTTAGGAAAGATCTACTCCACCTTTCAGCCCCCATAAGGGCCTGGTGGCTTCTACATATAAGGAATAAGGACAGGGTGACTACTTGGAGAAGACTCTGATGCTGGGAACAATTGATGGCAAAAGGAGAAGGGATGGCAGAGGTTGAGGTGGCCAGATGGGGTCACTGGGGTGGTGGGAGTGGGTGGACTCCAGGGGATGGTGGAGAACAGGAGAGCCTGGAGGAATATTGTCCATGGGGTAGTGATGGGTCTGGCTCAACTTTGCGAGTACACAGAACAGAACTGCTTGGGGTGTTCATCTAAAGATCTGGACAACTGAGAGGTGAAGAGTCAGACAGGACAGGACCTAAAAAGGCACTAGCAGAGACTGACTCGGGTGAGGTCTTCTGTCCCTGGATTTCAAGGAGATGAGTTGTGTGGGGACCTCTCATGGTCCTCTGGCCAGCTTATTTCTCTGCATATCCTTGATTCTCAATGGGCACCCCGGCATTGGCTAGAAGCCTTTTTCAAATGCCTGTATTTATGACTCGTGCATGGGTGGGCAACTCCAGACATTTTGACCTACAGTTTCCATAATCCCTCACCGCTGAGTATGCCAGCAGGAGGGCCAGATGTCTGCCTTTACAGAAGGCAGTTCTGTGTTCAAAGGGCTGCCAGATGGTCCTCTGTTTGAAGGACAGCCCTGTCTAAGTCCAGTTTAAAGATTTATCCAGTTTATCTTTAAGTTTATCTTTAAGTCCAGTTTAAAGATAAAGGGCTATAAACCTAGTTGTCCTTCAGTAGATGGTCCATGGACAGTAAGCACACAGTTTTCCACAGTAGGGTTGCTTGTACGCTATTTCAATAACAATAATAATAATAATAATAATAATAATAATAATAATAATAAATTATTCTAAACTTGCAGATATAAATTCCCAAATGCTAATATTATGCAAATCACTGTCTTCCTTTGTCTTTTTTGTGATGCATTTCCTCCTTTCGGGGAAACATGATTACCCTATATGTGGGCTGAGGCTGAAGGGAGTTGTAGGCCAAAACATCTAGAAGGCAGCAGGTTGTCCACCCAGGTCTACCTTCTGCCAAAGAGTTTTGGAGGGACCGTAAAGCAAGTGGTGTTTGGTCTGGTGGTCTTCCTGAAATCATGGCCATCCTGTAGGGGCACACCTGAAATTTCTCCCTGTGTTGGTTGCCTACCTATGAAGAGATGTTTTGAGTGGTGCTTTTGCCCACATGGTGAGGAATCCAGCCACTTCACATTGCTTCCCGCTCACAAATCTGTGTGGATGTCGCTTTCCACAGGTCCAAAGAGACCTACACACCCACAAAAAAATGTTCATGACTCAAGCCAAGCTGAGCATGACAAAAACACCCACCAAAGAGCCACTAGCAATGATCTTTAACACCCACCACTTCCCACTGAGTTCATAGGAGATGAGTAACAGGCTCAAGCAAAGTGTGGGGAGCCGTTACTGAGGTTAGAAAGTGGGAGCAAGGAAATGTGCCACCATTTCTCTGCAGCTCTGAATGCATTTCTTGCCATATGACAGGGGAGTTCCCAGTTTGCCTCTCCAGTTCCTTCCCGCCTACACAGCCAGATGGACCAAGTGAGCAAGAGGGTGTCCCATTTTTTTTTGTCGTGCTTAATTTGAGAAAAGACACGTCATTGCTAGTGGGCTCTGCTCCCTGCCTCCGCTCAGCTGGTGCACAAACACGCCTCTTTATTTGCCTCTGAATAAATGCTAAACAAATTCTAGGGTGTTTGCAGGGAACAAATAGTAATAATAATGATTCATTGCCTTGAGAAGAAGGGCTGCTGAACATCAGGCTGGCAGGCCAAAGTTCCTGCATTTATTGTGGCATTAGCTCTTGGGAATATTGTTCCATCGGATGAAGGTGGAAGCGCCTATGAAACCTTGTGCCACAGCAAATTGGTTTGTCTTGGAAGATGCATGAGACTCTCTGTTCTTGCTATGTTGGAGGACAGAGAGCAACCCATGCCTTGAGGCCCTCAAGCTTTCTGGCCATTTTGCTGCAACAGCAGCTTTGGAAATGGCTTAGGTCCGCTTTGTCTAGCCTCCTGGCCACTCACATGAAGCTTTGGATGGCTACTCTTATCCTTGACCATTGACGCTGCCAGCCAAGGCAGCTGGGAGCTGTTGCCCAAAATATCTGGAGAGTGCCAGGTTGTCAGAAAGAATGCCTTGTAGTCTTAGTCTGGTCGTTTCCTTGCTCCAGGGTAAAGTCTTGAGACTGCACGGAGCTTTCTGGATTAGATTAATGCTCCTCAAGCCTTTTCCATTTTTTTGAAGTCATATTAGGCTAATAACAGACACCCTCCATATTGTTTATATGTGTAAGCTGCAGAGAACAGCCACCTAATTAAGATAATTGTGCTCGGGAAGGGAGAACCCTCCACTCCTGACTTATGCTGGAGGCTCATTCCCCACACTCATTAGGAGAGGAGAAGCCGGTATTTTCCACTGGTGCAATGCAGCTGCACTTCGGGCGCAAAAGCATCCTTGGACCCTTTGGGCGTTGTTAGATTCCAGTTGCCATCAGCCCCACCTAGCATGGCCAATGGTCAGGAATGATGAAATTTACAAGGGAGTTACTAGTTGTGTGCACCATTCACCATTATATGGCGAATGTCTTCTGCAAGCTGCTATGGAAAGCTGGGTTCTAGTCCCCACTCCGCCATGAAGCTCACCGGGTGACTTTGGCCCAGTCACAGACTTGCTGCCTAACCTACTTCACAGGGTTGTTGTTGTGGGGTAAAATAAAGAGGAGAACTTTGTAAGCTGCTTTTCGTTCCTTGCAAATGGAAGACAGAGTATCAATGTGGTGGTGGTGATTCAGAGCGTCAGATCTGCAAATCTGTCTGCACCTCCAACAGAACTGGTCCAGTGTGGGTGCTGTGGGATGCCCAGAGTTGCATGCACATTAAAGCAGAACTCTTTCACCTTCTTCTCCCTCTGCAGCTGACAGGCAGATTTACACAGGCGTGCACAACACTCGATGCTGCTCTGCTTGAGATGCCTGTGCACACGCATGGCTCTTCAAAGGATTGTACAAATGTAAAACTCAGGGCTAGTCGCAGACCCGTAACCTACTTCACAGGGTTGTTGTTGTGAGGGTAAACTGGAGAGGAGGAGAACCTTCTAGGCCGCCTTGAGTTTCTTGTAAGGCGAGGTATAAATGCAATGCAGAAATGGCCTGCGGGGCATGTTTACGCTACAGGTTCAAGCAAAGGGCGCAGCCCTGCTCTCTCTCTCTGATCAGGATTTTTTTATTTTATTTATTTATTTATATTGTGATTTATATCCTGCCTTTTTCCTAAAAGGACTCAGGGCAGCTTACATCATCTCTCCTCCCCCATCTTCTCCCCACAGCAACAACCCTGTGAGGTAGGTTGGGCTGAGAGTCTGTGACTGGCCCAAAGTCACCCAGTTGGCTCCATGGCTGAGCGGGGACTAGAACCCAGATCCTCTGAGCCCCAGCCCCATGCTCTTAACCACTACACCACACTGGCTTTCTTTACTGTGTGGAGGGCTGGGAAACACAAAGAAAGCCATTATTTGCACCTCCAATCAAACTGCTCTTCTGCAGAAGCAACTCCATGGTGTATGAGGCCTAAGTTCATGACGTGGATAGACATATTGAACTGCCTTTGTTGGGTCACAGATCAGTGCCCTATGTGGTTTCTGTAGTAGCTGGCCAGTTGCTCCTGGGACCTCATAAGTGAGGTGTGAAGGAGTTGGGCATCTTCGGTAACTTGCCCCCAGCCCATCCTGCTCTGTGGACAACGGGGCTGCAGTTGGACAAAATCAAAATACTGAAGAACTGGAAGGACTTCTAGTCCAGCCCTCCTGTATCTGCAACACCCACGGCAGATGGCTATCCCATTTCTGTTGAAGCACCTCAAGCGAAGGAGAGTTCACCGCGAGGACAAGGCCTGCAAGGCAGGGTTGGTTGGGCTCCTGCCAAGGGCTCACAGCCTGGCAGAAGCCCAGAGAAAGCCCTCCTGAAGTTGTTCCTCTTCTTCTTGCATCCTTGTTCTTCCACCTCTTGCTCAGGCCCAGACAATGGAGATGGTGAAAACGAGGAACAGTAGATGCTTCTTGTCTTCTTCCTTGCTGGCTTTCTACCCATCCAGCCAGCAAGTGATGGTGTGGTTTAAACGAGAGGATAAGGAGCAATAGTAACTGGTGACAGTGGGTGTACGAAGGTCAATTCACTTGCCAAATGACCCTCCAAAACCTGGCACTAGCCCATCATCTCTCTGGGTAGCCCATTCCACCTCTGAACAGCCCTTCCCATTAGGAAGCTTCTCCCACGTTTTAGACAAAACTCTTTCTTGTCATTCCAGTCCATTCATTCTAGTTGTGCTCTCTAGAGCAAACAGGAATGTTTCTGCTCCATGTCAGCCTTTCAGGTTTGTGATGACAGTCCTCATGTCTTCCTTTATTCTTCTCTTCCTACATGATTCTTTCAACTTTGCCGTGCAAAATCCATGTGCTTCACATCTGTTCTGAATTATGCACAAACGTTAAAACACCTGCAGAAGGCTGCTTCCTCATACTTTGTTGAGAAAAGTTGCTAGTTCACCCGGAACTGGAGTTCCGGGTGCATGGAGTTTTTATTGGGTATCTACTTGTATATGCCCAGTTTCAAAGGTCCCTGTAGTAACTTGGAATTTCAGCTGGAGAGATGGCTTAAAAGGAGCAGAACACTTGAAAAGAACTCTTGAGTTTTCAGCTTTTGTTCTCCTTCTCTTATGTATTTTGGTAATGCCTTAGGTAACGCAGACTTCAAGGAACCAGCGTTGCTGATTGCTGCAGAACAAATACATGATAACCAGCTCCTGTTTGCTATTCTCCCTTTCAGCTGAATGCTCTCTTTGCAGATCAGTTTCATCAGAGCATCCTCATTTCATCAAATCACAGAACAGTAGAGTTGGAAGGGGCCATGAAGGCCATCGAGTCCAACTCCCGATGGCCTTCATGGCCCCTTCCAACTCTACTGTTCCCGATGGCCTTCATGGCCCCTTCCAACTCTACTATTCCCGATGGCCTTCATGGCCCCTTCCAACTCTACTATTCCCGATGGCCTTCATGGCCACTTCCAACTCTACGTCCAGGACACCATGTTACACCATCCCACTCAGACGGCTATCCAGTTTCTTTTTGAATGTCTCCAGTGTGGGAGAGTTCACCACCTCTCTAGGTAGCTGGTTCCACTGTCGCATTGCTCTGACAGCGAGGAAGCTTTTCCTGATGTCCAGCCTGAATCTGAGTTGTTGCAACTTGAACTGATCATTCCGTGTCCTACACTCTGGCATCAGCAAGAAGAGATCTTGACCTTCCTCTTTGTGACACCCTTTGAGGTACTTATAGAGGGGATATCATATCCCTCGTCTTCTCTTCTCCAGGCTGAACATGCCCAGTTCTCTGTCTCTCCTCACAGGGCAGTGTTTCCAAACCCTGGATCATTTTTGTTGCTGTCCGCTGGACTTTTTCTAATTTACCTGCATCTTTCTTAAATCTTGTTCATGAAGGTGGAACCAAATACTTGGCAACTGAAGGAGCCCTAAAGTAGGACTTCAATTCATTTTAATTTGTAAATTTATCTGCAACAGAGGTGCACAACCTTAGACTCAGGCCCCAAATACCCTCTTGGGGTCCTCATGTGGTCATCTTGGGTCTTCCAAATGGCAACATCCCTTTCCCCCAAAACCTCCTTTGGTGGTTCCTGGACTTTTGTGTCATTTTTTTCCTCATTCTAAAACCTTTCCTCAGTCTAAAAGCATTCTAAAATGCTTCCCCTAAAGGATTAGTTATTGGCAGTAAAAAGGTTTCTGCTAAATTATTCTGGTGTTTGGAGAATTTTTGCCCCACCTCTGTTGCCTTCTGCCTGGAACCTCCACTGACATGGACTTCAGCCCTTTGGTTGAAAGAGATTCGCCCCCCCTCCGAGCTACATGGGTCCGTCCCCTGCTGTCATTTCACTTGAAGTCTGATGGGCCTATGTAAGTGAGCTTGGAACATCTCCTACGTCACCAGGGTTCCCTGTTCGATGAGACCACCAAGGAGTTGGACATGGATTCTGGAAAAGCACAGGGAGAAGGACAGGAGAGTTCGACACACTTTTTTCTCCCAAGGGTATTGGCTGGGTTGTGGCGCAACTGTCACACTGAGTTAGCTTGGGGACTGGTTTCTCTCCCTGCACAGGGAGCGCAACGTCTACACTGAGCAGTTGAGAGATTGGTGCCAGTTTGCTCATCCAGCAACACCCTCTTCCCACGAGGCCCACATGCTTCTTTCCTTTGCATGCAAAACAGAGCAGGCTCTTGTGTGCAGAAAAATCCAGACACTTGTAGGTTTGTTATCTGTGAAAAGGGATTTGAAAACAAGTGAAGCCAGTGGACATCCAACTGCCATAAATTCAGCTCAAAAAGGTATTAACCCTTTTGCTTGTTGAAGGGCAGTGAGGTCTAGTGGTTAAAGACTGACCAGAATCAGGGAAACCAGAGTTCAAATCCTCACTCAGCCAGGAATGCCACACAGTGGCCATTGCGCAGTCATGTTCTCTCAATCTTACCTACTCCAGCAGGTTGCTGTGAAGGAAAAATGTGTGAGTGTGAATCATGTACCCAGTCTGAGCTCCATGGAGGAAGTATGGGATTAAAAAGGCAATAAAAAGTAATTTCAGTGCTGGGAACAATAGATGGCAAAAGAAGAAGGGGGCGGCAGAGGATGAGGTGGCTGGATGGAGTCACTGAAGCAGTTGGCGTGAGCTTAGGTGGCCTCCGGGGGATGGTGGAGGACAGGAAGGCCTGGAGGAGTGTTGTCCATGGGGTCGTGATGAGTCGGACACAACTTCGTGACTAACAGCAACAACAACAACAACAAAGTAATTGTTGGTTTCTCCCTGCCAAATTCCCTGGTTTATCACAGGCTAGGGCAAGGATGGAGAGCTCAGTTTTACCCCATGAAATTCCCTTCAAATGGTTTGGTGGAAAAAAGGATTAAAAAAAAAAATCCTGCGCAGGATCCAGTTATCGTCTATATTCTGGGTCAGAAACAAGGCTTTTCCTGTGGTGTATCATTGTTTCTGGTGAAGTGGTTCTCCATTGTGCAGACAGATGGCCAGTGGATGGACTTGCCTCCCAAAAGGTGCTCCCTTTTGCTATCTGGGATGTGTGTGTGCATGATTTGAGAATCAGAGCTTGGAAATATGCTGCTATCAGTAGCATTAATAAAGCACCGTGAACATATCGTGGCTTATCATGAAGTACAAGAAGACAGATGCCTCCTGCATGGAGTTTACAATCTAAAATAGCTAGATAAGTGTATGCTCAACTGAGCTTAACCGTTTATTGAAATAATCACTCAAGGCCTTGTTCTGTCTTCCCCCATCTTATGAACTCCTAAGTTCAGGTAGGAGCTTTTCTACCCAAGGCCTTTATTATGTGCTCACAATGCTGGCTGTTTACAGGTTCTTTAGACAAGGTATGATCCTTCCTTTTCACTCCTATTTTTTCAGAGCACTTTCTTGATGCATGCATTAATTTAGTACAGGGGAAATTACCTCTTCTTTGGAACTGGAAATGGCGCCCTTCTTTCCTGGTGTGCTTACGCTGTACGGCTAGAGCACAGCTCCATTTAGCGGTTGTGTGGTGGTAAGCAAGAAAGGGACAGCTTGGATCTCTAAACTGAGACGAAACTAAAATCAGATTGAGCAATTATCAGCTCAATAAATGCCTCATTTAGAATAGACTTATCAGAGACAGGGCCTTTCTGTAGCACGCCCCGAAAGTGGAATGTCATCTCTAATAATGCCCACCAAAAGTTTTATTATCTTTCTGGCACCAGGTAATATATCTTTCATTTTCCTCAAGCTTTTGGCCGGAAGCATGATGGAGATAGAGATTAATTATTTTTACCTGCTGCTTATTGGGTTGATTTGAGACTTGTTTCTTGGATTGCTCTTTCTTTCATTTGATTTCTTAAATTGTTTGTATTTATTTTTCTGCTGTTTTCTTATTTATTTATAGAGTAAATGGTCTAGGTTTGTCTGTATGGTCCAATGCTTTCCTTTTGTGAAAATATGCTACAAGAAAATATTACAGTTTTTGTATTTGCATAGAGATCTTGCTGAGTTGGTTTACCAATTTTATTTATTTACTTAAGTTGGGGGGTTACCTCGGAGGTCTTTAAAGTACAATCATATAGCCTCCTGCAGCCAGCATGAAAAGAACAGTTCTGGCTGTCCCCTACTCCTGAGGTCCCTACCGGATCTTGGAGGAGGTATAAAGAGGAGTGCTGGGAGCAGGGAGAGACGATTATAAGACTCTCCTCTTAGAAACACTTGTTTTCCATCTGCAGTACATTGCAGAAGGGGAGAAAGGTGGAACATCAATGCTTTTAAACAAAAGCAAAACTGTGTTTACTGTAACATATTAAAGTAGGAGCTGCATCCGTGTTTTGAATTTGCAGGCAGGGAGAAGTCCTGGAAGAAACACGCAGTTTGTTGAGACCCTCTGTGTTTTCTTTCAGCAATAGCTGTTCTCTGTGTACATGGTACAGATGCAGCTGAGCCTTCAAACCTGGGGCATTTTCTAAGCTTGCCAGTTTGCTGATTGTGCCTTCAGTGTCTCAGGACACAAGGTTCAGTGGATTTAGGGCGTAAGTTTGGGTGGGGGGGAAAAAAGTCTTACAACACCAACATGTGGGCTGCTGGGCCATGCTAGGGATTGCTGGAGTTTTCGCCTGCACATGCATAGCATTGGGCCTCTGGTTATATTTGAGTGGAATCATCCCCAACCTGTTGCCTTCTCAATGCGTCAGACCACGACTCCCATAAACGCCGGCCAGCATGTGCCTCAGCCAAGCTGGTGGGGGATTGTGGGAGCTGCGCTGGGAAGGTACCAGGTTAGGTTTTGCTGGGAATGAAAGAGGCAGTTCTTCTTGGCGTGCTTTCCATGGCCAGGTGGCAGTGACTCACTGGATGGATCCTGGGAAACTGGGTCTGTAGAAGGCGAGGATGGCAGAGGAGGGAGAGCCCACCTCAAGGCTGCCGTCTACAGGTGTTCAGGTGGGCCCTGGAAACAGACAAGGTTTCGAAGTGCTGGCAGGAGGTACAGAAGAAGAGCAGGAGGCGTCTGATCCAATCCCTGACCTTGCGATGTGGCATCAGGAGAGAAAGGCTAGCCAGATAGAGGGCCTGCATAGATCCAGGAAGCTAGCCCTTCTCCACTGGAGCACACCCAGCGTAACTGAAAAGGAGGGTTCATTGGGCTCAATGAACCACTCTGTGCATGCTCAGAGGCTATCCCTTTGTTGACTGTTACATTGTGGTATGCTTAGAACATGGGACTGGGACTTTGGCAACCTGGGTTTTAGTCCCTGCTCATCTGTGGAGCCAACTGGGTGACTTTGGGCCAGTCACAGACTCTAGTCCAGCCTGCCTCACAGGGTTGTTAAGACTGAGAGGAGACAAGAATGATGTGAGGTGCTTTGAGTCCATTGTATGAAAAGAAGTGAGATATAACTCAACAAATAAATTTCCTGACTGTAGGTTGGAAATAAAATCTTTTTTGCCAAAGAACCGTCTGATATTTGAAAGGAAGAAGAAGGGAATCCAGCTCCCAACAGGTTAGCTGTTCCATACTTTTTGAGAAAAGTAGTGAAGTTCTTGCATCCCCTGAAAACCTTCCATACCTTCTACCCAGCTCCTACGTAGGAAGAAACTAATGGTGACCTTCTTTTCAGAGTCATGGTAAGAATCTGCAAGAAGGGCTGTAAACTTTGAACACTCTAAAGCTGGAGCTGGTCCCTGGCTGTTCAGCACCCATGGAGAACGGGCTGAAACGGTGCTGCATTTCGAGCTGGATTGATGTTTCTTTAAGAACTGGCCAGCCAGTCTGGGCAGAGAGCCTGCTGTACCTGCTTCTTTAATGAATGCGCTAGTGCATGAAAGAGGACGCCTCCAAATCCATTCTTATGAAAAAGATAGCCATGCCATTTAGCAACGGATAATGAAGGGACATTCTGCTTCCTAAAATAATACTTATTCTTTCTGCAAGATAATGAAGATCCCCCAGATAATCCTCTTAGCAGAAGCCCTAAAGCTTTGTGGAAGAACGGGAGGAGGGGAAATCTTATTTGAGCTCTGATTACTCATGTACTGAAACGAATACAATAATGGCAATACCTAGAGCTTTTGAGAGTTGCTTGAGTGTTCAAAGCAACCTTAACGTGGGGCCATCCAAATGTCTTGAAGTGCAGCTCCTATGATCTTCCGCCAGCTTGGCCAGTGGGCTCGCCGGCTGGAGTTTTTGGGAGGTGTAGTCTGACTTTTGGAAGGCAATGGGTTGGGGATGACTCTAGCCAGATAGAACTACGGGCACGATCCTTTGCATGTTCAGATAGAAAAAACCCCTGCAACTCCAAGCAGGCCCTAGCCTTTTTCTGTCTGAACAGTGGTAGGATTGTGCCCTAAATCCACAGAGAGCTAGTGCAGCACAGTGGCTCTCCAGCTATCTATCCAGAAGTCCTTGGTTACCATCGTCTTTCTGCTATGGAGTCCTTAGGCGAGGCCTCTGATGCTCACTGAGCCCAACCCCATGGAGATGATGATCCTGAGGGGGTGCTGTAAGATACTGTATGCCGTGCACTTTCAACAATAAAAGAATGAAAATATATGCAATCCCCACCATGTTGTGCTTGTGATATGGAAGCCTTTAACACAGTTGGGCTGAGCTGGTATGACGTCATGGAATGTTTATGGGTATTCCAGTTTCTCAAGGAATAAAGCTGTCGGATTCCCTGTAGCTGAACTTTTGCGAGAGAAAGGCAAGTGAAGGGTTTGGCTGGAGTTAAACTTTGCCCAGGCCCCAGGGGCCAGGCCTGATCTGAGGAGATTGCTGAGGACTTGGCTAAGACTTTTAAGAGACAAGGAAGCTAAGATGTAGAACTGAAGAAAGAGTGCAGAGGTGGTCATGGACTGTAAAACAAGAACCTGAGGGAAGAACAGAGCTTGCTCAAAATACTGTACCATGTGAGCAGCACCGAGAAGCCTAAGGTGCCCATCCCCAAATTTAAGGTGCAGAGTACCCTCATATGGTGGAGTTACTTTGGCATCTCTCCCTGCCCCTGGCAATGAAGACACAATCCTAAGAAATAACCAAGATTGTGCTGCCCTTGCATGGCACTCAGTATCTGCTACCTGAAGCAGCTTCTTTGTTGGCCCTGGGGAAGCGACTGGGATTGCGCAGAGGGGGATTCTTTAGCTCTGGGTTCAACTATCATTGTGAGCTAGCAACTCAACAAGGCCAAGGTGCAGATATATTTTGCATATCAATTTGAGCTAATTCTTTCACTGCAGGTTCCTGCTATATACACATACAAGGAAGGACAAACCATTACGGATGGATAATGGAAATACTTCTTTTTCTCCTTCAGGGTTACCTCTCAGAAGGCTTGGTAACAAAATGGTATCGATCGCCTCGCTTGCTCCTTTCACCAAACAACTACACCAAAGCGATTGACATGTGGGCAGCTGGATGCATTCTAGCAGAGATGCTTACGGGAAAGATGCTCTTTGCCGGTATGTCTCCAAGTCTTTTTTCCCCTTCCCCTTCTCTCCCTGAGAGGGTTTTCCATACTTCTGGAAGTTTCCTTTCTAGTGGTTTAAGGCCTTCTGTAAACTTGACATGCATTGGTTGGTGAGGAATCCTGATGTTCTATGTTTGGCAGATGTTTTTGGACCACCCCCCCAAAAAAAGACCCTTTCTGGTCCCCATAGTTTTGGAAATAAATTTGGAAATGTAAAAGCAATGAATGAATGTTTACCAGATGCTAGGCTTTGCAACAGCAGATGTGCTGACTCAGAGGGAATGTCCTTGCAGAGTAATATGATCTTTCAACTGGGCTGATAGAACAAGAGTCGAGTACGAAAGGACAGACTAGGTTCAGACAACACGATAAACTGCACTCAGGGGTTGAATATGGGTGAGTGTGGCTTCTTGTTGAACTGTGGGTTATCAACTTGTCTGAATCCAGCTGCAGTAGCAAGCTATGACTCGTTAACCATGAACAACGAATGGTTTTTGTTGTGTTGTGAAGAGTGAGTTGTTCATCATGGTTTGTTATTTCATTTTGGTTCAGACAACTGAATAGCCCATGTTTCAACAACCACCCATGGTTTGATGACAACCCACACCGAATCCATACACAACACTTGATTGTGGGTTAATGATTTGTCACCTGCAAAGCAAAACTAAGTGTCTCCTTGAGTTCTGCTAGAGAAGGACATTACTTGAAACATAAAGATGCAGCACAAGAAGCCCATAAATCCCAGGGAGTTCTTACCACCTGTGCAAAACTTCATCCAAGTATAAATCTGGGAAAACGTCCTGATGGATGTTCAGTATAGCAGCTTCTCTCGGAGGGGTTATACGAAAGAATCCTCATGCAAGAACGAGAGGTTTGCTCACCTGTTGGAAGGCTGCCAGCCAAGTCCCTCCACAACAGCTAGAAAGGGGCCCATAAATATTTATCCAGGAAGCAAGCACACCCCCTGATGCAACTAAACAAACAAGCTTCAGTTTGATCCCAGTGCCCATCTTTCTTCTTTGTTATTATTATCATTACCATCATTGCTCATTATTTATTTTGCAAGACAGCAGGATTTTGACACTCCAGTAAGTGGCTGTGCACAGATATCTCTAAATAAATGATGGGCTTCATTAATAATGGAGTCGAACCCCTTGGACTTCTAAAATAATCTCACTCAAGAAGGCCTGGTAGCATCCGCTCTGCACAGGACAGTGATGGCTGATGCCTTCAGCTCGGGGGGCCATTCTTTCCTCCAGCCTGGGGGGCTTAGTTCCCTCCACCCTTGAGCAGAGACAAGTGTGGTCCCATGCCTTCTGGCAGGAAGAGACCAGCTTCCCACGTTGAAGAACCTGGCTGGTGCCCTGCTGGTAGAAAAGGGAGGGAACTTTTGAGGTGGTCGGCACGGCCAGGTGGGCTTCAGGTGAACATGGAAGATCTCAACCAAGCACTGAAATGCTGATGTTCACCATTTGCAATTGAGTCAGCCCTGGTCATTGTACTCTGGTCCACCTCCCACAGCTGGTTCTCCATCCTTGTCCTCCTCACCCAACCTGAACAGCTGGTCAATATTCTGTGGCCCTTGGAGTGTGTCTGGTCAAGATATTCAAACTGTGGAGTTCCCCTGAGAATCCTGAGAGTGTTGCTTGGTTTGTGGTGTTCTTCCAGCTGCATAATGAATAGGACCCCCATAAGAACATCAGAAACAGAGGGACTGCTACTGTCTTTATACACAGAATCGTACTGTAAGAGTTGGAAGGGTCTTTGTTGGCTATCTAATCCAAATCCTGCTCAAGGCAGAAGATTCAGGGCATCATCCAGCTTCTGGAAAGCTCACTCTAGATCAGCCTTCCTAATATGGGTGCCCTCCAGATGCCAGTTCTATTTGTGACTGATATTTATTTAGATTAGATTTATATCCCACTTTTTTCTTACAATGAACTCAAAGCCGTTTACATAATTCTCCTCCTGCTGCTCTCAAGCTTATCTCCACAGCAACAACCTTGTCAGGTAGGTTGGCCTGAGAGTCTGTGACTGGCCCAAAGGCACCCAGTTAACTCCATGGCTCCATCCAGATTGTCTGAGTCCTGCACCCACGCTCTTAACCACTATATCACACTGGCTCTCAGTTATTAATTAATAATGATCAAAAGACCTATTGCTGTTAGTTGCGAAGTCGTGTCCGACCCATCGCAACCCCATGGACAACATTCCTCCAGACCTTCCTGTCCTCCACCATCCCCCGGAGTCCACCTAAGCTCACACCAACTGCTTCAGTGACTCCATCCAGCCACCTCATCCTCTTCCGTCCCCTTCTTTTGCTGTCAATTGTTCCCAGCATTAGGGTCTTCTCCAGGGAGTCCTTCCTTCTCATTAGGTGGCCAGAGTATTTGAGTTTCATCTTCAGTATCTGGCCTTCTAAACAGCAGTCAGGGTTGATCTCTAGGATCAATTCAAAGGCCTCAATCCTTTGGCGCTCAGCCTTCCTTAAGGTCCAGCTTTCACAGCCATATATTGCAACTGAGAAAACCATAGCCTTGACTGTACGCACTTTTGTTGGCAGGGTGATGTCTCTGCTTTTTAGTATGCTGTCTAGATTTGCCATAGCTTTCCTAAGAAGCAAGTGTCTTTTAATTTCTTGCCTGCAGTCCCCATCTGTGGTGATCCTGGAGTCCAGGAAAATAAAATCTGTCACTACCTCCATGTCTTCCCCATCTATTTGCCAGGAAGTGAGAGGACCGGATGCCATGAACTTAGTTTTCTTAATGTTGAGTTTGAAGCCAGCTTTTGCACTCTCCGCCTTCACCCGCATCAAGAGGCTCTTTAGCTCCTCTTCACTTTCTGCCATGAGAGTGGTATCATCTGCATATCTGAGGTTGTTGATATTTCTCCCAGCAATCTTAGTTCCAACTGGTGATTCAAAAGGCCTAGCCTCCATGAATTTGTTCATGGGTGCAATCCCATGCATATTTAGCCAGGAAAAGATCCCAGAGTTCCCAGCATTTCCCAGGTTCTCAGCATTTCCCAGGTAGTCATCGTAAGACACTTTTTCTGTCTAGCATGCATAGAATTGTACCCAAAACTGCTGGCTACTCTCTAAGGACTTCTCTAAGTTAATACAGTCCCTGTGACTGGGACTTTCTAAGTTAATAATGCATTTTTTTTCACTGTCCGTTGGGTATGTTGATCTCATTTTTAAAAGGCATCCAGAGCAGCATACATCAGTAAAGAGTGAAATCAGTGGCTGCATTAAACACACAAACACCGCACAATTACAATAAGCCACAAAATCAGCGAGAAGATAAATGGGAACATCAGTCACTGATGCCATCAGTCAGAATAGACATTGAGTACTTTCCTGAAGAAGAAAAACTTTTTATCTGATGGGGGGAGCGTAAAAGGGGGGCAGATAAACCTCCCTTGGTAAGGCATTCTAACATTTGGGTGGAGCCATGCAGAATGCCCTCCGTTGCCCCCAATAGGTTGGATCTCCTGTTAGTCAACTTAAGGCAGAGATTGCGAGTTTTGGTATTCTGAGTGGGGAGAGAGGTGCCTTCTCTCTAGGGCCGGACCTACCATGAGACAGAGCAAAGAATGGCCTCAGACGGCAGGGTCTTTTGTAAGAGACAGTTTGAGACGCAGTGCAGGGCAGCAGTTGGAGGGCTGAACTGGGATCGCGGGGTCTCAGCCATGAGGTCTGCGGGGGATTTGGCCAGTCACTGCCCCTCAGCCTCACCTGCTCACAAGGTTGTCGTAAGGATAACGTGGAGCGGAAGAGAACCAGCTTTTGCCCTCATACCTAGTTTTGCGTGTGGAGGGATTTTGTCTTTCTTTCTTGAAACGAAGGGCGCTGCAGTCACGTGGCGGCCCTGCAGTCTGGCCACATCACGGGAGCTGTGTTGTGTGTTCCGCAGCTGCTAATGGCATCGGTGGCGGTAGGTCCGAGCTGTGATGCAGCTGCTGCTTCACAGTGTGACTGGGACTCTGGTAGAGGTTTGTTTTGTGATAAGGAATAAAGACCCAAAATAAATGGCCGCTGACTCGGTGCTGGGTGTGAAGGCTTGTTTGGGGCCTCCCGGGGGTGAGACCCAGCATGTCCAGGCATTCTTCAATTCCTTTCCCAGCAACAAGGACTTGTACATCAAGCGCTGTTGTTTTAAAATAAACAGTGTGGTGCTTTTGCTCACACCGAGGATGTTCTTCTCCACCCTAGCAAGCTATGGGAAGCAGGGGAGGAAAGCACTTTTTAATACAGATTTTTTGAAGGCAACATTGGCGTCCTCCTGGGACCGAGGGAGGTGGGAAAGAACGCAGGGCATAGCATAGCAAAGCACTGGCGTATGTACCAAAATAATGAACTGGCTTGATCCTGGAGTGGTGCAAAGCAGCCTCCCCCCATCCCGGTGCTGTCCAAATATGCTGTGCTGGTCCCATGTCTCCAGCCAACATGGCTACCGAGAATGGTTCTCTCGAGGGAGAATATTCTGCCGCTGAAGAAAGCCTCCTCTTTTGTGGCTGAATGTTTCTGGCAAAGGAGGTGTTGGAAGAAGGGCTTCAGCTGAAGATCTCCTGGCTCAGGCAGGTTGATAGGAGATTTGGATCCCTGGTTGCTTGGGGCCCCCAAGATAAGTACCAGCACCTTAAATTGGGCCCAGAAACAAATAGGAGGCACTGGGCTTCTTTCAGAATATATGCATAAACATAGCCATATCAGCCAACACTCTTGAGGCTGATTTCTGCATCTGGAACTTCTGAGTTGTCTTCAAGGGCAGTCCCAAATACAGTTCATTACAGCGATCTAACCTGGAGAGGACCAAAGCATAGATCCCTGTGGTCAGTTTCTCTCTGTCCAGACATGGCCACAGCTGAATGGCTAACCAAAGCTGGCCAAGGGGACCATGGAGAATACTGTTTGTGACACAGTGTTAACAGGGTCTTGAGAAAAGAGCTGCAGCTACGTTCTTTTAGATCCTGGATTGAATGGCCCTGTCGGGCATTACTTCACTTTACTCAGTCCTTTTGAGTCTTATACTGTAGCTTGCTTACTTTGTTTTTATTTTTATTTTCTATAATGAGCAATCAACTGCTCTGGTGTCCAAATCTAACAGCATCAGCAGCCCATGCTAATGCTATTGTTTTTACTGTAATCATGCATTAGAATTTGGAACAACAAAATTCCCAAGTAAGTGTGTTTATTATCAGGGCCACAGGAGTAAACTCCACTCTATTTCTGTAGTCTTGATGGTGCAGTGATTGAAGTGAGTTTAAAATGTACCTGCTCAAAGTGTTTCTTTTTGGCTTTCAGAGATGGCTATTTCTCTCTTTCCAACATATGTGGAATAGGCAGGCAGGTTTAAAGCATGGAATGGAGGTGAGACGGGAGAAAGCTGTGTGGTTGACCATCAGAGTAGTCCACATGGTCACCTGAGGGGACCCTGTAAGATCATTAACTTCTAAAATTATTTAGCTCCACCCTCTGACTTTTGGTCCTGTCAACTGCTTAAGGAAACAAGACAAATTTCAAAGCTGGCCCTCCTGGAATCACAGATTTTGAAAAGTGATGATATCCCTCTGTAGGTACCTCAAAGGCTGTCACAAAGAGGAAGGTCAAGATCTCCTCTCACTGGTGCCAGAGTGTAGGACACGGAATTATCAATTCAAGTTGCGACAACCCAGATTCAGGCTGGACATCAGGAAAAGCTTCCTCACTGTCAGAGCAATACGACAGTGGAACCAGCTGCCTAGAGAGGTGGTGGGCTCTCCCACACTAGAGACATTCAAGGTGAAACTGGACATCCATCTGAGTGGGATGGTGTAACGTGGTGTCCTGCAACGGTAGCAGGGGGTTGGACTCTATGGCCCTCATGGCCCTTTCCAGCTCTACTCTTCTATGATTCTATGAACAGTTCCAAATCCTCTTCAGACTTCAGCATCCCACAATGATTCATCCATTTTGGTTTTGACTTCTCATCTCTTGGCATCTGGGAGTGGTGAACCAGTTCCAAGAGCTGAAATCTCATCTAATTCCTGCACAGCTCATAGAAGTAGGCAATTTCAGCTGCTAAAATAATAATGAATACAGATCTGAGTTTGTTAATTATTTAGACAACATTAATGAGATTCTAAGGAAACAGACAAACAGAAACAAAACCCTATTGTGATAAATTTGTTCTCCATCAAACCTGAGCATGGCTAGCTAGCAGCCCTCAGAAAGAAATAACTACCAAGTGGCATGATAAAATCTTCTTGCTTTACATTTGTCCTTCAACTGTGATGCTTATTTATCTGTATTAGGGGCTAATTCAAAATGTTCAGAGTGTGCAGGGAATACATTTTCATGGAGGCTGTCCTGTCACCCACACCCCCATTTGTCACCATCTCTAACAAAGCCCTTTCTTAGCCACCTTTGACCAGGGTCAAAATGGAACATTTTCTTCCAGAGATCTGATGGGGAGGGTTTTTAAGGTTGGCGTGGGGATATTTATCTATTTCATTTCTACGCCACCCACTGGCTGAAGCATTCTGGGCACTTCACAATAGTTCTGAAAAGGACCTTCATAAATTTTTTAAAACCTCTAAAGCGTCTATGATATACAATTTAGAAACAGTTTTTTTAGTTAGCTTTTAAGCAATATTTAATGCAAAACAGACTTGTTAAAAACACCAGTCATGAGTACCTCTATCAAATTCTTAGGTAACTTTAGATAGCTTCAATGGCCTCAGCACAGAAGGCTGTCTTAAGCAAGTACTGGACGGATGACAAAGTGGATACCAAGCAGGCTCCGTGGGGAGACCATTCCACAGTCAGGGGGCCACCCGTGAAAAGGCCCTTGCCTTCCTTGCCACCCTGTGTTCAGAACTCCCAGTCCTGGTTCTTAGTCTGGCTGCTGCATTTTGCATGACTGTTGGCTTCTGAACTGTCTTCAAGGGTAACCCCAGGGCCAAACAGACCTGCCACAGCGTCATGCCCCAGGGGTAGCCTTTCCTCTTCCAAAAGTGGCTGAAACGTGCTGGAAAGTGCAAAACATTCTCCTGTCGAAACATGCCTGGGACTGCACCGTTAGCTGCTTTCATCCATGCTTCATGTGGTCTTTGCTCAGGCCGCAAGCTTCAGCGAGGGCCCCTGTTTTCCTGACTCTGATCTTTCACTCTGACTGCAGCCCTTGTAGCAGCCAGTGTTTCAGCATGGTTTTTTTTGGGGGGGGGGGGGGGGCAGGTCAGATGTCTGCTGACGGAGCCACATTGCCACGGCCACCAACATCTGCAGATGTCTCTTTCCTGGCACGCCTGAACGAGACCAATTTGAAAGCAAGGCCTTTGGTTGCCTGGCTCTTTGGCACAAAAGGGGAATCGCCCCACTAAGATGCAAGGATTCCTTGGAAAAAGAGGTGTCTCTCTGAGATGGATTCATTGACTTGTACCCACCCCACTTTTCTGCCCAGAAAACCGCCATGCAAGGTGACTTACAAGCATAAATAAACTGTGATTTAAAGAGCAGTAAAACACATGCATTGAAGCACAGTTAAATCAAGAAAGCAGGGAAAGAACAACCTTAACAAAACGAATCCAGTTCTCTAGTCTGGTCCCTCGTCAAACCTGACGTGGCAATGGCAGGTCCCCAGGTTCAGGAAGAGGGAAGAATCAGGATCCAGTAAACAGCAGGCATGTGTGGGGGAGTGGTGTGGAGCTCTCACTCCTGCCTGTGCGGCTCAGCACATGCAGTCTTTTTCCCCAGGAAAAGACTCCTGAGGCTCACCTAGACTCCAGAACTGGAGCAAAATATTTGATGTGAGACCTGCAGGAGAACAAGCTGTGGCTGGAAAGATGTGTCTGTGTTCCTCACCCATCTACCCACTCTGTGGTTAAAAATGGACTCATAGAAACATAGCAAGTCAGAAGGGGTCTTGCAGGTCATCTAGTCTGACCCCTGGCACAAGCTAGCTCCTCTCATATAATGTCCAACACGTGGGTGTCCAATCTTTCCCTGAACACCCTCACTGGTGGGGCCTCCACCATCTCCCGTGGAAGCCCATTCCATATACTAGTAGTCCAAACCATCAGGAAGTACTTCCTGACATCCAACCTAAAACCTGGTTTCTTTAGCTTTGCCCCATCAGATCGTGTCCTTCCCTCCACCGCAGGGGAGAACAGGTCACGACCCTCCACCATGTGACATCTCTTCACATACCTATAAGTTGCTATAAGATCTCCTTGGAATCTCCTCTTCTCCAAACTGAAAAGTCCCGACTCCCTCAACTTCATCTCATACGGCATCCCCCACCCCAGTCCGGCTGCCATCCTTGTGACCCTGTGCTGAACTGATCCAGCCTAGCTATGTCTCTCTTGCAATGTGGGACACAGTACTCCAGTTGTGGGTGCACTGAAGTCGTCCGCACCCACTTTCCATGAATGGAGCAGACCTGCTGTTGTCCCCTTTCAGTGCTATGCGTGTGAAAGATGGGAAAAGCCCTGCAGCTCCCAGCGTTCCCCTGCAATTCCATGATGGAAGTGCCGGGGCTTCTTTCTGTTTAACCATGTATAGGATTGTGTCCTCAGTATTTATAAAACTGATGATCAGCTGAAATTCAACCCTGTTCCAGCTTCACTGTGCACTCTGCCATTTATCATGGGAACATGCAAGTAAACAAGTTTTTTAGTAAACTGCAAATTGCATAGACAGGATAAAATCTAATTACAGGAGGATCTGAACTGTAGGCTATTTATCACAGGCATGAAAAGCTGCTGTTGATTTCCATCTAGTGGTGAAATTTGGCATTTTTAACAACAGACAATGATAATCCAGCCTCAAGGGCTGAGTGTGGGTTGTGCTGGGTTGCCATTGAACTGTGAGTTGTTGTGGAATGGTTGGTTATCCTGTTGTCTGAACCCAGCTGCACTAACAAGCCATGGCTTGTTCACACAAACAACCCATGAAGAGAACCCATGGCGTGTTCTTTAGTTGTAAACTCTGGGTTGTTCATCCTGGTTTGTTATCTTGGCTAGCTTCACATTTCAACTCATGTTTCAGGGACAGCCTGCATTTATCCCCTGGGTGTGGTTAATGTGTTGTCTGAACCCGGTCTCTGTAAGCTTAGGTACATCTACCCAAGTTTTGTATGGCTTTTATCCTAGTTTAACTGTTGTGAAGCCCAATCAAAGACTCTTGGGAGCTGTGCAGTGCTGAGGCTGTTGAAGATTTTCTGTTTGGGACTGGTGGCCTTCTCCACATGATCTCCCTCTTGGGCACGTAGCAACAGTGGACATCTTGCCAGGCACAGAAAGGTGGGGTGTCCATGGGAACTCCACTGCTTACTCCTAGAGGAGACTGCCCTCCCCTGGATGGACAAATTGTCTGGCCAGGTGCACGCTCCCCCACAAGCTTTGCTGGAACAAAATCCTCCAAAACTAGTGAGTTTGATAGCCCAGCCGCCTCGGTGAATGTACGCAGGTTGCAAGTGAATCAGGGCCTGGATGAGAGACTGCCTTGAATCCTTCTTCACTGCTCTGAGTTCCATAATGGAAGGAAGGCAAGATAGAAATGAAATGATACAAATTCCGGGGCAAAGTCAGCAAAGCAGAACTAGGTCACTTGTGTGTGTGTGTCGTGGGGGAGGGGTCAGTTATGAACCCTGTTTCATTCTAGTTTTTGGAAAAACAAGGGCCCCAGTCCAAGACAAGGCACAGAAATTGTACACGTTTCAAGTTTACCCGAGACCATAAATGAGAGGCTCAGGGAGTCTGTGCAGCCTCAGTCGTGCTACTGGGAGAGACTGCCAGACTGCTCCTCCATACCTACAGTGCTACAGTTCCCAGCAGAAGAGGAATCATTATTAAACTTATTTCGGAGGATGGAACAAACTGGATTTACCATTCCTTTCAGTGGAGTGAGCAGTTCTTTCCAGATATATGGGAAGGCAGCTTGATTTGCACATAAGACGACACGCAACAGCCTTCCCCTCTCTGACACCTTCCAGGTATTTTGGCCTACAACTCCCAGTGTCCATGGTCTTTTACCATGTTGGTTGGGGTGGATGGGAACCAAAGCCCCAAGCATCCAGAGGATATCACATTGCAGAAGGCGGTTGTATACTGTCAGGGTATGGAGGAATGACTATAAGTCTAGTCAGATGGTCAACCCATAAAACATCACACTGACCCAACAGAGTGACCATGGAGGTCACCCTTCATCTATTTGAAATGCCACCGACATGAATGGCTGTCCAGTCAATATCTGACCACAAGATAACAGCCAAGTTCCAGAGAGGCAGCTTGATCCATGTCGATTCGCCTGTGTCCCAATGACTATCTCCCACCACTTGCGCAACCACAATTTAGCACTTCCAGGGACAAGCTGGAAAAAGCTGAAATCCACATTTCTGGACCAAGGCAGGCAGAATTTGCGTAAGGGGACTTATGCCCAAGTCCAACCTGCCCCTTTCCAGAAAAGAGTATTTCCTCTTACTTTGTTGCTACCTCTAGGAAATAACACATCTCCCTTTGTGTAAGTGGTGGATCCTGATTGCACATTGTGGGTTGAAACTGTCAATGCAGAAGGGAAGTGTTAAGGGTAGACGTTCCCCACCAGAAACTGCCCAAAGAGTCCGAGGAGGGCTTGAAATCACCCAGCAACTGTTAACACTTGATAAGAGACCGTGTGTGGACATGCAGGTCAGCCGGGCTTCTGTCTTCCCCATTTGATTATTTAGCAATTATTGCTCAGTCTGCATCGGTAGGTATAGATTAGCATATGCAAAGCTGCCCTCCTTTGTGGCGATCCTGAGATGAGTGCCTGCTCACAAAGACATGTGGACCACTTGATCTTTCATCACTGTTTGCTATATATTTGATGATTTGACAGAAGAAATTTTGTGCTTTGAGGACCCTTTGTCAAGTCTGAACCGTGGAGCCTGTTCACACAGGGAGCAATCATCAAGTAGCAAAATGCATGTGTGAACTGGGCCTAGGGGCTTTTTTGCACAAGGCATTTCTCATGTGCTCACCCTTCCCTACTCTAGGTTGTTGACAAGTTCTCTAGACAAGATCACAACTCCCTAACTTCACTTCTGTGCCTCACAAACGCTTTCAGCAAATTTTTTGAGACTGACACATTTCTCTGCTCTGAAAACCCACTCCCAGGGCCTGTTGGTCACAGGAGCAAAACTGGAGAAACTTATTTTCCAGTAAAGAACTGTAAGCAACTATAAGTAGGGAATGGAAAATGCATGGTAAATGCCTTGAGTAGCAAAGCTGTTTTAGCTGGGAAAATGCAGCATGTAATTGTGAAAAGTACTGTGTCCAGTTCTGGGAACCACAGTTCTGGTAAGATGCATACAAGCTGGAAAGGGTTCAGAGGAGGGAAACTGGATGTTCCAGTGACTATAAACAAAACCCTATGAGGAGAGACTGGAAAAACTGAGCATGTTTAGCCTGGGGAAGAGAAAACTGAGGGGACATAGGTTATTACTCTACATGTACTTGAAGGGCTGCCACAAAGAGGAAGGACAGAATCCCTTCTCTGTCATCTCAGAGTACAGGGCACAAAATAACAGTTTCAAGTTACAGGAAGCCAGATTCTGGCTAGATATCAGGAAAAATGACCTGACTTCGAGAGCAGCATAACAACGGAACCAATGACCTAGAGAGGTTGTGGGCTCCTTCACACTGAAAGCATTCAAGATGCAGCTGGACTGGGATCTGAGAGGGATAGTTTAACTAGGAGTCCTGCACTGAGCAGGCAGGTGGACCCAATGGCCCCAACTTTACTATTCTATGAGTCCATGAAAATGGGAAAAAGCCCTGTTTTTCCAATTGTGTATTTGCACTATTCTGCTATACTACATTGCCACCTAGTGGTTATATGGTGAAAAAGCAGGAAAAGTCAATGCTTCACATGCAGTGCTCAGATCGCAGTTCTGCAAAGAAACCAGGAGCAGATTCTACAGATTAACCGCTTGAATCCCAAGCACAACTCCATAAACAGCATTTGCTTTGCTTGTTCAGGAAGCCACGAGCTGGAACAGATGCAGCTGATTTTGGATACCATCCCTGTTTTCCGTGAAGAAGACAAGGAGGAACTGCTGAAAGTGATGCCAACATTTGTCAACCGCACCTGGGAGGTGAAGAGGCCCCTGCGGAAACTTCTCCCCAAAGTGAACAGCAAAGGTACAGTGAGCTCCACGTATAGTGGAACCCTTTGCTGGAAAATAGGAGGTTGCCTGGGCAGCAGCAGTCAGTGGAAATCCATTGGCTTCATTTCATACAGCAGTGCATCCCAGTCAACAGTTGGGGGTTTGGGATTCTAGAATAAATATTTCCCTAATGATGGTTCTAGCTTAGCCACCCTGACCTGGTGTCACTCGGATTTTTGGACTATAGCTCCCAGCATTCTTGGCCACTGGGCATAGCAGCTACAGCAGATGGGAACTGAAGTCCAAAATATCTGGAGGAACTGCATTAGGGAAGTCTGGAAGAGGTGGGTCTGTTTCTGCAGCACTGCTCCAGTGATGCTGGTGTGAACTGGTCACCCCTATAGGAATTCTATGTGAAAGAGGATATATGGATAGTGAAGTCGTGGTCAGAGTGCCAAACTGAAAGCGGGAGACCTGGGTTCAACCTGAGTTTTTGTGGGCAACTCGTGATCTCTTAGTCTAACTCTGTCGGATGTTCTGAGGATAAAACTAACAGAGCTTTTGGAGGAAAGGTGAAATATGCATCTAATGTTCTTTCAAGAAATCAGTTTGGGATTTTGCTTTTTAAGGTAGCCACTGACTCACATTTTTGTGGGCTTGTGCAAATGTGCAGACATGGAAAGAAACTACCCTCTGATACTTTCACCCTGAAAACTAGAATCAATTTATTTAGCCTGCAATCTTAAATGCAATATTATACTTCTATTTTGAACCTGTCAGAAACCAATGATTGGTTTTTGGCATTATATCTGTTTGCCTTAACAAAAATAGAACTGATATTAATAAGAAATAAGGAAAGTTTTAAATTTTCTCCCCTCACCATTTCCCTTTTTTTCCTCCAGCAGGAGGGAAAACCCTTAAATTTTTGTTTCCCCCTTTAAAATGTTTGGAGATACTAAACTGGTAATTGTAATTTGCGCTAAGTTAATGGTGTCAGGCTGTTTGTGACTGGGGGAAATGGAGGACATAGCAGGAATGTCCTATGCTCACTTACCTGGGGGTAAGCATCATTGACTTCAGTGCCATTTACTTCTGAGTAAGCCCATCTAGGGTCACACTGTTAAGCTGCAATCCTAAATGCATCTATCGGGGCAGGAGTTGGCCACCCATTTTAGGTGGGAGGATGAATCTCCCCCACTGAGCTTCTGTGGCCAGGATGATATCAGCGAGCACAGCAATAGTCCCATCATCTTCATCACCAATTGCTGTGCCTCCAACATGGGATTGGAGAAAGCAGTGGAGATTCCAACAGGGGGTGTGGCTTGGAGCCCCCTGGGAGAATCTAAGAAGGCTTAGTGGGCCAGATGGCCAACATCCCTTAGCGGGATTAGTCTACCTTCCCTGCCCATCAACTAGGAAGGAGGGTTTATTTCGGGGTAGATATGCACAATGCGGAGCCCCCAGTCATATTTTGTAGACCTGGCTCTGTTTAGCTGTCTCTGTTTTGACTCCTGTCACGGTTTCAAGGGGACTCGGAATCACAGGGCACACCAGCCTTTCCAAGTGTGCATGTCATTCCTAGAGTTCTGCTTTTGAATCAAGGACAATTAAAGCCCATAATTAAATAGAAAGAGGACTTAAAGATTAAGTCCTTATCTGATTTCAGGGGTGACTGTTCTTATCATGCAGAGAATGGTCCGCTGAGACTCTTTCTTCGGGAGGAAGAACTGCGTGTGCACATAAACAGCCTGATTATCTGTTCTCTCCTATGCACAGCTATTGATTTTCTGGAAAAGATACTCACCTTCAATCCCATGGACCGCCTGACTGCAGAGATGGGGCTGCAGCATCCTTATATGAGTCCATATTATTGTCCTGAGGATGAGCCCGTTTCTCAACATCCTTTCCGGATTGAAGATGAGATAGATGATATTTTACTGATGGAAGCCAACCAAAGCCAGATGTCCAATTGGGAGAGGTACATCTATTCACTAGATTGTCCATATATCACAATCTTCTAGGAGCACACAATGTGAACTTGACAGCAGAATTTCATTTCATGAGAATTTCCACTTTTAGTTCTTTCAGAATGTTTCTAGTCCTTACTGATGCTAGGATTTTTTTTGAAAGGCCTGATGAACCCATAGAAATGAACTGAAGGATTTCCAGCTGTTGAGAATTAGGCTTATCCTTTCTCATGACTACCAAGTCCAGAATAAATTTCACCAACTCGTAACTAGAGTAAATTTTGCAAAAGAAGGTCACTTATGCAGATTTGCCCTATTTGCATAATTTATAGTGGTCACAACATTTAGCCTTATACTTGTGTGTCTCTCATATAGAATTCTAAGTGTGTTTTTATTCAGCACAGAGTACAAAGTTTAAAAGACACCCCTTTGCACTGTTCAGTCAATGTTTCTGTTGCCCTCTAGGACAGGAGCACAAGTTCATCTGCCTCAGCAAGTCTCTAGCCCTTAAGGCTGTAAAGCCAGGTTTGCAAATGTTGCATCAATGCCTTGTGAACAATCTGAAGCCCAACCATGAACAGAACAGGAATCTGGTATTCCATGCTCAGGACTTGATTTCCTCTGCATAGCTCATCAGCACTCTTTAAGACCAGCTATCCTTTAATCAGTCCTTTAATTAATTACTGCCCAATAGTCAAAACTCTATGGGCAACTTACAATAATTTCAAAGCATGCTAATGCATGGACATGTGCTTAATTTAGATAAGTTATGGAGGTCCCAGAATTCAGCTTCTCTCATTTTTTTTCCTTTGGATACTGAGTATGCCAAGATCTGCATATGTTCCAGACTGAAAAAGGAATATGCATTCATTCCATTATGTGTACTTAGGCAGTAAAGGAAGAGGTCTAAATCCAATAACAAGAACTATGATCATTCTAATAGTTAAGACTTCCATCTGCAGTTGCTGGACTGTAAACACTGCCTTCTCCAAGCCAAAAGGACTGAATACTTATTATTAAATGGGTCATTATTGCCCCGTGTTTACAATCGAAAGGTCAAAATGGGGAGGGGACAAAAGAAGTTGGCATGGAAGGCAAGCAAGGAAGAATATACATTAAATCCATTTATAGGCCAGGTTATATGTAGTTAGGCATTAGGAGATGCTTATATTATGTTAAAGATTTATTTTAGGTAATCTTAGATGTTTGATATGCTTCTTATGTAAGCCACGTGGAAAATTCTGAAAAACTTAAGACAAGATTTAAATTGTTGTTATTTCATTTTGGTACTGTCCAATAGCTGAAACTCCTGATGCTTTCACAGCAATTCATAAATGGGGGTACAATAATAAACATAATGATGGTAAAACGCAAATATGATAAAATACACCATATGACGTTGAGATGAGTAGTTCAAAAAGGGCATCTTGTGCAGATAATGGGGGATTTCACTGTGCACCTGAGACATTAAGTATTGCATGGTGTGCCTAACACTGTAGTCATTTTGAACAAAACAGGTATCAGGTGAGCTTGTCCTCGGATCTGGAATGGCGACACGAGAAGTGCCACGATTTGGACGGGGTGCAACGTGATCCTCGCGCAGGATCAGAATCCATGGCTGAGGAAGCTCAGGTCGATCCGCGGAAATACTCCCAGAGCAGTTCGGAGAGATTCCTGGAGCAGTCGCATTCTTCAATGGACAGAGCGTCGGAAGGGGAATTTGGGCACTCCTGTGATTACAAAGTGGGCTCGCCCTCCTACTTAGACAAGCTGCTGTGGAGAGACAACAAACTCCACCATTATTCAGAGCCCAAGCTCATCTTGGACTTGTCGCACTGGAAAAGAGCATCTATTGCACCCACAGCCGAGCTCACGTTAGAAGAGGAGCCGTCAAACCTTTTCCTAGAGATAGCACAGTGGGTGACGAGCACCCAGACTGGCCTCGAATGTCCCAATCCCCTTCCGGAGATTCAGGAACGGAGTTTGCCATCTTCTCCTCACCACCTCCACAAAGAGTCCAAGGAGGTCGACAGCAAAGGTGACCCTCAGTTTGACTTGGATGTATTTATTTCGAGGGCGTTAAAACTTTGCACAAAGCCAGAGGACCTGCCTGACAACAAACTGAAAGACATCAATGGGGCGTGTCTTGCGGAACACCCGAGTGAGATTGTGCAGACAGAGGTGTATCATAAAGAGAGGTGGTAAAATGGAGAAAGAAACATGAACCAGGCTTCTGGTTTTCATGGTTAACTCTAAAAATACTTCTGCTTTTACATACTAATTACCCAATGCTAAATGGCAACAAAGGTTTGATCATACCTGAAATATGTCCATTCTTTTTCCCACATTATTGAAATGCCTTCATGTTAAGGTTACCATAACTCTAACCCTAAGGTTACTGAAGTTCCCCTTTTGATGCCTTGGGAGTGATCTTAAAAGGAATCCAGAGGTGTGAATGAAATGTTTGAGGTTCTTGTATTGCCTTAACGGCCTCGCCTCATTCCTTCAGGGGTATGTTCTGGACAACAGTCTCCCATGAAGGGAATTTCTAGACAGAAGCGATGCTAAACTGTTAATTTTACAAAGGGGATCCAAATCCACTTTGTTTTATGACTAATTGGAGGGATCCTGCTTTACATAATTGGGTTTTTAGTGTCATCTTAACTCACATTATTATGGCACTTTTCCCAAGAGCCCAAGCATTTCACAGTTATTTTTTCCATCACTCTTACAACGTCTTTGCTGGGAGGGCATCTGCGCATCGCACTGCAAAAGTTGAAACGTGTTTCATAGATTTGTATCTGGCCTTTCCACCAAGCAAAATAGTGCTGAAAGCAGGCTAATGGTAATAAACAAGATTAAAACAAGCTTTATTTTAGCATAGAAATCAAATAGATTAAAATGCCATAGACAAGGTAGAACTCAGATCATCAGATGTTTGGGATTTAAGTTCCTACCCTTCCTGACCATTGGTTTATGGGAGCCAAAGTCCAAATATCAGGATTCTACCTTCTGTGGCCTGGCTGCAGATAATGACAACTCAAGAGTTTGGGGTTAAGTATATATTGTCATTGAACTGGGACCTGATGGCCTTCATGGCCCCTTCCAACTCCATGATTCCATAATTCTGTGGGTCACTGGGAGCTTAGGAGGTGATATCCAGGAATCCCCCACCTAAGATGTTCCCTAGCAGCTTCACAAGTACTGAGTATAGCAAAATGACATTGTCATTGCCTTAAAGTTCATCAACGAGAGTCATTTTTTTGTTTTTTAGTATCCAGCAAAGTCAAAAGCAAAATAGAAAAGGTGAGACTTTTTACAATTGAAATAAAAATTGGCAATGCTGCCAAATTGTGAACTGATGTGAAATGTTATTTTGACTCTGCCTCTGGATTGCTTGTTCAAAAACAATAATTAAGGATTCAGTCCTATGCATGTTTAGATAGGATTTTTTTTATAATATAACATATATATATAAATATAACATATATTTATAAAATATGTTATAAATATAACATATTTATAATGTTGAAATATAAAGTCCTTTAACAGTATATTCTGTCTAAACATGGGTAGTATTATGCCTTGCCCCCAATCTGCTCCTATCAAAATGCTTCTGGCCTTCAGATCCCATTAGCCCTACTCAAAATGGGGAATGGTCAGGAATGACATGAGCTGCAGGCCAAAACACCGGGAGGGACTCAGGCTGAGAAAGGCTAAAGAAAGCCAAAGGCTTGAATGTTAGTAAGGCCTTTCATGCATCTATTAGGAGTGAAAATAACCTTGAAAAAGAATGGTAACAATTTTTGGTTTCAGGACAGCAGTTTTAGATGTTATGCATACAAGACAATTGCACTTATAAGTGTTTCCAGGATTAGCAGACACCCAATGGTCCTTTTGCCACAGGTATTTTGCACTGAAGTGTCCTTGGAAGGTAAAGGACATTTCAAAGAAATATTGTAAATAAATTAAGATTCACACAAAGGCTGTGCTGTGGGCTCTATTTTCATTCACATTTCTGAGCACCTTACTACTTAACCAGTTGAGTTTAATTTATATATCGAAAAAGAAATGTTATATACTTCTATTTAATCTGCCTGATCAATGTTTTTTAAGGAAATATTGAAAATGTGTAAATAGTATGCGCTTTTCTAAAGAACACTATGTATTACTTTCTTTGCACCAATTTGATCATTGGGTGATGACATTTCTTTCACCTGCAACTGAAAATCTGTCTTGCTCATTGTTTAACTTTCGAAAAGCTCATGTAATTCTTCTGCTGCATCCACAGCTGAGCTAACATCTTTTATTAGGAGTGTTTAGAATGCAGTGTGCAGGCTTTTGACTTCCACGTAGCTCTTTAAAAATGTACACCATGTCCTGAACACTGCTGGCTCCTCATAAAGGATTGCCTGCCTTGTGACTTCCTTGTTTCTTTTTAACCTGTAGGGTTGACAGTGATCCCAAGATCTTGCTTCCCAAGATGATTTGCTATCCCTTAACAGCAAAAAAGAAAAAAGATGTAAGTGACGGGAGAACAAACCACAACATTGTAAACGTCGAATCCTCGTAACCAGTATTTCTAGCATTGAGGTTTAGGATTTGACTACGAGTTTAGCTTTGGAGCATGGGTTGTAATTGATTGTAGCGTTCAGCAAAACTCAAATATTGTTGAAATGCGTGTACAGAAAAGCTGCACACTGCAACAAGCCACAGTTAACGAACTGTGGGTTGTTGGAAATGCGGTGCAAACAAACAAGTGTGCTTGTTTCTGCCTGCTTCTGCTGCAGCCAAGCAGAGCTAAGCAATTCAGTGGTGTCGCCAAACATTCCAACCCAAACTCTGGGTTGTTGGGAGAATGAGAGAGACTCCCCTACCTATGGTTAAACATTTCCAGGTTGCTGAGAACCTGCACACTAGCTCGCTTCTGTTTGTCTTTTCAACAACATGCTGCTTGTAAACTGTGGGTGGTTGTGATAGGATAACCGTATTGGAGCATTAATGGGAAAAGATGCAGAATTGCATATCTGAATGTCCCCTTTCTCCTTGCAATGCTAGCTTTCCATAGAAGGGGAATTTTTGACCTAGAGGAAAATTTAAAAATATAATACTTTCAAGTGTTTGAACTATTATCTAGAAAGGGCAAAATGAAAGACCCCCCCCCCCAAACAATTATTCTAGGCAATTGAGATACCTCAGCTATCACTAACAACAAAATGTTTGCACTTTCCTAAGCCCAAGAGACTTGGATGGAATAGCCCCTAATCTCAATTTGATTTAATGAAAGGAAGACTTCCACCTATTTAGAGTTTAGGAACAGTATATATTTCTATCTTTAAACGTCAATTAAAATATTATTTACATATTTATTTACTTACAACCCACAACAAATTGGTGGTTTTTTGTGAGTGCCTGCACATTCAATGGACCTTGGCCCTGCTAGTTTTTCCCTTTTCATCTCTTTTAAGAGATCTGCTGGTGATCCTGGAACTTCTTGCTTTATCCATCTCCTTTGTTCGTTTGGTGGTTCTCATTGTTTCCTCCTGGGTTGTACAAACCAAGCCCATGGAGAGACATTTCAGATTTTTAGTATGAGGGGAAAAGCTCCAAAGAACTCAGGAGATGGGGCCAGGAAGAGGGGCAAGGCCTTGTAGAGAATCACAGAGGGTCAGATTGGAACCTCCTGAATGTTGAATTTGGCCCCGAGTCTGAGGTTCTGCACCCCTGACCTTAGGGAAAAGACCAGTACGAGGAGCGGGTGGAACCATTCAGAGAAATCCCACTAAGGACATCTTTGTGGAATAAAAAGTTATGGGCTTTTTTTTGCACTGGCTATTAATTGTTACATCTACTTTCAGTTTCATCACAGCGTTGAGATCTGAGCTCTATACCAACAGCTCTTCCTTTCCTGTGTTGCTGCTATACAACCTCTAGATGGAGCTGTGCTACAGCAGAATAGCGCACTTAGACCAGGCAAAACGACTCCATTTTCCCCATCCTAAAAAAAAGAAGTGCTCTCAAAAAGCAAAGCAAAATGAGAATTGCAACCTCACTGAAAAACAATCATGAGTAAGAAACACAATCGGTGCCTCGTGCAGGAAGGCTATAAGAGGGAAGGGTGTTTTTCTTGCTTTTCTGTCCCTTCTGACCTGCAAGCAGCTGAGGGTGGCATGCAAGCTCCTCCCTCGCCCCCATTTATCCTCACAGCAATCCTGCAGGGGCCCATGAAGAATGCTCCAACAGTATCCACAGAGCTGTCCCTTGAAAAAGAAACAAAACATTAAGCCACCTTCTAAAACAAGTTGTCTTCTTTGTCTCCCTTTCAAGCCCATAGTCTTGCTCTCTCCCTTCTTCTCCTTTGCCTTGCCATTTCCACCTCCTCCTGGCCTCACCATTTCTCTTTCCTTGCCCTATCACACACCCCTTTAGCTCATTTTTGACTAGTCAGGCTCCTGCAACAGTAACTAGGTTCTCAGACATCCTGTTGGATCCGGAAATGTTGGAGAGCTCCAATCCAGGGAATTGTAGTTTTCAACTACAATTACAAGTATTCCCAACCATTGTCTGTGCTGGCTGGAGCTGAAGTCCAAACCATCTGGAGTCCATCAGGTTGAGGAGAAGGTTGCCCCGACCGGTATATCGCCCCCACCAGGTATTAACAGTGGGAAAAAACCGTTTGCCTTGATGCAATAGGAGGATTTCATGTAGTCTGGTCTTGGTTTCACCATTGTCTGTGGGCAACTCGTTTCGTAAAAGCTCACTGTGAGGAAGTGGATGGCGGTGGGCGAAGACCTCACATCACGCATGGAGAGACCCATGGTGGCAACTGCAGCAAGTCTTCTGTCTCGATGGCTGCTTAGGCACTGGGGAAGGGAAGGGGAGGTGGCAGGGATGCCAGTGGCAGAAGCCAGCAACCCAACTCCCAGCATGTCCCACTGAGGCCCAGTTGTCCTTGGAAAGGCGGCTGGTGCTTCCTTACCAGCTGCAAGGACCGTGGGGCACCAGTTCAGCCTTCAGAGTTCCCCATCTGAGATCTCGGGACCCCGTAGCTGGGACTCCGACTAATCCTATGCCCTGCCCCCTTGGAGAGAAAATCTCCTGATATTGTTCATCTCTTCATGCCTGCTCACACCTCTTGCCCCACGTACCACTGAAAGGCAGCCCCTAAAAGCTGCAAAGTTGACTGAGTGAGATTCAACACCCCCTTCTAATGTATTCTCCAAAATGGAAAGAAACTGCACAGCCTTCCTTTCTTCTTCTCTTGCTTTCTTCTGATGGATTCGTCCTATAAAAGAAAGTGCTCTCTATCCCATGAGATGGGAAGTTATATTGCCCTTTCCCCTCCCAAAGGAATACTTCAGGGAAATAATAACAGTGCAAAAATTCTCAGTACAACGAGAAGTCAATATTTATCCATTTTCTTTCTCATATACAGTTTGAATGTCATCATAAATATATCTTGGATGTTATCACTGTGGCTATGAATGTCAAAAAGATAAAATTTGGGGGTGTTTTGCTTTGGAACTGCCATTGCAATGAGGAAATTGAGTTGGTGTACCTGAATGGAATCACAACTCCATCTATTTATTTCATAGCACTTGATCATTTTCATGGGGCTCTTGGCCTCCGCTCCAATACATAATCAGCTCACACTGTTTCAGATTCCAGTATTATGAAAGCATTTTCAAAAAGGAGAGCGGAAAGTATGGTTTTGCTTTTAGCAAATCACAAGTCAGGATTTCCTCATGTATATAAGCAACAATAAAAGAAACTGAAATAAGCCAGGTCTTTGGCGGATTGCTTTCTTTCCTTTCACCAATAATTGTTTGTCTGCAGCCATCGATTTCTTTGGTATTGTGCAGTGTGATATGAGAGCCAGTGTGCTTAAGAGCACGGGACTGGGGCTCAGGTGATCTGGGTTCTAGTCTCCACTCGGCCATGGAGCCAGCTAGGCGACTTTGGGTCAGTCACAGACTTTCACTCCAGCCTACCTTACAGGGTTGTTGTTGTGGGCATAAGATTTAGAGCCGCTTTGGGTTCATTGTAAGAAAAAAGGTGCAATAGAAATCGAATAAATCAAATAAATAATGATGGATAAATGAGCCATGATTTCAAACTGTTTTCCAGGGAACCGTGTGGCTCCTTGGAAGCTGTTTGGAATTCCTCTGTAAGAAGAAGAAAAAAAGAGCAACTTGCTTTCCTGAAAGACACGGTGCTTCCAGAGGAGACATTGATCATGCTCTCAATGAACTGCTTGCACCGCAGTGCAAGTGATCTCCTGAGACACCCCTTCCCACAACACTTGGCTCTGTGGAAGAACATTTGGACCAGGGCGACCCAGAGTATGGTCTGAAGACATCCACCACACTGAAGCTAAGCAGGGCTGGGGCTGGCCTGAGCATGGAGGGGAGATACCCAGGAACGGCTTGTGGCCACCCTGAATTCCAGAGTGAGAGAAAGGTGGGATATCAATACAATAAATAAACTGTTTCACGAGCTGCTTTGGCTGCCTTCTCTGGCCCATGTGGATCCTCAGAGAGCCTGCACGTCCAGATTTTCAGCATGAACCAGAGGATGGGGGCCATTTTGCCCTGGACTGCCCTGTCAGTCTCTCTCTCCCACAATGGCAAATGCTGTGGTGTGTGCGTATGTTTGGCAGGGCTCTTTGGAGCATCCACTGCAGCCCATCCTGGTTGGAGTGAAGATGAGAATGGCTCAGTTTGCTGCCTGAATTGGGGGCTTCACCTTGCTTCACGAGACATCCAGCCCTCCTAGGAGCAGTCCATCCGAAAGCACCATCATGCCTGATGTTCCCCTGCAATATATAGGGATACAGCCTGTGTGACCTTGATGAGACTTAGGAGGTCTGAGCAGTAGCTGGACGGGACACCAACAAAGAACGTTGTGGAAATATCCTTGCGTTCCTTTAGGGGATCCCCTCACTTCTGAGCAAAGGGGTGCGCATCTCAGCAAGGGGTACAGATCCCGGAGAGGCGGCAAGTGCTCTAATGTTCTCCAAGCCCAGAGCTTCTTCAGACCTGTTGACCTGAGGCAGCCCCATGCCCTACTTTACAAAGGACGCTCCTCTGTTTGAAGGGCTCTCAAATCCAGTCCAAGTCTGGCTTAAAGAGTAAACAAAAAGCCACCACAGAAAGGGGTTTGGGGATCTTGAAGCTGTCAATCCACGATTCGCATCTAGACAAGCAACCTGAGCACTGTCTTTCCCACTAGGGTGAAATGGATTGCATTTCAGTTTGAAAGATGAGAAACATTCTGAACATGCAGCTATTGTTTAAACTAGTATATGCAAAGAGCATGTAAATCAATGTCCTTTACTTTTTGATGATGAGTTCTCCTTTTTGGGTAGCACATTAAGGCACTGCCCCATGTCTAATCTCTGTCTGGGAACAGAAAGGGGTGGGGAAGAACCAGAGAGGCACCCCCAGGAAGAATGTACGTTGGGGTGCTGGCTTGCTGGGAATCAGACTTCCCTTTCCTAATCTGGCACTCCTTTCCCCCCACTTTCTGTACATTATGGGGGCTGGACTCTGGACTTGAGGGGGGACTTTGCAGGCTGGATGGGGCAGCTTGGTGGGCCAGATTTTGCCCACAGGACAAAAGTTTCCCATGCATGAAAACCTTTGCTAGCTTCTATGCCAAATTTCCCAACCTTGACCTCTTCTCACCTGCTTTTCTTTTCTCCCTTCTTTTCTCTTCCTAGTAAAGGTATTTTCTGAGGAAAATAAAGGCAGCCGAACTCACTGCTTTCCCCCATAAAAATGAAGCTGGCCATGAATTCCTGGAATATATTCAGTTATATTTTCAGCATGCAGAGGGAGGGAGCAATAGAAGAGAAAGTCTTGCTTTTCCATGTCTCTCTAATAATCTATTTTCATTCTCTAACAGCTGCAAAGCTGCTTGCCTATCATCTAAAGCATTTCAGGGACATGGAAGTCATTCACTTCAATATCAGGGCAGATAAAAGGAAGAACATCGTACTAAAACCGCAGCTCACAATAAGGCTTAGGATGGTCATTTCAGGATAAGAAGGAGTTTTAATTAAAGTGCAACATAGGCTTTTTGCAATACATATTTATTATGTCTGCTGTTGTATCAAATCTGCCTTATTAAATTACATAGAGCTCAGCACTTACATTTGACAATCAAAAATCAATTTATACACTACCACCAGGGTGATGTTAAATACCTAAAATAGCTGAGGCACGGCCCCAAATTGCGCTTTCTTAAAAATGACCATCCATGAACTGAACACTGTTCCTTTATCTTTCATACCCAAAAACAGATGGAGAGGATGGAGCACTAGGGACAAAAACTGCACGGCACCTTCAAACTAAACATAGCAAACTAGCAAAGGAGAGCGTGGGAATATACTGCAGGTTATGCTAGGCTGCCGTCTAGGGGCACCGGACACCAACTGTAGGACTGGAGAAGATTCCTTTGCTGCTCCTGGTTCCCAGAAATGCCAGAGGAGCTACTATGTAGGGAAGTCGTTTATGGGATTTTAGAACATGTGTCTCGTGGGTAGGTTCTAGTTTCAACATCAAATAGTGCAATATAAAGCTTCCAGCAAGCTCACCATCACACAAGTCTTACAGCGCAATTCTATGGTGACTAAACAGAGTATATGACCACAAGATTTTTCAGAGTCCAAACTGTGTCCTTGGAAATTTGCTCGAAGGTTGGACCTAGGCCTCTGAACTTGAAACACGGTCCCTGCTCCTTTGCAGCTGCAGCAGAAAGAAGTGTAGTGATAAATTTAGAAGCGGGGAGTCCCTTCATGTTCGTCAGAGCCACACCTCAAAGCCACACCACCAAGTCACACCTATTTTTGAGAGCCGCCTATGATTATACAGTAAAAATGAGTTTGGTCACTTTGTTTGAATTTCTGTTGAGTAATGAATACATGATGAGGGTATCCCTTTTCAAGGTGAAACAATGACAGCTTCTAGAAGTTACTTCTTATTTATTATGAATTATTATTCTTATTCATATCCTGCTCTCTGGACAAAAAACTCTGAGTGGCTTATGTGGAATTAGTAAGGCAGTGCCTGCTCACAGGCTTTGTATCTAAAAACTTGACATTCAAGAAGAAAGGGATGGGGAGGGAAGAGGAAAAAAGGAAACCCAGGCACTAATTGCCCACACTTATAGAAACATACGTTGTTCTCTTCTTCCAAGAGCAGCAGTCTGAATCAAGCATCACTGTTTGGTTTCTTTTAATTTTCTTCTTCCTTTGCAACCACTGCCTTTGTGTGTGTGTATATGTGGGAGATCCTCTGAGTCCAGAGTTTAAGGGTTCCAGTTTCTCAAAATATCCCTTAATCTTTTATTGTGGTCTTGCAGGATCCTCATTAAACCCACATTAAATCCACACTAAATAGCCTAACTGAAGTAAGAAGAACTTAAGGCTATTGAGAAGTCATGGATAATTTTTCCCATTGATTCCAGTGAATATACTCCACTTACAATGCTTTTATTCTACTGTAGTCATTATTTCCCCAACGAAACCAGCAAAATTAAGTTCCTTGTGAGGTGGAGGGGAACGAACATTGACCCTGGTTTCAGCGACACCTCCCAAGGGCCCCTCCAAAATAATTGGGGGTGCTCCAACACCTCCAAGGGCCCTCTCCACTACACCCTTTCTGCTGGATGTGTCTTTGGGGAGCTGGAAGGAGACAGGCTTTGGCAGCACACGGTGTGTCCTAGCAGAGCCTCAGGCTCCTTTCTGCTTGCCTCCCAGCAGAACTTCCGGACCATCTCAGTGCCCAGCATGGTGGGAGAAATGCAAAGGGGGGCCATCCCCTCCTTCCTCCCCAGGCCCACCATGCATAGGATGCCTGTAATCCTCCAAGTTTTAAGCAGAACTGTGCCTTGAACACCCCAAAATGCATAGTTGGATACTTTTATTACAGCCAACCAAAATTCATAATACAGGTATTGGCCAACTGTGGATTTTTGTTTTTATTTCTCGTGGGCCAGCATGGCTACCTTTGCTTTGGGTTGTTTATTTTTTAAGTTACCAAATTTACAAGTCTCCACATTCTCTTTAAATCCAGACACTGGAACTACCATCCATGTGAAGGAGGCAGGTTGCCCTTCTGAACACACTCACTAAGAAGCAAGATTCCAATTCTACATACACTTTGTTGTTCAGTCGCAAAGTTGCATCCAACTCTTCGCAACCCCATGGACAACATTCCTCCAGGCTCTCCTGTCCTCCACCATCCCCCAGAGTCCATCCAACCCCACACCCTTCTCCCCAGTGACCCCATCCAGCCAGCTCATCCTCTGCCATCCCCTTCTTTTGTCCTCAATTGGTCGCAGCATCAGGGTCTTCTCCAATGAGACCTTCCTTCTTACTAGGTGGCCAAAGTATTTGAGCTTCAGCTTCAGTGTATGTCCTTCTAATCCTTTGAACGTCTTTGCCTACTCACAGCTCGCGCTCTCTCCACTCCCAGTTGTTTCTCTGCCGCACACAATTCCCTGTACCATCTCAGCTACCTTTCGCCACCCCACTGGTCTCTATGGGTTGCAGGAGGCAAAGCCAGTCAGGTCCTTTAGCCTTCTGAGGCAGAAAATCCTGCAAACACTCATCTGCTTCGCTGGGACTGAAAATGCAATTAAAAACTAATCAATTAAATGATAAACAAAGACCTGCTTTTCCACATCTCCGGCCAGCTGTCTCAAGCAGCATCCTATTACTGGAAAGTGTGCCTTCGTTGAGTGCACTGGATTTTAGGGGGTGAAAAAAGCCCAGTACCTTAGGCAGAGGGATTCAAGGGGGTCACCGCAGGAAGAAGAGCACCTGTGGGCATAAAACCCGCTAGCCCAGGGAGATCCGGGACAACAGGGAGGACCAGAGCCCCTGGATCTCGGCTGCAGCAAGTGCCCTTGCACGGCAGGGCGGGGTGGGCAGGTGGCCTTCCAGAGATTCGGGGCTCCAGAGGAAAAACTCGGGAGTCGAGCCCGGGAAGGCTGCCAGCCAGCATCGCCTCTGCCCGCGGGGCTCCCGCAGCATCCCTCGACCAGGCTCAGTCCCCGCACCTGCATCCCACGCGGTCCCTTTGAAGACGCGGATTCTTACGAGAGCACACCGATTGGCTGCTTCCGCCAACCGCTTAGCATATTTAAAGACCTCCCCCTCCCCCCCGCTATCGCCTCTTTCCTAAGAGATTCGTTCTCCGTGGCGAGAGCCCCAAACGCGAGCGGCACAGACCCATTGGCTGCAGGTGGCGAGCGGGTTACTTCTCATTGGCCAAGACATGTTGCTACTCACCAGGGGAAGCTCCGCCTCCTGAGGTGTCCCGCCCTGCCTCCGCCTTGCGTGCTTCATTCACTGCTGTGGCCTGGAGGAGGAAGAAGCTTTTGGTGGGGGAGAGCGTGCGGTTGTAGCCTAGCATCACTTAAGCCCAGCCTTACAACAAAGAGCTGGAGGCGGCGGCGGCGGCAGCGGCAGCCCTTCCCTGGTAATGATTTCTTTCTTTTACCGGCATTGCTATCTATACGCCTTATGATTCCCCCTTATAATCTCAGTAGATTTATTTTTATTTCCTTCCTGGCTGTGTTCCTCTTCTATACCTCTTCCTTCTGTACCGCACCCCTGGCCTCTCTTCTGGAACATAGTATTTATGAGGTGGGAACTAAGTCAAGGAATCCGCCCTAACAAACGCACAATTCAGGATGTTTCTCGTGTGTTTGGAGTAAGCGCATAAACTACAACCTCTGCTAGTAGTCATCATCATTATAGGAGCTACTGACTTCTTGCTTGTTTAAAGCAGCGTTTTGATTATCTGCAGCTTGTAGGGTCTCTATAAATACTGGGATTGCTTATTTGTAGGCCCTCCTCTGATGTAGGATGCTAATGGGATTTGGCTCTCGCTGAGAAGATGTTATTCGCCCATGTTTAGGAATGGTGATTTTCTGTGTCTTCGATGTGAAGCTGCGACGAAATAATTGGTCCTTAAATGACTCAATTAAGACTCAAACAGGTTTTCCCTTAGGGGGGATGATTCTTCCTTCTGCTCAGAGCAGTGAATTTATCTTTCACTCGCCTCCTTTTTCAAATTATTAGTTCTGCCATGGGGACAGATCCCCTTCTTGTAGGCTGCTGTTGATGTGTTATGCTATTTGTTATACCTTAAAGTCATCTGGACAGTCTCCAACTGGAGGGAAACCGGTTGAAATCGATGCGTGCACGGTTAAGACAGGTGGGAGATTATTGGGGGAAACCTTCACACTGTTAGGAGTGAAACAAAGCGGCTGGACAAGTTACAAACGCGAGGGGCGGTTCGGTCACAGGGCAAAGCCAGTGCCAATCGCTCCTCTAAAGTTTAAAATGAGCCTTCTGGATGCAATCTGTGTATTTCTGCACATCCAGCCCTTAGAGCGAGCTGTTCAGTGTGCCAGCTCCTGGCCTGAAATGACCTTACTCAGCCCTAAAAGCCAGGAAGTGAATGTTTCAAACTCAGGAACCGGCATTTTGACTCTGTGCTGCCGTTCTCGACATGGAAATTCTTTTGTGACAGCTTTGGCAAGAACCGTGGAGCCAAGTCAGGAGAATCTTGTTGCCTGCACATGCATTGCTTGCGCTCTTGAGCACACGCGTGTGCATAGGCCCACACACGTGTGTACGCATGTAGAACCTGGAAAGGGGGAAATCCAGTGTGCTGCAACAGGGGACTTCTAGAGTCACCACCATTATGAAATATCATCCACAAGTTTATTTAAATGTGCAAATGCATATTAAATGTGATAATTTATGGGTATTTACTTTCTCTCTTGGTCTTCTGTTCATGACTCATCGGGATATAATTTCTCACTACATGTTTGAGGGCAACCTGCATACATTGCTTGGGACTTGGAAGTCCTCAGAGCTAGGACTCTAAATAATTCTACCAAGAGCAGAATTGGGACTGCCTCCTTTGCAACCTGCAGGAAGAGAAATTGTCTCTCCAAGGTTAGAAATCTGCCTCTGCGAGAAGGCCAAGCGGTGTGCTGGGGGCGCAAGGGAGGAGGTTTGAGCTGGTGGCTTACATCTTATCCAAATGGTGCCCCAGCCTCCTTCCATCTCCCTCCGCCACCCTCCGGCTGGGCAGCTGAGAACATCAGTACACCTGAAGCACCTGACAGTGGAATCACCTTTGCATGGCACTGGATTCATGTAAGCCACCGAGACTCCGTGTTACACCTAGCAGGGCGGATAAAAGTCATTTTTAATCAAAACAATCAGATTTTTACAATTTAAATTGGATTTTTGATTCAAATTGGTTTTTTTTTTAAATAAAATGCTTTTTGGGAAAAATCTACCTAAAGATAGTTATTTATTTAAGATATATTTTGGTCCAAAGATCATTCATCATGAAATAAGTATTAGTTTTTAATTATGTAGCATGAGACTATATATTCATGTATTATTTAATTTTTTTCATAAATGAATTCTGTCATTTTCTTCCAGAGGTTTCTGTATGATTATTGGGCAGTTTTTCTGTTTAGAAGATATTATTGCAGGTGCTTGGCTTTACAGTTCTCAAAAGTGAATTTGTGTCTGCAGATGTTCCTCTTCCTCACAGCAAAATGTTATAAAATAAATATACAGGGTTGAGAAAAAGACCTTAATCCCGTTGTTCCTTTACAAAACTATGTACACAGAATCAACCTCTTAGCTCAGTCTATGTTTATTATTTATTTATTTAACTTACATTCTCCTTTAATTAGTCAGATTACAGAAAAAAATCAATGACTAGAAGAAGATTGTTGGGAGCGGAATAGATCTGCACTAGAAGCTAAGTGTGAGGAGGGAGGGGCAGGTAGCAAAAAGGAAAATGAAACCCTTTGAGAAGAATACTCCACAAGTCTTTGGATTCTTTTTGTGTATACCCTGAGGTTTACCATATTACAGTGGCACCACAGTTCACGAACGTCTTGGCTCATGACCAAATCGGGTTGTGAACAAAAATTTCATGAAAATTTTGACGTGGGTCGTGAACTCTGCATTGGGCGGCGACCAGGATCGCAGCCCTCTCCCCTCCCCCAGAGTGGGGATGTGGCCAGGATCGCAGCTGCGTTCGTGCAGGGAAGACGTGCGTGATCACGGGCACACTCCTGCAGGAAAGACGGGCGCAATCTTGGCCATCTCACCCCCTCTAACCAGCATGATCACGGCCGAGTGGGGAGATGGCCGCAATCGTGCTGGGGGTGGGGGGGGAATGGCCGAGATCGTGCCCGTCTCTCCCTCCCCCAGCGCTCCCTGTTCATGCCCGTCTCTCTGTTCCCCAGTGCACCCGTGATTGCGCCCGTCTCTCTCCCCACCCATGTGCCGGAGTGACGGGTGTGTGCAGGGATGACAGGTGCGATCTCGGTCGTACTGGTGCGGGGGGCGGGGAGATGGCCGTGCTTGTGCTCGGGGGGGTGGGGGAGATGGCCGTGATCTTTGTTGTTCTTTGTCACTTTGCTTCACATTTTTCTGATTAAAAAAAACAGTTACAGAACGGATTAACCTTATTTACATTGGACCTTATGGGGAAATTTAACTTGGCTCACGACCATTTTGGATCTCGACCAGAGTCCTGGAATGGATCAAGTTCATGAGCCAAGGTACCACTGTATTCTTCCCCTGGAGGATGAAACCTATAATGGCAGCAGGCTATAAAAGAGACCTGTTTGGGGAATATTTTAATGATGTTCCACTACCTATGGGTAAGGCATGCATGCAGACAGATTAGGTAGAAAACCATGATTTAAATCCAGTCTTATGGACTAATGATTTAAATCAAATCCACCCTGACACCCAGTTCAGTGTTGCCCACCCCCAGTAGCACATCCAGCCCTTTGCCAGTAGCAGCCAGGTGCCAGGATCTCAGGTTCAGGGCCTTGTGACCTGCAACCTGATCTTTTACACTGGAGGTGCCAGGGATTATGCCTGGCTCCTTTTGCAAGCGGTGCAGGTGCTTGGCCTCTGAACTGTGGTCTTGCAGATGGTCAAGAGGTAGTTCTGGTTAAGTCATGCCCTCTCTCTGCTTATACTTACGGAGTGGCTCAGTTGCGGCTGCTGGATGACCCGTAGGCTTCGGAGCGGCTCAGTTGCTGCTGCTGGCTGACCCGTAGGCTTCGGAGCGGCTCAGTTGCTGCTGCTGGCTGACCCGTAGGCTTCGGAGTGGCTCAGTTGCGGCTGCTGGTGACCCGTAGGCTTCGGAGTGGCTCAGTTGCGGCTGCTGGTGACCCGTAGGCTTTGGAGTGGCTCAGTTGCGGCTGCTGGTGACCTGTAGGCTTCGGAGTGGCTCAGTTGCGGCTGCTGGCTGACCCATAGGCTTCTTCACAGAATGTGATTCGCCTTGCTTCTTCCATCTGGCAGGATGTGTTATGGAGGGTGCTAGTTGGTCCAAGAGGCACTGCATGTGGAAGAGGCTTTGCTGTGGGGTGTGTGACTTGGTGACCCCCTAAGCTTGAACATGGCTTGTCATCGATATATTGTGGCCAGCTTGGGCCCTTGGGAAGGGGACGGTCTCCAAATATGTGGCAGCCACAGCATCCGGCTGCTGGGTTGAGTTGCAAGTTTTGCAGGCTTGCATAGTGGCTTTCTCCAGCCTTGATTCGGTATTGGGATGGAGAGGCATCTGAGAGACACAACCACATCTGCCTTTCCTTCCATCCTCCCCTTTACTCTTTGAAATGTCACATGATACGGCAAGCATAGCCATTAATGAATGGCCAGGCAACTCCTGGAGTCTTGGCTGGAGTTCCCATGGTGGGCGCCTTACTCCCTCCGAACCGGTTGCTCTCACTTAACCCTGTCCCTGGGCGGGGGGCTGCTAAGGGTTTGGGGATGGCAGAGATTGGAGATAACAAGAAACTTTCCCACGAGCAGCTCCCCATCCTGCTGGGTCGTGGATAATATGGGGACTGTTGGCTATTTATGTGACTTAACAATTAGGGCCTCGCTAGACAAGGTACATACTATTTTTTCTGCTGTTTGTTATGTTTTATTGAGTTTTTTAAAAATCAAACGCTAGTGTGGTTTTTTGGGCAAAAAGCTGCAGTGGGGCATTTTTAGGAGGAAAAGGAATGTCGGAAAAGGGTGAGGAACCCACCCATTTTTGCCAGCCTCCTCCTCAGTTAATGGACTGCCTCCCCCAACCATGATCTACCAGGGCACAAGATTCAACCTCGGAGCCTTCCTCTGTGTGCCAGCTTTGAAAAAGGCTTCTTGGATGGCAGCCAGGGAGCAGTGCCTCCCCTTGGCATGATCTCCCCAGTGAGGCCTGCCTGGTGCCAGCTTTGTCATCCTTTTGGTGCCTGGTTAAAAAGCTGTCAGTGTCAAGGCACATGAAGACATACGAAGATATTTAATGGCACCCAGTGTCTGTGTCAAGTCTATTGTTTTAGATGTTACAATTGGCTTGTTTTAATCATCTGCTATAAACTCCTTGGCGACCTTCAGCTATTGGGTAATATAGAACAAAATAATAAAGCAAATTTACAGTCTGAAGCTTTCGTGGCTGTATTTTATTTTTTTAAGCTGAGGACAAGCTGCATGTGATAGGGTATGTTTGCACCTAATGATAAACCAGGCATCCTGTCCTATAAAGCCCTACTGTGAATGAGCTACATGTTGGTACATGTTCTGTTCCTTTTCCTGCTCTTTGGCTGAGTAAGCAACAAGTTAGTGTGATATCAAAGCCAAGCTGATGGTCTGTTGTATCTAACCAAGCTATGATTGGGAAGACAAGCCCTGATTCAAAGAGGGCTTGTGATCACAGAGTCCAACTGGGAAGGAGTGAACTTAAAAATTGAGAGGCAGCCAGACTGTGAAGCACTGACATCATATAAACATTGGCCAGTCTCCAATTTCTCTGTTCCTCTGGTTCTATTTTGGACCAGCTGAAGCTTCTGCATCGTTTAAAAAGGCACCTATGTATTACAGTAATCTAAATAAAGTGTTACCAGAACATGAATGCTATGATTATAGCCAGGCCATCTCTGTCCAGATAGGGTGTAGTTAGTGTCTCAGCCTAAGCAGATAAAAGGTGCTCTGTGTTACTGAGGCCACCTGTGCTTCCACTGGCGTGCTGGGCCCAAGAGCACCCCCTAGATTACACACCTGATCCTTTAGGGAAGGTATAGTCTTCCCCAAGAACTTGGCAGAAGAACCACCTACTAACATTTCATACGAGATTCTGTCCCTGGTCACCTATAGACATATTCTGCTCACCATAGAAGATTAGCTTAGTGCAGTAAACAATCCAGAAGGAAGGCAGGCTTGGATGTACACTTCGCAGGTTGTGTGTGTGTGTGTGTGTGTGTGATGCTCCTAGTGTCTCTCCTTACTAAGTATCTGTAGGCTGGAGCAGTATTCAGAGAAGTGTTATTAATAGTGTAACCTAACTCTTTGTAGGGTTCCTAATTTGTTTGATAGGGAGTACTTCACAGCAAGAAAACCCAAAGTAGCATGCCAAACTGACCTAGAGTGTGGTTGCCTGTTGCTCTTCAATGAATGATGGAGGAAGCAACTCTACTTGGGGCTACGTGGGGCTGCCCTTGAAGATAGTCCGGATACTTCAGATGGTGCAAAATAGAGCTGCCAAGATGCTGTTGGGGACTGGTCGTTATTCTCACATAACCCCAGTCCTCTATCAGTTCCATTGGCTTCCCATCGAAGTCCAGGCTCAATTCAAGGTGCTGGTTATTATCTATAAAGCCCTAAATGGCTTGGGACCATGATACCTAAAGGAACGCCTTTTTCCCTACATGCCCTCCCACCCCCTAAGACCGGCAGCAGAGGCCCTCTTCCGGGAACCCTCTTTGAAAGAGGTCAGGAGACAGAGTACTCCGAGGAGGGCCTTCTCTGCGGTGGCACCCTGACTATGGAATGCGCTCCCTAGAGAGGTCCGCCTGGCGCCGTCATTATATGTTTTTCAACGCCAGGTCAAGTCCTTTTTATTTGGCCAATATTTCAACACATAATTTTAATTGTGAAATTTATTTATTTATTTAGAAAATTTCTATGCCGCCCCATTCGCCAAAGCCTCGGGGCGGCTCACAAATAAATCAATTAAAATACTATACATTAACAATATTAAACAAGTTAACAATATAAAATAAGTCGCCCTGGCCAAAGAATAAAATACATAACTATTAACAGTTAAAATGACGTTTGAATAAAAAGGTCTTCGCCTGGTGCCGAAAAAAAATAACGACGGCACCAGGCGGACCTCTCTGGGGAGCACATTCCATAGATTGGGCGCCACTGCAGAGAAAGCCCTCCTCCGAGTACTTACCCTCCTAATTTCCTTCACAGAGGGTTCCCGGAGAAGGGCCTCTCCCACTGATCTCAGGGGGCGGGCGGGCGGGCATATATGGACATAAGCGCTCCTTCAGGTAACCAGGACCCAAGCCGTTTAGGGCTTTATAGGTCATCACCAACACCTTGAATTGGGCCCAGATTTCAATGGGAAGCCAGTGAAGCTGACGGAGGACTGGAGTCATGTGAACATAATGCCCAGTCCCTGTCAGCAGCCTGGCAGCTCTGTTTTGCACCAACTGAAGTATCCGGACCGTCTTCAAGGGCAGCCCAACGTAGAACGCGTTACAGAAGTCTAATCGGGAAGTTACCAATGCATGTGTCACTGTCGCCAGGCAATCGTTCTCCAGGTAGGGGCGCAGCTGATGGATCAGCCGAAGCTGAAGGAAAGCGCTGCTCGCCACTGCTGTCACTTGAGCTTCCAATGAAAGCTCCGGGTCGAGGAGCACTCCCAAGCTGCGAACCTTGCCCCAAAGAGGGAGTGCAACCCCATTCAGGACTAGGTTCAATTCACCCTCCCCAAAGCCCGATCCGCCAACCAACAGGATCTCCGTCTTGTCTGGATTGAGCTTCAGTTTATTCAGAAATGACTTATTTAATTTATTTTAAATGATGCTCAGTGTGGAATAGATAATTTATCTTATTTTATTGAAGTCTGAAATAATGTTGTAAGCCATCCAGAGATGACAGTAATGGACGGACTACACATTTTTTAAATAAATAAATAAAACCTGTGGCCTTCCAGATAGTTTGGCCTTCAGCTCCCATCAGCCTTAACCAGAATAGCTAGTGGTGAGGCATGATGGGAGTTGCAGGCCAAAACAGTGAAAGGTCTACAAGTTGCCCATTCCTGGCTTTTAATACATTTCTGATGTCTTGGAACAAAATGCCTGTTCCTGTATTGAGGTGTTACATTACAATCTTAGGGAAATGCCTTTATCTCTCTTCTGCTGCAGGACAATAATTGGAGGAATTAAATGGAATCTGACATGCAGAAGGAAATTCTGTGTGTGCATTTGAAACAGAGCCATAATGCATCGACCAGCTTCTGCTAGGAAATTGCCAGTTTAATTAATGGGAGGCTGCTTTATCTCTTCTAAAGCAATGAGCCAGCCTAGCACGGACCTGTTTTGTCTCCAGCTGATGAAGATGCAGTTATTTTTAATAAAAAGGGAGAGTGTGCAATTCTCTGGTTCATGTTGCTTGTTCCACTGAACATAAAGTCATTCTTGCTGCCTGTAGATTAGGGCTAGTGTCTGGTCTGTGCCACTTTAGATCACTTATTGGAGGCTGACATGATTAAAAGCTCTTACAATTTTTAAAGGTGCTTTATTTCAAAGCATTTCCTCAGCTCTTCAGTTGAAAGGGCTCTCAGAGTAGCTTAAAGAAAAATAGCAAGGAAGACTAAAGTTGTTCTCAGGCTTCCAATCTAAAAAGCAGGTCACAAAAAAGGATGGGGAGAGAAGAGGGGAAAGGGAAACTGAGGTAGCAGTTCTTAAAGTTTTAAAGTTTTTATTGCAACCAGTGAACACACTTGGAGGAGGCCTGAAGCTGATTTCCCTTTTCTCCTTCTGCTGTAGCCTAATGGAATGGCTGCTGCTGGGTGACAGTTGAGGGAGAGTCAAATGAAGCTGGTGTCTCAGCAGAGTGACTGCACTTCAAATCTCTGCCTCTGTAACCTGATGGAATGGTACTTCTGGGTACATCAAAGTAAAATACGGTGCACTGGTTATGTACAGTATATATTATCTCTTAGGATATAATAGAACGTTATGTCATTCTTAATACTTATGCATGTTCTTCAATGCAGGTGTCCCAGATGCCTATATATCTGTCTGTTTATAAATTACACCATAAGGCCATCTCTTCAAAAACTGAAAGTTTCATTTCTCCACTCATTGTATTATTATGGATAATGGTTATCTTTCCAGTGTTGTAATACAGGCAGTCCCTCAGTTACGAATGAGTTTCATTCCTGAGAAAACAGAAATTTGTCTTTCAGTTGAATTTGTATGTAAGTCAGATCACACACAGCTTTCCCTCCACATTCATGGGGGGTGGGGGGACTTGCAAGTACTGTGAATATCTCTACCCCGCCCCTCCAAACTCACAAGTACCACCTGTGAGGATCAGAGGGTGATTAGCCCCACAGGAGTCTGCCGAGCAAGGTGCTCCTCGGTGGACATACAGCTGGGAAGCAAGCGTGCACTACAGCTGAAGCTCCTGGAGACTCTTGGCCACAGCGACACAAGCTGTCACCAGGACTTGTGCTTTGGCTCCAAAACAATCCATGCCTTGTTCCTCCCTCCCTCCCTCCCTCCCTCCACATAGACCCTGCTGTGCTCCAGCCTGCACCCTTCCTGCTCTTCCTGTCCTTCCCCTGAGTAGACTCGGCCTTGCTCCAACTGCTCCTGCTTTCACTGCATCGACTCACCCGGTAAACCAGCCTCATAACTGTGCTCTGCCTCTCTTGCTCTCTGTGTGAAATCTGACTGCTCTCTGTGCTTTCGACCTGGGACTGCTGACTTGCCTCTAGCCTCTGGCCCATTAGTGAAGCTCTGGACTCTGTCTGAGTTTGTGCCTGGACCCGGTGTTCTGCCCGTTTCTGCTGCTGCCCACGGCCCGGTCCTCATACTTCCTCTTTGCAGCAAGGCAATGCCAGAAGGATTTCCCTCTCTGGATGGGCAGGGTAAGAAGGCATGCTTGGGAGGGGGCCCCTCCCTCCTTTCATGTCCTCTCTTTGTATTGATGCTTTGCCAGCCCTCCCTCCTCTTTTGCTTCCTCTCTATTTTCCGCTGTGATTTTTTAAAATTAATAGGCTTTATGTTCATTTGCTTGTAAGTACAGGTTGCTAGTAACTTGGACTCTGCCTGTATTAGTCTTTTCGTTGTCAAAAGGGTGTGGAAAATTCATTTATGTGGATCTCACATTAAATTCCAAGAGATAGGAAGGTAATTTAAAAGGAGACGTGTACCCTTGAATATTAAAGGATTTTCCATGACAAGCTTTATCCAAATTATTCCTTCCTCCCAAAAGGAAGCTTCCCTAATGCATGAAGTAGGTAGATGCAGTCCTTGCTGTGTAACACACACAGCGTCTGCTGTTGGGAAACATTTGCTTCTAGATAAGCACTTTTGAGTGGTGCTAACTATTAGTTTGAGTTGGCCAGCTGCCCCTCTGATAAGAAGCCTGCTTGTGTGGACTAGCCGTCATCCTGGCTGCAGGCTTCAACATGCCCAAAAGTATTGGCTGCCTGAAGTCAAGCTGGCTTGTCTGGATGGCTAAGCTGACAGGGGATTGTCTTCTGGTCTTACTGAAAGGAAAACACTTTTGTGGGGAAAGAAAGGTGTGTGCAAATTGTTCTGAATCTGAGTGGCATCTTGAAGCTATTTGGTTCTTATTTTATCTCCTAGCCCATCCTGGAGTCGAAACGTGGGTTTCATTTTTCAAAACGTGAGAGAAGAAAGATGCACTAAAGTTTTTCCATCATGATTCTTTGAACAGGAGTTGGAACACAGGCAATTTTGTTGGGCTAGTCCACCCAACCGTATGTGGCACAGTGGGGTCACACCTGTCCGCACAATCCATGGCCTCTCCTGTCTTACGTGTCCGTGGTATCTCTGAAGAGGCCTATACCTGTAATATCCAATAGGTAATAATTGTATGTATTTATTTAAACCATGTTTATGCCGCCCCATTCGCAAAAAGCCTTGGAGCGGCTTACAACATCACTAAATAAACACAAATAAACAGCCATATAATCAGACTTAAAAAACCGGAAACATCTCAGCATGTACATAAAAACCCAATAAATACAATTCATAAATTAACGATTAAAATAACTTTTAAATAAAAAGGTATGGCGCTGAAAAAATAACGATGGTGCCAGGCGGACCTCTCTGGGGAGCGCATTCCATAGGTGGGGCGCCACCGCAGAGAAGGCCCTCCTCCAGGTACTCACCCTCCTAATACCCTTCACAGAGGGCTCCCGGAGAAGGGTCGCTGCCGCCGATTTGAAGGGGCGGGAGGGCATATATGGACACAGGTGCTCCTTTAGATACCCAGGTCCCAAGCCGTTAAGGGCTTTATAGGTGATAACCAACACCTTGAATTGCGCCCGGACTTCAATTGGGAGCCAGTGGAGCTGACGGAGAACTGGGGTTATATGGGAACAACGGCCTGTCCCCGTCAGCAACCTGGCAGCTCTGTTTTGCACCAATTGAAGTATTCGGACCGTCTTCAAGGGTAGCCCCATGTACAGCATGTTACAGAAGTCTAATCGGGAAGTTACCAGTGCATGTGTCACTGTCGCCAGGCAATCGTTCTCCAGGTAGGATCAGCTGAAGCTGAAGGAAAGCGCTCCTCACCACCGCCATCACCTGAGCTTCTAATGACAGCTCAGGGTCGAGGAGCACTCCCAAGGTGCGAACCTTGTCCCTAAGAGGGAGTGCAACCCCATTCAGGACAAGGTCCAGGTCCCCCACCCCGAAGCCCGAAACACCTACCAACAGGACCTCTGTCTTGTCTGGATTGAGCTTCAGTTTATTGGCCCTCATCCAGCCCATTACCTTGGCCAGGCACCGGTTCAGTACAGCCACTGCCTCACCTGGATTGGTTGAAAATGAAAGGTAGAGCTGGGTATCATCAGCGTTCCTCCTGATGACCTCTCCCAGTGGTTTCATGTAGATGTTGAATAGGAAGGGGAACAAAATGGACCCCTGCAGAACTCCATGGCATAACTGCCATGGCGCAGAGCCATAGTCCCCCAGCAGCACCTTCTGGAATCGGCCATTGAGATAGGAGCGGAACCACCGCAGACCAGTGCCTCCAACTCCCAATCCCGCTAGCCGATCCAGAAGGATACCATGGTCGATGGTATCGAAAGCCACTGAGAGATCCAGGAGAACCAACAGGGACGCACTCCCCCTGTCTCTCTCCCTGCACAGGTCCCTGTATGGTGGATTGTACAGGAATTAACTACATTGGAGGTGTAAAACTCGGGCCTAGGGGTCCACTCTGGCCTTGTAGGGACCTAGTGCAGCTCCCTGGGTTCTCCAGAGGGACACATCCCCTTTCCCTAGATTTTGTGAGGGTTTGAAGGTTGAAGATCTCCTATGGCTTAGTTACTGGCAGTTGAGAGCTTTGAGCTGAAATGTGCCAGCATTTTTGGCCCTGCTCATTTTGCCCCACCCACTGCTCAGTGCTGTAGCTTGGGTGTAGAGAACATCCCAGGTGGGTTGGGAAAGACCTCTAGCCCTGGATAGTCACCGCCAGTCCATGTCGCAAATACTAAGCTGGATGGACTCATGGTCCAACTCCACATAAGTCCTCTAATGTAGCCCTTAGAAGTTCTCCAAAGTGGAACTTGGGTCCTGAGCTTAAAGAGGGTCAACCCCTTGAATTATGTGTTGACATGGATTTGACTTGACCTGCGTAGTCCTGCTTTGGGCATGCCGTCCCCACATCAAGCCAAGAAGAGTGGAAACTCCCTTGCATCACTGTACATGGCAGAATGACCTGAAGATTTCGTCTTACCTGACCTGCAAGCACAGCGTTTTGGAGCAACTGGAGGACCCACTTCCAGATCCGTCAGCAGCATCTTGCCATCAAAGCCGTCTACAGCCTCATCTTCATCTCCCCAGCCTCATAACCTGTGCAATTCTTGCCAATGACATTTGTCCTTCAGCTGTACTGCCCCACGACTTCTGCTGTATCCAGTAATCTTTACCTTTTCTCCTTTGCTTGACTCTCTTTGGCCTGGAATCATCACCCAGAACACCTACATTAGGGGAGGGCAAAAGGTAGATTTGGATCTACCAGCAGATAACTTGAAGTAGGTGGACAACAGCTTCAGATTCCAAAGGCTGGACAACAGAGACCAAAACAACATTAGTTTCTCTCCCCTTTCTTAAATCAGGCTCCTGAAACGAGGAACATTTAGTGGGAAACAAGTATTGATGTGTGCATGTGAAAGAGTAGGTCTGCAACTATACACCCCCTCTCTTTGTAGGGTTGGGCACTTCAGCTCCCGACATTCACTGCATTGCATTGATTACATTTTTATACTGCCCTGGAACTGAATCTCTTTGGGCAGTTGACAGATTAAAAATCTTAAAAATGTAAGATTTAAACCTTAAAAATATAAAAAACCTTAAATAAGATTTAAACCTTATAAAAACCATGGACATACAAAACATATACATATGGAATCACAGAGACATACGCACATATCTAAAAACAAGGAACAAGAAAAATTCCAGACTTGATTAAAATCACCTCCTATGCTGGCAAATGCCTGCAAGACAAAGGACTTGATCAAGCACTGAAAAATAATAATGTTGGCACCAGACAGGGCTCATTGGGAAAACATTCCTTAATGGGGGGGCCACCACCAAGGAGTCCCTCTCCCTTGTTGCACCTTCCAAGCCTCCCTCAGAGGCAGCACCTACAGGAGGGCCTGAAATCATGACCTAAGTGTAGGGGTAAATTCATTCAGGGGAGATACTCCATTGGGTATTGTGGTTTTGAGCTATGTGTGGCCTTATTGGTTAAAAAATTAAGCATGTAGAGGCAGCCCATGCAAGTAGACCAGAACTGAGCTTTTATGTTGGGACTTTGTGGTCCCTGTGGTGATATTTCAACTGGTGACCTAACAGACATTAGGGGAAATTGAACTTGTGAGCCACCCACCATTCTGGCTGAGGAGAGGAACTTCTGGGAGGCCAGCCGCATGAGCAAGAGAGCCTGTTTTTGCAAATAGCTCAGTCAGGTGGGAATGCCTCACTCCATAAAAGTTTTGAGGACAGGTCCGAGAGGAACTTTGCTCTTCCTCGCCAGTCATCTGTCTTGCAGCTGCTTTGCTTTCTCCACACTGCCGTGCTGGGCCTTGTTTCCACAAAATCTTATGGATCACATCTGCTCACTGTGCAACCTGGAGATGCTGCTCTTGTTCTTCTTTGCTGGCTGCAAACGCTTCTCAAGCGGGTGCTCCACCTTTCTTAGCTCTGTCCTCGGCAGGAACTGGATCCGGCCCCAATTGCAGCTGGTCCTCCACCCAGTGGACAGAGCCTGGATGGTTTACACAACTTGCTTTCTCCCTAAAGACACAGAAGGATGGTCAAGATCCTTTTCTGATCACTGCTCCAGGCACACCCTTTCCGAGCCATTCACAATGCGCAAGTATGCTCACCTGATGTTGCATTCAACCCAAGATCCGAGGGGGAAATGCTTTACACCAAGGTGAGTTGCTTGCATCTTTCCAAATGTTTCAGCCTACAGTTTCTCTTATTATTGGCTTGGGCTGATGGGGGTTGTATGGCAAAACATCTGGAGGGCCAGAGTTGCCCTCTGTTTTAGGTCACCGTAATGTGCGCTCTCCCCCCCCCCTCCCCTCCCCGGAATGTGTCCTTACCTTCGGCTCCACATACATCACTCTGTTCTCTTTCCTTTGCATTCTCCCATCTGAGCCGCCCACCACAGAGTCCTTCTTTGTTGCCAGTCCCAATGTGTTGTCTCAGAAGAGAATACTTGTTCTTCAAGGCAAAATGGCTTTTCCGCCCTCTCATGCCATTCTTCCCTTATTAAAGAAAAGAGGCATGATGGAAAAAACCCATTCTGCCCCATGAGGCTTTCGGCAGCTGCCATTGTGATGTTCCGGCATCTCTGTGTTTGCAGGCTTGCTTCTCCAGAGCGGCATCTGCTCTCCGGAGCTGGAAGAAGTGATGGGTAGGAAAGCTAGTGTGTGGGTGGACTGACCTAGTCATGCCCTTCCCAGCAGCACCTCTCCCCGCAAAAGAATGCCCTCCCCAGTGCATCAGCTAGGCTTTTCCTTGGCACTAGTGGGTTTATTTTTTAAGCTTAGTTGTTGTGTGGCGTAAGGCATTCAGAACCTCCTACAGGCTGGAGGCTCCCCAGAGGGCTACATACAACTACATATTGATCATTGATGTAGGTGCAGCTTCCCGAAATTGTAGCACGAATACCACCTCTGGGGAGCAAGCATTTGGTCTCGGTGGGCTGCCTGTGGTGGTGGATTGGGTGAGTGCAGCCAGGAGTGGTGGCATCTTCTGTCCACTGGAGATACTTTTTCCTCCTTCACACATTTGCTCTTGCGAGGGACTGAACAGGGAGATCTTCAGTTGAATTCTCCCCTTGCATGTGGCTGGGAAGCTGGTTTCTGCTAGCACAATGTCATTTACACGAGGGGAGTGACACATGGGGCATTGTCTCTGGTGTCCAACAAATGCTTTTGATGGCAGCTTCCATAATTCCTGACTTTTGGCTGTCCTGGCTAAGACTGATGAGAACTGTAACGTGTAACACCAGAAGAACACCAGATTACCTGCTGCTGCTGTGAAATGGAGGGACCGATAAAAATGTTTGGATCCTAAGCAAAGTCCCCAGAAAAGCAGATTAACAATTTAACTCGAAGATTAGGTTGCATTGTGCATGCTGGGGAAGAAGAGACTTTAAAAGAATTTGGAGGATAGCAAAATGGCAAACCTCATGAGGGTTGAAATGGAATCCAGCAATCAATGGTGAGCTGAAGATTAAGTTGGAGAGAGAATAATAAAGCTCACTTGTTTTTCCTGGGGCGCTCTGCTTCTTGGATCTCACTTCCTTTGTTCCCTGCTCCATGCCACAGAAGAGCAATCCTGTTCCTCAGTTAATAATTCATTGGAAGGAGTGTGTATCTCTTGGCTAAATATCTTTGAAGATGCTTAACCTTCTCTAATCATGTCAGGCAGTAACATAAAGCCAAATAAGTTGATGATGGTGTTCATATTGGGATCTAAAAACCTGCATGGCTTGTGCTGCATGATTTCAATTTCTTAAGTGTACCCTCTTTCCCAGCAATAAACCAGTTGATAAATTTCTTCAGGGTTGCTTTTCAGCCCTGAAAAATCTCTTATTATTAGAAGAAAGCCCATTTTATGGAGGTTTTGCAATATATTACTTGGTAATTCACCAGTCTGTTAAAAGCAAAGCAGCAAACTGTATTTCAAGTCTTTTAAGGTAAAATCTTTCACAACATTAGGCAAAAAAAAAAAAACCCCAAACAACCAACCCTTTCATTAAGCCACATGCACCAGCCTGCTATGGCTGGGTTGTATGGGAAGTGGTGGCTATTTTCTCTGCCTAAATTCTCATAAGATTGTCCACTTACTCCTTCGACAAGTGCTAAAAGAAATAATTGAACCTTGTCTGAATCCGGACCTGCCTGAACTCTTTACCTGCCAATGATATATTTGTTCCAGAGGGAACTGAATGCTGTTCTTGGCTATAAAGTCTGTACTATCTGTACTTGTTAATTCTTTCTGAACCACTTGATTTTAGCAAGCCAGCTGGTTTTTGTCCACAGTCTCTTGATTTGCTCCCAGATCGCTCTGTGCAAAGCAGCTTGTGTTTCTAATACCAACAAAGTTTCCATTGCTTGTGTTGCCAAGCAGTGAATAAATAATTGTGTCTGGGATCCACCCCCCCCCCAAAAAAAAACCTTGCATGATTCAGACTAAAGCTATTTTCTCCCTCTTGATTGGATTTGAAAGTGCCGAGAGAGCAGGCAGTTGGTACAGGAGATTCTGAATTCAGAACCTCGAAAGAAAGGCTGATTTTGCCTCCACCCCCATCCTGCAAATTAAACCGGGCCAGCCAAGAGCAGTGAATGCACGAGGGCTAAAAATAAAAACCCAGGCACAATTGTTTCCCACATTCCTGTCAGAACTTTCCGAAGGACCTTCAGAGGTCTTTGTAAATCCTTGGTGATGGACAGAAGAGCTGATTTATGGCAGTATTTTTTTGCTGTGTATTATAGAGACCACAGAATTGGATTTCAAAGCAATACGTTAGAACTGCTCTCCTACCTCACGAGCTCATAATTGATTAACATAATATAACGTCTAGGAGTTTCATTGTTAATTAGTAACCTGAACCAAGGAACACTGCATTCTAAAGGCAGCCTGCATCACGGGTAATTTCATTGACTTTGCGAAGTTGGTCAGCGTGTACACCTGCATTTTCAGTTCAGTAAATGTCATTTCATCCCTGAGTTTCTTGAGTGGAAACAAGCAGGGAGATAATGTGCGGAAGTGCCACTGGAGGCCACTTAAGGTTGACACTTAAGAGCCAGTGTGGTGTAGTGGTTAAAAGCACGGGACTGGGACTCAGAGGATCTGAGTTCAAGTCCCCACTCAGCCATGGAGCCAACTGGGTGACTTTGGGCCAGTCACAGACTCTCAGCCCAGCCTACCTCACAGGGTTGTTGTGGGAATAAGATGGAGGAGGAGAGATGATATAAGCTGCGTTGAGCCCTTTGTAGGAAAAAGGCAGGCTATAAATCGCAATATAAACAAACAAACAAACAAACAAACAAATAAATAAAGGTTGCCCTGAAGACTTGCATTGGAGGTCGGTGTGCTTGTCTGCTCCTTTGGGAGTAAAATGAGCGGCACCTTCACCTCTTACTTCTCTATCGTGTGCAGAGGACACGGAGCAGAAGGACCTCTCCAGGAAGAGAGCCATGCTTGTCCCGAGGCCTACAGCTATGTGGGCTAAGCCTGCTTGGCCGCCATTTTGGGGAGAAGGTTAAGATATAAATCCAGTAAACACATGAATAAAGGAAGGGCCACTCCTGTGCATCCTTTTTGTCCCAGCTCAGGTGCCTGTCACAAGGAGCAGGGCTTCCTTCAGCGTGGCCCCCGTCCCCTTGAACTTCCTCTCTAGGAAGGCTCACCGAAGTCGTTCACGCCGGGGTTGGTCCAAACCGGCCTCTTCTCTTCTTTGGTAAAGGTGTTTTCTTAGCTCAGGTATTAGTGCTTTTCGGTTTTGATGATTGTTTGCTATGTTGCAGGCTATGTGTTTTTCTTGTTTCAGAGGTAGTTCAAAGTCTTTGTGCTTTACATTTGTTTCTTGGTAAGAGATGCCTTTGGAATTTGATACTGTCAATGTAGGAACCTTAAATGCTATAAAATTGTTCGTTTGTTTAGTTACAAAGTCATGTCTGACCCATCACAGACAGATAGCGGATAAAATGGACAGATAGCAAAGCATCACATCACGGAGGGGTCCTCCACGTATTGTCCTATTTACACATAGGTCTGATCTGCACAATCCAGATACAAGTCCACTTGCGTACATTCCTGTGAATACAACATTCATATCTCTGCTCTTCAGGCAGAGGAGTTTGTTTGTTAAATTTCTATCCCACCCATTAATCAGAACGATTCTTTAATTCTCAGCTAGGTGAGAGTCTAAGCTGACTTTGAGTCTATCTTGGCCTGGGCTGGCTCCCAGATTGAGAGGGACCTTGGTGAGGTGGACTTTCTTCTCCATCAGAGGACCCCCAGCTGCCATTTTAAATTTCCCACAATGCACCCAGGATGCCCTAGGGCAGTGGTGGCGAACCTATGGCACACGTGCTGCAGCGGACATAGAAACATAGAGAACAGAGCAAGTCAGAAGGGGCCTCCCGAGCCATCTAGTCTGACCTCCGGCACCAGCCGGCCTCCACTCACGACATGCCCACCATGTGGACGTCCAGCCTATCCTTGAATACCCGCATCGATGGGGCCTCAACCACCTCCCATGAAAGCCCATTCCACACTCTCGAGGTCCTGACTGTCAGGAAGTGCTTCCTGGCATCTCAATGGGACCCTGAGCTTTGCTCCATTGGTTCCCTGAGCTTTGCTGCATGCAGAGCCCCTTCTGTTGGCATGCAAGTCAAGTCATGCCAGCATCACCCCAGCATCCGAGCATCAGATAACAGTGCACATGCGCATGCTCGGAAAGGAGTAGCGACACCAGATGATGACATCACGAGCTGCGACTCATTAGCCGTGACTCATGTGAGATTTTGCATGGCCAATCAGTGTGCTGTCAAGGATATGTACATATTTTCTTAGACTGGCTGTGAGTTGTTTTTTCTATTCTAAAACCTCAGTATTCAGGTTTTATTGCAGTGTTGGCACTTTGCGATAAACAAGTGGGTTTTGGGTTGCAGTTTGGGCACTCGGTCTCTAAAAGGTTCGCCATCACTGCCCGAGGGCATTGTGGGATATGCAAAATGCTAGAGTCCTACACGGAGCCAGCTACTCATGGATATCAGCTGCTGCTACTAACCTTGGTCTTTCAGGGACAAATACCAAGAAGTGAAGGAGTACAGCCAGAGGACTCAGACTGGAGGGATTTAGGTTCTGGTTCCCACTTGGCCAAGAAGCTCACTGTGCAATTTTGAGCTAGTCATGGACTCCCTGCCTAATCTACCTTGCAGGGCTGTTGTGAGGATCAAATGGAGAGGCACAGGACTATGTAAACCACCTTGCATGAAGGAAAAGACAGGCCAGAAATATAATGATAAGCAAATATAATAAAAATTAGAAAGCATGAGTCATTCATGTTCTTCCGAGAATTGTTCATGCTTTCTTTGTAGTATAAGGGTTTTTGAAAGTCTTTATAGTACTAAACCAGAATGAGAAATCTTGCTGCCCCGTATGGATCTGCAGAATGAGAAGAGAACCTTACTCATATGTAATGTGACCCTTTTTCCCACCTACCTTTTCCCCTTTTTCCTTTTCTTTAAGGTAAACTATTCAAAATGTTTTCTCGATTAAGAACAGCCGCCTCTCCGTGCATATTGGCATGCCGTGGTGTACATACAAAAGAAAAAGGGAAGCTCTTGATGCTGAACCCTCGAACGAACAAGGTCAGTCTCACCTGGACGTTTGAATGAGTAAGTGTGCCCTAGGGCTTAAGCAGGCTACAGGTGCAGGGACACCTTCCATTCAGAATCTGAGCAGTGCTTTGATAAGCAGCAGCTCTGCGTGCCACAGGTTCAGCCGCCGCGCACCTCAAGGTCACCATCCGGTTTTTTGCTCAGTCAGCCACTTGTTTTTCCTCAAGTGGAGTCATAAGAAGATTATGGAGGCGAAGTGAAAGTCAGGGCAGATGGCTGGCACAATCGGGAGCGGAAGAGGCTGAGAGATGGGGGTGGATGGCTGCCTCCTGTAAATAAAAGTGCTTACGTGGGGCATCCTTCCCCAACCAGGACTCTTCCAGTTGTGTTAGACTACAACTCCCAGAATTCCACGGCCAGTATGGTTGGGGACGTTCAAAACAGGGCTATGTAGCTCGTCTCTCACAGATGCCCGTCCCTTCCAGTAACATTATCTGAATGTCTGTTTCCTGAAGCCCGTGTCCCCAGAGCCACTGGGACCTTGAAGGTTAAATCTTCTAAAAATGGAAAGCTTCTGAGGAGACTTGAATCTCTAAAGAGACTGAACAGAGATTAAAGCAATTGATCTCCACTTTCTGTTAGAAAGACGGTGCTGCTTCACAGCAGCCCTGAAGCTTTATTCTTTCTCCTCCCCCTGTCAGGCTCAGTGGAAGGAGTTTATAAGCGCAGTTAACGAAAAAGATGTCCAGCTCACTGAAATCCAAACCTGGAAGGACAAGCAAAACAGCCTGTATAAGAATTGCTGGGCAGGAACTGAGAGTTTCAAGATTTAATTTAAATATTGATGTACCATGATATTGTTGTCATTCCAGTCTTTAATGTCTGTTACAATGAATATGCAAACATTTAGAATGGAATAGTGGTAGAGTTGGAAGGGGCCTAGAAGGCCATTGAGGCCAACCTCTTGCTCCATTCTCACACCTGGTCACCCATCTGGCACCAGGCCTGCACCTTTCCAGCATGGCAAAGGAGACGCCACTTGCTAACTCAGTGAAGAAACCCTGAAATTCTCTTTGGATATTAAAGAAACTGATGGTTCTAGGACTCCATTGTGGGTAATAAGCAACTTTGGCCAGTCTTTGCCTGCGTTAGCCAGTACCACAAGCAATACTGCTGATTTGCCTCTACGCAAGGTGACTAACAACGTGATTTGAAACACTGCCATAGCCAGATCAGAAAATCATGTCAACTCTATCCAGTAAGCGTTTGGAGAAACGGGACTATGTGTCGAATCGAATATGGTTGTTGAATGTAAAAAGGAGTGAGATGTCAACCCAGTATGTCCGATGTTCTGATCAATTGCTGTTTTAGTTTTGGATTTATAGAGAAAATAATAAAATTTGATTTAAAAAAAAACCTCTATCCAATAAGCAACCATAACGTTAAAGCTGGTTACGCCACAGAGAGCCATTAAAAGGAATGATGGATCAGTTCTCAAAAGGTTGCTCAAAGAAAGAGCCTTGTGCAGTTTTCTGAATCCATATCCCAGATCTGTGCTTGATGTACTTGCTCTGAATGCTCATTGAAATCCATGGGGCTGTGAGCGAGGAGAAGTCAGACTCCCAGGCATTCTATCTGCAAGGCAGCTGAGAGGTCCAGAGCAGATCTTGGTGCTTGCAGTAACTCTTGCCTTACTATCTGTCCCCACTGGATCTTGCAAGCAATCAGTGCAGACAGCCTCACATAGAGACATTAATGCAGCAGTCTAGCCTCAGGGTTTTGTAGGCTGCTGAATTTATCTACAGAAATGGGTATTTCATGCACTGCCACTGGGGACGTGGCCAGAAAATGGTGTTGTGCTGAGCCACAACTTAAGATGTTTGCCAGTGAGTGATCTACAGTAGGTGATAACAGATCCTCTTGCTGTTCCACCCAAGCTCAGTCCCTTAAAAGGTTTGTGTGCTGATCTCTGGAACCAAACTTGGAAAGGCTTTTGTTCCCAACTGTTAGCTAAAGTTCAGAAACATCAAAATTGAGCTTTAATGCAGGGCTGGAATTGTTGGCAAATCGCAAGGCCCCTGTCACCGTGTGTTTCTCACTGCTGATCTCTGGATTGTCCTGGTGCTGCGTTTCCTCTCTGCCGTTGCTGCCTCCTCACCTGTTTGTATAAGCACTGAGAAAGGGTGGTATAGATTGGATCAGAGGATGAAACAAGCAAAGTGAACACACACTTGGGGGCAGCCGTGTGCAGCTAAGACAATTTGGCCTGAACTGCCTGAATGTTTTTTTAACTTGTTCTCTTCCTGTCTGTGTCCAGGGCATGGCATTTACGTTAAAAGAACGACAAATGCTCGGCCTCCAGGGTCTTCTACCTCCAAAGATAGAGACGCAAGACATCCAAGCCTTACGTTTTCATAGGAACGTGGCAAAAATGACCGACCCTTTGGAAAAGTAAGAGTGCGTTGGCTGGCGCTTAATGTTTTTTCATGCATTCTCCAAATTTGGATGGGATACAATTCCAGTTGTAATTTGGCAACTTGTCAGGGTGGACCAATACAGGATGCCCAAAATCCATGGGAAAAATATTCAGTTTTCAGTGCATTTTTCTTAGGAAAGTGGATATGAAATGATACAGGATATGAGGTTCCACAGAAGCAGCTCCTGCTAAGTACATCCATTCTCCTTGCTGTTTGGCTGTCTTTAACTCTAGATGGTGGAAGCCATAAATCTTTGAACTTGGTCTTGTTTTCCAAACATTCCCAGCAAGTTCTTTGTTGCTCTGGTTCTTGTGAAGTCATAGCAGCCTTCCGTCTCATTGTTTCGGTTTCCTTTTCTCTTGCAAAGTTAAGGATAATTAGAGACTTAAACATTAATAAATAATTGCTTGGATGCAGTCTACAACCTACAGATGATTTACCCATAAAGCAATGTTCCGCCTAAGGGGTTAACTATCAAGGGAGCCTCATATCAAACTCGGGCACCCAGGGACTAAACTGATTTATCCATTTTACCCTCGTCCCCATAAGCCAATTTGTACAGCTCAATCGAATGCTACTATCTTGGGAGCAATTTCCATTGAGTGCAAAGGGCTTACTTCCAAGTAAGTACATTGTGTTCAGGCTGCAGTTCAAGGTTGCTTTCACAACTGACATTTAAATGCAATAAAACTGCATACCTTTTGCCATCTGCATAGCTATCATATGGAATATAGCAATTAAAATGTGGATTCTGTTTTAAAAGTAGTTCGTTGCACTTTCCTCATTCTACAGGAACCATCAGGATGGACAAGTTCCAAATATCTGTATTATGAGACATGCTGATCTTGGCATCTGTGGCTTTACTTTAATTGGCTCATAGTCATAGCTTGGCACATCATGTATTTCTGCTTGAGTTTCTCAGTGCTTTCTATTTTTCATTCTCCAAATATGTCAATATTTAAAGGCTCAGAAGAGTCTGAGAGAACTACCCCTTCAATACCATATCCTGCCACTATAAACACCCAACTAGAAAAGGAGCATTGGTGAATAGACTACAGCAAACTGATGGTCAAACTCTCTGTTGGATTTTAATGCATTAATTAGATTTCTTTTAAAGCCAGTAGGCGGCTTTAAAACAAAAAAGTCATCCTTGCCTATTTTATCCATCTTTCCATCCATTAAAGGAGCAGTTGGTGAAAGTAGCTGGGAGGGACACAACTGTCCACCCAGCCCTGCTTCACCCAAAGTTTACCTGGCTAAGGAACAATCCCTACAACCCCTAAGACAAGACCTTTGCTGTTCCAGTCACCTTTGCTTTGTTTCCCTGCTCCCAATTATTGTGGCATCATTCTAACTAAAGGCCAGACAAGATGACCAAATGAGCTATGATATGCATGACATTTTTATCTCTCTTGACATTGTCTTCCTTTATTCAGGGCTGACAAGCCAGATCCACCCAACTGAGGGCCAAATCAGGTCCCTGCGCTCTCCCGGTGGCCATGCCCACGTCCTGTTTCCAGCGTTCTCCCCTGATAGTTGAGTGTTTGGAAGTTTCCCTGCTTTTGCAGTTTGGTTAGGGCTGGCCCTCTTTTGAGGCAGGCCGAATCCCCTGCTTCAGGCAGGAGAAGCAACAGATTGCAGGCTCCCTCTCTCTGGCGGGAGGATGTGCCACCACGGTGCTCCCTCCCTCGGCCACGGCTGTGTCTCCCATCGCTCCTTATGACCTGCCCATTCCATGGCTGCTTCCCACTCGGCAGTTGCTCTTACTGCAGCCAGCCGAGCTCTTGGAAGAGCTGCATCAGCCAGAAAAGTAGTTGGGGCAACACTTTGGAGAGGTGGCCCTTCCCAGACTCCTGGCTCTGAAGGGTCGTTCTTTCCATAAATTCAGGCATTGTGGGAGGAAGAGCATCCTTGGAACTTGCCCTTAGCGTCGCAGTCTCCAGAGACACCCCTCCCACAACGCCTTGCTCTGAGAAAGATCCTTCAGAGCCAGGAGGTTGGGTCTGGTGGCCTCTCTGAAGAGCCTTTCCACCTGACGTGGATTTCAGAGAGCTTGGCCACCCTGCAGAGGAGGTCGGGGTAACAATGCAGTAGGTGGGGAGGCGTGGGCGGCAGTGGAAGCAGATAACGGTGGAGAGGAGCACATGCGCCTTCCCAGGTCAGGCCGCAGGAGAATTTGCACCTGCCCTGATCATTTCCCCCATTTTAAACATGGAAAGTCCTGCACTTAGCAGGGGGTTGGACCTTATGGCTCTCTGGACCTTCCAACTCTACTATACTGGGGATCTATGAATCTCCTGCTAAGGTTTAGTTACTGCTAGTGAAAGCTTGAAACCAAAATCTGCTGGCATTTGTTGGCCCGCCTAGTTTTGCCCTCTGTCCTTCCCACCACTAGCACATGGCCCCAAGAGATTCTTCACCATTGTATTTGGCCCTTGAAGTTCTGCACCCCTGCTTTGACTGAAAGGGGCTTCTAAGGCTGCAGTTTTCCCTGAAGTGACTGAAGGAAGTGAGAGAAGAGAAAGAGATTACTTAATTCTTTCTTTTTGTCAATTTCCTGCTCAAAATCTACTTCCTCCTCTTCCAAGAGCCACTTTTCTGTGTGCAGGAGTGCTTATATCTTTTCCTCAGGGAAGTCAAAAGCAGCATTAGGCTTTTGAGCAAACATTAATTGCTAAAAGGCAGAGGAGAAGCAGCTTTTTAATCTTCTCTGCCCATCTTTGGCTATCCCTCTGCTGAAATTCTGCAGAAAATTAGGAAAAGAGAGTGTTAAAGAATAGATGCTCAGCTGAGTGTAACTTGTAGTTTGACCCTTAGGAAGCAGACCACACAGGGGAACTTTTCCAGCTTTCAATATATTTGTTTTATTATTGTTTTATCCAGTGATTTTTTTGTAAAAAAAAAAAAAATGGTGCCGGAACTCACCTCTTGGGGTCAGTCACTCTACACACACATAAACATAATGGTCGCCGCCGGCAGTAAGCACTCAGCCAAGCAGCGTCCCAAGCCGAGCGGCGCCGTCACAATGATCGCCGACACACAAGCAGCCCGCAGGCACTATGTTAATGAACCTACTATGCCCGTAAAAAAAAAAAGATGCCGGAACACCGTTCCGGTGCGTTCTATGACAAAAAAAGCCCTGGTTTTATCTGTATTGATGATGCAATTTGTAATGCTTTACTTCCTGTGATTGTTGACTGCCTTGAGCTCCATCGTGTTGGTGAAAAGGAAGGGCACCAATAAAATAAGCTATGAAGAAAAGTAATGTTTACTCTTTTAGTTCATCTTTAGAAGTTTTTTCCAGTAGCAGGCAAGTGTATGTCTCAAACCAATATTGCTTCTCTGCTGCTTTGTTAACAGATACATCTATGTAATGGGGATGCAGGAGAGAAACGAGAAGTTATTCTACAGAGTTTTGCGAGATGACATTGAGCGGTTAATGCCAATTGTCTATACACCGACGGTGGGACTAGCGTGTTCCCAGTATGGACATATCTTTAGGAGGCCAAAGTAAGGACAGCCTTATAAGATATTTCTGTGCATATATCTGTGAAACATTAGAATTGCAGCTGCCTCAGTCTGGAAACTTGAAGGGAAAGAAGCTGTTGCCCTCTTCTTTTCATTTTTAGTTTCTGCTTATGTTACAATATGCAATATGAAAAAGTACTTATTTTAACACTCTTTGAAGTTGGCCCAGACACTTCAACTGGTACAAAATAGTGCTAGATGGATGCTGACAAAATTTAGCCCACACACCCACATTATGCCACTTCTGTATTATCTACATTGACTACCAGTTGAGGTCCAGGACCAGTTTAAAAGTCTTGTTCTCACATACAAAACCCCTAAGAGGCTTGGGACGGGGATACCTGAAGGATTGTCTTTTCCCATATTTACTGACAAATACCACAAGGACCTTCTTCATGGTTGTGCCACCCCTTTGGATCGGGCTCCCCAAAGAAGTTCACCTGGCACACTCATTACTGTCCTATTTTCTAGGTATTTTAACAATTAACAAATTTGAATATATTTTATTTCAGCCTTCTCCAACCTTGTGCCCTCTAGACACATTTGGACCACAACATCCAGAATTCCCAGTCAGTGGCCCTGCTGGATGGGAATTCTGGGAGTTGCAGTCCAAATGCCTCTGAAGGCTACCAGGTTGGGGAAGGCTGTTTTATATTGTTTATATTCTTATGGACTTTAATTGAGTTTAAACTGCTATACTTATTCCTACTGTAATATTGTTGTATTTTATGGACTTTTTGTATTATTGATTTTTAATGTATTGGAGAGCCCTGACTTGGGCTATAGGTTGCAGTATATCAGTTAAATAAATAAATAAATTTTCCACCAGTAGGAAAGACGTTTTCATTCCTCAGCCTGCCCCACCAATTTCCTCCTATTCTTAGGATCCAGAGTGGGGATTACAACCACACCAAACTGACCATTTTCCCTTCCCTCACAGATGATAAAGTATTTCCATATTGTTTTTTGAGACATCTGATTGCTCATACAATTTGTATGCAAACAAGCCAACCGAGAGAATTGCGGCAGTGGTAAACAGCTAGTTAATATGTATTATAACTGCAGTACAGATAATTTAATAAGTTAGAATCCTACAACATTAAAATGTTGATGCTTTTGCATTGTTTTTCATTTGATAATTAGTTGACAATTAAAAAATCTACCCCTTCCCTGGCATTTTGTTCCACTGTGCATTCCTGTTCACATAGCAGCCTTTTTCTTCCTTCTCCTCTTTGTTTTATGATCTCTTTGTTCAATGATCTTTGTTCTACACCTTGGGCGCTGTTGTTCCTGGTTTATCGGATAGGTTCAACCTTTATTTCATGGGGCAGAGTGACGCTTGTATGAATATTAAAATTTGATTAATTTTGGTTTTCTCAGCTCCAGAAACTTTAAATAACAGAATCTTTTAGACATCCTATGTCATGTTACTTGTGGCTTTTTAAGGTACTGCTTTTAATGATTAAATAAATAATTTAAGATAGAGATGCTTTGTGCCAAGCAGTCCTTTGCAAATCAGAGAAGTAGTTTAAAAGTTTCAGGGGTGAATGTATTTCTGTTTTGACCTTTTTTTTTTTTTTTTGCAGGGGATTGTTCATTGCCATTACAGATAGGGGTCATATTAGATCAATTGTGAACAACTGGCCAGAAAATGATGTAAAGGTAACGATCTCTCTAATTCCTTCATTCCTGTAGCACCCAAAAGCCAAACTACTCTTCCTCATTCATCTGTATATTTTCTGTAATGGCAGCCTTGTTTCTTCAGGGTAGATAATAGATGGATAAATTCGTGACGTATTTTAGCATTTTGGGGTTTGTGCCCTACAAAGACCATGCATGCCTTCTGAAGTCTGTCCTTTCACCTCATACCACAAAATTCCCAACTAATCTTGGTTAGGATCTCCTTGAAGCAGTTAGCAACTGTTTTGGAGATCTTTTAGGTGGACAAACCATCTGGGACGGAGCAGCTCCCGTCTGAGGTGCACCCACAACAACTGGAACCGTTCAGCTTAGAACAAAGGAGAGGAAGAGGAGACTCAATAGAGGTGTTGGAAATACTGGATGGTGTGGCAAAAGTGGAGAGGGAGACAGTTCCCCTATCTCCCATAACACTTGAGCTTGGGATCACCCCATGAAGCTGGTTGGTGGGAGGTTTAGGACAGATAAAAGGAAGTACGTCTTCACTTAATGTATACTTAAACTATGGAATTCACTGCTGTGGGAAGTGGCAATGGACACCCATCTGGGTGGCTTTCCAAAGGCATTGGACAGATTTATGAGGGAGGGGGCTATCCGTGGCTACTGGCTTTGCTGGCTATGGGCTATGGGCTACCTTCTTCACCAGAGGTGGGCTGCCTGCGTGGATCACTGGCTGATGAGCTTGGGCAGGAGGAGGTCTTGCACCCATCCTGCTGGAGGGATCCTATGGGCAGCTGCTTTGCGGTGTGTATGGAATACTGGCCTAGATAGACCTCTGGTCTGATAGCAGGGCTTTTCTGATGTTCTTGTGTTTTTATATGCACTGTATGGATGAAGTCATATTGTGCAGGAATTCTCCATTCCAGACCCCAAATTCTAGGAAGGTACTATCCCTGGTAGGTTTCATCATGAGGCCATGCAGATATGTTGTGATTCCACCACCAGATAGCTCATGCAGCCAAGCCTTAGTTTAATTCAGAAAAGAATAGCTTTTTTGCTCAAAATGGCATGGATACTATAAATTCTTTATTTGTACCAGGAGAAAAAAGATCTTAAATGTTTGTGGTAGTGGTGCTTTAACCTTGGTGCAAGTCTCTGAGGAAAGTCAAATTTCCACCTGTATTTTTCAGGCTGTCGTCGTCACAGATGGAGAACGAATCTTGGGTCTGGGCGATCTGGGTGTGTATGGAATGGGAATTCCGGTTGGGAAACTTTGTTTGTACACTGCCTGTGCCGGAATACATCCTGATAAGTGCCTGCCTGTGTGTATTGATGTCGGCACCGACAACCAGGTAAGTTTCAGTGGCTGGCTGGGGCATGTCGGGAGTTGTTGGCTTTCTTTTCGGGCTAAGCAGGTGCGGAATTGTGCTCTCTGATTATCTTTTGATCCTGTTCCAACTGAACGGGCTGTGCAGATGTAACCGGATCCATTCCTTACTCTCTTCCCTCTTTGGTGCAAAGTCCCAGCACCTACCCTTCGCTTGTAAGCTTCTTAGATTATTATTCTTTGAAAGTTAATTTCGTGCATAATATTCAGCTAAGACGCTGATTGGCTGCACATGTTCGCGTTTCTTGGGAATTGCCCCAATCATTTATAGCATAGTTATAATGTTAAGTAGGTTTTTGTAGCATTGCATATTGATTTAATGACTTCCATTCACTTTTCTTAGACACTCCTGCAAGACCCATTTTACATGGGACTGTACCAGAAACGAGACCGTTCGCAGCTGTATGACGACCTCATTGATGAGTTCATGGAAGCCATTGTAGGCAGGTATAAATCCTGAAATGATTACACCCCTTCCCAAATGTGCAAAGAATCCGTATGAGTCCTGAAGTTACATTTCCTGATGGAGGAGGGCTCAGTTCATAAATATGTTGGACTTAAGAATATTACAATCATGGCACTAAAGCATCCCGAAGGCAGCATCCGCCAGTTGGGTGGCATGTGAAGGAAATAAATAAATTCTTCAGAAAAGCGCGTATAAATTCAAAACAGTGATAGTTGCATTCCAACTGCACCATAACAATATGAGGAGTGCTGATAACATGTCTCAGCCCCCAGTAACAAAATGTCAGCACAAAAGCAAGTTAAGTATCCGTGTGAGGAGAAGGAAGTGCGGATTACTTGTATAACTTATGTTTACTTATGGAAACACTTCAGGTAAACATTTTTTTAAGTAATGTAAACTCGTGTCATTAGCTGAAGCCAAAACAAGAAATCCCAGTGGCTAACCCTTTACAATCTCATTGACCTTTTCAAATTCTTTGTAAATGTCAGAAAACATGTAGAGATTGGATAGACAGTATCTAGTTGAACTTCCAAAAGACTTTTGACAAAGTTCCTCACCAGTGATGCCCAAGCCGACTTAGCAGTCATGAAGTAAGGAGAGAGGTCCACTTATGATTTAATAACTAATTAAAAAACAGACAAGCAGAGAGTAGTTATATGGTAAATTCTCCCAATGGAGGGATGTAAAGAGTAATGTCCCACAGAGATCTGTATTGTGACCAAACCTTTTTGCGCTATCTGTAGTTGACTTAGGGGTGAGCAGTGAATTGGCCGAGTTTGCTGATGATAGCAAATTATATAGGATGGCTAAAGCAGTACAGGGTTGCAGGAACTCCAAAGGGATCTCTCCAGACTGGGAGAATGAGCATCAAAATGGCAAATGTGGTTCGAAGTCAATATGTAGGAGCAAGTATAAGCTGATGGTCCTCAGCTGGTTGTGACTGACCAAGAAAGAGTTTGTGTGTGTGTGGCTTCTGCAAAAAAGGCAAAGTCCATGTTAGGGATATCTAGGAAAGGAGCTGAAAACAAACTGCCAACATCATACAAATCAATGGTACAACCACACTTAGAAAACTGGGCATGATTCTGATCTCTTGATCTAAGAAAGGACATTTCAGAATTGGAAAGAGTTCTGAAAAGGCCTGTTAAAGTCTGCTAAAGGATCGAGACCCCTTCATGGATCACTGCCTTGCCGTGGCAAAGGGGCTTGCGTAAGTGCAGTGAAGACTCCCGCGAGTCCCTTGGAGCGCAAGGCGGTCAAACCGGTCAGTCCTAGAGGAGATCAACCCTGACTGTTCTTTAGAAGGCCAGATCCTGAAGATGAAGCTCAAATACTTTGGCCACCTAATGAGAAGGAAGGACTCCCTGGAGAAGACCCTGATGCTGGGAACAATTGATGGCAAAAGAAGGAGGGGACGGCAGAGGATGAGGTGGCTGGATGGGGCCACTGGGCAGTGGGTGTGAACTTGGGTGGACTCCAGGGTGTGGTGGAGGACAGGAGAGCCTGGAGGAATGTTGTCCATGGGGTCATGATGGGTCGGGTATAAATTTACGACAAAACAAAGGATTGAGAGACTGTTTCAGCTCCCCGGTTAGGAGCATGATTGAGGTCTGTTGATGGGGCAAGTGGGTGTTTCCCATCCCATGATACATTTGTTGTGTCAGTGGCGCAGCTCCACAGGCAGGGCTGCAGCTGCATGTGCGACGCATCGGAACAGATCCATTGAAAACGGGGGTCTGTCGGCGGACGGAAATTCACTTTGCTTTCTTGTTGCGTCCTCTAGGTATGGCCAAAACACGCTCATTCAGTTTGAAGACTTTGGCAACCATAACGCGTTCCGCTTTTTGAGGAAGTACAGAGAAAAATACTGCACTTTCAATGACGATATACAAGGTGAATTATTCCCTTTGGGTTTCTAGCACCTGTCTTGCATTCCACTTGCTCCCTGTGTGTTTTTGTGCCTGCCGTTTTCGCCCTACTCAGTGCGTTTCTGGTCCTCTTCACAGGGACAGCTGCTGTGGCCCTGGCAGGGCTGTTGGCGGCCCAGAAGGTTACGGGTAAACCTCTCACGGAGCACAAGATCTTGTTCCTCGGTGCGGGAGAGGTGAGTTGTGCAGCTGGGAGAAGGGCACAGCTCTGGACCTCCCTCTCCCAGCTATTAAAATTAGAAAACAACCTGAGATGTACCTGGTGTTGCTTTGTTATGATCAGACATGCCATCAAGGGTGGCACGGGTTCCCTGCTGCATCATGGGGGCTGGTTTTGTATGGTTGTCAGCCTTTTAAAAAGAAAAGCTCTGTGATCCAAATTCTGCTCCAGAGAAAGCTGCCTCTGCAGCGCCAAGGTAAATTAGACAAATTAAGCTTCTGCTTAAATGTGTGCACTGTGTGGGGTGATTTTCAGGGCCCTCCAATGTTTGTAAAGTACAAACATTAAGTTAAAATGCAAAAAATAACAATATAAAATAAGTCGCCCTGTTTGCAGCCTTCCTCTGGTCTGTTAAGAGAAAACTGACCCAGCTTGGTGGGAGAGGACCTGTTTTGCATGCTGAAGATCTGAGGTGTCATGCAGCTTGGCCTTGCTGTGCTGGGCCCCCATCCTGGCTCAGAGGAGGACTCAGAGGTGTGGGAGGCATCTTCCAATGAGCTTTTCCTCATTGAACACTTCCTGCATTTACCTGTCTTTCCCAAGCACCTTTGTAGGTTGCAGAGGGTTTGGTTGCAGAGAGGGCATGCTTGGTTTAGCAGTGGGGCTGACAGGCTCTCTTTCTTTGCTTTCCACATCCTCTGATGAGCAGGCAATGGGTATAGGGCAGAACTGTGGCTTAACTCTGCAGGGATGCTAGCATCTTTACAGGAATCTTATCTGGCCTTATATCCCTTCCCATTGGAGGAACCCTGAGTTTTCCAGAACTCTGTTTGAAATGCACTTGGTGAATTGATTATGCAGTTGCTGATTGACCACCCTGCAAAACTGCATCTATCCCGTTTTCCTCCTGTCCTTCAGGCTGCTCTCGGAATTGCAAATCTCATTGTCATGGCGATGGTGGAAAGTGGACTTCCGACAGAGGAAGCATATAAGAAAATATGGATGTTTGACAAATTTGGATTATTGGCCCAGGTGAGTTTCCACCTGAAGTTTGGCAGGGAACAATCTAGTCTTTTCCACTTTTTTGTTTTCTGATCCTCAAGGATGTGTTATTCCAAAATATTCAGGGTCGGGAGCAAGCGGTGGATATTAATCAAGAGCCCTTTACTCACCCAGCCCCTGGCCAGGTACCCAAGACCTTCCTGGATGCGGTGAATGTGCTTCAGCCTTCTGCTATCATTGGTGAGTGTTCTGGTCATTAAGCACGTGGTTCTGCTGCGAGACCAGATGGTGCTTTGATTTTAAATGCATGGAGCGGCTTCCCAGAGCAGCTCTTATGCTTGTTAAACCTCATGCTTGTAAATTTTGTGTCCCATGGTGGCTAGAGCCTTGGACTGGGGACCAAACTGGGAGAGCTGGGCTCTACTCCCTACTCAGCCAAGCTCACTGCGTGACTGGGACAGTCACAAACTCTCAGCCTAAGCAACCTCACAAAGATGTGAGGTTAAAATGGGGAGAAAGCAAACTTGTAAGTCAGCTTGGGTTCCTTGCAAAAGGGAGGCATAAATGGAATGTAACAACAGCAACAACTCAGGGCATCAGATCGGCAAAAGTTCCATCTTCAGCTGTGACCGATCCATGTCTGTCTGCACCGCCAACAGGTTTGGGTCAATGTGAATTCTGTGGGGATGCCCAGAGTTGCATGTAGCAGCAGAGGGCCATTCCTGTTAAAGCAGACCTCTTTCACCTTCTCCGCCGTCTGTAGCTGAAGGGCAGATTCACACAAGCATGCGCAACGCTTGATGCTGCTTTGCCCCAGACTCTTCTGCACGCGGCGTGAGACTGCATGAATGTAAAACTACCAGCAGAGGCGTCTGCATTGCCTCATCTTCATCTGTACTTGGCAGCTGGGATGGCCCAGCCGTGCTGCTGCCGGTCGTCAAACGTAAAGGCCGAGGGAAATGCATAAGCAAACCAAGCCTCTGTGACTTGTTACTGAGCGATCTGCATTGTGACCTGCAGTTGTGCTGGAGGTGAAATGCAAAGTGCATTTAAGATACTCTGATCAGAGGTGATGGTTCGGCATGCGGAGTCATAAAAAGTGCTCTGTCGCTTAGGGGCACAGGAAACTAACCTGAGGACAGACCCTTGGTGCATCCAGCCCTGTACTGGTGACACGGACTGACAGAAGCTCTCCAGGGTTTCTGGCAGGGACTTTTCCAGCCCTACTTGCAGGTGCTGGGGATTAAACTTGGAACTTCTGTGTAGAAACATAGAAACAGAAATCAGAAGGGGTCTCCTGGGCCATCTAGTCTGACCCCCGGCTTCAGTTGGCTCCGGTCATGACATTCCCACCATGTGCATGTCCAGCCTATCCTTGAACACCTTCACCGATGGAGCTTCGACCACCTCCCCTGGAGGCCTTCCATACCCTGGGGGTCTTATCAGGAAGTAATTCCTGGAATCCCTGAGCTTTGCTCCATTGGAACACGTTTGGCCCTCCTCCAAGGGGAAAACAGGCCTCTACCCATCTCCGTGTGACACCCTCTCACATACCTGTATGTTGCCAACAGATCCCCACTGAGTCTCTTCTTCAGGCTGAAAGGACCCAGCTCCCTCAGTCTCTCCTTCTAGGGCTTCCCCTGCAAACCGGCCACCGTCCTAGTGGCCCTTTGCTGCACTGATTCCAACCTTGCTGCAGCCCTCTTGTAATGAGGGGCCCAGAACTGAACACAATGCTCCATCTGCGGGTGCACCAGAGTCGTACAGAGTGGCAGAATATGCAAAGCACTGCTTTCCCACTGAGCCAGACCCATTTCCCCATCGCAAAGCCAGTGCTTGCTGGATGAAACTAAGGGGTTTGTTGGCTGCAGCAACCTCTTTGCAACTGGGCGTGGCAACAAATGGCCAGGCAGCTCCAGAGCAGAGCTGGCAGGGCAGTGTCATCGAGGGGTGCTTACATGAACGTGACATGAGTGAACGTCTTGCTGCATGCAGATGCGTCCTCTGCGCGTGTGCGCTCACGTACGATGCTTTTGGTGCATTCCTGTTCTGCTGCTCCAAGGCACACATGAGCTTGGCAGGTTGTTCTGTGAAAGAAGCATGTGCTGACACATCCCTGGGTGTTTCTGTAGTGGCCACGCTATGTGTCCAGCTCGGTGGGATTCCAGGCCCAAAGATACTAGTTCTGTGCTAAAACGCAAGCATTTCCATTTGCCTCTGCTGTCCAGAAATTGAACTTTCCTCTTTTAAAAGGCGGTTGCTCCCTGGTTTTTGCTTGATTGGCACCTTTCCAATTCCAGGAGTTGCAGGGGCTGGTCGCCTCTTTTCACACGACGTGATCAAAGCAATGGGCTCGATCAATCAGAGGCCGATAATATTCGCACTGAGTAACCCAACTGCAAAAGCAGAATGCACCGCTGAGGATGCGTACACGTTGACAGAGGTAAATGAAGATTTCCGAATGTCACTCGTCAGGAAGGAAGGCTTGGGCAGCCCCACACAGCCCCAGTCAGGGCTGCAAATCTCTGTGTCTGATTCTGCAGTCTGTCCTGATCTGGGCACTGGATTTTGCATTGATGCCCTGAAATGGCCTCACTAGGCTGATGGAAAGAGTTTATTTATAAAAGGGGAGGGGACAGAGGGCTAGGATTGAAAAGGGAAGGGGAAAAGGTAAAAGGCAATACAAGAATCCAAGGTAAAATACTCAAAAGGATTAGAACTCCAGTTCTCAAGAGTATGTGACTCGGCAATGCATCACCCAGCAAAGAAGACAGCAAAACTGCCCTTACTCTACCTCATCTCAGCGACGGATGTCCTGTGAGCAGAGGTCCAGCAGGGTCCACCAGGCAGAAAGTTTCCAGCCAAATTTCTTTTCAGAGAGAGACAAAAGGCCCTTATTTTATTCCTCTTCTGGGCACAGGGCGATTCCCAACAGCCAGTCCTGGTTGGCCCACATCTCATGTGGCACCTTCCACATTCCTCCATCCCAGCTGCAGGTAGTCATGCCCTAAAACAGGGGTCCTCAAACTGTTTCAATAGGGGGCCAGTTGAAAGGCGGCGGCTACACACACGGGCTGGTGGGGGGGGTGCCTGGGTGCGTGGGCAGGTGAGGCGTCGTCAGGTGTGCGCAAGGTGCCATTGGGCATGCGCGGCAGTGACTCGCTCAGTCAGAGATCTCCCAGCAAGTTCAAAACCATCTCCCACTGAGCAAGCCACTGCATCCTGTGTGCGGCAGACAGTGGAGCGGGCCGGATGGAAGGACATGACAGGTCGGATCCGTCCCACAGGCTGTAGTTTGAGGACCCATGCCCTAAAAGGTTAAGACCATAAAACCTGTCCAGTCACCCTTGGGAAGAAACTCACCTCCTTCCTTGAGAAGTCCTAAGAATAACTCACTCAAATGCTTAACTGAGGCTCCATCAGGAGAATTAACAAATGTCCAGCCAACCCAATTAACCCTTGAGACTTCCATCTCTAGTTCTTATGAGACTTGTCATGATATCTTTTCTTCCTGGGTCTATGCAGCTTGACTCATTTGGCTGAGCGGCCAGAAACCCTGATATCTAACATGCATGAACACAGTGCCCTTTTTCCCATAAAGCCATGTGTTGAATGGAACTGGGTAGTGCAATTCGTTCGTAATGTTAGACAATTAGCCATTGTGGGATCAGATTGCAATAGCAATGATGCGCCCTGCCAGGTTCTTATAAGACTCAGAAAAGGGGCAAGTAGAAATGTGAAGTCCGGGCTGGTGGTGGAAGGAGAGGAGACGGAATAAAACATTTAGAAAAAACCTTATTTTCTTCCAGGTATTTTTCAAAGAAGCCCCCCCCTCCCCAAAAGTTCTCAGGGTTTTTTTCCCAAGCCTTCACATCCCTAAGATCATGAGATAAATAAATATTATTAACCAAAACTTTAAGTTTGGTTGCACCCCATTTATCCCTTGGGTGGTGTTTGGTTTGGTTTGGTTTGATTTTTTAATCATCAGTATCTTGTTTCCCTGCTTAAAAGTGAGCCGCACCTTCATTGAAATCCTAAAGTCATCTTGGATTGTACCTAATCAGTTTGCAGGACAACAGGGGGTTGCGTTTTCCAATGCTCTCCAGCACACAAAATGCTCTGTGTGTGACTGTGTCATCCTGTACAGCCACAGCATCTGGAACGGTTCCAGCTCTGACAGTGCATGTTGGAAACAGGTCCCAGTTGCCCCCCAGGAATACTGGGTGGATCAAGCGGACAGAACGGTGCATCCCCCCTGCCTCTCACTTTGCAGGACTCCACTGACACACAGGCAGAATTCCACACATGCAGGCTCTATGGGAGCATGCGTCCAGTACATGGCTATCCAGTAGATGTACCAGTTGGGCAGGTCCTGCTCTTATGCAGGTTATAATACGATCCTATTGGAGCCCTTGTGTGGATCATTTCGGTGTAGGAAAAAGTACAGTGGCTGCCCAGTATATAAAGAATCAGATATATAAAGGCTTGCTGCAGAATGTTGTTCTGTGCTTTCCTCATACTTGAGATACTGCTGACAGGCTGGACATTTGCAAATCTGGCTTCCAGAAGTATCATTTCCTCTTTTTGTGTGTGGCAGGGGCGTTGTCTCTTTGCCAGTGGAAGTCCTTTTGAGCCAGTGAAGTTGAGCGATGGCCGATCTTTCAAACCAGGCCAGGGGAACAACGCTTACATATTTCCAGGTAAAGCCCTCCTTCTCCCTCCACGTCGCTCCCGACCAGGGGCTTCTAACCGCAGTCGTTCATATGTTAAAGCGGGTCAGCTAGGTGTGTTGTAGAAGTCATTGATAAAAGAGCCCTGTGAAGTTAGAATACCAGACACTAGGGAAATGGGGCTTAGTGGTAAGAAGTCGGTTCCAGCTTCTGAGTCCTCCTGCTCCCTTCCACTAGCGCCACCCTCAGGGTGGTTCCTGCTGCCTGTGGGGCAGATGGCACTCAGCTGGTCTGATCTTTTGATCTGACCCCGGACTGTCGGGCTGGCTGTACTGCATCTGCTCCCCTCTGGCTCCGCCTGTGCAGGGGTGCTTCCTTCGGTCTCTCTCTCACCAGCCTCTTGGCGTATGGCCTTGGCCTTTCAGCTGTGAATTCTGCCTCTGCCTCCTCTTCCTCCCCCTTCTGATTCAGATTCTGACGTGACAAGCTTGGAAGGCTGTAGTTTGGGAGACGTGGGCCCAGCCCCTACAGCCTGGGCACTTCCCGGCTCTTTTTCTTATAAAGACAAAAATCAGGAACCAGCAACCTGTCTGGTGTTGTTCAGCCACCTCTCCCAGCATCCTCCTCCCCTGGCTTTGCTGGCTCGGGCTGGTGAGAATTAGAACCCGACAGCACCCGGAGGGCCATGCGCTCTGCTGCTGCTTTGAGATGAGGAGGTTGGAAGCCATGGTGGCACGTGCAAATCTAGGGCCCTCTTGCATCGGAAATGCATTACACTGGCAAGGACACGTTGAAAAAATGCACCGGTGTATGCAGAGGATGAGGCGGCTGGATGGAGCCACTGGGGCAACGGGTGTGGACGTGGGTGACTCCGAGGGACGGTGGAGGGCAGGAGAGCCTGGAGGAATGTTGTCCACGAGGTCGCGATGGGTCGGACACAACTCTGCAACTAACCAACAACATCGTTGGTGTATCACAGCACTAGAGAACTGGTATATAGCCACTGTCCTACTTTTTATTGCTTACGATGGTTTGTACAGACCAGGGAGACACACTGCAGCATCCTGTCTAGGTAATGGCAGACTCCCCCAGTCTGGGGCCTCGGGGAACAGCTGCCATCGTGCCCCGTTGAGGGAGCGCCCAGAGGCCTCTGGTTGGCCATTGTGGAAAGAGACTGTTGGACAGCATGGAGCATGTGGCTGAAGCTGCAGGGCTGTTCTTGCGTGCTGTTTATGGCTGGCTGCTGCCATGGTGGTTGGGTTTTCAACCGGTGGTTTTAAACCGGGATGGAAAACCTCTCCCAACTGGTCTGCCAGCTTCAATGGCCAGTGGTAGAGAAAGTCTGCTTTTCTCCACTGCTGAGGAAAACCCCATTCTTACCTCCAGGCAGTGAGTTGTTTAATTTTCTTGTTGGTTTAATTCTTGGGCAGAGTTGCATTTTCAAAAGCAGCACACACTACTGTGACCTTTTGTATGAACAGCAAAATAAAAACCCTTTAAATCAGTAAGTTAAAGGATGTTGCAAACTGATTTCTAACCTTATTATAGGTGTTGCTCTTGCTGTTGTTTTGAGTGGCGTTCGGCACATTAGCGATAAAGTCTTCTTGGAGGCGGCAAAGGTAAATAAATGGCTGTAAATGTGCTGGGTGAGGAGCTGGTGGGTGAAACAGTAACCAATTTGGAGTTTCTGCCTATGTGGAATGATTTCAGATTAAAAAGACAGAATGCAAGAACCAAACTGACTTCTATTTTCTGATTGTTGAAGAGGCAAGAAAAGGACTTAGTTCTTAATTAGAATTATCCATTTATAACAAATAAACTGGCTGGTTCAGGAACGGTTAGGCAAACCTGCTAAGGATAGATTTTAATCTTCCCTTTGCTATGTAGGTGTGCATCTGTACGTGATATATTAAGGAAGCATGAATTAGCCAAGCCTGAGCTCACCAAAGTTCCCCAAATTCCACCTCAAAGCTTGTTCCCGGTCAAGTCTGTCAGATTATGAGCTTTGAATTTTTCTTTACAAAAATCCATACATATTTCCAGTATCCACATCTGTGCACATCTTTGAAATCTATGCATTGTTACACTTTAAAGTAGAAAGAGTGTGTCCATTTTTCAGCAATACACATCTTTCCTGCATGTTTTGCAAACGTACACAGGTTGTGAAATGCATACCTTGAGGTTTGCAAATAATATTGGAAGCTCAAAAATGGACGGACTGCAGATTGGATTAGAGTGAGGGTTTGAACAGGAGGGTGTGTACTGGATAGATTCTGATTAGACAACAGAACTGAAACAGTTTTCTTATGTATCCCTATGAAGTGGATGCACAGAGGTGGGCGTAGTGCCACAGCGCCCCCTGTAGGTGAGAATATTCATTTTACTCCGTGATCCAACACCAGGCCAATCCGAGCTGATGCAAGTTGCAGTCTTAAACACCGAAAGGGTTCGGGAAGAATGTTCAGTGAGGTTACTGAGAAGGCTTTTTATGCGATCCTTTGGTTTGTGACGCTGCTGCAGTTAACCTGTGATTACGTGGACATCTGAAACATCTGTCACGTCGTGGGCAATTGCACGGTGTCATTCCCGCCCCTCCCCAGATGCGTTTGTGACTTACATCCGCATGTGATCTGATGGCAGCCACAGGCCAAAATAAAATAAACGTGTGGCCCATATTTGGTGGAAATCTTGTGGGATTTGTTAGAGATTTTCTCTCTGCAAAGTAAACTATTTTGCTGTAAACTATTGTTTAGCTGTTTGGCATAATTAGTCAGGTGTTCATTCCAGAGTAGATTTCTCAAGAAAGGGTGATTTGCAGGAAAGAAACTTCCAGGAGAGGGAGTTGTGATACTCTTCTTGAGCTTCTTCTGACACTTTCCTCTAGCTGCTTCTTAAACCCATTCCAGGGCACATTTCTAGGTTCTAGACCTGGTCCAGAACCCCAAAATGACTAAAATCTGTGAAAGTCTCAGGGGAGAAGTGGTGAATGGAGATGGAGAATGGATTAAATAAACACAGTGAAGTTCCTCTGCAGAGTGGAGCTATTCTCAGAGACAGCTGCAAAGCAGCTGTTAGTTTTCTGACACTGTGCCGTAATCCAAGTGCTAACCAGTTTTGTCTAATCCCACCTGTCTGATATTCCTTCCCCTCTTTCTTTGTGTTAAAAGACTTTGATGGAACAACTGAGTGAGGAAGAGCTTGCAGAAGGAAGACTTTATCCTGCGCTCTCCAACATCAGAGAGGTTTCTGTTAACATTGCAGTGAAAGTAAGTGCATGTACCAGGAGATGGGCATCCTGGAATAGAACCCCATGCAGTCCGGATATTATAATAATTAGAAATGTTGTCATGGGACGAGGAGATGGTCCTCCCTGGTTGTTTGAACAAGGGCTCAGTGATGAGTGACTTCCGTGTACAAAGGGAGTAAACCTCTGGGTACCAAATCCCAGGCATCATTTTTAGGACCTGCGTGTGAATTTTGCAGAGTGGCTTCCCCCAGCCTGACATCCCCTGGATATTTTGGATCGCAGTTCCCATTAGCCCCAGCCAGCCTGGCTAGGCTGGCAACTGGTGATGGGAACTGTAGTCCAACACAGCCAGATGGTGTCGGGTTGGGAAAGTGTTCTGTAGAGCGATGATGTCACCTTTCCTTTTCTTCTTCTTCTCTCCAGGTTATGGAATTTCTGTATGCCAACCATATGGCATTCCATTACCCTGAGCCTGCAGACAAGAACCAGTACATACAATCAAAGATCTGGAGCTACGAGTATGAATCTTTTCTACCAGATATGTACGACTGGCCGGCATCTGCATCGTACTCACCCGAAAACCGCTGACTTGCCCCCGTGGCTCAATTGCTCAGGTGGCATCTGAAATTCTGCAGGGATCCCCTTTCCAGAACACTGTTCAAATCAGGGTGTTTTGAGACTGATAACATCCGCTTTTGCTTTGCAAAACCAAGTTTTAAATCTGACTGTATAACCATAGCTTGGACTGATAGCTTGGATTGATTGTTCGTGCTGCGGATTCCCCTTCTGATGTGTTCCCCTGACGTAAGTGATTGTCTGGAAACAGTACGAAAACCTTCCCTTGATGTTTTATTATCTTAAATTCCTCACAAAGGTAACTGAGTACGTACCAGAAAATCCTTCACTCTCCCTTACGATTCCATTTATTACAGATCCCGTTTATATATATATACAGCAAAATTGAAAAGTCTGCCTTTTCTAGACAGTTTCATTGGAGATGGGCATGGAGAGGTGTTGAATATTTGAATGCCTCTTCTGTGTCAGATTCATTACCAAAAAAGTCTGACCTGGCCTCCTGGTATGTTTTTATTATTTTTTTTCTAATTAAAGGGAATTTCTTTTTTAATGAAGGAAGTATTCCGATATGCAGCCTTCCACTGGCAGCCTGAGGTGGGCCAGTCCAGAAAATATTTTATCCTTGATCCTGCTGAATATATAAAGCGAATGAGTAAGCAGACAGTCAAGGCACCCCGTCCCCTTTTATACTCTGGTCGTCTTTCTGTGACTTTGCGGCCCTCTGATATGCTGAGTTTTGTGTGCTGGACTGGGCCATGCCAGCTTTCTCAGATCCGAGGTGTCCTGCTTCCTTTGCGGGACAAAAACCTGAGTTGCTTCTTCTGAGCTTTTGCATGGTTTAAATCTCCAGAATCTGTGTGGCTTAGTGTGTGAATACAGACTCTGAATTCTGTAGTGTTTGGTGGAGTTTTGATTTTGCAGGTCTCCGTCCTCATGACCAGCTCACACATTACAGCAGCAAATGGTTTGTTAATGAATCATGTGTCGCTAGGCTAACTCCGGGCTGTTTAACGCAAAGTTAAATTAGAATGTCCAGGTTTGCACATTGTGCAGAGCGACTTCCGATGGAAGACTGTTCAAAATGATGATGGCACTGATTGTCGGTTAATTTGCCACCCTTACAGGCGACCGGGCCCTTCTCCCAGCAACCAGTGTATGTGTAGGATATGGACTCCATGCAGTCTGCTTTTCCAAGTTATTTTTGCCCTGCATGCTCATTGTTGTACTCCTTGGCCTCAAGTCGTGTGCTCTCTGTTCCTTCCCAGAACTTTGTCATATTCACTTCCGCACTGAGAAACATCTTCTTGCATCCCCATTTCAACATCCTAAATATAGTGATGTGATTAGGGCAAGGACCGCTCAAGTGGAGTTTTCCACTGGGAAGCACTCTTTCTCCCTTGCTCTTCCTAGCTTTGGATTTGGGGGCATGCATTATTTTGGCAATCTTTATTTTACCATTATTTATTTACCTGGTAGGCCTTTGGGAATAACACAAATATTTCTGGGACTCTGTAAGCACTTATCTCTTAATGTCTTGGGGAAGCCAATGTTAAATGTGCACTGTCCAAGAAGGAAAGAAAAAGACTTGCTTGGTTCCCCACTCCATGCAATTAAATTCTGAATGTTACATTGTCTAGAAGATGTTTTGTACTTTTGTAACTATGGATACGGAGCTACCACGAAGCCTGACAACTGAAGCTCAGATCCCAAGTGATTATACGTGTAAGAAATTTTGTTTCTCAACCTCTTTTTCTCTTAACTAAAGCTCTAAACTGTGAAACAACGTAAAGAAAATGCTAACAAATGCCAAATATAAAATCATAGACATATCCTTGAAATGATCTAAGATATTTAAACGATGACAGCTCCTTACAACAGAAGTTGTTCCATCCATTTCCTCTGGCAAATGCCTGTTGGAACAGATGGGAGTTAATATGTCCCGAGATGGGAGGCTGACATCTTAATAAGAAGAATTATTGGGCGTGTTGTGCCTCTTCAACTATGGGACTTGGATTTATCCCATGTCAGGACAAGACGATGTCATAGAGTTGACAATGCAGGGGTCACACTTGCTCTGGAGTAACAGCTTGGGAGCAGCAGATGCAGTTCCAGTACAAATAAGTTGCTGCAAAGTATAGATTGCACAATTTCTTCGTCGTGGCCTCTGTGCATCACACATATGCGTTCTGCGCCTGCGCGGTGCCTTTGGCCGGAAGATTAACAGCTAACGGTTTTTGGCGGGAACTCCGCTCCCCCTCCCCCCTAGCATTATATAAGGAGCGGAATGTCCGCCATTTTCCAGTCTTTGCGACCGCCGTTCGTTGTGCCTCGTGCCGCTTCGCTCTCGCTCAGATTACTACTTACCTTCTTGCTTGTTCGAAAATCTCTCCTTTTTCCTACCAAGTTTGTATCCCTTGTTCTTGTTGTTAGTACTTCACTTATATTTCTTCTTTACTTAGCACCATTTTTTCCTCTTTATCGTTCCTATAAAAAAAAAAAAAAAACCCCAAAAATATTACTTTCCCGCTTTACTATCTCCTTTTTTCTTCTTTCTATGATGGCGCAACAGGCGGTGTTCCACAAGTGCGGAAAATGCGGCTCCAAAATGCCCACCGCGGACCCGCATGATCTGTGCCTCCTTTGTTTGGGGGAAGGGCACAGAACCGATAAGTGCAGCCATTGTTTGGCCTTCTCTAAACAGGCGAGGAAGAACAGGGAGAACCGCCTCCGCAAACTCTTATGGGACCTCCAATCGGACCGGCTGGTGGCTAAGCCTTCCACTGTTGTGGCCCCACCCGAAGGCCGTCCAACTTCAGCTGACCTGCCGCAACACCTGGACTCTTCCTCCATTGCTCCGCCCTCATGCCCTTCTGAAGAAGGCGCTCATACCATGGCCGACCAGTCCGTTTCCCTGCCAAGGAAACAAAAGGAAAAAAGAAAGCACAGCGACTCAGATAAATATCCTGTGCATAAGAAGGCCAAGAAAGATAAGCCGGGCAAGCCGGTTAAGAAGCCGAAGAACCCCGAGCAGGCAAAACACCGCCACTCGGGCTCGGCCTCTTCCTCGATTCCGAGCCCTGCTTCGGAACCGGCAGCCCCTCGGTCCTGAACATCCAGGCGGCTATGAGGGTTACCCCACCGGGCTCACCGCGCCGACTGACAGCCGAACCCATTCTGGATTCAAGGCGTGGTTCCATCTCTGATGGGGAAATACGAGATTCTCCACCTAGAGCTCAATCACCAACCCCGATGCCTCCGATCCCGATGGATACCGAGATCGCCATCTCCCCTCCGAGAAGCTGTAGGAGCCATTCCTCGGATGCGAGGTCTGATGATTGGTACCACTCCAGGTACTCCTCCGCTCCGAGACGGGAAGAGTACCACTCCGTAGCCTATTATCCGACCTCCAGGGGACAATCTTCGCCACCAGCGCCTCGGGAACATTTCCATTCAACGCCCAGAGACGCCCCGAGGGCCCCATCTAAAGAAAGTGGCAGATCAGAGTCACCAGGAGATTCTTCCTCCAGTGTACCACCCCACTACTGGATGGAATCCGACGAGTCTGAGGCTGACTCGACCTCGCCGAATTCAGCGGTTGCTTCTCAGGGCCTGGGGTCGCCCGAGGAACCGTATCTATCGTTTAACGATCTGATGGCCAGACTAGTGAGATCGCTCGATATAGAAGTCCACCAACAGCCGGGACCAAGCACCGATCGTTTTTATGATGTGGTCAGGGGCGAACGACCCACATCTATTGCCTTGCCGTTTATTACGACCTTACGGCAGGCAGTGACCCAGCCATGGGACCTCCCAGCTCACCCACAACCAACTTCTCGTAAATACGAGTCCATGTATCGGGTGTGGGAAGAACACATCCCATTTCTTCTCCATCACCCCAAGCTGAATTCGGTTTTTGTAGAATCCTCGCAGGGTTGGGAAGCCCGTGGACACACCTCGCCTCATGACAAAGAGGGCAGAAAGGTTGATTCCCTTGCCCGCTGGGTATACGCAGCTTCGGGCCTTGGTTTACGAATTTCTAATCATGAGGCAACCCTGGCGCGTTACCAGTATTTCCTTATGCAACACCTGGATGCCATCATCGATACCCTCCCGGGAAACCAGGGCGAACTTGCTAAGACTTTTGTTAAGGCAGCTATGCAAGTGGCGGTGCAACAGCTTTCCACCGCGAGGCACCACGTGGACTCTGATTCGAGGTCGCTGGTCGGTGCCATTTCCCTCCGCAGACACGCCTGGTTGTGTAACTGCAATTTTCCGGACGAGATGAAGCGGAGAATTGAGGAGATGCCGTTCGACAGTTCCGGTCTCTTCCATGAGAGGACGGATAGCAAATTGAAGAAAATCCATGAATCAAGGATGACGGCCCGTCGTATGGAATTGCAATCTCTACCCCGACATAGGTGGTCATGGGCACATCCACAGTACCAACAACAATTTCCGCCTCGGCAACAGCAACCGCATCAACGTCAGCAGCATCGCAGGCAACAACCACCCCAGCGCTTCCAACAGGGCCGCCGCCACTTTGATACGGACAGGCAACAGCGCTGATGCGACGAGCGAACCTCTCCTCTCATTCCAACTCTACCCTCCCCCCTCTCATTTGGGGATCGACTGAAGAGTCGGCTCTCCATTTGGGAGTCCATCACATCTGATGGGTGGGTGTTATCTATCATTCAGCACGGATATGGAATCGAATTCGACATTGTGCCATCACCGAATCCTATCCGCTATACTCCGACTTCCTTGGTACTGTTAGACGAGATTCACCAGCTCCTTTAGCAAGGAGTTGGTGAATCTCGTCTAACAGTACCAAG
>NW_025335606.1:8112517-8250985 GCF_004798865.1 Varanus komodoensis
ACCCCAGCGCTTCCAACAGGGCCGCCGCCACTTTGATACGGACAGGCAACAGCGCTGATGCGACGAGCGAACCTCTCCTCTCATTCCAACTCTACCCTCCCCCCTCTCATTTGGGGATCGACTGAAGAGTCGGCTCTCCATTTGGGAGTCCATCACATCTGATGGGTGGGTGTTATCTATCATTCAGCACGGATATGGAATCGAATTCGACATTGTGCCATCACCGAATCCTATCCGCTATACTCCGACTTCCTTGGTACTGTTAGACGAGATTCACCAACTCCTTGCTAAAGGAGCTGTTCGTCACCTGTCGTTATCGGAGGGATTCCATGGGTTCTATTCCAGATACTTTATGGTCCCGAAATGAGATGGGGGTCTCAGACCAATATTGAACTTGAGAGCTCTCAATAGATTCATAACACCAAAGAAGTTTCGGATGACCACACTTCAAAGTATTCTCCCGTTGCTGGGAAGAGGGGATTGGTTCACCTCATTGGATCTGAAGGATGCCTATTTTCATATTTCAATACATCCAAGTTATAGGCATTTCCTTTGTTTTGTGGTGGACTCTGAAATCTACGAATTCAAGGTGCTACCGTTTGGATTAGCCACTGCACCACGGGTTTTTATGAAGTGTATGGCTCCTGTCTGTGCACACCTTCGATTACATGGAATTCGGATATACCCGTACCTTTGGTTGCTGTCTCCGACACAGAAGCAGGACTTTCGTCTGCTGTTGAGTTTACATGTGCTCTATTGCACGATCTCGGACTCTGTATTAATCAACAGAAATCTTCCCTTCTCCCTACGCAGGTGATCAACTTTATCGGAGCCCAGCTGGATTCGATGTTGGCAAGAGCCTTCCTTCCTCGGGACGGACGGCATGCGATTGCTCAGTGCATCGCTCGGATTCGACAAGCAAGAACCTTCCCCACCCGGTCTATTCAGAGCCTGTTGGGACACATGTCTGCTTCCATCGCTGTGGTTCCGCATGCCAAACTCAGGCTATGTCCCCTTCAGCTGTTCTTCAACGGAATGTTTCGACCACAGACAGATCCACCTACCAAACGGATTCGACTCCCGGCTTCCGTTCTTCAGTCCCTGTTATGGTGGATAGACCCAGCCAATCTGACTGTAGGTGTTCCGTTTCAGCCCCAGTACCCCACAGTAACCCTCGGCACCGATGCGTCCCTGCTGGGATGGGGAGCAATTTGCTCCGATCTACGTACCCAGGGGATATGGAGTTACCGGGATTGCAGGAACCATATCAGTTTTCTGGAACTTCTTGCCGTTTTCAAAGCCCTGCAATCATTTGAGGATGTGCTTCTACACCAGGTCATCCAGGTGACCTCAGACAACATGGCGACGGTCTTTTATTTGAACAAACAAGGGGGAACCCGATCCTGGAAACTAGCCCACCTGGCCATGCAGATTTGGGACTGGTGCATACCGAGAGGTATCACTCTTCTAGCAGTTCACCTTGCGGGCACAGAAAATACAGACGCGGATCTCTTGAGCAGACGTATGTCGCGGTCACACGAATGGGAGCTAGACCATCGGGTTCGCGACATGCTATTTCACCGATGGGGCCAGCCAGACATCGACCTGTTTGCCACACAACAGAACAGGGCATGCACGGCCTATTGTTCCAGAGCGGGGATGGGTCAGGACTCGCTCGGGGATGCTTTCATGGTCCCCTGGACAAATACGACTTTTTATGCTTTCCCTCCGATCCCACTCATCATGAGAGTGTTGGCAAAGATCATTCATGAGGGGCCACAGGGCTACTGATCACCCCCTGGTGGCCACGCCAGCCATGGTTCTCAACTCTCCTTCACGTCTCCCAAGAAGAATTTCTCCAACTCCCTCTTCTTCCTTATCTCGTCACCCAGAGGGAGGGCACGATCCGCCACCCAGACTTGCTGTCGCTGAAACTGACTGCATGGAGGATATGATGACCAGCTGCGATACATCGGTATCGACACCATGAACCGTCCCGGCCATTCCTGCTCAGCAGAGTCTACACCAGACCTACAGTATATTCTCGAATCTGCGCTACGACCATCTACTAGGAAGTTGTACGCAGCAAAATGGCAGAGATTCTCTAACTTTTCCAATTTACACTCGTTTCCAGCCCCCTCGGCTTCTGTTTCACAGATACTTCAGTTTCTCTTTGAATTGCATCAGTCTGGACTCAAACCTTCATCCATAAAAGTTTATACAGCAGCGATTTCACATTACCGGGGAACTATACATGGTCTCTCCATTTTTGCTCAACCTCTGATTAAAAGATTTTTGAGAGGATTGAGTGATCTGCATCCAACTATAAGACCTCTAATGCCCACCTGGAGTCTTTTGGTGGTTTTACAAGCGCTGACTCGATCACCTTTCGAACCCATGGCGACGATCGATCTACGCCTTGCTTCATGGAAGACTGCCTTCCTTGTTGCAGTGACTTCAGCCCGTAGATCCTCTGAACTCTGCGCCCTTCGGGTAGACCCCCCTTTTCTAAATTTTCATAAGGAAAAAGTGGTTCTTCGGCTGGATCCGTCTTTCCTTCCGAAAGTCGCTATTTCGTTTCACATGCAACAGGAGATTGTTTTACTGGCATTCTTTCCAACCCCTTCGAATCCGATAGAGCGATCTCTACATATGCTGGACGTTCGTCGTTGCTTAGCCTTTTATAGGTCCAGGACTGAAGTCTGTTCGGCGTTCCAATAGAGTTTTTGTGAAATATTTGGAACATGACCGAGGCTGTCCAGTCACTTCACAACGTCTTTCGAAATGGATAGTAAATACAATTGTCCTGTCTTATCAGTTAGCTAAGTTGGACTTGCCATCTACTCCAAGAGGCCATTCTACAAGAGCTGTTGCTGCTTCTTCGGCCTTTGCATCAGGGGTCCCGATAGAAGATGTGTGCAGGGCGGCCATTTGGGCTACCCCGTGTACCTTCGCCAGACATTATAGACTCCATGTCTGTGCCAGGCAGGATTGCTTTTTTGGCAGAGCTGTCCTTTCTTCTGTCCTTCGCTGATGACACCTCCCTCCTCCATTTGGGGTAAGCTTGTTATTCTACCCATATGTGTGATGCACAGAGGCCACGGAGAAGAAGAGCAGGTTGCTTACCTGTAACTGATGTTCTTCGAGTGGCCATCTGTGCAGTCACACAACCCACCCTCCGACCCCGCTTGGTGTCATGGGTGGTCCGACTATTTCTTTCGATACTATGATCTCTTTGCTATGTGTCGTACCACTACTGAATTTGGCTATCTTGTCATGCTGACAAACCTTATTATAAGAACAAACGTCGGTCTTTCAAAGACTGGAAAATGGCGGACACTCCGCTCCTTATATAATGCTGAGGGGGAGGGGAGTTCCCGCCAAAAACGGTTAGCTGTTAATCTTCCGGCCAAAGGCTGTGACTGCACAGATGGCCACTCGAAGAACATCAGTTACAGGGAAGCAACCTGCTCTTTTCCGCCCATGCCAAGACGCCCAAACTTGTGCCTTGCTGTGCAGAAGCAGTTTATATAGCGGCTTAATTGAAGTCTTTTTGTTGGTTTAAAAAAGGAAGGATTTGGAGAACATTGGAGAGGGGGTCATTCTTTATGTTTTTTCTGATAACAGCCAGGAATTGACAGTGTGTTTTCAACAAACTTGGGAAAGTGATTCACCTTTTCCTTGGCTTCTCTTCCCATACTGTGTAGCCGTAACGTGGAGGTAACCAAGTTTTAAAAATCGTTTTAGATTCACCGCACTTAATTCTGCTGTGCTTGCCAAAAGGGAGGGAGCAGCCCAGTCCACACGAGTGCTGCAGCCCTCCGTGCTCAGTTTTCATTTCCATACACACCAGGCTGCCCTGGGTTTGCTTCACTTATTCAAGATGGTTGCACAATCATACAGGAAACGGGAAAGTTTTTTTATACTCTCTCAGAAAGTGAGTGCAAAAGGAACAGTAGGCGAGGAAGGTCCGCATAAGTTCCAGTAGGTTCACGAATCATAGAAGTAGATCTGGAAGGGGCCATGAAGGCCATCGAGTCCAACCCCCTGCTGCTGCAGGACTCCAAGTCATACCATCCCATTCAGAGGGCTGCCCAGTTTCTTCCTGAATGTCTCCAGTGTGGGAGAGCCCAGCATCTCTCTAGGCAGCTGGTTCCACTGTCGCATTGCTCTGACAGTGGGGAAGCTTTTCCTGTTGTCCAGCCTGAATCTGGGTTGTTGCAACTTGACTTGATTATTCCGTGGCCTACACTCTGGCATCAGCAAGAAGAGATCTTGACCTTCCTCTTTGTGACAGCCTTTGAGGGACTTCTCTTCTCATGGCTGAACATGCCCGGTTCCCTCAGTATTCCCTCATAGGGCAGTCATGGGAACTGTGCAAGAGGGATCTTTTTCAGATGAAGGGGCTGTATCATAAGCCAGAATCTTCTGGAGCCCTGGCTGTTGCTTACATGCAGATGTATTTACTGCATTCACCAGGGATTGTGTGGGAAAATTCATGGTACCAGCAGCTTTGGTCATGTTGTACTTTTCAATACAATTCATGTACCTGCCCAAAGGGTTTTAGGGCCAGACCGTAACATGCAGGGCATAAATAGCATGCAATGTCTCGGATGCATAGAGCACGTTACGGAGTACGGTAAGGACCATTTTTCTGGGTACAGGTTTATGAAAGGGGAACACTCGTAAATTGGGTTGGATCTACCATTGTGTGCTCAGACTTTGGCAGACACACTGGGACTTTCTTGGCTTCCCCTTGCATGTGACCCACATCTTCTGAAGAGGGTCCCCCAACCAAGAATCTGCAGTGGGGGAAGGAAATCCATCCACTGGAAGATGACCGGCTTCAGATCCAGCATAAGAGTTTCCGGATTCTAGAAGGACTTGATGTATCTGACTTGGAGCTAAGTATATGAGTTAAATTTTGGCAGGATATATTCAAGAGAGCGTTCCTTTGACTGATGTCCGTCCATACCTCCAGCACTGCACTTTTAAAACCGAGCTTACATGATTAACAGGCTCAAGTGATGTATTTGTGGCTGGATTGTACCACTTCCAGGTGAAGATCAGATGCTTCAATATTTCCTAGCAAGTGAGGAAGAAAACATAAAAAACATCCGTGCCAGGGAGGAAGCCATACTTGAACCATGTATATGAGTTCTGTATGTACAGGGAGGTGTTCTCGGTTTTCTTCACATGTAGTCACCTCCAGTGTAACACAGCTGGATTACATGAGTTTGCTGAGTGCGTCATTGAGAAAAGATCCACTTTTTAGATCATCTTTTTTTCTTGGATTTGGGTCTGCCCTGCATTCCATTCAAGTTGGTTTGTAAAAAGTTTTGAAGGAACACCAGCCCCACCTCCCATAATTTCACTAGAAACCAATCAATAGGAATCTAACATGGCATAAAGTATACTTGTTGAATAAACAGTATGTGTGTGTGTTACTCTTTGCTAACAATTTGGTGGTACAGATATTTTGAAAATGTTTAGTCTAAAACAAGGCACTTTTCATTTTGAAACAAAACTGTTACCTGGCATTTGGTCCATTATTTTATTTTTTGTTTGCCTTATGTCATGGCTTTAATCACGGCACTTTCCCATTCCCCAACCTCCTCCTGACATTAACTTATTTTCCAAATAGCTCACAGCAGCTAGATGACGGTTGTGCATGGAAATGGATGTCCGGAAACCTAACGCAACTGTTTCATTGTGACAAAGAGGTACCACAAAAGCAGTTCAGTATTGAGCCTGCACAGCTAGATTTGAGGGGCTGGGGGTCGGGATGTGTGTGAAATGCTCGTTTTGTCTGGAAAGTTAGGCCTGGGCCTTTCCCTCTCTTGCTATCACACATCCAGCCTCAGCTGAGGGCCTATTCATACAACTGACACAGTTGGAAATAAGCATGGCCAGTTCTCTGTGATAGCTGCCCACTCAATGTGGTTCCTGGGACTGCCCTGGGACTGCCAGCATTTATGCAGGAGAAAAGGGACCTTTCCTTGCATTTGGAGTAGGAAAAGGTGAGTCGCAGCTCTTCCATTCTCCTGCCTCTGTCCAGCTCTGCGGTGTCCGTAACAGAGAACAAGAACTCCCATAGATCAAAAAAAGTAGAGGGGCACCCAATTCTGTCTATCACTGTGTGTGCCACAAATGCAGTTGGGGCATCAAATGCCTTTTGTGGAAACCATTCCTGCATAGTTAAAATATAAACCTTCCTCGGGATATATTTTTTTCCTGACTTCAGAATATGGCTTATTGAAAAATTGTCTCTTGGGCAGCTTAAAATGTGTTTTAAAACGTGAATTTATTTTTCTCCTTTGGTAATAGCGTAACTGTGCTTAGACATGTGTTACGGTCTTCTATTTTCATAATAAAAGTCTTTCCTGATGCCTGCGTTGAATGCTTCATTTCGTCAGCGGCCCTGAAATGTTGGATTGCAAATCCCAGCAGCCCAGGCCAACATTGCCAATAGCTGAGGAATCTATTTATTTATTTACTTGGAACATTTATATGTTGCCCCATTCGCAAAAAGACTCGGGGCAGCTTCCAAAACAAATAATTATACAATTACCTTAAAAATCTGGAAACATCTCGGCACAATATAAAATCAATAAATACCATTAACAATTAAGATAACGTTTAAATAAAAAGGTCTTGGCCTGGCGCCGAAGAACGACGGCGCCAGGCGGACCTCTCTGGGGAGCGCATTCCATAGGTGGGGCGCCACCGCAGAGAAGGCCCTCCTCCGGGTACTCGCCCTCCTAATATCCTTCACGGAGGGCTCCCGGAGAAGGGCCTCCTCCGCCGATCTCAGGGGGCGGGAGGGCATATACGGACGCGAGCGCTGCTTTAGATAACCAGGTCCCAAGCCGTTAAGGGCTTCATAGGTGATAACCAGCGCCTTGAATGGGGCCCGGACTTCAATGGGGAGCCAGTGAAGCCGACGGAGGACTGGGGTTCTGTGAGCACAACAGGTAAATCCTCCCTCGTTCGCGCGCATCTGCAGGTGCGGCTCGATTGCTCTTCGGCCCTCCGCACAGCTCCCGATGGCAGAGGAGCCCTGCCAGGGAAACAAAACCGTCCACTCCTAGCATTTACCCGATTTCCGGATGTTTCTAAAACGCCCAGGGGCTGCATCGGCTTCTCTGCCCCTCCTCCCGAAGGGCTTAGCCCCGGAACCTATTGCCGCTTCCCCCTTCCTTTGCCTGCAAAGGTCGCGGCCGACTTCCTGAGCATGTGCCGCGGTGCGCGAGGAAGCCGGCCTTGCGCGGCGCGATTCCTTCTTTTCCCTTCCTGCTGTTTGGAAAGTGTCTCTTCTGCGTGGTCGGAATGTAAAAATAATCGGTTGCCAAGCCGGAAGGCTTGTGGCCAATAACCCTGAAAAACCAACCGCGCCCGCACATTTCTTAACGCCTTTGGCAGCCGAGGTGTGAAGCCCCGAGTGAGAGAGGCCGCCCTGCGCGGACACCACAAAGTGGGCTGATTCTGCAACGTCGGTCCGGACTTTATGCACGCCGGTGGTAAAGCTCTCCTTGGACTGTACCATTTCATGCCGCAGGAGAGGGGTTGCATGCTTTTTCCCATGGGGGGGCGGTTTCCATCCCCATCTTTTAAAAAAAACCACGTCATTGCGAAAGTTAAACCGATCCCTCTACCTGACAGGTTCACTTGCTACATGCGAGAAGAGTTTCCCAATTAATCACCTCCATCCGGAGTGGGGAGGGCGCTTTTATTCCGTTAGAGCATTCCTCTACTGCTCTTCAAGCGAAAGAATTTCCTCAAGTAGATTAGGTAAACTTTCAAAACCCCAGACAATCCCTGTGCTTCGTTTTGCAATCTAAAAGACAGGACATCAAAGGAAAAAGAAATGGGGAGGGAGAAGAAAAACTCAGTGCTTCCTCAAGTTACAGAGGTCTTGTAACTCTCTGTTGCAAACTGATGAATGGCTGCTGTGACAAAAATCTAACGAAATGTCAGAGGCTTCACAGCAAAAGCAGAGCCGATGGAAGACTCCCCTTTAAATAACAACAACAGCCCTGCAAATAGAAAGCTAGCAAATAGAGGAGTGGGTACAACTGATGGAGAGAGCCAGTGTGGTGTCGTGGTGAAGAGCCTGGGACTGGGACTCAGGCGATCTGGGTTCTAGTCTCCGCTCAGCCATGGAGCCAACTGGGTGACTTTGGGCCAGTCACAGACTCTCAGCCCAACCTACCTCACAGGGTTGTTGTTGTGGGGATAAGCTGGAGGAGGAGAGATGATGTAAGCTGCCTTGAGCCCTTTGTAGGAAAAAGGTAGGATATAAATCGGAATAAATAAATGGACCAGACCTGTTGTAATTGCATGCTACATTTCAGATGCTGGATTGAGCTGGCCTTTGGCTTCCTGTCCACCTCTACAGTTCTGTCCTTTCTGCAGGAATGGCCCTATCTTTAGTGAGATTGGGGAATCGCTTCAAGGTGCAGATCTTGGGTGTGGGGGCAGCAATGGCAGCTTCCGGGCAGTTCCCTTCCACTGAGGTTCAGAACTGTGCCTGTCACGAACCTTGCATCAAAGGATGCTGCTCCACAGCCGGTTCTGAAGCAAGACCAACAGCAATCTCACCCAGCTTCAGTACATGGAACACGGAGGGACTACCATCGTCCCTTTTGCTGTAAGCAGGAAAATATCTTAGGTTTTCTATTTGAAGCAAGTGTCTGAATGTGGGAGAGCACAGAAAAGCACAACGGTTCTGTCGCTCGCCATCTGTTTCCGAGGCACTGTGGTTTATACAGGGTCCCTCTTTCTGTTGGTTTCAGATACTGCATTATCAACCTGTGCTGAAAGGCAGTTTATAAATCCTTGCATTTATTAAGATTATTATTATTATTTGTTGATTCTGTAGCACTGCTTGGGTGCAAGGCATTTTGCAGAGCACATGTGAATGAAATGCATAAATAACTTCTTGGTTCAGATGTCAAATGCAGAACTGGGAATGAGGACCTTCATAATTAATATGATTTCCAGTCTGGAAAGGGTTTGCTATATGATGCACAAGCGCTCCCAAAGAAACAGCTTTCCTTCACAGGATCAGGAATGAATCTTGAGCGTCTGGATCTTGGAGGGAATGGAAGAAGCAAGCTGCAAGGAATATCAGGAATTGATGAAGGACAGAAAATCAAGTGAGGCATTTTCTTGGCTGATGAGAAGAATACTTGTCAGCTTGGAATATGTAGCTTCTCGGTTTCGGTGCAGCTTAGATAATGTGAGAGCATTGCAACACATGAAGTTGGCAACTTTACAACTCCCTGCTGTAGCGCTGCCTTTAAAGAATCGCTTGATCTCCAGAAATTAGCCAGGTGGGGAAAGCTGGCAGTTGCTGGCCTTTTTTCAGTCCAAACTGGCCAATGGTGGCATTGTAGCTTTTATATTTGATTTGCTTATATGGCAAATGCAAAATGATTCAGTTCAGGCGCCACATGCAAGAAATGCCCATGAGCCTTGGACAATCTGTTCCTCCACAGATGAGCTGGATGGCAAGGTCCATCATTCCCACCCTGTATGGACATTTGGAATGAGGGGAATTGTAGTCCAGTGCATTTGGAGGTACCACGGGATCAAAAAGTGTGGTGTGATACGGCCCATGGGATTTCTTATAGTTGGACATGACTGGACAACAGCATCTGGAGGAGGTTGCATTGGCCGGCGTGATTGAAGTAGGACAGGGAAGGCTTAGTCTTCTAAAAAATAATCAGTATCTGCTGCATTTCCATTGCTACTATCTTCCAGAATAGTACACAAGAAAAGCAGCAAATATTTGCCTGCTGCTAAACATCTTCTGAAAGTGCAAATATACAGAACAATCAAATGTATCGTGGCATGGAAGGTTTCCCATTGAGCTCAATGCATCTTACAGTCTTGCAAATCCTATCTATTCATTTATTTTTAAATTTGTATTCCTTAACCAACAGGACACGTTAGGCAAATTGCCGAACCAACAAATCAAATCATATAAACCAATAAAGTAAACAATGAGACAATAATATACATAATATAACAGCAGGCCAATAATATAAACAAAACAGGACAGGCACAATTCACAGCAATATCTGGAGAATGGCAGAGGTGGTATGTTTTTATACCCCATAGCTTCATTTTTAAAAGCAGCTGCCGCAGCTGTTTAACCGAGGGTCCAGAAAGCCTAAGGATTTGCACGCGTTGCTTCTTCGTTAGGTGCTGGGCCACTTCCGAGCAAAATGTCGATGGATGTGACTTTCCTGGGCACTGGTGCTGCTTATCCATCTCCCACCAGAGGGGCCTCAGCTACGGTGGTCCGCTTCGAAGGAGAATGCTGGCTGTTTGATTGCGGTGAGGGGACACAGACCCAGTTCATGAAAAGTAATTTAAAAGCAGGCAAGTGTGGGACGTTCGTTTGCTTTTGTCTGGATGACGCCTCTTTTAGCAGACTGCCACTCCCTGGGAGGAGCTAGAAGCAGCATTGCGATAGGATGTGTTTTTGACTAGCCCAGCCTTGCCCAACCCAGTACCCTTCAGAGGAGCTGGACTACAACACCCAGCATTTTTGCCAACATGCTGGCTTGGGATGATGGGGCTGTAATCTAACCACCCTGGAGGGCCCCAAGGAGGGCTGGATTAAAACCCACCTGGGTGGCTGGAAAAGAGACCAAGAGAAAGTATTGGTGATTCCACAAGCGGAGAAGGAAGCACTGTGTGCGAGCAGGAAATGTGAGCAGAAAGTACTTTCTCTGTTGCTGTTCTATTCATTATAGAAGCCACTGCTTCGTGTATGCAGTCAGTGCATTGAAGATGGACATAAGAGGAACCTGTGGAGTCAGGCCAATGGCGGATCGGGTCCCGCATTCGGGACCCACACTGGTCAGCCTGCCTCCACAGAGAACCCCACAAGTGGGGCAGGTGCACAGGTTACCCTCCTCCTCGCGGTTTCACTGCAAGCTCCTCTGATCTTGGAGGCGGCATAGAGCCATGGTGACTAGCAGCCATGATTAACTTTCCCTTTTGTTCATTTGTCAAATCCCCATTTTAAAGCCAAGCAAGCTGGCATCTTGTGCAAGACAATTCCATGTTTAACTGTAGCAGTTGGGCAAGTGTGGTGTTGATTCAGAAAAAGGCATCGCTTTCCTACTCTTTGTCATGGCTTCATTCAAAAACAGGCTGCTTTCAGGAAAAAAGGAAAAAGAGATGGTTTATGGCAAGCCTGCATCAAAGCTATTTCAGATCTCATCCACCACTTTTGGTGTTTTGGTGGGCAATACGCAGTATGTTTAGCAGTGTTTCAATTGTGAATTCTTCCAGCAAGCCTGCAGTAGAAGCTCAGCTGAGAAAGCCCAGCATTTTCTCACCCAGATATGCTTAGCAGAGACTTTGAGGAATCCTCCAGATGAATTGGAGCATGTTGTTTGGGGAATGTTGGGAGTTGTAGTCCAACACATCTGGAGAGAACCATGCTGGGGAAGTCTGCTTTTGAGTATTGGATTTTGCCCTGTATTTTTATTCTGGTGTAAACCTGTTTTCCATGTTTGCCTGCTCTGAATTCAGAGTGCCCCTGAATTCTCTCAACTCTCCCTCATTTTAATCAATGTTATTCTTATGTTGTTAGGAAGAATTACCAAGATCTTTATAACTCATCTGCATGGGGACCATTTCTTTGGCCTTCCTGGCCTTCTTTGTACCATCAGTCTCCAAGGTTGCCCCAGCACAAACAAACTGCCAGTAGATATTTATGGTCCACTTGGGCTCAGGAGTTTCCTGCAGAGAACAATGGAACTTTCCCACTCACAACTTTCCTTTCCTTACATTGTTCACGAATTGGTGCCCACACCAGAACAATGCCCTGCAGAAGAATGGAAGGAACCATCATCTGTGGACACAGGGGAGGTCTCATCTCCAGAGGCTCATGGGAAAACGATTTATCTGGATCCTGTAGAAGACTCATACACCTTGGTGGACAATAAACAGTTTCTAATGAAGGCCTTCAGGTTATTTCATCGCATACCTTCCTTTGGGTTTCTAGTGGAGGAGAAGCCACGAGCAGGCAAACTCAATACGCAGAAGCTGAAGGAACTAGGTGATGATGGCTCTCACTACTCAATTCTTATGAAAAACTGTCCTGTGGCTACGAACTGAAAGTTTGTCTAAAACTGGGATGTAGAACCTCAGGCTAGGAAGCCAAATCTGGCCCCTGAGGAATTCCAATGTTGCTCTTTGGGGTTCGCATTATTTCCTGGCTTCTGTGCCTTCTCTTTCATTCTGCAAGGTTGGCCTGCTGGTCCTGAGACTTGGTTACCTCCAGTAAGAGCCTGAAGCTACATATGTGGGGGGTTTTGGCCCTGTCCTTTTTGATTTAGCCCCACACACTACTCAGATACAGCCCTGGCATCTGGGTCTCAGGGTAAAAGGAGGTTTCCCCTTGGTCTGAAGCAAAGGGGACCCGCAAGAAGATATTGGTGGCCTGCCCCTGGTGGAGAAATCCTCTGAGGAGGATCTTGAGCTTCTAGGGACAATAGTGCCAGGAGTGCTGGGCCAGGGGCGCTGGTTCTTGCGTGCCAGGAGCCTGGGCCCGTGGCAGAGATGGCCACTAGTTTGCACCTGCCAGAGGGAGACATTTCTGCCTCTCAGGTGCTGAGCCAACCAAGTCCTCGAGAGCATCATTGCTTCAAGAGGCAGGCTGGGAAAGCTCCTTCAGAAGTGCTCAGTGACAGAGAAGGGCTCCTCGAGAGCAAAGCCCTTGTCCCAAGTAGGACTTTTGCCAGGCGGCAGCTGAGCCCTGGGTAAGGCACAGGAAGCTCTGGCTCTGCAGGCGGTCAGTTTCAGCCTAACAGTACTGGAACAGCGCTGCTGCTCTGGAGTAAGACCTCCATGCTGCTGACTCTTGGACGCCTCCCCGACTCTGCTGCTGGACTGTGTATTGAAGCTGGCGTGGGCCTTGCCTCTGTCTTGACCATCCCTGCTTCTGCCTCTTCCCCTCCTGAACCAAAACTTTGTGCTTGGGCATTCCCCTGCTTTCTTGCTTTGCCTTTTGGATTGCCCCAGAATTTGCCCTAACACTGAGCATGATTCAGCTGGAGCAGGACAGCTGCAGTACAGAATAGCCAGCCAGCCAGCCATGCCCTTCCGAAGAATACTCCATTCCTCCTACCTGTGCTTTTCTGTTTTACATCCATAGTTAGCACCCAATTTTTAGCATGCTTGGGGCTCACTGGGATGTTGATGCCTGCCATTAAGGAGAGGTTTCCCCACTCACCCATCACTTAGGCAGCTTCTCCTACCCTCCTTTCTTCCCTGCTCTTTGGAGTTCTTTTCCTTCTTCTGCAAACCTTGGCATCCCTGTAAGCCTGGTGATAACTCCCTCTTGTGTGTGGATGGTTCTGTTTTGACTCCTTAAGGATCCACTTATGGGGAGGATATGCAATGTTCTTGATCACAGATGTTCATGCTGGCTTGAGATGATGGGGATTGTAGTCCGGTTTATCTGGAAGGCACCAGGCTGGGGAAGACGGCTTTAAGATATACCATAGAGTATGTGGAATAATATAATGTTATAGCTTACACTGGGTGCAAAATGTTCAGCATACTGAGTCTTTTCTGGCAGCCTGCAAAATCTCCCAGAATCTGGCACTCCAGAATGCCTGAAGTCTCCCAAGCTTATCTCTAGTCTCTGCTGAGAGGCTGGAAATAAGGAAGGGGTTTTCTTGCACTGGTCATCCAGCTGGACATGGCAGCTTGGGGTTGCATCGCAGGCGTCCACATGAGCACAAGATGCCAGAGGTTCCCAAATACTTAGAAAGACCTTACTTAGAAATCTTCAATGACTTTGTCTGGACAAGGACGAGCAAGTCGTGTGTGCATGAGCCCATGTTGCCAGGCCTCCTAGCATCGCCCCGTTGAGACCCTTGGGCCCTGAAGGCCTAAACTATGAAGCTCATTCATGAGGCACTTTATAAATAGTTAATAGTTTTGCATGCAATATCTCAGCCTTTCTTTACCACAATTTGGTTTGGTAGGCCAGTGTTCTATTTCTGAGGGGAGCATGAACTGGATGGGTTCTGCTGGAAGAGTGGTGAGGCGTTGATTAAGTTTCAGCAGGTTGTGTGGTGAAATTTCGCAGTGCCTCAAAGCCAGGACGGTTTCCTGAAGCCGTGCCAAGGTCTAACGGCCTTTAGCTTGCTATGAAGTGCACCAAAGAGCATTGCTTTGAAGCTGCCTTTCCCAGACATTCTGTTAGAGAAGGGCTGCTTTTGCTGTGAGAGCAAAACTGTTTCCTTTAGTGAAGCAGCTTAGCACCCCTCTCCAAGCCCTGTCTCCTAGGAAGTAGTGTGCAAGCACGGATGTGCGGACAGCCTCTGAACAAATGGCAGAGAGGAAGTTTATAAAATCCCATTGCGAGTGGCGGTGTCTTCCGTGCTTGGCTTGGGTAGAACTGCTGATGTGCTGCTTGCCCAGACAACTTTGGAAGCCCATAGAACATCCCGTGGGCCATTCATTTCACAGGTGCAGCCAGAGAAAAGGGGAGTGCAGGCTTCCTTTTGTTCTTTACATTCTGCATCCATATTTTTCCACTATAATCAATAAACTGTATATGATGTGTGAGACAGGTGGGTTTGTCTCTTGCTAAGGTATTAGTGAATCTGAATGGAGGTGCTTTGGCTGGATCACACCTTGGAGTTAAACCAGAACAGATGAGGGATAGTTCATCAAAAGGCTTTCCTGTTCAGGCTTACCTACTGCAGTGGCTGGACTGATGTTCCCCCAGCACTTTGGCTGATATCATGTGCATTTATCTCACACTATTGCTGAGTAGGCCAGTGACTAATAACTTTCCAAGCATGTGGAAGTGCTTCTCTTCCCATTAGAGGGCATGTGTAGTGATACATTGGAGACATACTGATTTATTGCCACGCGTGATGCTTGAAGTCATCAGCCCTCTTCATGAGATGAAGTGGGCCTCTGGCTACAAAAGCATGTGCCACATTAAGCCAATTAGTCCTTAACTCGCCTATGTGGCTTCTGTCCTTTTGCTCTTGTAGACAAATGCATCTCTTTTCCTGTAAAAGCACACTGGTAATATTGGTGAATGGCTCTGATCTAATCTGATGACACCCTTGAGGGTATAAGAGCAGCGCTGTTTGTCTGCACCCTTTCTAAGCTTCCTGTTCCTCTTTGGCGTCTTCTGGTGGGGTAGAATTGTAGAGCAGGGGGGAACTTCAGAGGTCATGTAGCTGGACCCAGAGCTGATAAAGGAAATCAGCAGCTGTTGCAGCTGCTTCCCACCCACAGGTGCTGGACTATAACACCTATGATGGTCGTGTTGGTGGGGAATCATGGAATTTGCATTCCCATGCCTGGGGAAAAAACCAGGGTGGGAACGACTGTGATACCATCCCTGACTGAACCACTGTTTAAAACCTCAAACAGAGGGTGGTCCACCATTTTCCAAGATTACCTGTTACACAACTCCTTCCCAAAGGTTGATTTTCCTGTGCTTTGCACCTGTGGGCTCAGGTCCTACCCTCTGGAGCAACAGAGAACAATTTTTTTCTGTCAGCTGTGCCACAGCCTGTCAGATATAATGCATATTGTCCATATCCTTTCTAAGGAAATCTGGGTTTTCATAAATATTGTGCTATCATATTGCACCAAGTATGAGATCGATGGATTTTGGAGGACTATCTTATGGCAAGTAACAGCAACATCATATCGCAAGCCTCAAAATATACCCTTCACTGTCACATTTTTAATAGCCCAAAGAGATAATAAAGGGTATATTTCAACACCTTGAGGAGGGGATGAAAAGGATTCAAAATAGGATTATGGGTTTTCTTGTATAAAACTCATTAGGTTCAAAAGTTAGATACCATATTCTGTAAAATGGAGAATGTACACTTTATTGTGTCGTAGCTTATTGTTTTGCATATTGTATCCCACCCCCTCAAAAATATTAAATTCTTCAGTGATGGGCATGGGTATAGCTAGAGAGATGAAGGGCTTGGTGAGAAGAGAAAAGCCCCAACTTTAACCCCCAAAACTCATTGGAAAACTTACCCTCCATTTTTCACATTTTCCAAAAATTTCTAGGGAAAAATAAAGGAAAGGGGGGTCTCTTAGTGCCTCTCCCGATTTTTAATCTCTCCACTATACCCCAGGCCTTTACATCTCTAGATGGGAGGAAGAAAGGTTACAAGTTAGGAAAATATAGTTGGATGTATGAGCAGGGATGGGAATTCAGCGGGGCTGGTGAAATTTGGAGGCTTCAAAATACTGTGCTGGAATTCTGTGTTGGAGGGTGAGCTGCTGGAAAAGTAACTTTATTCCTGTGCTTTAATTTGAAGGAGTTCAGCCAGGCCCTTTGTATGGTAAACTGAAAGAGGGAATTGCCGTTGTCCTAGAAAATGGAACCACCATTTCTCCTTTGGAAGTCTTAGAAGACCCTCTTCCTGGAAGAAAGGTTTGTATTTTAGGAGACTGTTCTGGTACTGTTGGAGGCGGAGCAGCGACGCTTTGCTACGAAGCTGACCTCTTGGTTCATGAAGCCACCCTGGACGATACGCAGGCAGACAAAGCCAGAGAGCATGGCCACAGCACCCCAAAGGTGGCTGCTGAGTTTGCGAAACGGTGCCAAGTCAGGAGGCTGGTGCTGTCTCACTTCAGTCAGCGGTACAAACCAGCCGGTCAGATTGGCGAAGGAGACGTGGAAGTCACGGAGCTCAAAAGACAAGCCGAGTCAGTGCTGGATGGGCAAGAGGTGGTTTTGGCAGAGGATTTTATGACCTTAAGTGTTCCGATGAGAAAACAAACATAGTGCTGCTTGACTACAAAAGAGATAAATTTGTTGATAGAGCAAAGTTGCAGCTGTATTTTGTTTTCAAGGCCCAGGCCAAAGAGGCTCGATTCAGGATCCACTGGCCTTCCTCCTCCTCGTTTTTCCTCCCCGCCAGTCCCTAAATCTATGTATATACCACTTACCAAATCTAAAGTTAACTCTGGGCAGCAAAACACATCATAATAAATATAAAAGCTAATTTATTAAGAGAGTTCCCTAGACATCATCTGGGGGCACAGGATAATTCAGAAGCTCAGATCTGGGGTTGGAAGTAGTGCTGTGTCTCCACTCGCTGCCACAACCAGCGTGGAAGGAACAGCATCAGCAGCTGCCTCTCAAGTCAGGAAATCAACTGCAGAGGGGGGTTCAGGGGCTGCTCCAGAGAGCAAGAAGGAAAGGGGAATGGGGCCAGCAGAGGGTTTCCAGCCTCTTTCCCTCCCCCTCCACAGCACCTCAGGTAAGGATAAGAGTCCAGAAATGGCCATCCAGCTGAACCCAGGGCAGGAGGCGCAGGAAGGCCGAAATCACGTCCGCTGCTTACTCGGCACAAGATGTGCATAAACCTCTGAGTTATGAGCGTCAAGGCCACAACCCATTAGATCGTGCTCTTAAATATTTAAAACTAAATCTAATAACACAATTAAGCATAAATGACCTAAGTGAGCAGTCCAGTCCTTCAAGGAAGTTTGGTAAACTGACAGGCACCTAAAACACGCCACAATCGGTGCCTCCTGGATGATTTTGGGCCCATTTCATAGCATCTACTTCAACACACCTGTAATTCCTTAGTAATTTCAGGAAAGATGCTTCAGGGGCTTTGGAAAAATGGATGCCTTCTACATAGCATTAACTCCAGGATCTTATTTAAGTATGCACTCTTCCATTTGGAATTGAAGATTTATTGAATTAAAGCTGAAATCTATTGCCCACTTACTTGGAACAGGAACCAGTAAAATCAGCTGGGTGCACTTGTGGGCCCATATGTCTTGCTAAGCAATTTGGTCTTTCAATGCTAGAATAATATTGTATTAGGAGTGTGCAAATGATTGAAAAATCAACATATTAGATCCATATTGGATGCAGTGGCTTTATGTTACATGTGGATGAATAAAGGATTTATATATTATGCCAAAAAATTTGTAGATTACTTGAAACCGAATACTGTACTGGATGGTGGTTTTTCCTAAAGAGATATTCCCTATATATTAATATTCTGTATCATTGCTAACAAATCACGGTACACGTTTAAACAACATATTTCTTACATTAATTTAACTTTTTCTTCCTTGGAAGAAAAGGACTGTATTCACCTGTGCAAGCTCCCCAAGGGATTGTTTGTCATGGTGACACTTTTTGCGGGGGAGAGCAAAGATCTTTTGCCCAGGATCTTTTGCAGTGTCACAAGGAAGGCTGTGGTGGGAATGTTAGATTGTGTGCAGCCATTTGGATTCCCACTGTTGTAAAGAATTCTGGCATGCATCTCTCAAATCAAGCAGTGTGTCCTCTTGGAATAATAATTAAAAAAACAACAACAACACCAGATCAGCCTCAAGAATGCCTTCTGCCTTGGAGTGGTGAGTCACTTACAGCCAAATTCAACTCTGGAGGAGCTCTAGGGAGCTGCATTCTAGTGATGCTCAGGACCAAATGCAAAAGGAGTGGAAAGGCCATAGCATCCCCTGGATTCCCAGCTCTGACATGGGAGGCAGTACTCCAGGCCTGGAGATGGAAATCAGAGCTCCGACCTACCTTCTCGGTACAGAACTGTGCTGCCTGCTTTTTGAGGACAAGAAACCTTGGAATCAGGGAAAAGGTAGAGTTTTAAGGTGGGGGTGGGGTGGATTGGGGTGGGGTGGGGTGGGAAGGGAATAGAGAGGCTGGGAAGTCCTCCTGGGCTTTCCCAGCCACCTTCTATCCCCTTCTGAAATGTTCCAGCTAGATGGGCAAACTGTTCAGTGCAAATGCAAACTGGGGGGATGAGGAGGTGAAATTGCATTTGGCGACTGAGGCCAGCATGGCATAGTGGTTAGAGTGTTGGCCTGGCACTCGGGAGACCCGGGAGACTGGGGAGTTCCCACTCAACCATGAAGCTGATTGTGTGGCTTGGGGCCAGTCACAGATTCTCAGCCTAATCAACCTCATAGGGTTGTTGTGAGAATAAAAGGGAATGGAGGCGAATCTTGCATCAGGATAAAATGAGCAAAAGCGTTGCCATAACACGGCTGCTAAAAGCCTGACACTTTTAGACTTCAGGTGGGATTTTTGCCCCCCACGTTCACCTTAGAAATGCTAATGTTTGCTTGTGCTGCTCAGGTATGTGGCATGTTGCACAGTGTTCAGCCATCCTTGATTCACCCTCAAGGACTGTTGCGTAACATGCATGACACCCCCCCCACTTTTCCTTGAACTGAGTGTAACTGATAGATTAGAAAAGCATCTTGTGCAGACTCTATCTTGGCTCTCCCTTCGGAGATTACCTACCTGCTCTCCCTGTTTTCTTCTTGTCACTTGTAAGCTGGGTTGGGTTTCTTTCAAGAGGAAGAAAAAGGGGTAGAAATGTAGTGCAAATGCAGTTCAACAGTAAATGCTTCTTGCAATAGGATCATGTCTGGAGCCTCTTGCTGTTGGCAACCAAGCTCTGGCAGAGGCATCTCAGACTTTCAGAATGGGAAAACCAGATGCAAAAGCCGGGGAAACTACTGGTCAGGGAAAGGGGGCTGGGGCTGGGGAAGAGGGAGTGGCCAGCTAGGGAACTCCAGAGGGCCAAATTTGGACTGCAGACGGGAGGTTGGACACCTCTGCTCTTGCACACCTATGAGAAATGAGATCATATTCTGAGAAAGCTGGATATAGTATCCACTCAACCATATGTGTATGTGTATATAATATAGATTGTATGTGGTTGTTTTAGTTTTTGTGCTTATTATTTGCTTCCTTGCTTTTAATTCATTTGAATTGTCACAATCAGAAAAGTATCTTTTTATACTGTTAGGTCGACTCACATTGGCTCATGTTGGTCTATGACTTAATGAACTGAACGGAACTTGATTTAATTGACTCAGCCCTGTTTGGGGATTAAATGGGCTCAGAAACAAACGGCACATCACACGGGCCAGCAGGTGGACGACTTTCAGGCCAGGCAGAGTCAGACGATTTTCAGGCTGGACAATTTCACTCCAGGTGTGCCTACACAAAAACAGCTTTGTGGAACTGAAAGGCACACGGACTTGAGAAATCTGGTTAATCCTCCCTCTGTAGCTGCTATGATGTCGTGAAACTGGAGATCTCTCACTTCTTTTGTTGTTGGATCCAAGTGCATCCAGAGTTTAAAAATATTCCAGCCTCCCTTGAGATCGCATCCTGGCTCAGATGTCCTTGATCTAATTTTAAACTCGGCTTGCACAGTAGGTATGAAGGTTGAATCTTTCCCATGTTGAAACAAACAGGGTGTGGTTTTGGACGGAAGATTCCTGTAGTGTGCATTCTCTCTGTTCTAAATAGCAGGGGCTGACTCAGCTTGCCCAGGGTTTCCTCCTACCAAGGGACCTGAGCCAAGCAACCGTTCCTGTGGCTCCTCGCTCCAAGTTCAACGCTTTCTCCTTCCAGCCTGGCTCCTGCTTCATTTGCCTGGTGTTGCTGGGCAAGTGCTTTTATGCCTGGTGGGTCTGGAACTTTGGACAGTGAAATCCCAGATTCTGGCTGGCACGTGCAAAGTTTACAATTGAATTCTCTAACACCTGGTTGAGGGTAGGCGGGAGAAGGATCCCGTCAGGAACTTGTACCCCCTGCAGAATGTGACCATGCTTCTGTAGCACTGGTAGTTTTCCAACTACATGCATGTAGACTAGATTTCTGGGTAGATCTATGGAAAATGGGGGAAGTAGAAATGTGTATTACTTGTGGGAAAAGTAGGCAGTTCTTTTTGCAAGCCAACCCAGGCTGCTGGTGGATTCCACGAAGTGATGTAGGCACCTGGGGACTTCCATAAGAACATCAGAGATGGTGGACATGTTTTCCTGAAGCACAGTTTATCTACACTGGCACGTAACTCTTGTCAAGGAACATTTACAGCTTTCCTCTACAATATGGGAAGCTTTGCACAACACATGTCTCAATGGTTTCTTGGGCAGGATGGTGAGCTGTCCCGAGAAGCTTGTAGTGGATGCCCTACAAAAGCTTTTAGTAAATAATAAATAAATAATGGTCTCTCATGCTCTCTGAACCCTGTTGCGATATTTCAGCTGGTATGTTTGCTTTTGAGAAACCATGGCAAGAAACTGAGGGTTGTTCTATAGTTTCCATGCTTTCCCATGGTGTCTCTGATCGTCCAAACCTGGCATCTTTGCTTCCATGGTCCTGATGTGCAGTTACCACAGAGCCCCCTGGAAAGAGCAGCGGGTGCAGGAACTGTGGGATTGGATTTCAGTGCGGTGACTGATGGGCTATGTGCCAAGAGCGGGAGGACTGAGTGAGGAGGGTGCAAACCATGCTAGGACATAAACCACTTGATTGTCTGCCAGGAACATCCAGGCAAAAAGCCGCTCACCGGAGAGACTAGACAGGACTACTTGTCACGATGTGTGAACCCAGCCTGTGCCGGTGCTAGCAGGGAATGTGGGCCCTACAAATGTCGGAGGGTAACACCCATCATCCCTAGCCAACCTAGTCAACAGGTTGATGACAGGAGTTGCAGTCCAACACCGCTGGAGAGGATGGATGCGGATGCTCCATATCCCTGATTTACAATATGGAGCGCTGGAATTCTCAAGGGTTTCCTCAGAAAAGCATTCCTGAAGATGGACTTAGTATTTTCCTGTAGCCCTCTCCTAAAAATGCCTGTCGTTCCTACAATAGACTTCAGCTGATGCATGTGGAAATCACAGCAAAAGAGCAGTTTAAAATTCTGTAATAGTGATAACATTTTTAGAATGATGGCAGGGGCAGGGGGGATATGCAAAAGCCGAGAAACCACCAATGTCCTGCTTCCGAGGATACTCTTCTGCACCATTTCTACCTGTTTGTCAACCTGGCATGGAAAACAGTGGTGATGATGAGCAGCAGTGGATGTGCTGGTTGCTGGTTTCTCTGTTTGTCAAGCAAGCAAGTGGCCAAAGGGATGCAATGGAGGATGACCCACTGATGCGGCGAGAAGGTCAGTTCATGGAGGAAGGCAGCTTGTGGAGGAGGCCTTGCTCAAGAGCCTCTTGAACCTGGAGCTGGCAAAGTCTCTAAGGTGGGATGGTATATGCCAGTGATGGCGAACCTTTTCGAGACCGAGTGCCCAAACTGCAACCCACAATCCACTTATTGATCGCAAAGTGCCAACACTGCAATAAAACCTGAATACTGAGGTTTTAGTTTAGAACAGGGGTCCTCAAACTTTTTCAACAGGGGGCCAGTTGAAAGGCGGTGGCGGCGGGTGTGGGCGCGCTTGTGGGGGGAGACTGGTGTGATTGCGGGTGTGTGCGCGGGAAGCTGGCGGTGGCGCGCATGCGCAGCAAGGCGGCAGCTTTCTCATTCAGAGATCATTTTCTCTGAGTGAGTCCAAAACCTCTGAGGTGGCCCAGATAAATGGGCATGGCGGGCCGAATCTGGTCTGTGGACCCTAGTTTGAGGAGCCATGGTTTAGAAAAAACAACGCATATAGTAACAGCTTTTGTCTTAAAAGAAAAACACAATAACAAAGCTTTCAATGATACAAACATCTCTCTCTCTCTCTCTCTCCTTGGCAGCGCACTGACCGGCCATGCAAAAGCTCAAATGAGTTGCGGCTAATGCGTCTGAGCATGTACATAGCCCGTGTGTGCTGTTATCCGATGCTCGGCTGCTGGGGCGATGCTGGGGCGACTTGGCTCGCATGCTGACAGAGAGGGCTCTGTGTGCCCGCTGCAGCACGTGTGCCATAGGTTCGCCACCACGGGTATATGCTGCTACCTGGTAATTCAGGGGAAAATTATATTTCAGTGTAATTACACTGAAAATCAGGAGAAAAGTCCTTGATAGCATGTGGTACATTAATCCCCAAAACTTTCAGTTCTGTGCTGACAAGCTTCTCATACTTTGGTGTCATAGATTTAAGAGTACAGAGTAGAAACCCGGAACTGGGGTATATTTGAATCCAGGGTCACTTTTTGAAAATGTTCATGGATCTGTTTCACTTTCTCAGAGCAATCATTAAGTGCTAACACTGAAAAATACATCCCACTGAACTCAGTATGGCTTAAGAATGAGAAAGTGCACTTGGTCTGAAAGCTAGACTGGAGATAATGGTGTGTGTGCATGAGAGAAGGAGAGAGAGAGAGGACAGAAGGAAATGACAACTTTTACCTAAGCAGGACAGATACGGCACGTCACTGCACGGTGCAGGGATCTTGACCCAGGGAGCAAATCCGGTTTGGAAAATCTCTTGCAGGACATGCTTTATTACTGGGAGTGTCCAAAGTGCCAAAAATATCAGCATATATCAGGAGCTAAGCCTTAGGGAAAGGCATTTCAGTGGAAAGGGAATCATACAAATGCTGGGAAACCATGAAACTATAAATGCGGGATAAAAAACAGAAGCCACCTGGCGCTTTGTGGAAGGGAGTTTGGCCCTCTAAGATACCGCAGAAGACCAGATGTGACCCCCAGGTTGGCTAGATTAGGAACCCAGTGCTGAGATTCCGTTCCCTTGCCATAGCAGGAAAGGGAACAGCAACAGCATTCAACCTTGGAATGTTATTTTACTGACCATAAGGTCGGGAAAGAATAGCCACTTTAATTATATTTATCAAAAGTTTGGTTCTTTTACCTTTGGTCTGAATCAAGATAATGGCTTTTTATTTCTTAATAGATGTCAGTTCACTTACCAATGTTTGTGCTTTGTTTAACGCTGTTTTGTCAATACTCAGTGTAAAAATGTGATGTATGTTCAAGTTTTATGCCCTCATTATAGCACATAGTACTTTGTGAATTTCATTGTCCTTAATGTCCCTGCTCATATCACCTCCACTCCAGCGATGCATCTCTCTCTCTCTCTCTCTCTCTCTCTCTCTCTCTCTCTCTCTCTCTCTCTCTCTCTCTCTCATAACACTACGTGCATCTAACAAAGTGACTGTTGCTAATCTTTTTGCCATAACTGATGTTGTTAATATTTTAAGATGCCACAAGTCTCTTTGTTGGTTTATTGCAAAGACTAACAAAGCTACTGTTCTGGAAATGCCTTCAAGTTTGTGAAGGTGCAGGATTCCATAAAAATAAAGAAGAGGCAAAGAGTGATGGGACTGTTTTGTTCTGTAGTGTGTGAGGAGGCAGAACAGGCCCTTAAGAAGCATGTGTTTATTTTCATGGATGTTTATACTGTGCACACGAGGGATCTTTTGGTGTTGAACTCTGGGTGCTTAGGAAGATCTCATACTCAAAAGACCACAGACATTGCCACACAGGCAATTCTTGGTTTTAGCCAACCATTTAAACTGGAATTTCTCATCAGGGGAATTAGAATCATACATTAGCACCGAGAAGGTTAAGAGATAGCAAACAAAACAGAACTAAAACTAGGTGGAATGGAATACACGGTGTGTGCTCAGAAAATGGGTGATAGAAGTGTGGCACCTTAAAGAGAACAAGCTGATTCAAACGCTAAACAAAAAGACAACAGCATTTAAATCTGGGATCATCTAATTTGATAGGTGTGGAGCTTCCTCCCTCACTGCAGGTGCCCAAAAATAAAATAAAAAATAATGAAAATTTTTATGGCTGCATATTTCCTCCTCATCCTGTTTAGCCATGTGAAAACTCCTATTCTAAAATAAACCAAATGAGCTGTTCAAATTCTGTCCTCCTGGGAATGGAGGAGGATTCAATTTTCCCCTTTCCCAAATGCCTAGGAAAAGCTGAAGGATATGCAAAACTGTCAGGTTTACATTTAAAACTAGAGGATATATTCACTGTCCCCTTTTACAAACAGAGATCTCTCTGTGGTTTTGTTTTTCACTTGACAGCTCACAATTTGACAGCTGTCAAGGAAGAAGCAAAGTTATAGAATAACCTATATGCAGCCTCGCTTAGCCAATGTCCGTGGCTGGTGCCTATTTCAATTTGACAGCAAACACTAGCCATATTGTTAAGCAGGAAACCCTTTCATTTTAGTCACTGAGAAGTGCACACCTGTGAACAATCAGAATATATATTTTAAAAAAACAGTTGAGCAAATTCCTGGTGCCTGAAAAATAAAAAATGGAAGAATGCCATAGTGGCAATCAAAACTGGAGTCACGACTGAAGCAAACAGAAGAGATAACGTGACTTCAGACACAAATTTCCCCTGAGAACTGAGGATGAAGGGTGGAGTGCACAATCCAATCACCTGTCAGGTATATCACAGGTTGTTCCCCATACTGTGCAGCTTATTAACAGGATGCATTGCCATATTGTACAAACTCATCCAATCAAACTCACTATGTCTTGTTCTTCCCCTCTTTTCCCCTCATTCCCAGTTCCAAGGTTCTTTGCTCCAGACAGGATTCCATCTTATTTTGTTGTCCCAGTTCCCTCCACCTCCATTCCAATTTCCCCATTTTTGTTCTTTACCTTTTGACATTTTAGGGAGACTTTAGGAGTATGTAAATGGAGTTGTGATTTATTACCACTACTGCTACTACTTTTATTGCTATTGCTTTGCAAGAATGCATATTCTTCAGTCCCATTTGTATAGTCTTGCCCTGTCAATTTCCTTTTATGTTGCAGCTGTCAACCAGAACATGGAAATGAATGAAGCAGATGCATGAGAAAAGGAACTAACTTTCACTGGGCAATGTAGTGCTCTCACTTTTAAGTGTTGAGCCAATCCTTGTCAGTGTCCTCATCCAACTCATCACACCCCCAAGTCTCCAGGAAGTCCAAAAAGAAAGATATTGGCTCCTCACATATTTATGGCTTCTTTTCAGCATAGTTAATGCTATGAGCACAGCAACTGCTCTGTTCATTTCTTTGTTTAATTTCTTAATGTTGCCCTTGCACTCAAGGAAATATTGAACGGGTTGAGAACATGAACAAATGTCAGCTTCACACTTCAAAGAGAACGGATTACATGATCAAGTGGGAGATGTTATTCTCGGCACACTTTTGGTGCAACCCTCTCTCTTACTTTGGTGTTCCCATTGGCAGTGTAACATACAAGGAAACTGAGATGACAAAACAACTAATATTTGACAGATAAATGTGCACTCTTGCACCGTTGCAAAGAAATTGCTGTCATAATAATAAAAAACCCCCTTCAACCCTGTTTGATACTGCTGAAGCCCCTGCCAGAAGAGGAGGAGGAGGAGGAGGGGGCAGCAAACAAGTCCCTCCAGAGTGCCAATTTAGCATTGCTAGAGGGGCAGTCACTGGTGAAGGTGGTTTTTGCTGCTTTTTCTGAGTGATTCTATAGATGGAGGAGGAGAATGATGTAAGCTGCCTTGGGCCCTTTGTAGGAAAAGGCAGGATATGAATCAATCAATCAATCAATCAATCAATCAACCCTCCAGATCATCAAATTGCTCTCCAGGATTCAGACTACATGACCACCCAGCAGGCTATGATAATCCTCAGAACACCCCTTAGGATGTCAGGGTGGCTTATGCCCCACAGTTAAGCTACCCTGAGGAAACTTCGGTGGGTTCAGATGACATGACAACCCATTGTGACTAGTTACCTATGATGGATTGCCATGACGTGTGAATCTGGTCAATTATTGTCTCCCAAAGCAGATCGCAGCAATTTAAAAAGAGAGATAGATAAACTGACAGGCCCTTCCATCTGGCTTAGAAAAAGTCCTATATGCAAACGGGAATGCAAGGGAAAGGAAGAGGAAGGGGATAAATTTTGCAAGGCCAGAACATGGTGCTGAGTGACACGTGGGCATTTCAATGTCCTGTTGGCCAAGCTGATCTTCCTGCCTGAATGAGGCTCTTGTTCTTATGCCAACAGATGGAGCCCAAGCATTCTTTCCCCTGCCTTCTGCACTCCCGGGCAACCCTTCTGCAGCAGTGTTCGTTGGACAAGGAGGGGCAGGGGGACGAGCACTCCCTGCAGTTGCTCCTCCTGAAGCCAATGGATAGGCTAGGTTGGACTTGTCCTTGCCTTGATGTCATTTCTGGGAATTGGGAGGTGCAGCCTCACCATGGCCCAGGTCACCCGACCGATGGCAGAAGCCCAGGTCTGTTTCTCTTCTGCTCTCTAGCCCAAGGACAATTAAATCAAGAACAAAACAAGTTCTCACCTTGGCAATGCCTGAGGCTGGAAAGAGGGTTCCCAGGTGTCTGACACACAGGCAGAAGAAAGACAAAAAGGACTTTTTTTCCTTGTGGTCTGAGCAAAAGGGAAGCTGATGCAATTTTGCATTAATATCTCTGCCTACTGCAGTTCCAAGTAAGAAAGATAGCCAGAATCTTGGTAATTGCTTAAGCAAACAGGGCTCATTGAGAGTCACAAAGGCATGTCTACTTGCACAATGCTGGGTTTAGGATTTCACAATTTCAAAGGTATTAAAATACTTCGGAAGGCTAAAGGCTCGATCCTAGGGGCCGACTCTCCCCCCTTCACAGCTGGGATGGAAAGAACTGCACTAGCTACCTCCTCATGAACAAAAATGTGTCTTGTGTCAGAGCAAGGAGAGGCGCTGGGGCTGCCTGCCTACCCAATTCCTATCAGTAGCCCAGCCTCCTTCTCCCCCCCTCCCTGGCACTTTATCTAGATGATTAAAACTGGCTTCTGGATAAAATGCATGGGGTGAGATGCAGCAAAAGTAGGGATTGTGGCTACGGTGCCTCAGTCAGCCATTGGATGCACCATGGACCTCTGAGTTTGGAGGCTTCTGTGCATCAACGGCAGGGGCCATGGCACTGCGCCCCACTGTCGTTGTGTGCCAAAGTTGTCTCTGATTAAGGCAATCCTATAAATGAAAGCCGTCCAGAATGTCTTGTCCCTGACAGCCCTGCTCTGCTTCTATAAACTCAAGCATGTGGCTTCTTTGATGCAGTCATTCTCTCTCATATTTAGTCTTCCTTTTCTTCCTCTGCCTTTCACCTTCCCCAGCATGATTGTCTTCACCAGGGAGTTTTGCCTTCTCATGATGTGTCTGAAGTATGACAGTCTCCGTTTTGCCATGTTTTGCTTCTAGGGAAAGTTCTGGCATGATTTGCTTGTCTTTCTATTGGTCCAGGGTATTTGCAAAGCTCCCCTCCAGTGTTATGTTCTGAACACACCAATTTTCTTCCTAACAAGGTATATTTTGTTTTTTTCTCCAAGACCAAGAAAGTAAATTCTCTTGCCAACACATGCCTCTTCTTTCCCCAAATAGCAGAAGTTTGGGGGTGCTATTTAACAACAGGAATGGGGTAAAAAATGGTGTGTGGCTGGACTGCTACTGAAATGGATTTTAATCAAATCCCACTGAAAAACATATGTTAGTGGCAGAGTTCATGCTTTGCATGCAGAATTTGCATGCAAATTCCAGTTCTGGCATCTTCAGTTAAAAAGATCAGAGGATGGGATTAACTTTTGCCTCAGATCCTGGAGAGCTGTTCCCAGGGGTGGCCCCACCTTGAAGCAAAGTGGACCCTCACCTGGACAGGAAGTGCCAGTGCATGTGCAACCTTCCCTGCTCCCCCCACCCGCTCACCTAAAAAAACGCGTATGGCACAAATGCAACCGTCTGAAGAGCAGTAGAAGCTGGAACCGAAAATAAAACTGCCAAGGTCAGACAGCCCTTATATAAATCTGTGTTGCGATGGCACTTGGAAAGCCACGTGCTCTTCTGGCCATGAAAAAGAGATATTGTAGAATGGCCAAGAAACATAGAAACAGAAACAGAGCGAGTCAGAAGGGGCCTCCCGGGCCATCCAGTCTGACCTCCCGCACCAGCCGGCTCCGCTCACGACATGCCCACCATGTGGATGTCCAGCCTATCCTTGAACACCCGCACCGATGGGGCCTCAACGACCTCCCGTGGAAGCCCATTCCACACCCTCGGGGTCCTGAGTGTCAGGAAGTGCTTCCTGGCATCCAAATGGAACCTTGGCTCCCTGAGCTTTGCTCCGTTGGAGCACATCCTGCCTTCCTCTGCAGGGGAGAACAGGTCTCTACCCACCTCTGTGTGACACCCCCTCATATACCTGTATGTTGCCAATATATCCCCTCTGAGTCTCCTCTTCTCCAGGCTGAAGAGACCCAGTTCCCTCAGTCTCGCCTCATACCCCATGTCAGAAAATCCTGGAATTTCAATTCGTGAGGAGGAAATAAAACTCAGGTTCGTGGGAAAGATCAAGCGTCCAGACCATCTGTGGCTTTAGTGTTTGGCCCAGGTTCCCGTGGTAGACTGACGATAATGCATTACCAGGCAGGCAGAGGTAAACTCGCTGGAAAGCTTCAATACAACTACAGGGTATTTTATACCCTCCCAGGCATGTACACAGGTACAGAGCAATTAATGACAGAATGCAGGGATTACAATAAGATTCTGAGGTCATCACATACAGAACAGATAAAGGAATGTCAGTCAATCATACAGTGACAATGAGATTACAATAGTACTAATTGCAGTGTATTGGCACTTTAGTTGAGTAATTTGAACCCATCTCCAGGTCTTCTTAGTCATGTCAATTCAAGCTGCTGAGAACTATTCATGAACCCATAAGCTAATCTAGACTCATACCCTAAGTAATGCATTCGCACCATTCTGAATGGCCAGGGCCCAGGGAGACCTCTGGTCTACCAAAAGATACTTCCTGGTAAACTGTGAATTCCAACAATGATTATTATTTAATCATTGTGAAGGTATATAATGTATATTTGGACTAAATGGCCTGTCTACTGTAGCTGACGGCTAAAGAAGAGAGAAAGGAGCCAGGGAGGAAGGCCATTTTAAACAGCGACTTAGCTTGGTTTGAGAAGGAATACAGGATTGATTCCACAATGCAAAAGCACACAGAAGCAATGCTTTTCTGACAGGATTTATCCAAATTTTCCCAACACCCATTCCCTGCAAACCAGCCACCAACCTTGTGGCCCTACGCTGCACTGACTCTAACCTGACTATATCCTTTCTGCAATGAGGGGCCCAAAACTGAGCACAATACTCCAGTTGCGGGCGCACCAGAGTCGTGTAGAGTGGTAGCAATACCTCTACCTGCAAGAGTGCAGAAAAGGGCAACCTAAATTATCAGGAGTATGCAGCAGCGTGTTCGAGAACATTTTCAGCATCTGGCACCGTTGAGGCTAGGGAAAAGGTAAAGAGAGACCTGATACGAGGTCCACAGAACCATGCACGGTGTGGAGAAAGTGGAGGAGGAGACCTTTTTCTCTTTCTCCCATAATGCCAGAACCAAGGAAGCTGATTGGCGGGAGATCAAAGCAAGGACTTCCTTGCTCACAGAGCAAATGGCTATTCTGTGGAATGTGGTGCTTCCACAAGACGTAGTCTGCACTGATTTGGATGGCTTTGAAAGGGGACTGAATGTATTTATGGAGGGGAAGGCTATCAGTGGCTGCCAGTCCAGGATCACAGGCCCATGGACACCAGCTGTGGGAAGGTGGGCAACAAGGGGCTGTTGTATGCCTGTCCTGCTTGTGGGACCCTGTGGGCCGCTGGGTGAACAAAAGGCAGAAGCCTTGCCTTGCCTTGTGTTCTTAGCCAGGCTGAGCCCTGTTTCATTCGGCCGTTTTCTTGCTGCATTTAAGCAGGACGTAGGCCAGCTAGTTTCCCACTGCAGTTTCTATTGCTGCCACTTTCCAGAGCGTGCTGATGTTCTGATTGCACCACTGGGAGGAAAAGAAAGAGTAGAGAGGACGCTGCATGGCCTGTGCATCTCTCTCCTTTTCCAAAAAGCAAATAAGAAGAGTCCTCTCTCTGTGCTCAGCTCCTGCAGTTGTGGGTTCAGCAGTCTGAATATCCTTAGTTTGGCCTTTGCTGGGAGAAAGGGTTTTTAATTTCCTTTTCCCTAACTGTGGAAGCCTTTCTTTATCTAGCAGAAATCAAGCTGAGGCAGACCCATGCAGCTTTTCCTGCTTTCCTGGTTGCTTTGCATATCTCAAACATACTTTTCTTTCTGTTTGGCAAAATGTACTCTTAGCTACAATAGGTGTTGATAACCCTTATCCCAACTTCCTTGAGATTCTGTTGCATTGGCAAGGCTAAGTGATAAGGCTTCCCTAAGGGATTGCAAGCATCCATTCAGTCTGTCCTGCCAATCTTTCTACCCACTGGCTTTGGAATCAGCTCAAACTTGGGCAAACTTCTCTCTAGCTTCACATTAAAGATCACTGAACTTGTAATCTCTTCCCTTTGCTAACTCATCTTGATATATTCAAATTGCATTAAGGACATAATCCTTGCAAGTGTAGATAGACGAAAGGTCTACAATTCCCAGTATGCCCCAGCAGGAACTTTTCCCCCTCCCTCTTTCTGTTGCCCTCACACTCCAGAACTTTCGTAAACACCTTTGTGCCAGAGTTCCAGGAGTTGGGTAAGAACTTCCGAAAAGCCTTGCTGGATCAGAACAAGGGTCCATCTAGTCAACATTCTGTTCATACAGTGGCCAACCAGCTGTCCTTGGGAAACCCACAGGTAGAATGTAACATCCTTCCACCTGTGTTCCCCAGCAACTGGTGTACATCAGCACACTGCCAAGCACACTGCTATATATACTGGAGAGCACCTATAGCCATTGTGACTGCTATGTATTCATACCCTTAACCTCCATGAGTTTGTCCAGTCCCCACTGAAAGCTGTCCAAAGTAGTGGCCATCCCTACAAGCCGTCAAAAGTAAATTCCATAGTATAGGTGCTGCATGAAGAAGCCTGTGCTTTGGTCTGCCCCCACCACTCAACTTTGTCGGATGATCCAGATTCTAGTATTGAGGGAGATAACCCCTCCCCATCTATTTGCACAATTCTTTCATCCCCATTATGTCTCCTTTTACTCTACTTTTTCCCTAAGCTAATCAATCTCAGCTGTTGTAACCTTTCCCCAAAAAGGGAGTTCCTGCATCGCATTGATCCCTTTAGTTGCCCTTTTCTACAGGAACACAGGCAGGCCATTGCTCCACCCAGCACAGCTGTGTCAACACTGACTGGCAGCAGCTCTCCAGGATTTTCTGCAAGTTTTTCCAGCTCTGCTTGGAAATACCAGAGATTGCACCTGACATCTTTTCACATGCTCTACCACTGAGTTCCAGCTGGCTCCAGTAAAGGGTATGCTTGTTCAGACATGTTCCAATTTGTTTGATAGTTTTAGGTTTGATTACTCCTTGCTTTTTAAATTAGCTTTGTTTCTTATATTTGATCGTATGTTAAAACAATTTGCTTTGTTAATTGTTCAGGACAGTTTTAAGCAGCGAAGCAGGAAGCAAGCACCTTGAATGAATGCATGAATGAATGAATGAACTGTCCTCATCTGTTTTATGCATAATATCGGTGGTGAAGCCTGCCTTCAATAGGAAACCACTGGAAATTCTGGCAACCTTTGCACAGACTTTGCCCGCGCGCTCCTCAGGGAACCCGTCGGTGGCTTAGCGTAAGGGAAACCATGGGCGCTCGGCTCACTGAGCATGCGCGACTGAGTGGCGGTGGAGGGGGCTGCCGAGAGACGGAACAAAAACTGAAGGGAGGAAGGGGGCGAGAGCGCGGCGATAGTGAGGGGCGGGGAGGAGCCGAGAGGGAGCCCGGATGTGGCGCATGCGCCGCGGCTAGTGGCTGGACGTGTCTGCGGCGGCCGCGGCGGTAGCAGCGGCAGCGGCAGCGGCAGCAACAACAACACGACGTGGGCGGCGGCGGCAACAACTGTCGGTTGGAACGTTCTTGCCTGCTCGCGCCTGAGGCCTTCTGCGCGCGCGCACTGAGGCGAGGCCGCCGCGCCGCCGGCCGAGGCGCCCCTTCCGCCGCTCTCCTCCTCGCTCCCGGCTGCCGAGGAGGCGGGAAGGCGAGGCGAGAGCGGCGGCCGCGGAGGAGCGGGTGGGGGCGCCCCGGCCCTTCTCGGGCCCCCCGTGGCGCGTCCTACACGGGACCCCGGCTGCAGCCCAGGTAACGCCCCCTCGGCCTCCCGGCCTTCCCTCAGAGCCCCCCGGCTAGCGGGCTTCCCCCTCGGCCGCCGCTCCCGCCGCCGGCCCCCCGCGAGTTTTCTCCTCAGGAGCGCCGGGCTGGCCGGTTCACGCCTCGCGGGAAGAGTCGCCGACGTCGTGAGCGTGGCCACACGTTCTGCGGGCGCCCGCGGTGCAGCCGGAGGGACAAAGAGCCCCGTGCCCTGTCCGCGGCCCCTTCCCCCGCGCCCGCTCCCCTCCGCGGGACTTTCAGCCATCGCACGGTTGCTCCGAGGTGAGCCCCACGGGCTCCCGCGGGACTCGCGTGGATCCGGGGTGGCAGCCGAGGGCCGTTTCTGTGGTGGGCCGGGCGCTTCCGTGCGCTCGGTCGAGCCGGGCGGTCCGCGGTCCACGAAAGTGTCCGCCGCGGATCGGGCGGCTTCCAAAGTGCCCGTCCGGCGTGCTCGCCCCCCCCGCCCCCCCCCGCCGCACGTCGTGCGTCTTGCAGCCGAAGGAACAAAAGAGTCTTCCGCGGCACGTGAAAGAAAAGTTTACGGACGTGTCGCGCGCGAGCGGCGTCGGTGGAGCGGAGCCCCCTTCGTCGGATGCGCGCAAGGGGCTCTGCGGGGGGCCGGGGGGGGGGCGGGCGGCGCGAGGACCTTTGTTCTGCGCGGCTGGCAACGACGGGCCCCGCCGCGGCCACTGTGCTCGTCCCCGACTTTGCATCTTCTGCGGCCAGTGGGTGCCTCCGAAAAGACCGAAGGAGTTGTTGCAGCCGGAGTCCTGTGCGTTGGATGAACTGGACTCTTGCCGCAAGAAAGGTGCAGCCCTAGGCATGTTTAGGCAAGAAGAAAGCTTGTGTACTAACTCTTGATAGTGCTTCCCAGTCACGTTGTAGGACTTTTTCCCCCCTGTCTAAACATGCATAGGATTCAACTCGAAATCTTTCTGGTGCTGTACGGTGATTTTAATTTAGTAGTAGTGAAACTTCTCCATCGCGATGGGATGGTACTTCTGTGTTTTTGAATAGTATGGTATGCTTAGATTATGGTACTTTTGCTCCCAGCAGCCCTTGGCTACTAGTTGGACCTCTAGTTGTCCACCACATGATCAGCAGAGCCTGATTTGAATGTCTGCCTCCCTCATTTGTCTTTGGACTTTGAGCATGAGATACTGATTTGACCACCTTGTCAGATTTTTCCCCTCACCAGTCTTTTCCCACCCTTGCTTTTTATAACATCTTTCCTGCAAACAAGATGTTATAAGATTACTAAGGTTTGAAACTTCAGTAGCAAGTTTCTAATGCAGCCATAAGCCCTTGTTGCTTACTTTGTTTCTTCAGGTGAAAAAATAAAAAATACTGATGTTGATAGTAAGCTATAGAAATTAATGCTGCATTATAATCTGGTATGAAAAAGTACTACTGAATTTATCCAGAACTTTGATAACTCAGTTATATCTCTACATAACATTTCCTATCCAGACTATAAATATGGAATGGGATAAGCATCCAATGAAAGGAGAATGTCTGGTGGGTTACTAGAAAGAAGCTTCTTAAAGTAGTCTCTGCTAGGATAAAGTGGTCTAGGAATAAATAATAGTCTGAATCATACAAAATTGTTTTGTACCCTCATTATATAGTTTGTCTTTAATATACAAGAATTGTAATGTAACGAAAAGCTCAATTATACAAGCTTTTAGCTTATGTAGTATGTCAGTGTAGTGTACAGAGGTTCTTACAGTTATTCACATTATTAAAACAGAAAGCCTGAAGCACTTGTATGTTGAAGTGCTGTAGAAACAAATGTCAAGGTTGGATGTGGATTCCAGTTGAGATTTAGCCTTGAGACATTTTTAGCTATTTCAGCCTCCATTTGAGAAAAAAGAGGTGAGTTACCTAACAGCACAGACGTAACCGTTCAAAAGTGTGTACAAAAAACTTGTCCAGTTCTCTTTATTAACTAATGACTGGCTCACTGAATTATTAAGAGGTAGGTAAAGGTTGAGCACTTCTGCATATTAAAAGTACTTGCTTAAAAATGACAGTAAACTACAAGAGATACAATTAGCATTTTCCTGGTATAGGAAAATGCATAGGGATACCTTTATTGCAAATATTTCTTTTTCTTTCCAAGGATCCATTTCTGGAATATAACACATTTCCCTCCTGTCCAACATGCATTCTCTGGTTTATATTCTCCATCACTAAAATGGGTTTATATCTTAATGTGTTGAGTCAAAAAACCCATATATAAATAAGATCAGCATTTTGAAGGATGTTTTACTGAAATGGATAATGGTGCTAATGTGGTAAAAATTTTACTGTGCAGCCTTAGATGATGGTGGGTGCTGGAGGGAAGCTTAATCAAATAGCAGGTAACATTGCAAGGATAAGATATCCTTGAACAAGCAAATCAAGTAGAGGTGACTGTCAATGCTTTGAACTTTTATTTCTGATGTGAACAGCTGTTCACCTCCAACAGATTGTAATCTGGGAATGAGGACCAGTTTAAGCAAACAAAACAAAAGCAAAGGTAGCCGAGTTGATCATGACAACATTTCCAAATTTCACTTGGTTATAATACTTTTATGAGACCAATCAAAAATGGTATAAGATTTGAGATCACCAAAGCAGGCAAGATACTTTGAAGGCAGGTAAGTTTGCTAAGGGCCCAGCATTATATTCACACAGTGACCATCTAGTTTCCCATGGGAAACCAAGCAACAGCATCATCTCACCCATGCTCTTAAGCAGCTTGTATAGGCATTGCCTATACATATTGCCTCTGTTACTGGTGACAGCATGTAGAAATAAGGATAAGTGACCATTGATAGCCTGCTCCATGCATATGTCCATTCCCCACCATGTATAATTTTATACACCTGTATCTTGTCTCCACATAGATGTTTTGTTTCTAAGCTAAACAATTCCAGTTTTTGTAACTATGCAGAAGTTGTTCAAGCCCCTTGATAATTTTTGTTGCTCTTTTATGTACTTTTCCCAACTCCGCAATATCCATTTTTAGGTATGGTGACCAGAACTGTACCCACTGTTCTAAGTATGGTCACATCATAGATTTGTATAAGGGGAATATAATCTTGACAGTGTTATTTTCAGTTCTTTTCCTAGTCATGGGTAATACGGAGTTTGCATATTTCATGTTATTTGCATGCTGGGTGGATATTTTAATTGAGGTGTCTACCAGAACCTCAAGATCTCTCTCCTGGTCTGTCACTGCTAGCTCAGAACCCATCAGTTTGTGCCTGGGAATTTTTTGCCACAATGGGCATCACTGTACATTTCCTTATATCGGACTGTATTGGCTATTTAAATACATATATATTTCATTTCTGTGCCATCCAATAGCTGAAGCTCTTCAAGAAGTTCACAATGACCCAGAAAAACAGTACAATAAAATAGCATATTTTTTCTAAAATACAACAATATAAAAAGAAAAAAATCTAAAACAACATATCATGAAGAGCAGACTTGTAAACACCTGGGTTGGGTAATTTCCTCAAGCCTATACTCCCAGTTTGCATAGGAAAAGGGATAGATGATAATTCTTTTGGAGCTCCCTGCATTCCCCTTTTGACTTACCACACTAAATTGGTGTCATAAACAGACTTGACCACCTCACAGTTCACTCCTAATTCAGTTGAAAAGCATTTATCCCAATATAGATTCCTGCAGGATCCCTCTCTTTGTATCCTCCATGGGGAAATTTATGATTTATTGCTACTCTCTGCTTTCTGTTCATCAAACACTTAGTGATCCATAAGTAGACGTCTCTGTTTCATTTCATGACTGTTAAGATTTATCAGGATGATGTGGGACTTTAGTCAGAAGCCTTTTGAAAATTCAGGTAAACAGTAGCTACCTGATCTCCCTTATTTGCCTGTTGATTGACATGGTCAAAGAGTTCCAAAAGGCTAATGAGCAGGACTTAATTTTTGTGGAAGTTCAGGATTGTATTCCTGCATGCTTCTTAATTTTACCTAATGCTTTCAACAGATTTACCCAGAACAGATATTAAACTAACTTGTCTGTAATTTCCTGGATCATGCCTATTTAAAAAATGAATGGTGTTATGTTGGCCATTCTTCAGTACAGAGACTGCTCTTAGAGACATGCTGCATATTTTTGTTAGATGATGAGCCATTTCATAGTTGAATTATTTAAGAATTCTAGGATGGATACCATCTGGGCCTGATGATTAATTCTCAATTTGTTGATAAGGTTGAGAACTACATCTTTTGTCTCCACTATTTGCCTAATTTTCTTCAGACTATCTGAAAGTTCTAACTAGCCTTAAGTTGTAGCATGGGAGGAGATGTTTGCACATACTCGAATTAACCTCAGTAGCTTATGTGAAGGGGGTAGAGGAAGCTCCTGTTGTCTGTGGTTACATTAGGAAAAAGGTATGGAGTGGATGTTGTATCCATTTGGGGAATATAAAGTCCAGCTCTTCTTAGAAGTGTTTCGTCTTGATGGATGCACATGGTTTCCTTTTACTGGTGAAAGTTTTCTAGTTCTAGTCCATAAAAGTCATTTGAAGTCCATAGTTGGAGGTGGTAGACTTTATAGTGAAGGATGATTTTATACCACAAGAAGGTGGAACTCTTAATATCTGAGGATTCATCCTCCAACCAGTAGGTAACATGGATTTTGGGATTTTTTAAAAAGGAAAATAGGTATCAGACCATTCTCAGAAGTGGTGGAGGATACATTGGATATTAAGTGGGTGGTGGAACTGGCTGTATGTTTTTGACAGAGGCAGCTTTTCTTCCATCAGCACATGGAGTAAGGATTCTTTCCATTGACTGCAGAAGGATCAGTCAGTTCTCTGTGAACACCGTAGATTGAATTTGCACAGTATATCAACCTATTAAAAGGTGATAGAAGGTTGTGGCTGTGAAAGCCTTTTGAATGGAAGAAGATTTTTCTTAAACAAAGACTATGTTTCCTTTGAATATGAGGATCCCATTTCCTAGATATCAGTAGGTGTGGATGGCTTGTAAACATTTTGCTTTCTTACTGTGATTGAATTTCCCTGTTACTACTACACATTTGGAAATTAGCCATACTGATCGTTAATTTCCTACACTTTTAGAAGCTACCTGGCAACTTATCTTCCTTAGTACTATACCTTCCATTCCAGCTGTTGAAAGTTTTATTGGAATAAAAAATGAAGGCTGTTTCTAATAAGTGACAACCTTCTGTCTCCTCTGATACCCCCCAGTACTGTTAGTGGGCACATTACCATTCTGCTTAGTAACAGCATCTAATATTTTGATATGACTCATTTAATGTCACATGTATTCAATTTTGGGGACACATCTGATATTGTAATCTCCGTTTCTTTAAAACCTTGTTACCTTTTTTAAACAGCTGCAATGTAAATACACATTTTCCAGCTTTGCCATTCTACTTATGCTCCCCACTCTGGGATTCTCTCATTCTTAAGAATTCCTAATGACAGCAGGTAGAGATGATCCTGTTCAGTTATTTTGTGGTTCTTTGATTCTGACACACGTGTCCATTTGTATGTATTAACTATGGAAGTATTTATGCAGTTCTGCTGAAATATCTTTTATCTTTACTATTTGTTTTTATTGCTTTTGCTTGCTTTTCATTATCTTTTATTTTGCTAGATCATATTTGCTCCTAATAGAAAGTATACTGAGATTGGGTTCTTTTTTCAGAGGTTTTCCTTTAGGGGGCTTTGGAGCATATCTGGTCATAAATTGCTCTTTATATATTCATTTATTCTCTTAGTACTTACACAAATTGCTGCTTGCCATTCAGTTTGACTTTTGCAGTTTAAAGCAGTTATTTTGGATCAGCCTTGCCAGATGTTTTTGATTCAACTCCCATCAACCCCAGACACTTTGGCTAGTAGTTAGGAGTGCTGGGCCTTGTTATCTAAAACATCTGGAGAAAATCAGGTTGAGGAAGGCTGGCAAAACTTAATTAAATGTTGTTGGTAGCAATTCATTTCTGTACCACTCAATACCAAAGCTCCATTGGTGGTTCATAAAATAGGTAATACAATAAAACACTACAAATTCAAAAGCAATTTAAAAACAATTTAAACAATATATAATACAGAGCAGGCCTGTAAAACATGTGGGATGGGTACTGCTCTCAAACCGTTAAATATCTTTGGATGTCTTTAAATGCCTCAGCATAGAGGGCTCTCTTAACCTGGTATGGAAAAGATGTCATGTTTGGCAGGCCTATGTGGGAAGAGAGTAGGCCATCCCCCTGGTTGTTGTACTCTGAACCTTCCTTGGAGTTAGCACTTGAAGGAAGTCCTTGAGTATTGATTGTTGAGAAGTGCTTTGTAAGGTATTGTGATCCCAAGCTATGTAAGATTTTATAGGTTAAAACCAATAAGTTGAATGAGGCTTGGAAGTATATATATGCAACCAAAGCAAGTTGGCCAGAGTTGGTCTTATATGTTCAGACCTGCAGGTCTTTGTTATGAGTCAGGCTGCTTTGTTTTGGAGAAGGTGCAGCTTCTAAGCAGTCTCTAAGGGCAACCCCTACAAAGTACATTGCAGTAATCTAACTTTGGGATGACCACAGGTTAGATTAATGAAACTGAGTGATTCCTGCCCACTTAGAGATGTGGCTGGGCACCAGTGGAAGCTGGTAGAAGACATTGTGTGCAGCTGAGGCCACCTGAACCTCAAGTGACAAAGATGGCTCGAGGAGGAGCCCCAGGCTGTGAACTTGCTTCTTCCAGAACATCCACTCGGAGGCACCACCCATTAATCACATCTCAGTCTTGTTTGGATTTAGCTGCAGTTGGTTAGCTTTGGTCCAGTCCATTGTCACAGCCAGGCATGAATTTAGTACATCCACAGCCTTATCTGATGGAGATGAAAAGGAGAAACAGCTGTATGTCATCAGCATGTTAATGGCAATGTACTGCTATTTTCCTGAAGTTGCCCTTGGTTTCTATTTAATTATCACTTTTGTTTTATAGTCTGCAAAATGTAACTTTTAACCATCACTGAGATGTTTTGTCTGCCTATTAATCCTTTTGTAAGATGGGCAGGCATTTCCTGATTAATTTATTGTCTGGTGGTTTTTGATAATGGCAATGCTGTTCTTATTGTGAAGACTTTTTGTAAGCTATTCTGAGAGTCTTCTGAGGCTATAAAATAGGATATAATATGTTGAATATTTTGCATACAAATGTTACATTAAAAAAGATACAAGTATATATATTTGCCAAGGGAATGGAGGATATGAGCACATACAAGAATAGATTGGGGCGCTAGTTTAATGGCTGCATTGTTTGGGCACACTTCCAGGATTCCTGTTCTGCAAGCACATGAAACATTAAAAAAAAACCAAAAACAAAACTTATTACTAACACGCAACTTGTTTTAGTTGTTGCAAATAAGGTAAGGTCTCTTGAGATGGAAAGGGAACAGCAAAAGGCACACTTCTGTCCAAGTCCCTGGTCTCAAAAAGGAATCAGGTGCTGACTAGGCTTTAGACACAATTGCTCCTGAATATCCTCTCCATCCTGCTTCTGATAGAATGCCCTGTTATATGGAAGCATGAAGGACAATGACTGGGGCACTGATGGTGGAATACTGGGCTCATCTCTGACAAAACATTTTATAGAGAGCATCTTTGCTTCTGTGAGATGTGCTACAAGCAGCAAAGAATGTTTTTTCCTCTGCTCATATCGAGTCTGGGAATTCACATCCAGCAGAGCTGTTTAGGGTGGTAAAGGACTTTTCTCAAGCTCCAGTGCCCCCTAACCTATCTTTAGTGTCGTCAGTCACTTGCTCTGACACTTTAAATAACCATTTTATACATAAGATTTCTCGGATAAGAGCTGAGCTTATTAATGCAGTTGGGTAGGTGAGGATCAACACAGAGGTGTCCAGCAACTCCATAAATTGGGCAATCAATTTGTAAGTCCTGATGATGTTGATAGACTGGTTGAGCTGATGAGAAATAGCACCTGCCCTCTCAATTCATGTTCATCTTGGCTGGTAGTCCAGGGAGGTGGTGGCACTGAGGAGCTATTATGTCATATCGTCAGTGCCTCCTTCAGAGAGGGTAGAGTTCCTGTTGTACAGCCTATTTTATGGCTCTTCTTAAAGAAACCTAATTTGAACCTATTGGACCTTAACAACTTTGCCTCAGTCTCAAACATACCATTTCTTTGTAAGGTGATTCAGAGGACAGTATCGCTCCAGACAGTCCTAAGTCATGCTGAATTTCTGGTCCCATTTCAAACCAGCTTTAGAGTGGGACATGGAGCTGAGACTGCTAGTGGATAAACTATGACAGAATTGATGGGGAGAATGTATCCCTTCTTGGTTCTGTTGGATCTTTCAGCAGCCTTCAATACTATCAGCCCTAGTATCCTTATAGATCGTCAGAGGGAGTTGGGAATTGGAGGCACTGCTTTGCAGTGGTCTCATTACTACCTCTTGATTTGGTACCAGATGGTAACAGTTGGAAACCGTTGCTCTTTTAAGAAGGAGCTGACTTGTGGTGTCTCATAGGGATCCGTTCTCCAATGCTGTTTAACATCTGGATGAAGCTGCTGGAAGAGACTATCTGGAGGAGTGGTGCTGGATGTTATTAGTGTGCTGATGACATCCAGATCTACTCCTTATCATCTGTTGCTTCTTCTCTCTGGATGACTGCCTGAAGCTGGTAATGGGCTAGATGAGGAAAAAACAAATTGAAGTTGAATCCAGACAAAACTGGTGCTTGCTGTTAAGGGTTTGAATCCAGAATTAGAGGTGTGTCAACCAGTTCTACATGGGGTTACACTCCCCTTGAAAGACTGTTCACAGATTGGAGTTGCAGCTTGACCCTGCCCTTCACATGTCAGCATAGATAGAGGCCATGGTCAAGAGTGTATGTTACCAGCTTTGACTGATTTGCCAACTGTTCCTCTTCCAGCAGAGGAGTGACTGAAAGTCAGTAGTGCACATCCTGGTAATCTTTAGGCTCAATTTTTGCAATGCACTCTACATAGGGTAGCCTTTGTGCCTATTCTGGAACCTGCAACTAGTATAAAACATGGCAGCCAGGGTGTTCTCTGGATCATCATGGAAGTCGACTACCAATACATCTCCGGACACAGTAAAAGAAGTTGGTAGTTACCTTTAAAACTTTTCATGGCTCAGGTCCAAAATAACTTTAGGCGTGCCTTTGCCCATATATCTCACCTCACCCACAAAAATCTCCTGGCAATAATGTTCTGAAGATTGATTGATTGATTGATTTAGAGTATTTGTATGCTGTCCCATCGCATAGTTTTTAGCTTCGCAAAATTAATGTCTGCTATCTAGAAGACTTTCCTTTCCATTCCCTAAATTATGGAATGACCTGTTGGGAGAGTCCCAGACTGTTACCTTTAAGAAGGAAATAAAGATGTATCTCTTCTGACGGGCATTCCCAGATTAATTTTATTTAATATGCTTGTTTTTAGTTGAAATTTTTAATCATTGCTGGTTTTGATTTTTTTTAAACTGTCTTAGAGCCTATGGGAATGGAACAGTATATAAACATCTAAATAAAATAAATTTGTAGGCCAAGAAAACTGGAGGGCACCAGGAAAGGAAAACTTGTGTAGAACATAGTTGGTGAACTGCGTGTTACTTCCAGGCCGTGGCAGCCTACCTTCTGGGACCACCTTCACTGCATTGCAAAAAGGCTTGAGGGGGAAAAAGATTTTCTTTTTGCATGGATGCCAAATGGAAGGTTTTTAAAGTGCTGCAGGGAGATTTTAGTGGTCCATCCTCTCTTGTCCACACACTGTAATCCCCCAGATAACTGTCCCTCTGCTCCATGGGAATTGATTATTTAAATTAGTATTTTTTCAAAAACCTTCATTGCCACCACTAGAGACCCTTTATCAAAGGGTTATTGCTTTATGTGGAAGGCAGTGCCAAGAAGAGGTGAAAGACAGACAGACAGACAGTCTCTCTCTCTCTCTCTCTGGATGTGGGTGGGGGTGGCCAGGCTAAGCAGCTTTTGCACAATAGACCTCCTGGTAGTGTAATTGGTGGTCAGTTACATAGTTACAGCACCAGTAGTTAGCAGATTTCCATCAGATCAGCATAGGGAAATTTACAAATGCATTAGGTTTAGGGCAGTAGATACGGGGTTGCTAACAACATCACATATTTAAAACTTAGTCTCTTCTGCAACTTTCTTTGGCAGACTGGAAACACCATTTTTCCGCTTTTTCAAATGCAAGTTGAATTTACTTGAAATTTGAATTAGTTGAAGGAAAGACTTGTTCCATCGATAGAAAAGGAGAATATAAAACTAAGTTTACCTGTATGTAACAGTTAGCTGACACATGTTTGAATGACTTCCATTAGTCCAGTGGGGTGATTTAAAAAAATAAATACGCCAATTTCCTGAATGAGTGAACCATAGATTTGATGTTTAATACAAACAATGTCAGTGATGGTAATTGCTGAATTCAGTATCTAGCTTGGCACTCAATTATTGGCAAGCAAATAAGTTGAAATTAGAGTTTTGATCCATCAGTGCATTTAATAAAGATTTCTGTTTGTGATTGGATATTTTGTTAGTGTTCTATCTAGCATTTCAACAGTTGCATATGTTCTTAACTTCTCTTTTGCAATATGGAACATCCCAAGTTCGATTTCATCTTTTTGTAAGAATATTACTACTAATTACGAGGATTCTTCAAAAAGTTTCAGCACTTTTAAAAACTCTTTTAAGAATTTCAAAAACAAACTGCATCATTGTTCTAAATTTAGTCACCTTCCTTTGTGATGCATTTTTCCCAGCATCATACCAACTTTTTAATGCCATCAGTAAAAATATATAAAAATATATTTATAAAATATAGAAGTGTGGAAACTTTTTGAAAACCCTCATTTATATATCACCTTTTCAGCATACAAATTCTTTCCAGAAAATTTATAAGGAACATTCATTAATAATCACAAGCAGTAAGTAGTCAGATATAACAATTCATAAATGTCCTTCCTACAGGATAATTGTTGGTAGAAGGACCAGTGCAGAATGGGAGCAGACTGGCTGGAACAGTCTCTAATGTCTTTATTCATCTGTTGTCTCCTCTCTTTAAGAGTTCTTTTTACATGGCAGTTAGTGGAAATGGCTCTGTGGGGGAAGGAAAAGTTTTCTTGATAAATTATCTGAAGAATCCAGTCCTTGAAATAGTGTTCAAAAAATCTATTGCATTTCAACTTCAGCTGTACCCACAGGGTTCCACACGTAAATGAGGGCATGTATACTGTTCTGCTTTCTTCCAACTACTTTGCCTCCCTGGGTAGAAGGGCTACTGTTTGCGAGCTTAGAATGAAGAGGAGGTAATGAGCTATGTCTAGTCTGTATGAACTCTGTGAATTACAGAGCAGAAAACTAGCTGAAGACTGGCTTAGTGCTTGTGATAATCATTAGCAAGAATAACAACCACATCAGCCCTCTCATATTGATAAACATGATTTCAATTATCAGCACTAAATGATGTCAGCTGAATCAGCAGGTTGTCAGCCAGCATAATGGCCTGATTTTCAGTTTATCCATCTCACATGTTGCAGCTTAAGGCCACTCCTGCAGCATTAAGGAAAATACTGACATTAATAGGGACATTTACTGCTTTTGAAGAGGAGCTATCTGGGTAGTTTATAATAAAAAATAATCACAAAAATGCATAGTCATAAACACATGAAAGTATCAGTTAAAATAGTTGTGAAAGTTGCAAAAACCAAACCACCAAATCAGTAATGCAGTCACAAATGTTAAATCATGGATTTTTTTTAATCTTCGCCTGCTGCTAAAAAGACATAAGTGTGAGGCAAGCCTTCCAGGGGAGTCCCCCTCATTACTCCCCCCCCCCCCAGATAATTTGGTGGAGATGCCTTGAGCAGGGCCAGGGCTTCTGAAGCAACTTTGGCAGGTTACTATGGAGGTTGATGTTCTTTCAGTGCCCTGGACCCAGGTTTTATAGAGCTTTTAAGGTAAGAGCCAGCAGTTTGAATTCTGATTCAAATATTTGTGTTAAAATGTTTAAGCACTGGTGTAACATTTTCCCTTTACCTGGCCCCAGTTAGCAACTAAGCAACTATATTTTACACCAAGTGTGGTTTTCAGCCAAAAGCGTGCCCATGTGCAGTGTATTGCAATATTATAGTAAGGAGGTTAGCAAAGCACAGATAGCTATATCAAGGCTACACTTGCGTACCCACTTTAGCTGGTGCTCAATGCCACTGAGGCCATATGCATTTCTAGTATCAGGGCTGGGTCAGAGAGTTTCCTTTAACTGTGAAGCTCATCCTTTATGTAGTGTTCAGACCATCTAGAACAGGATGAACAATTTCTTTATCTAGATGAGCACCTGCCAACAGTATCTCTGTCCTGTCTCAGTAGAACCCCAGTCCAGTCCCTATTGACTGTAGATACCAGTTGTACACTCACATCATCACACCTGTGTTTGAAGTGAAAAAAGATCCTGATGTCATCTGTTTACGGGGGTACCCAAATCACTCTGTTAGATGACCTCTGCTGGGGGGAGGGAGTGTGCCCTGTTGGTTCTCTTGGACCTCCCAGTGGTGTTCTGTGCTAATGGCTGTATCTCCTACTGGATAGGCTGTCTGGGTTGGGAGTGGAGATACACTGCATTGCAGTGCTTGTGCTCTTGTGTGAATAGCCTATATGAGAAGGTGGTGCTGGGGAAATGTTTCTCTGTTTCTTGGCTGCTGTGTTACTATGTCATGGGCTTTCACAGGGCTCAACTTTATTTTGCAATCTGTGCAACATCATCATGAAACTCCCAGGGAGCATATCTGGAGGCGTGGGCTGAAATGTCATCAGTACATGTAGATGATATTTGACTCTGTTTTTACTTTTTATCAAATCCAGGTGAGGCAGTGGCTGCTCTCAGTCAGTGCTTGGACAGAATAATGGACTGTAGGAGGACCAATGACTGAGGCTCAATCTAGATGGGACAGAGATGCTGCTAGAGGGTAGCTTGCCTGTCTTGTTTAGCAATATTCATTTAGCTCGAAGGATGCTTTGCTCCACCTAAAGGATCAGGCTTGTAGTCTAGGGGTGCTCTTGGATCCAGCATTGTCACTACAGGCATAGGTGGACTTGGTGGTTCAGGGAACCTTTCATCAGTTTCGGCTGATGAGCCAGACAGCTACATCCTTATTTGGGCAAACAGAGCTTGCCCTGCTCTGGTAACCTCTTGGCTGGATTAGTGCAATGCATTATATTTCAGAACAGTCCAGAAACTTCAGCTAGGGCAGCAAGATTGCTAATGGAGACTGGCCAATGTGATCATAGTAGCCTAGGACATCACCATCTGTGCTGGCTGCTATTCCATGTCCCGGCCTATTTCAAGTGCTGGTGTTAACATTCAGAGCCCTAAATGCCTTAGGGCCAGGTTACCTCAAGGATCATCTATTCCCATATATACCTGCCCTAAGATCATCCTCAGCAGTCCTTCTCTTGGAACCCCTACCAAAGGAAGTAAGGTGGGTACAGATGTTGATGGAATAGCATTGGAGGTGAGATTAGATACAGGATGCCATACGTAAATGATACTGCTGCCATCAGCACCTGGAATCAGCCCTCTAGGTAGGAGTGGAGTAACTGAAATGTATTGGGTGGAAAGGGGGCCAAGGACAGGAGATTGCCAAGGCTAGCCAAGTTGAGGCCTTTGGGACCAAGTTGTGTAACTAGAAAGCAAGGGAGAAGAGCCTGCAGGGTGGAGGCGGTACATTCCTGTGTCAAGGAGGAAAATGGAAACAGTTGACATGAGAAGAATGTTACAGGAAGGACATTTAGGGCCAAAGGACCTATAATCGTGGGCATAAATGTGAACGTAAGTTGTCCCCTCTTCCTGCACTGAGTTGCACTGCAGTGGACGCCTGAGGCCTGTAGGTATTCTTTGTTAGTTGGGTATTGCTGTGGGATGGGAGCCAGGGCACATGGAGTTGATGGCACAGTAGTATAGTCTGAGGCAGCTTGCATCTGTTAGACATATTATGAGATGCATTTTTAGATTCCTGTGTTTGCACCTGTGTCAAATATATAATAGTCTATATATATTAATATTTCCCCTAATGAAGGTGGGGGAGGTGAAGAATGCGAATTGCTGGTGCAGGAATGGTGGGGTCTGTAGCATGGTAGATTCTGTCCATGCTGCTTGAATAGCAGTGGGAGGCTGCAGTGTTCTTCCTAGCAGTCTCCAAATAATTGCATGCTGAGGCTTACACATGTATGTTGGTAGCAGTTTCCTTTAGTTTCAAGCACATCACAGTAATTTATAGATACCCTTCTCTACTGGTTAAAGAGCAGGACACTAGAACAACTCTCTTTCAAAGTTCTTACTGGTGAGGATTGTATATGAAGGCAGGAGGCATTATAGAAGAACTATCCCTAGAACTTGGTAGTAGGGCAGAGAGGTGGATGGAAATATTAATAGTAAAAGGGGATTTGGTTGTGTATGAGCACCTGCTGACCTGAGTGTTCTTCCAATTCTGCAGTGAAAAAAAGAATTGTAAGGCTGATTCATTGTGAAACTTATTGTATATAATTTTATACGCAATTTTTGTAGAGGGCCCTTTGCAAGTTTTTCTTTTTGTTTCTGTTTTTTATTTATAAAAAAGAAAAAAGGATTGTAAAAGAAGGAGAAACCCGGGAAAATTGAAGAACTGAAGGAAGGCAGGAGCTTTAACATTTTAATTGACACTGATAATCCTCTGTGAATTTTCAGAGATCCTTACTTGTATTGTTTTATCTTTGTCTCCCCAGTAAGTAGAATAAATGGGATCCAAGCTATGCAAAGACATTTAAAGCAGGCACAGCATAATCTTTGTCATGCATGCTTCCAAACGCTGTCTCTTAATTGTTGAAATACCCCTTTGGGACAGAAATATCCCTAGGAATGAAAAGAGGCAGCACATTGCACAGCATAGCACTGCTAATTGGAAGAGCTACCATCTGTTTGAATTCCATTGCATCAGTTAGAAAGTCCATTGGTCAGCTTGAATCTGTATTTTGTTGGAGACAGACTTAAGCCACACATGCAGAGAGGGCATTCTGACTATGGCTTTGTTGCTCAGCAGGACACTTCTGTCTTGCTAATGCTCTCTTGGAACTTATTTTATAACATCCAAGCTATCCTGAACCGTAACTGTCAGTGGGACATTAGAGCTTAATTGAAAAGTGATACAAAGTAGTATAATCATTTTGAGATTGGGTAACTCAGTATATTTATCAAGATCTAGAAAGACTTTAATTAGTGGGGAAATGTACAACCTCTTCAGTATTAGAAATGTACAGCTTACAGAAAGGAAGAATTTATCAGTTATAAAATGCCATCATGCTGTTCCTTGCTTTCTTTGCAGAGTGCATGCACACAGGCTGTTAGGGTTGGCCTGGGCTCACCATCAAGTTAGGCCAAGCAGAAGCTGAATTCACTGCAGACTTTTCACCTGCTTACTGGGTAGCAGGTCTGACAGCTTCCCAAGACCCTGCACCCAGTGTTTATGTATTAGGCTTGGACATCCACTGGGAGAAAGCCTACATAAGGCACAATCCTATGCATATATAGGCAGATAAGAGACCTACAACTCATGTTCTAGCTAACTCCCATGGAGGCATGCACACATAGGCTTTCCCTCAGACATCCATAGATAGATGGATTTAAATGGGTTGGGAGAAACTCTGCAGTCCGGGGGGGATGGGGGCTCTGACGTGGTACCAGATAATAATGTGGAGGGGGCTGTGGTTCATTATCGTCTTCCCTAATCTAGGGCTCTCCAGATGTTTTACATTTCAACTCCACCATGGCTAGTGGTCAGGAACTCTGGGAATTGTGATCCAAATCATTGGCAGGCACTGGGTTTTGGGAGGCTGGTCTGTCCTGTTGCAAAGAGAGTCTAGCATGTTTAGGATTCTTAAGGGAGAAGCCAGGTATAATGAACTAAGAAAAGCAAAACCTTTAGCCAGGGAGGACCCATTTGAACAGAGCAGTGGTGGTGCAGGAATTGCCAGCACTTGCCCCATTGCCTGTTTTTCAGGTCAAACACCCTCCCCACCAGGTTGTCTCCACTATGAATGGATATTGCCAAACTATGTATGGTAGCTTCTGCAAATGGCAAGCAAGTCTGACAGCTTCCCAACATGTTGAGCTCTTCCTGCCCTTGTAATCTATCGCATCCTGGGTTCTTTGAAAGAGCCGAAAAAAGGTGGAATAGAAGTGCAATAATAAATACAAGTTTTGCTGCTACTGCTTTGAGTATTGGGCATAATAAAGTTCTACTCAAGTATGATGCATTCACATAGATAACTGTATTCTGTATTTTGTTCACCTCAAAAATCACAGCAGAAAGGATATTACAGAGCTGGAAAAGGGACAGAAATAGGCAATCAAAACAATCAAATGGCTAGAACAAATTCCATATGTGAAAAGTTAAAATGAAGGAGGCACTTTACTGATGTTTGGTGAGTAAGGAGGACATGATACAGGTCTATAAAATTATTCATGGTGTGGAGTAAACAGATAGGGAGAAGCTGTTTTCTTTTTCTCATAATATTAGAGTGTGGAGTCAACCAAAGACTGGTAGGGGTTTTGGGACAGACAAAAGGAAATACTTTTGCACACAATGCATGGAATGACTACTGCAAAACGTGAAGATGACCACCAAGTTAGAAGGCTTTAGAATTCGCAGAGATTAAGGCTATCCTTATCGCTTTGTAGATTAAAGTCACTGGTCAAGATAGCTGTATGCTACTTCCAGGTTCAAGGCAGCATGCATTTCAAAACCAGTTGCTGGGGAGTAGGAGCAGAAGAGGGATGTTGTTCTTATGACCTCCTTGTATGCCTTGGTTAGGTATGTAATTGGGTCTGAGAGTCACAGAATAGTGGGCTAGATAGCCCTTTGATTTGATGCGGTAGTGCTTTTCTTGAGATTGTAAATTGGAAGGAGAGGGAGGGATTCTATTTGTAAGTCCCCATTTCTTATGGTAGCTGTGTACTTTGTAAGGTTCATTATTGCCCTGAATGAAATATGCACCTCTGGTTATGTCCATTGTCTTGCTCTTTACCTGAATAATCTGTGGGATAGTCAACTTCAGAAATATTTTTTGATCCAGCATTCAAGTTACTCCCTTATTTCTTTGGAACTCTACTCTGCCATTGTTACCATTATATAGTTTGATATCCTTCTTTATTCATATTATTTGGAATCATTATTTTATACTTAGTGATATTTACTTGAGTGGGTAAACCAGAGTTGAATTGATGAGATATATGGGCCACAATCAAGTGTGGAATGCAGATCACATTATAATTTAACCCTGTATTTTCAGCTTCATTCTGATGTCTTCTTGTCTCTTCCCACTCAGTTTTATAGGCTTACATTAATTGCTTGAAGATCATCAGCTCTGTTTCCCATACCTTGGAACTTTTAATCTTCAGCAACTCCTCCTTTTGTCAAAGCATGCCACATGCTTGTCATGTTTGTCTACATAACATATACATAGGTACAGTAATTGCAGAAGATCCTTTTAAGTGGCCTTTAGTGCAAATAGTCATACTTTGATCCTAAAGTTCTTTTTGTTATGGAGACCCATGTGTGTATTTTGAGGTCCCACTCTGCAATGGCCAGTATGACTCTTTGGGGATTCACATTTCCATTGCAAAAACTGAACAGAAGCAGACATTTGAACGAGTTTTCACAATTTCTGCTTAAAGTACTATTATTCAGTTATTTCTTTACTAGTGTGTTGAATCTTTAATAGAGCTTCATATAAACATCATAAAACAATTATCACTGATGTATAAATTTGTGATGAGTTCATCTGAGTGATTCATCAACTTAAATCAAAGCCCTAATTCTATTTAAAATACAGTGGTTTCCTTATTAAAAAAAATGAAGCAGACCAAGTGTCAGACTCTTAGAGAGACTTATTTTCAGATACCTGCTCAGCTGTCTAACCTGCTGTGTTGCTAGAATAAAATGATACAATCATGCATATTTTTTTTGAGCAACTTTGAGGAAGGGGAGGGCAGAGATTTGGCAGATACAGGAAGGATCATGCAGTTGTAGATCAGGAATATGGTTTTTTCTTTTTCTTTTTACTGTGAATGCATTTCTATAAAAGTATTTTTAATGCACATGGGAAAAGGGCAAAATGTTTTTGATGGTCAAACAGTGAATATTTTGTGGTCACTCTCCTAACAGTTGTGATATTTTCTTTTTCTTTTAGGTGTTCAGCATATACAGTTTTTGGCCTTCTCACTGATAGGTGTATTTGGTCTGGAATTAAAAACTGTCAAATGGACAATATGTCTATTACTAACACACCAACAAGTAATGATGCTTGTCTGAGCATTGTTCACAGTTTGATGTGCCATCGACAAGGAGGGGAAAGTGAAACATTTGCAAAACGAGCAATTGAAAGCTTGGTAAAAAAATTGAAAGAGAAAAAAGATGAATTGGATTCTTTGATTACAGCTATAACTACAAATGGAGCTCATCCTAGCAAATGTGTGACAATTCAGAGAACGTTGGATGGTAGGCTTCAGGTTAGTAGAAACGTATCTGATACCTAAATGGTTGTATTTTTGTGTGGCGGGGAGGCAGGGGAACAATGTCTTTCGCAAACTGCGCAGGGAGCTTTGGCTCATGGGTGGCATAGAAATTCAGTAAATAAAATGTGCAGCTTGCCTGTGGACGGGGCAAATGCATGTGAAATTTGTAGATAGGGTTCTATTCTTGTGTTAGCTTCTCACAGGACATGAAGCAGGAGTAGGGAACCTCCTGCTTGCAGGTCGTAAAATACTTATTTATTTCCTATTGCAAAAGGAATATCCATGTAAGAAATCCAGTGTGGTTTATGTAATCCTCCTCTCCATTTTATCCTCACAACAGCCCTGTGAGGTAGGTTAGGCAAAAAGTCATTGACTGCCTCAGACCCACCCAGTGAACTTTATGGCTAAGTAAGGGCTAGATCAGGTTTCTGGAGTCTGTGCTGAACACTCTTAACCAATACCCTGCTTGTATTTAGCTTACACCATGGCCATATTTTGACATTTTCAGTGGGTGCTCTTTCTCAGCTATGTTATGATTTCCAATCTTTCCAGGTGGCTGGTCGTAAAGGATTTCCTCATGTAATTTATGCACGTTTATGGAGGTGGCCTGATCTCCACAAAAATGAACTCAAGCACGTCAAATATTGCCAGTATGCTTTTGACTTGAAATGTGACAGCGTATGTGTAAATCCATATCATTATGAACGTGTTGTGTCACCTGGCATTGGTAAGTATGTTCATGATCCTGTATGGATTGTGGGGTTAAACTTGTAATAGCAGGTTATTTAATAACACAAATTCTGTATTCTCCTTGATTTCTTGCATGCTCTTTCATGATTTGTGGTTCTCTTCTATGAGGTTTCAGATTCAGGTTCTCACCCAACCCTCAAGAGTCTGGGCAAGGGACCATTCTTCTAGAACTCAGTTGTGTTGTATTGCTTTGCTGAGGGTGGGGGCATACAGTTTGGCTTGTAAGCAGCTGCTTTCTCCAGCAACTGCTGTTAGCTGCTTTCTGTTCATTTTAGTGGGAGGGAGCAACAGGAAGGCCATGATTGGCAGAAGCAAGTTACAGCCCCCAGGTAGCAGAATAGTCTTGCTCTTCACACCAGCAGCTCTTTTTATTTATTTATTATATGTGCATGTTTGTTCTGTTTCTCACACAAATTAAATCAGAGCATGGAAGATTTGGGAGGGAACAGTTATCTTCCTGCCAGACTTTTCCTCCCACTGTAGTGGGGATATAGGTCAAGTCTGTCAGAATACTTCCTCTGGGAGTAATGTTTTGCATTAGGGAAGGAGAGGAGGAACCAGCTGTGGGGATGACACAAATAAAGAATTTGTGCCTTTCCACTTGGACAGAGTTCTTTGAAAGATTCTGTAGTGGTCCATGGGAATCCTCACTGATCTCATTTACTGCAATTATTTGACCTGTCTAACATTCTGGAAGGGATTTGAAAGTGTCTCATGGGCCATTCTTCCTTTTGAAGGATCATTAAAAGTTTCTCTGAGAGTAATTGGAGAAGAGTCTGATGATGGACATGATCAAGTGTTGGAGATATTTACTTTAAAAATTTGTAACCTCATTGGCTGAATAAGGAATTATTTCATAATGGAATAACATCTCAGTTATTAGTACCAGAGTTAGGGAGTGTGCAGTTAGGGAGAGCTAGTGTGGTGTAGTATGGAACTGGGATTCAGGTGATCTGGGTTCTAGTCCCTGCTCAGCTGTGGAGCCGTCTGGGTGACTTTGGGGCAGTTACAGGCTCTCATTCCAGCCTGCTTGACAGGATTGTTGTTGTGTGGATAAGGTTGAGAGCAAGGGGAGGAGAATGATGTAAGCTGCTTTGAGTTCTTTAAAAAAGGAAAAGGTAGGATATAAATCAAATAAATAAATGATTGTTATAAATGAATATAGGTATTAAAAACTTCACCTGGAAATAAACTTATTTTAGTGGGGGTTTAAGGGAAAACATTTCACCATTTCCAAGTTTGCTACATAACACTGAAATAAAGTTTTCATTGTGCTTTGCAGATGCATATGGTATTCTTGCAATTATTCTTCTCCTTCTGTTTGTAGACTTTACAAATGGTAAAATATTTGCTTTAAAGCTAGACTAATGATTTGTGTTTTTTCCACTTTACAGATCTTTCAGGATTGACGCTACAGAGTTCTGGTAAGCAATAAATGAAATTCTGTGGAATTTAAACAAAAATAATTTCTAGGAAAATATATGTTTGCTTCTAGTGGAGACAATATTCATAGTACTATATGTAGCTATGCATATCATAAGAAAGTGTACTTCTTATTATATCAGTCTTTTTTCAGTTAAAGAGCCATTAAGGAAAAGATGGAATGGGGGAAATATCTTGTTAATATTCTTAATCTGTCTTAAAAGGATTAGGAAAAAATCAGGCATAAAATGCTGTGGCATTGCAAATTCTTAATTTGGGGTTCCCTGACCACGTAATTGCTTTTACATTATTAGATTTGGTACCCCTGGATATTGTGAGCTAATAATTTTTACAACCAAAATTTTAATTTTAATTTAGCGGTCTGAATTGAAGGCTTGCATATATTTACAATCAGATTTCAAATTACACATTTATTTCATGAGTTCACCAACACAATATGATTAACTTGGATTAATTGGTTTATGTTTTAAGTTTGTTTAAAATATATAAAGCCAAACTTTATTTCAGCAGGGGTTACATTTTTTACTGATCTGGAATTAGATCCATTTTCATTGCATGCTGTGGAAGGAAAAAGATCTCCACATGTTAAATAACTCACTATTTTACAAGTGCTGCCATTTTGAGTGTAGGATGCTGACACTGGCTCTGTATATCTGTAGCATCAATCCTGTGTATAGTTTTAAGTATTATAGTTTCTTCTTCGTGGTCTCTGTGCATCATATGGGATTTTTTGCCAGTGTGGAGCCTACAATCAGGAAAAGCTTCTGAAGCTAAGTGTTCAAAGTAGTGGTCAGGAGCCTTTCACTTTCCTGTTCCCAGGAGACCATGGGAGGAGTTCCCGCCCATTCCATCATGACCCTCCAGAACTACAGACATTTTTCTTCTCTCCCCTTCCCAGTCCATACTCTTCTTAGAGGCCTGCCTCAACTCAGCCACAGCAAGGATGTTTCTGCCAGAGCCCTGAGCTACAGCTACAGACCTGGCGACCGATGTCAGCACAGCAGACCATACCACAGCTCACAGATTCAGAGATTCCTCAGACTCACGGCAGCTATGGCAGTGGTAGTCTCCTTCATCAGATTATGCATGTGGTTGCTATGGTTCATCCATAGCTACTACCTGGAGGACAACTCCCCCAACACCTTGCTCATGGTCCCTCCTCCAGTCCAGGATGGTCTGTGCTGGTGGGCTACCCCACAGAAACACTTGGCATTTATCTGCTTCCTCCCCCTGGAACCCTCCATCATTGTCAGCACAGGCACCTCCAACTCAGCCTGGGGAGCACACTACAACAGCCTGACGACACATGGGTCATGGGACTGCCATGAGGCAAGACATCAAGCACATCAACTACCTGAATATGCTGGCAGTCCACAAAGCTCTCATCTCCTTCCAGAACACCTTCCTAGGCCAACATATGTAGGCTACCATGAGAACACCGTGGTGATGTATTAAATCAACAAGCAGGGCAGCACACTCTCCACTCGGCTCACCGATCTTGTCACAACCATCTGGAATTGGTGCATCGCCAGATGTATCCCTCTCACAGTGATTCATGTGGCAGGCAAAGACAATGTCCTGGCTGACATCCTCAGCTCACATCTCAACATCTGTGAACAGGAGCTGAGTGAGATGGTTCTGCAGGACTTGCACGGCTGGTGGGGCCTTCCGTTGGTAGACCTGTTCACCACCCCCAGAAACACCACCTTCCCACAGTTCTGTTCCAGGGCAGGGCAAGAACTAGCTCCTTTAGAGATGCCTTCCCCAAATGGACCAGGACCCTGTCCTACCTGCTCCCATTCTTCCTGCTGATCACCAGGGTGGTCTCCAAAATCCAGGGGATCCACACTGATTACATTCTCATCACCCTCTGGTGGCCACAGCAGTCGTGGTTTCCCAAACTCCTCTGGCTTTCCAGAGGGAGCCACTCTTGCCTCTTATGCACCCATGACCTACTCTCACTAAACGGGCCACGTCGTCCACCCAGTCATCGGGACCCTAAAACTGGCAGCCAGGGGGATCACTCCACATGTGCATGGCTGACCCTGCTGCTGGAAGTGTCCACCATCCTGGATGCAGCCCTCAAACTGTCCATTCAGGAATTCTGTGTGTCTCAGTATGGTGCCTTCACTGCATTCACCCACCGTGAAAGCTTCAACCTCCTTACCTCTGGAATAGAACAAATCCTCCTGTTCCTACAAACCTGCTTCAGGGATGAGATCTTTGTGTCTACCTGGTGACAATCTCCTCCTTCCACCCTCCCATCCACGGGTTCTCTGTTGTCATGCGCACCCCCCCCCCATTGTACAAATCCTGAGAGGGCTCTGTAACATTGCCCCCTCCACCAGATACTCCACCTGTGTTTGAAGCCTCTCAATTGTGCTACAGGCATTCACTAAAAGATTTCTCATAACAACCAGCCTGCACCACCTCTCCGGGAAGGCAGCCTTCCTAGAGGCCATCACATTAGCTTACTACACCAGTGAGCTCTGACCCTTCTGGGTGGACCCGCTTTTCCTTAACTTCCACTGGGACAAGGCTTTTCTCCACTCAGACCTGGCCTTGACTCAAAGTTAACTCTGCCTTCCACCTGGACCTATGCATTGTGTTCCCTGCTCCTTAGCCAACCCATCCAAGCCAATAGAATCCACCCTGCATCTGCTGAATGCCAGAAGAGCACTCACCTTCTACAAGTCCAGAATTGAGCACCTCTGTTGCTTGCCTAGGCCCTTTGTTTGCTACAAACGGCCGAAGAAAGGGGACCCTATTTCCTCCCAAAAACTATCCAGATGGGTTTCCTGGACCATCTCCCTTACTTAGGAGATCTCTGGTCTTCAGCTCAAATTGCAGCCGAGGGCCCACTTCACTTGAGCCCTGGCCACCTCCACAGCCTTCTTCGTCAGAGTCCTGTTCTAGGAGGTCTGCAGAGCTGCCATGTGGTCTACCTTTTGACTTTTGTCAAGCACCATAGACAAGACGTCCAAGTGAGAGGAGACTATGCCTTCTGTAAGGCCGTCTTCTCCTCTATCCTTCAATGACCACAGCTCCTGCAGTCCTCTACCAGGTAAGCAAGCTAGTCTCCCATGTGTGTGATGCACAGAGACCACAAAGAAGAAAGGCAGGTTGCTTACCTGTAACTGTTCTTTGAGTGGTCACCTGTGCTTTCACACTACCGACCCTCTGGCCTCACTTGCTGTCATCCATCATAAGCAACAGGCTCTCCTTTGCTTGTGGACACTCTGGGTCTGGAAGGATGGGGGTAATGCATCTTTTATCTCCGAGTCCTGAGACTCTTGGTGGTCTCCATAGTAGCTGAAGGGATGTGTGGGAACCCTCCCATTGCTTTCTGGAACAAGAAACAGAGGGGCTTCCACCCACTACTTTGAATGCTTCGCTTTAGAAGCGTTTCCTGATTCTAGGCTCCATGCTGGCACGGATGACCGCTCAAACAACAGTTACAGGCAAGCACTCTGCTGTTACCGGTTGCATCAGATCATTTGCTCACCCAAATGTGTATCCATGGATAATTGTGCATTTATTATTGTTATTTAATTATATAACATATAATTGTCCCCATATGATCTTTGTCTTGTCATTGCTTAGTGTGATCTTGATAATCCAAAACAGTTGAAACATTCATACATTCCAAATAGGAACCAGAGATTTCTGATATAATTCCAGGAGGGTAGATGTGGGAAAAATCAGTGTGATCAGGAGGTTCAACAAAGTGGAATTGAATAGGCATAGACCGGGAAAATAGTGAAATTGTAGAAACTGATCTGGGAAGGATCTGTGAACCTCTTGGATTATTCTGTTAAGACCAAATAGCCTAAAATAAAGCATCCCTAATGGATGTCTATCCAACCTTACCTTGAATAACTCCTGAAACATATGATTTAATTGTAGATCTGCTCTTACATTAGAAAGCTTCCTCCATTCACTTATCTTGATTTTATCACCATGTGATTTAAAAACACTGCTTTTTGTATAGGTCACAGTTAAATAACCAACCCTCTTTCTTCTGAGGGTTAAAAGAAAATGGGGCAGTTTTCAGCGTATTTTTCCCCATACAATTTCCTCTTTAATTTAGGCCTTTTATTTTACCACAGCACCCTCAAGTATGTTGGTGAAAGATGAATATGTACATGAATTTGAGGGGCAGCCATCACTTTCAACTGCCGAAGGCCTTTCAGTTCAGACTATACAGCATCCACCAAGTAACAGGGCATCTACCGAAACCTACAGCACCTCAGCCATGTTAGCTCCTTCGGAGTCTAGCGCTACCAGCACTACCAACTTTCCCAACATTCCTGTTGCTTCCACAAGTAAGAGAACAATAACCACTTGAACTCATTAAAAATACAGAGCGAAAGTGAACAAATGTGTAAAAGAGAAAGGCTAGAAATGGAATAATAAAGTAGTTCCATCAAAAATGTGGGAGAAATATTAGAAAACCCTGGTTGATTCAACCAGTTGGACATTTTGTTTGGCTATTTTCTTACTGCAAAGTATTCATTGTGACATACAACTAGATATAAGATCTTTAAGAGGTTTGTGGAGAAAGGTGGAGAGGTTTGCGGGAAATTATATGAAGCATATTTTCCAAATAACCATTAAGCTGAGCAATAAGGCAGATAATGAATGCTGTTGTGATTTGAGTCTCACTATTGTGCAAATGATGGGATTATTGCAAAGCTCTACTGAAGTCTAAATCTGAAAATGCAAAGGAAAAGTGACAAAAGCTCAGAAATGGCTGTGGCTCTGTATATTGAATGCCTCTTCAGTTTTGTTTACGCACATATGGAATGTAGTATTGGCTGCACACTTCCACATCCCGAGGTTCATCTTCCTCCATTTTTTTGAAGTCAGTCTCATGGCACAGAATCCTGTTGTGGTGTTCAGCACCTGAATAAAGCAAATACATGAAAAGAGGGAGCCCCACACCTCTCCCCCTTTGCATCCATTGCCCTGTACTTATAAAGGGCAACTGTCTGAAGAGGAGAGGGTCTATCTGCGGATGCTTGTAAGTCAGAACACCCTGAAATAGTTATTGGGACTTCTGCGGAGAGACCGCATGAGGGAAAGATACTTTCCTCTTCAGGCAGCTGCTCTCCGTGAGTCAGGAGCGATAAATGCAGTGAGGACGAAGGGGCAGACCTACTGTGCTCCCTCATGTCACAGGTTTGCCTTTTTGAGATCCAGAACACCTGCATAGGGCTAGAAAGATTGTTGGAAGTGTGTGCAGTTCCCTGAAATAAATGCAGAAGTTAGAGGACTTAAGTGATACTTTAGTAGTTTGTTAGTGGGCTTTAAAGCCATTAATGGTTTGTTCACTCTAATGGGATTGCCTGCACAACAGTTGGAAAAGGCTGGCTGGTAGAAATTAAGAGTATGAAGAGGTAAATTCTAAGGCCTTTTAAATCTGTCATAAAACAACTTCCTAGGCCAAGAAAATAAGTTCATACGTCTCTGGCTCTAATTGCCAAGTAGTGTTTTTGTTGTCTTTAGGTACAATCCAATCAAAAGAACAGGGAGCAAACAAGACCCACTGAGTTACATAGGGTGCCAAAACAAGCTGTGTGGGAGCAAAAGTAGACCACTCTTCTGCTAGCCCTTTGCACTGATCTGGCTTGATCCACAGCCGTCTATTCTAGTCAGTCAGTGGGCTGGAATTCTCTTGGCCCAGTTACAACATAGTTTGCAGTATTTTGCACCAGTTTATTTCTTGCATGTTGCAGGTTCTGAATATACAAGGAAATTCCATTTATAAGTTACTTAGCATTAAGTGGCCATTTTATTAATGAAACTGGCTGCTATTTTCATTTTGTGGTTTTATGACTGTGCCAAATTCATAGTAGTCTTAAAAAATAGAGCTCTGTCCTCCCACACAGGCTGCAGAGTTGAGATGCTTCATTCTTCCAACAAAGTGGTCATTCATTTTTTTTAAAGCAGCTATGAAATGTTGTGCATTTTGCCAGGTCAGCCCACCAGTATGTTGCCAGGTAGCCACAGTGATGGACTTTTACAGATTGCTTCAGGGCCTCAGCCAGGGACACAGCAGAATGGCTTTACAGCTCAGCCAGCTACTTACCACCACAGTAAGTGAACGACTGTGTTTATTTCCATGGGGTAAGCATGTTGGTCTCTTGTAGCAGAAGCAACAGAGGCTCCTGTGGTACCTTAAAGGCTAATGCATGTGCTTTGGAGTGAGCTTCTGTGGGCACTGTCCATGTCATTGGCATTCATAAAAGACTTTGCTCAAACAAACATGTTGTTTTAAGATGTTTTCTGTTCTGTATTAGAGTTTGGGGGTACTTGTCTTTTTTCTTTTTTAAAGAAGTAGAGAATATTCCATGTAAATCAGGTTTGTCAGGCCTTTCTGTTCTATTTTTAAGACAGCACAACAACTTGGACTGGGAATCGACCTGCAGCCTATACACCTACCATCCCACACCATCAGAATGGACACCTTCAACATCACCCGCCTATGCCCCATCCTGGACATTACTGTAAGCACCTTTGTCATGCCACGCTGATAGTAATGCAGTGGCTGCAGAAAAGCCACCATGGTAGCAGATAGAACATTGCACTAGGGAAATCGGATCTTAAATACTTGTTCAGCTGTGGAGCTCCCTGGTTGGTCTTGAGCAAATTACTGCCTGCTTCCCCAGCCTTTTCCACAGGCTAGGACAGTGGTGGCGAACCTATGGCACTTGTGGGGCAGCGGACACGCAGAGCCCTCTCTGTTGGCATGCAAGCCAAGTCGCCCCAGCATTGGCCTAGCAGTTGAGCATCAGAGAACAGCACACATAGGGGCCATGCGCATGCTCAGAAAGTAGCGGTGTCAGGTGATGACATCATGAGCCACAACTCATTAGCTGCGACTCGTCTGAGCTTTCACATGGCCGGTCAGTGCGCTGCCAAGGATATATATGTTTGTATCATTGAAAGCTTTGTTATTGTGTTTTTCTTTTAAGACAAAAGATGTTAATACATGAGTTGTTTTTTCTAAACTAAAACCTCAGTATTCAGGTTTTATTGCAGTGTTGACACTTTGCAGTAAATAAGTGGGTTTTGGGTTGCAGTTTGGGCACTCGGTCTCTAAAAGGTTTGCCATCACTGGGCTAGGAAATATTTCAACTGAACGTAGTATGTTCTGAGCTCTTCAGAGGAAGGGTGCAATACAGATACAATGCTTGTAGGAGCCCAGTGGTTCTACTAGGTATGCTTGCCCATTCCTTATTTTTCTTTTTTGGAAGCTGCAGATTGTTTTAGAAATGACTCTTTGAATAGTGGTTAGGATACTACTTCACAAGCTCTTGCTGCCTTATGTTTTTGGGCAGTCTTCATAAGGACTCTTGAGTTTATCTGTAAAGGCTGGAGTGGACATAAAGCAAAGACACTCAATTATGTAATGTAATGCATTTATGTAAACCATCCTGATTTTATGAAATCAGATTTTATAATAAATGTTAGGCAGTGCAAAATTATATTATAAAATCTGATTATAAAATCTCAAAATGGTTTACAAAATTAAAGCCAGTTAAAGCCAATTCTTAGCCTAACTTGAGTTTTAAGAATGCAAACATTGTAATAGCAGTGGATAAACATCATGATTTTTAAAATTTCATTTTACTTTATTTTAAAGGGCCAGTTCATAATGAACTTGCATTCCAACCTCCTATATCAAATCACCCGGGTAAGTGCTGTTACTTGTTATTGCGGTTGTTTAATTTATGCATTTAAGCTGTTTCAAAACAACTTATACAAATATGGACATTAGAAATTAATATAACAGAACAAACTAGACCCATATAAATTATATTTGGCACAATAATGCAAATAATAAGAGCCATCATAAAATGTAATTTAAACACAGTGCAAAGAGAAATCTGTTCATCTACAATATACAAAAACTTCCCCTCCTCACAGCCTAAAATGTACACTAGGAAAGCAGCCCACAGCAAATTGATGTCCCAGAGTTTGGGAAAATGCCTTCATCTGGTGCTAAAAAGATGCTAGTGCCAAGCAAGCATATTAATGAACATACTTAAATGGCTGTTCTGTTCTCACATTGAATGGTATTTTCTGCCCTCTTTAAAGTCCTTGCTCATATGATGTGTGAACAGTCTTTTAAAAACATAGCACCATGTTTTTCAAGGACCTTGAAAAAGCCGTTAAAGCCAGAAATGGGGTTGTGGCCCATCTTGGCTGCTGTTGCCTGCCTACGGCAGCAGTTGGGCTTTTTAGAAGTCTGGAGCAGTGCTGAGCAGGACAGCTCTGCAAGGGAGAGAAGGGTTATCCATCCCCTCCTCACACACTGTGACTCTGAAAATCTCCCCTTCTGTCGGGCAACTGGGCTTTCAGCAGCCTCCATTGACACCAGTGGATTTTTTAAAAAGCCTAATTGTCCTGCATGACTGGGATTTTCTTAGAATCACTGCAGCTGGGGAGGAAAAAGCTAATTCTCTCTGTGTGCTTTATTGCCTCAAATTACCCTTGTTTATTCAAAGTCCTTATCTCCTACTCTGCTTCAGATAGGAGGACTCTACTGATTCCTCTACTCACTGCACTTATGGCAAGAAGAGGAGGTAGCTGAAGGGGATAGAGAAGCAGGGTGGGTGGGGGGAGAGGAATAACAAAAGCTTCGGCAGAGCTGAAAGCACACTGTTTTCAAGAACACATCATGAGGAGACTTGCAGAAGCTTGAGCAACTCCAGTTTAAAAATCAGTTTCCTGTACTCATTCTTTGGTGCTTGTTCTTCTGGTGTTTTCCATTAAGTTCTTGCTTCCTTCACCCCCCCCCAATCTTCAGCTCCAGAGTACTGGTGCTCGATTGCCTATTTTGAGATGGATGTGCAAGTTGGTGAAACATTCAAAGTCCCTTCAAGCTGTCCAATTGTTACTGTTGATGGATATGTGGACCCTTCAGGTGGTGACCGCTTTTGCCTTGGTCAGCTGTCCAATGTTCATAGAACAGAAGCCATTGAGAGAGCAAGGTATGTTTTGTGGGTTCTGGAAAAATAAGGTCCTGACTTTGACTTTGTGCTCATAGTAGGTTTTTAATGTCTATATATAACTTCTACCTCCCTTGGACATTACATTCTCCTTCATTACATTTTTAGACATGCTAGAAAGTCAAGAGTCTGCATCTCCTCAGGTTCATTGTTTGTATTTCTGTGTTTGCTTATAAATGTTCACCCTGCCATTAGAAATACCAGATGGATCTACAAAAAGCAATACAAAACTATCTAAGAAGCCCAGGAATGTGCTGCCTTTATTTCAGTTTTTACACAAAGAGGTTCACATCAGTAAAGAGACAGGCTCTGTCCAGCGGGCTTATAAATTAAAAAAATGGGACATGCAAGGGAAGGGGAGCGGCAGGAGAAGGACCATGAGGGAGATCTGTTTTTGAAGACCAGCACAAGGTGGTGAGCTGTAAATGGAGATTTAAATGGAAGTGGATCTTCTCTTGCAGGTGGTGGTCTTGCTTAGGTAGTAATTGGTGGTTCTTGCTCTTTTGGCTGATGGGTAGGGCCAAGCATATGCTCCCATTACTTTTGCAATCCCAGGACAAATGCCAGTTGGAACCAAGTGTTCTTTCTGGCAGGGAGGCAAAACAAGCTCCTTGCAACTACTCCTTCTGTGGCCAATGGATAGGCTGTGTTGGTTCGCATTTTTGGTTTGCTGATACTCTTGGTGAATAGGGAGTGCAGCCTCTCGGGGGCTCAGTCCTGTAGCTGATAGCAGAAACCAGGATGTGCTTCCCTTATGGCATAAAACCAGCTTCTTGTATCAAAGAGAGCAACATTGGCTTCTGCTGTGCCTTGAAAATAACTAAAACAAGCTATGTTTTCAAATGAAATTTGCCCATTTTAGCAGCCTGAAGTCAGAACCAGAGCTCTTGAAATGTCAAACAAGCTAAATCTACCCTTTTTAGTGCTACTGAGTGCTGTGAATCAGTTTGCTGTTTGTGTTATGGCAAACCAACAGTTTTCTTTTTATTTCCTTTTATCCCTGGTGCAGCCTGTGGGGTGGGGTGCTTGGGCTGTGTGAAAGTGGCCCCTGGACCTCCTGCGGTTGCCCACGCCTTCTCTCTCTAATATATATATATATATGCAGAACTTGAAATCCCAGGGAGAACAGAAATATCTTCACTTGACATCAGAATCTTGGTAGTTGATATAAAAATGAACTGGTAGACAGTTTCAAAACCAGCCCCTATTCCATCCTGCCATTTCTGTCATCATAATTACACCATTTATGTGATAACTTAGGGGATATGAGAACTACTCTTGTGGATGATCTGTCATCAGTACACTTTTACGCTGTTAATTCAGGAGGCATTTTTAAAAGCAATTAAAATTTTGATAGCTGCTGGTCACATAATACCAAGCGATGCTCTTGGGGAAAGGGCTGCACAGATAGTGCACAATGGTTTGATGTGTCAGAGCAGCACTGATTTGAAAGTATTTGTTGTTATAGTTAATCACCACACTTAAGGCTTTAGAGTAACAGCAGAGAAAGGACCACAGGGACACTTCCTGCTGACATAACTCATTTCCTGGCAGTACCAGAAGGAATAAAAATTAGACAGAACTAAAATAATTCCAAGTAATTCTGTCTGCCTCTGACTTTAATTAAAATTCTGAACTTGTTTGGTAGTTAGGATGTTTTCTGTCCAATCCTGTTAATTATATTGATTAGGCCAGACACCCAGTTGCAGTTTCAAAAAGTGAGGTCTGCTGAAGATAAGTAATGCACGATGGGGCAAAAAATGCCAGCTCTAAGTATAAGCAGATGGGATGTGTGTTGGCAGTGATTGACAAAGTAAGAGATCATGGCGTTGTGGTAGAGAGCTCAGTGAAAATGTCAGTTTAGTATGTGAAAAAGGCAAACTCCATATAAGGCGTAATTGGGAAATGCTTTGAAAATAAAGCTGCCAGCGTCAGTACTACTCTTGCGAAAATCTATGGCATGGCTGCACTTAAAATATTGTGTACATTTCTGTTTGCCACACTTAAAGGATATTTTGAATTTGGAAAAAAGTGCAGAAAGGGGCATCCGAAATGATGAAAAGATCTCTGAGCAACTCTGCTATGAGAAATGGTTGCAACAGCCGAGATTGTTTAGCTTAGAAAAAAGGCAAATAATGGGAGACATATAGAGGTGTTGGTTTGGAGAAAGTGGATGGGGAAACATTTTTTCCTTCTCTCATGATGCCTGCAGTTACAGGTCATCCCATGAAGCTGATTTATGGGTGATTCAGGACACATGAGAGAAAGTGCTTCACACAGCACAATGTTAGATGATGGAATTTATTTCCACAAGATGCAGTGATGGGGACGATTTGGGCAGCTTTAAAAGGGGGGTTGATAAATTTATGGAGGAGAGGAATATTGATGGCTACTGGTCCTGATAGTTTCTGGGAACTTAGCACCCATATTTTCCTCATTGCTTGGCCACTGTGTGACCAGAGTGCTGAACAAGATGGACCCTTGCTCTGATCCGGCAGGGCTCTTCTAATGTTCTTAAGGGAAGCTCATTCTCTACAAAGCCAGTTCTTGCTTTCAGCTACCAATCTTTGAACAATTTAGGTCTTGCTTAAATAAGTATCTCAGTACCTCAGCAGAATACTCCTAAGCAGTAAGGAAGTTCTTGGTTCCCCCTTCTGCACTCTTGACATGCTATCCTTTGTGAGAGGAAGCCTTTACAATTCATTAGACATTTTGTCATGACTCCGGTTCACTAGGGGCAGCCTTCTGAGTCGATATAGAAGGATACAGAAGAGTCTTGCACTTGACACACAGTGGCCTTAATAAAACATCGGTAGTGTCCCGTAGAAGTTTCTCCCTTGTCATTGATGGTTTGGTGCCTCTCTTTTCCTTCTTTTACCCTATTGTTTGCACCAATCATGCATGCAAGAACTGTCAACAAAACTTCTGAGGGTAAGGCTGTTTCCAGCATTGAAACAGTACCATCCCATATCAGATTGGAGTGGATACATTCTGTGGAATCCACAGAAGCTGCCTGTTAGTAGGACTGCTGTGGAACATGGGCAGTATGGCTCTAGGATAGACCAGTGCAGAACCACATACAAGTGGGCTTTCTCGAAAGACCATCTTCTCATTATATGATAGTCTCATTATTGGATACACTTAGATACGTGGAAAACTTACGCAGTTTTCCAGAGATGATGGTTTTTCTTGCTTCTCACAGTAAAAGAGTTCAATGGCATGTTGGGAATTGCTCCTCCATTCACCTTTCCATTTGCACAGATACTGCTGTGGGAAGTTCTGCTCTCTTTTACGTGATGTCACAACTTGCCGGGGCCTGGGCATGGGCAGATTTATCCCACTGAAGGCAAAATAACACTGTGCTGCTTACTATTAAGGCCCTGAATTGAGCTGTGAGGGAAGGGTAGGTGTCATACATTTGCAGGATTTATATAAATTTATTGTTGCCTTCCTGTGGTTTATGTCTAAACAGATTAGAAGAAGAATGTTTTGTCTCTGAATGTTTCTGTAATCCATCCAGCTTCACTGCATATCCTTTAAAAGTATGCCTATATTTTATGTGGTGATATTGCCAGAGTTCATGATTATCTATAACATACACATTTATACACATCACCTCCACCAATTGTTCCTCACTATTGTGGACCAGAACACAAGATTCTGCACATAGATATACTAAGCAGCTTTTGGAAAATTTATTAGGTGAGAGAAAATTGAGAACAAAAGTCTCCTGATGCTTTTAGTCTGCTTATTATTGTTCCAGTAATCACACTTCAGAGTTGAGCAAATAACTCCAAACTGTGATTTTTATGGCTCTAGGGGTTTGTCCATAAGCAAGGAAAGCTCCTGAGCTGTGGGAATAAAGGAACTGTATAAGCTGTACATGTCTGATCAAGCATAGGGGCAGTCCCCAAACTAGATGAACTTCAGCTTAGACAAGGTCTTCCTCCCCTTGGCATTTTTCTTTGACTTTTAACCTTCATTTATTTATTATATTTGTATCCCATCATTTTCCTTCCAAGGGATGTCATGGTGATACTCAAACCTATTCTTTGTCTCATCACTTGAAAGTTTTCAGAGGGGCAAGCAAGGACATGGGCATAAAAACACTCCTGAATGAAATTACTGATTTGTTTTCCTGCTGAACTCTCCTCCCATAATGTTAGTGTTAGGTTCAGTTTAGGTGTTTTGCTGCTGCCATAAAGAGCTTGTAGATTACCTAAAACAAATCTTATTTGGAGTGGAGAGTTGTTACTTACTTCATTTCTGAAATACAGATAGCTGAAGTTTTCTGGGTGAAATGGCAGTTCATGAAAAGAACAAAGCACCGTACAGATAAAATAAAAACAGCATAAAATTCAAGACATGTAGCAGAGCACATGTCAGACTTCGTTATGAGGATGATGTTCTTAGGGTGGGGGGCTCTGATCTGGCCCCTTTGTCATGGCCATCAGGGCCTGCTAAGAGTCAGATTGCTGGTTGCCTTTCCCCTCTGCAGTGGTGGGTGACCTATTAAGAAGGTCTGTTCCCAGAGTCCAGTGCATCCATATGGCTTCCAGAGGGCACCGGGAGGTTTTCCAGCTGCTCAGGCGTGTGCATTTAGAAGCCCTGGTGGAGCTGTGCAGTGCACATATGACCAGTGCAGTTGAGCAAATCCCTCCTGAACAGCCTCTCTGATGCAGAGCGTCTCTATTTAGTGGTATACCTCAGTGCTGAGAGCAACCAGAGAACATAAGAGAAACCTTGAGTGCAGATGGAGGAAATCTAGTGGAGCAGTCAAACTGTGGTGTGTGCCTACAGTCAAGCATATATTATTATTATCATTATCATTATCATTAAAAACATGTCTATCCTGTCTTTATCCAGGCAGATCTCAAGGCAGCTTACAACCAGAGCTTAAGAGCACATTAAAATATGGCTATCATATATAACATATATAATAAAAGAATTCCAACTCTATGATAAAATAATCAGCCCTTTAAATAGTGGGTATATAAAAAGGTTTTGACCCGACACTGAAAAGAATAAAACAGTGCCAGGCGCACATCTCTGGAAAGCAGATTCCAAAGCTGGGGTGCTACCACAGAAAAGGCCGTTCCCTGGGTAGTCACTCTTCCAGCCTCCTTCAAAGAGGGCTCCTGAAGAAGGAATTCCATTGGAAAATCTTAAGAGTTCGGGCATCTGCATATGGAAGGAGATGATCCTTCAAATACCGGGGGCCTAAACTGTTCAAGCCTTTATATGTCAAAGTTAACATCTCCCCTTGGTATAAATTATTTAAGAACAATCCTTTTTGACCATACAGCTCTCCTGTTTGGCCAATATTCTCAAATTGCAGTGGAGCACTATGTCTGTATCTGTGGATCCCTTAAAGTGGAGAACCTTCCTCATTACATTATCTATTGCTCTCTATATAGAGAGCCAAGAGACACATTTTGACTGGCATTTTATCTGCTAGAAATGCATGGCCTGATCTTGAGGAAATAGTATTTCTGTTATCAGACTTGGATGCACATGTGTCATACAGAGTCTCTCTCTTTGCCTTTGCAGCTAAGAAGGTAAGTTCTAGGGAGGTTTCATAGGGGTTAGTTTCTTGATGCATGACTGGTCCAGTTTTACCTTTTATCTTTTTTTAACTATTCTAGTTTTAATTTCGATGGCCTATCACTTTTAAGCTTCCCCTTTGTTAAATTGTATCTCATGGCTCTGTCAATTTATAATGGCCTATGGCATAATACAGTAAACTACCTACTTACTCATGTGGGAGTAATTACAAGTTCACACCTTAAATTGGGCCTGGACTTCATTTGGTAACCAATGAAGATGATATAGGACTGCTGTGATATGATCACTTATGCCAGTCCTAGTGAGAAATCTTGCAGCTCTGTTCCGTATATGTAGAGCACGTTAACTGAAGTATATGTAGAACATGCTAGACTAATTCATTTGGGAGGTTACCAAAACATGGATTTCTGTTGCTAGGCTCTGCCCATCCAGATGTTGATGGACCAGCCGAAACTGATGGGAAGTGCTCCTTGCCATGGCAGTCACCTGGAATTCCAGAGTTAACTCTGGGTCAAGGAGTACTTCCAGGCTATGCACCCTGTCCCTTAGGGGACAATCCCTTCCAAACCAGGGCCATTAAGGGTGGCAAAGAGATAACAGCTCACTGTCTCCATTCAGTCCTCATTGGAGCTTTTTAGGGTTGTCTGGGGCCTCTTACATGCTGGCTCCAAGCACATTTTATATCCATTTGATACATTTGCTAAGCACTTCCATGAAAAGATATCCTTCACCCACTGCCTTTAGGACTCTAGAGTTAAAGCAGTTGAGTGAGCTTGCTTCCAGTTTTACTGGATTATTTTCAGTTGGTACAGCTCGAAGATGTTGAAAGAGTGCTTGGCCAGGATGGTGCAACCACATCTGTATTAGATTCTTGCCCCTACTGGCTTTGAAAGCCAGCAAGGAAGGAACAACTGGTTGGTCCAGGGAGGTGAGTAAGGCCTCCTTGCAAGAGGGAGCAATCTCATGCCAGCTGACAGAAACTCCTGAAGAAAATCCTCCCTTGATCTGGAAGGTCTTAATAACTTTAGGGTGGTAGCAAATGCTCCTTTTCTGCACAAGGTTCTTTAGCAGGTGATTTCCACTCCAGAACTGAGAATGTTTATCTGGATCCATTTCAGTCAGGGAACATATAAGACCACTATAAGACATGTAAGGCTAAACATTCAAGATTACATTTATTTATTACATTTATAGTGCCCCCCCCCCGAACTCAACTGGCTTAAATCAGGGGTCTCAAACTCAACTTACCTGGGGGCTGCTGGAAGTAGAGTCTGGGTGAGGCTGGGCCGCATCAAGCATTCCACCACCGCGGTGGTGGTGGGCCGCTCATCCTGCGTTGCTCCCGGAGGCCGGCCCGGGCGCCACTGGCGCTTTGAAGGCCGCAGGGCCCCTCCCCTGTGCCCCGCCCGTCCCGGCAATTGGCCCACGGGCCACGAGTTTGAGACCCCTGGCTTAAATAGTGCTGGTCCTCTTATCAGTCTTATCCTTACAACAGCCCGGTGAGGTTGAGGGCAGGTCAGCTGCCCCGCCTGTATGCTTTGAAGTTCAAGGTGCTGGGCTTAACCCGTAAAAAGAATTACTTGGCTTAGGAGTACACTGCTTGATGGAGCCTGGGTAGTACGCTCAACATTCATGGCCTCCCTCCAGTTACATTCCTTGAAGGAGGCTTGCAGCAACGAGAGGGGAGAACGTGTGGTGGCTCCATCTGTTGAGTGGCTGCCCTACCAAGACCCACCTGCTGGGAACCTCATTGTCTTTTTGGCACTAAGTTAAGATGGCCATTTATGCTGAGGCTTATATAATGGGATAGCTAAGAACTTCGAGGGATTACCTACCCCAGAAGTCTTTTACAGGGCTCTTCTTCAGTGTATGTAGTTTTAGCAGCTCTTAATTTTTCATTTAAAGTCTTGGTATTTTTGATAAGATTGTATGGCATTTTACTGGATTGCTTTTGTGGACTGTTGTAAAACACCTGAGAGTTTTCACTGTTCAGTGGTATAGAAATAAATAATAAGAAGCTTTTATACTTTTATACTTATCTTTTATATAAGAATCAACTTGTATCCATCTTTTTTTCCTTCCAAGGAACTCAAGCACAGATTTTTTTAAATTGAAGCATTAAGCACATTCAGTGTACTTAAACTCGGCCACTAGCAAACTTAAGTTCCCAGAAGCATTAACAGCATTGGGGACCACTGTTCAAAACTGTGAATTCTCCAGAGTGGAGTTTCCCAGGGGCCTGTGCTGTCCTTGACAAGATGACGTTTTGAGCACAGCAGCTGAAATAAGTAGCACAGAGAGATCTTATTGAAAGTGGGGGAGGAGAAGCTCCCTCTGTCCCAGAATGTCTTCTGTAAGTCAGCTGGGCAATGTTCACGCTTCCTGGGTGTGCATCAGGAGCTGTACGCGGGCATCCACACACTTGCATCGCCCCCTCTATCTCAGCTCACAGTGGTAAAAGCTGCCCCACCTGCTGAGATGGGGGAGTGGGATCAGTAGGGGCAGGGAAGTGAAAATGATCAGCAGTGGGGGAACCGCTAGGGTTTATTTGGAGGGGGCACGGTGATCTGAGTTGCTGCGCTGGAACAGCATGCTGTTCCCACTGCCCAACTGGCAGCTGGTCAGCTGGGCTGCAGCAAGAAGGTGGGTGGTGCTGCAGAGGGCCAGGTGGAGAACGTCTGAGTGCTGTGGGCTGTGTCGTTCGTGAGTGTTTCCTCCTCGTACTGAGTCGCTTGGAATATTCTTGTTTTGTCTTTTCCCCAGGTTGCATATAGGGAAAGGTGTGCAGCTGGAGTGCAAAGGTGAAGGGGACGTCTGGGTTCGGTGTCTTAGTGACCATGCAGTTTTTGTTCAGAGTTACTATCTAGACCGAGAAGCAGGACGTGCGCCAGGCGATGCAGTTCACAAAATTTATCCAAGTGCATATATAAAGGTTTGTGTGAATATGTATTGTGTTAAACAGGCATCTTGAAAGACACAGATGGATCATTTGGCAGCTTAGTCAAACTTAGCAAATGAACAGTTTAAAAACATAAATGTGTACTGACAGCATATATAGATACAGAGATGTTTTTAGAGGCTTTCCCTGGCAAGTTTAACTGTTAGAAGAAATGATTTAATCGTCTTTGCTGCTATAACTAATAGTGAAAGGAGTTTGTTCTTTCTCAGCATAGCCTACAGAAGAAATTAAAGTACTTGCATATGAAAACAGGGAGGGAAGGGGAGCTGATTCTTTGGGGAATCATCAGAGGCAAAAATTGTACTGTTCATTCTCTTTGTAGGCTAATATTTCAAGCAGTGGCTCCAAAATTGTTATCAGACTTAGAGCAAAAATATTCTTGAGGAAAAATTGGGTACTTGAGGATAAACCACTTGGAGCAGAGCAATCCTGGTACAGTGTCTGAGGGCCATGGGACAGATCAGAAATGAGATTGTGTTGGATGCCTCCTTACTGTGGTCCACCTCCTCCAGGCAGCTTCCGATCTGCTGGGGCCTGTGCTTCAATCAGCATTTGTACCCTACTTCGATTCACGCTCAGCCATTCATAAAAATTCTCTCACAGAAAAATAGTTTCAGCTAATTTGGGCCCTAAGCTGTCTCTGTGCCTTCCCATAGAAGCCACCATTATTAGCTTGGTTATAGTCTTTTGCTCCTGAAGTCAGTGCTGTGTCTACTTTGTGGCCAGATCTTGAAAACTTTATGCTCAGGATAAATACTGGAAAATAAATTGGCACACATTAACTCTGGTTAATGCTGTAGGTAGCTTTCTGTGCTAGATTCAGCTTTACAGAGAAATGAGAATTGATTGGATAAGGGTGACAGAAGAGTCCATTTTTATATGGCGTTGAGGAACTAAGGTAGAATTGTATCCAGTTTCTGGTGCCAGTTCTGAAATAGTCACAAATGACAAAGACTCTTGCAAATGTCAACGAGTCTTGAAAGAATTTTTTATAAAATCAGTTTGCCAAATGGGGCCCAGCAGTCTCCTAGAAAGTTTAGCCTGGAGTTCTGTGGCTGCTGTTCAGCTGAAGCAGTCTGGTCTGTGGCCTCTGCTCCATGTGGTAATCCCAGCATTTTTTACTTAAACACACAACACAATTCTGTGCACAAACCTATACATCTTTATTTATTTATTTATTTATTTATTATTAAAACATTTTTATGCCGCCCCATTCGCCGAAGCCTCGGGGCGGCTTACAACATAGATAAAACAAGTTAAAATCCATATAAAATAATCTTAATTAAAACTCACATTATAAAATAAGCCGCCCTGGCCAGATAAAATTCAATTGTATTTAGCATTTAAAATGTTGCTTAAATAAAAAGGTCTTAGCCTGGCACCGAAAAACAAATAACGACGGCGCCAGGCGGACCTCTCTGGGGAGCGCATTCCATAACTTAGGCGCCACCGCTGAGAAAGCCCTTCTCCGAGTAGCCACCCTCCTAATTTCTCTCACGGAGGGCTCCCGGAGAAGGGCCTCTCCCGCCGATCTCAGGGGGCGACTGGGCAAATATGGATGTAAGCGCTCCTTCAGGTAACCAGGACCCAAGCCGTTTAGGGCTTTATAGGTCATTACCAACACCTTGAATTGGGCCCGGACTTCAATGGGGAGCCAGTGAAGCTGACGGAGAACTGGTGTCATGTGAACATAACGTCCAGTCCCCGTCAGCAGCCTGGCAGCTCTATTCTGAACCAATTGAAGTATCCGGACCGTCTTCAAGGGTAGCCCCACGTAGAGCGCGTTACAGAAGTCAAGACGGGAAGTCACCAGTGCATGAGTCACTGTTGCAAGGCAGTCGTACTCCAGGTAGGGGCGCAGCTGATGAATCAGCCGAAGCTGGAGGAAAGCGCTCCTCGCCGCTGTTGTCACCTGAGCTTCAAGTGAAAGCTCCGGGTCGAGGAGCACTCCCAAGCTGCGGACCTTGTCCCTAGGAGGGAGTGCAACCCCATTCAGGACAAGGTTCAGGTCACCTTCTCCGAAGCCCGAACCGCCAACCAACAGGACCTCCGTCTTGTCTGGATTGAGCTTCAGTTTATTGGCCCTCATCCAGCCCATTACCTCGGCCAGGCACCGGTTCAGTACAGCCACTGCCTCACCTGGATTGGTGGAAAACGAGAGGTAGAGCTGGGTATCATCAGCATACTGATGGGTCCGCAGCCCACACCTCCTGATGACCTCTCCCAGCGGTTTCATGTAGATATTGAACAGTAAAGGGGACAAAATGGAACCCTGCGGTACCCCATGGCAAAGCTGCCATGGCGCAGAGCCATAGTCCCCCAACACCACCTTCTGGAATCGGTCGTTGAGATAGGAGCGGAACCACCGCAAAGCGGTGCCTCCGACCCCCAATCCCGCCAGCCTATCCAGAAGGATACCATGGTCGATGGTATCGAAAGCCGCTGAGAGGTCCAGGAGAACCAACAGGGACGCACTCCCCCTGTCCTTCTCCCTGCACAGGTCATCGTACAGGGCGACCAAGGCAGATTCAGTACCATACCCGGGTCTGAAGCCGGACTGAAATGGGTCCAGATAATCAGTTTCATCCAAGAGTGCTTGGAGTTGTCCCGCCACCACTCGCTCTAACACCTTGCCCAGAAACGGGATGTTGGCCACTGGTCTATAGTTAGCGGCCATCCCTGGATCCAGTGACGCCTTCTTCAGGACCGGTCGGACTACCGCCTCCTTTAAAGGAGCAGGCACCCGACCCTCCCTCAGAGAAGCGTTAACCACTTCCAAGATCCAGGTTCCAATCCCGTGCTTGGAATCCTTTATTAACCAAGACGGGCAAGGGTCCAGAAGGCAAGTGGTAGGACGTACTCGTCCAAGCACCTTGTCCACATCATCGGGCCGCAATAACTGAAATTCATCCAATAATTCTGGACCAGACGGTAGCGTTGGTGTCTCCCTTAAAACCTCTGAATCAATAGTGGAATCCAGCTCGTGATGAATCTGAGCGATTTTCTCCCTAAAATGCTCGGCAAAGTCGTCACAGCGGGCCTTTGAGGGTGGAATCAGCTCTTCCTTTGGCCCTGGGTGAACCAGGCCTTGCACCACTCGAAAGAGCTCCGCCGGACGGCATTGTGAGGAGGCAATGGAAGCGGAGAAGTGTCTCTTTTTCGCCGCCCTCACCGCCACAGCATAGGCCCGATAGTGGGCTCTTAAGTGTGTTCGGTCAGATTCATCACGTGATTTCCTCCACCTACGCTCTAGACGTCTCCCAACCTGCTTCATTGCCCTCAATTCTGGAGTGTACCAAGGGGAAGAGCGGGCTCTGCCCGATGGGAGAGGACGCTTAGGAGCGATCGTGTCTACAGCCCTGGTCATCTCCCCATTCCACAGTTCAACCAGAGCCTCGACAGGAGCACCCGTCTTGTCAGCCGGAAACTCCCCCAGAGCCTTCAGGAATCCTTCTGGATCCATCCGGCTCCGGGGGCGGACCCACACAATCGGGTCTGCACCCTTGCAGAGGGAGATGTCGCTCTCGAGCACAAACCTCACTAGGAAGTGATCTGACCATGACAGGGGAGTCAAGCATAAATTCCTCACCCTCAGACCACCCTCTTCCTGCCCCGTCGAGAAAACCAGGTCCAGAGTGTGTCCACGTTCATGGGTCGGGCCGGTGACATGTTGAGACAGCCCCATGGCCGTCATGGAAGCCATGAAGTCCTGAGCCGCCCCGGTCAAACTAGCCTCGGCATGGATATTGAAGTCCCCCAGGACCAGCATCCTGGGGGTCCTCAACACCAGGTCCGAGACCGTTTCCGTCAGCTCAGGCAGGGAGACTGTTGGGCAGAAGGGTGCACGGTACACCAACAGAATCCCCAATCTGTCTCGGTCGCCCAACACCAAGTAGAGACACTCCAGCCCTGGTCTCGAAGGGACAGGAAGTCCCGTGAGAGTGATGGAGGCCCGGTAAACCAAAGCGACCCCCCCTCCCCTCCCCTCCGGCCGTGAACAGTGCTGGACCATATACCCGGGCGGGCACAATTGAGAGAGGGCAACATCCCCCCCCTCTCCCGCCCAGGTCTCCGTTATACAGGCCAGGTCGGCCCCCTCATCCACAATCAAGTCATGGATGAGGGCAGATTTGTTATTGGCCGACCTGGCATTAAACAACAGCACCGTCAGGCCCGAGGGGCGACTGACAAGACTCCCTGGCACCTTCTGGCTGGGAGCAAAACCAGAAGTAGGGACAGGTGTCAGCCATCTGTCCCTCCTTCTTCTATGCAGACACGTTAAGCCCCCACCGCTATTACGTCCATTGCCCATCACCACACCAATGGCGGCGCCAGTGCGCTCCCCAGGAAACTCAGGCGGCAACATGGCCAGGGACGACTCCATAAAAACAAGTTAAAACACTTTAAAATTATAAAACATTTAAAATTGGCCGTTCAACAGAAGGGACTGCCACAACAAAAGAGCAAGTCCCCTGGCCAGCCTAGCCCCCCCCCGAACAGCCCCCCCAAACGGCGGCAAACCGCCCTTTGGCCGACGCCCTTTGGCCGCCGGCCCCGGCCGCTGCTGGTGCTTTGTAGCCGCGGGCCGCCCGACGCCCCACCCCGTCCGGGCATGCCTGCCACGTGTGCAGGGGCGTGGCAGGGCAGTCAGGTAGCGGCGGAGTCGGCGGCGCGGCGCAGTCTTCGCGCGGTCTTCGGGCGCGTGCGCGGCGCGGTCTTCGGGCGCGTGCGCGGCGCGGTCTTTGGGCGCGTGCGCGGCGCGGTCTTTGGGCGCGGTGCGGTTCTCGGGCGCGGGCGCGGTCTCCTGCCAGGTGTTGTTCCTTTACTTACAATTAAGTCCTAGAATTTTAGGGGTGCTCGCTCCAGTTTAGTTTGCATAGGCTTGTTAGACCGTTTACCTGCATAGCTTGCAGCCACCCACAAAAGTGAGCCCTAACTCAGAGCAGGAGTCTGCAAACAACAGCCATTCCTTGCGGCAGTCACCACTGCAGTGTAGACTTTTGAGGGGCTCCTGCTTGTTTCCTGGTCATTCTATTCATCCTCAGAACAGGCACAGCCCTGTGGTGTTTTATACAATTTACACCACCAATGACATTTGGACTTTAAAAGGGGCTGAAAAAGTAGAGGGAATGGCAAAATAGCAGTATGCTCTAGAAATAAACAGACTGTGGTCCCACACACACACTAGAAACAGAGAGAGTCAGAAGGGGCCTCCTGGGCCATCTAGTCTGACCCCCTGGCTCCAGCCAGCTCCGCTCATGACACACCTGCAGTGTGCATGTTAGTGAATTTACAAGTAGAATTTACACTAGAAAGTGAACCCCATGGAACAAGGTGCCACTTACTTCTGAGTAAGCTTGCATGGGCGTGCACTATAAGTTGCTCAAATGTCCTGTAAGTTGTGGGGTCACACCTTCATTTTCAGAGCTCTTTGTCTGCCCATGGTGGGAGCCCAAGGTGACGGGGGATTCCATTGGTTTTTGTTGTAGTTTTGTTCCTGTTTTGGCAGGTGTTCTTTTCTAGGCTACTGGATATGTGCGATAAATGCTGGTTCTGTTTCAGGTGTTTGATTTACGCCAGTGTCACCGTCAGATGCAGCAGCAGGCAGCTACCGCTCAGGCTGCAGCTGCTGCTCAGGCTGCCGCAGTTGCAGGAAACATCCCTGGACCAGGATCTGTGGGGGGAATCGCTCCCGCCATCAGTAAGTGAGGCATAAAATAGATCATCTGCAGCTGCTTGCACTTTTTAAAATAGTCAACAACACTCTGGGGCAGGGAAGCATGAAATTCATTGAAACATCTCAGCTCAGTTTCCAAGTATATGTGCAAACCATGGTTTACAGTAGCTTATTTGCTTTCATACTCCATTTGATCGCCACGCAGTGCACCTGTGTTCAGGCGTATCGTTCTCTGGAGGTAGAGTTATGGTATATAAGTTCCAGCGTGGTGCACACCACAGCTTGCAAATCCACTTCAAACCATTGCTTCAGAATTCGGTGTTGCCAGCTGACAATTCAGTCATACTTTGCCATGTTTTTGAGTGTTGTCTGACTGGAGTCACTGTACATCTTCCTCTTTTTCATCAGAGAAGTTGTTTCATCCCGCTTCAACTGAATATGCCCTTGTGGTGAAGTTGGTAGGTGTTGAGTGTGAGAGAATTTACAGAATTTGTTTCCCATTGGAATTCAGAAGGTGCAATTCTTAAACATTTTGACGCAGGAAGGCAGAAGCAGCAGTTCAGATGAAGCCACTGTATCTGCTGCTTTTTAAAACTGGATTACATTTTCTAGCTGGAAGATGCTTTAAAAAATTCTGCAGGTCAGATTGGGGGGTTGAAAAGCATAATTAGGATTTCTAACTGAAATATGATGAAAGAAGCTTGAATGCTGAAGTCTAGTATGCCAGGAATTCTCTTTGAAGTGCTTCCTGAATATAGGACTCAGATAAATCGAGGGGTAGGGAATTGTTTTTGGCCTGAGGGTCAGGTTCCATTTTGGAGAATCTCTTTGGGGCTGGATTTTTCTTTAAGATCATTTTTAAGATATATGTAGGACCTATTTGCACTTCACAACTAGCATATCCATTAAACCATAGGTTAATTGCGGAGTTTTTTTAGCCCCTAAACAGCCCAGTGGCTAGATTTCCATGGTGTATTGGCCACGCCCTGTGAAAGAGCCAACTGTAGGTTGTCAGGTAGAAGTAGATATGCAGTAGTACACTCACTTGCCCCCACTTATGCATGACAATACCCGTGGTTTTTAATCTGGTGGATTGTAGTTAAGTATGAACCAGGTCAAAGTCAAATAGTCTATCGATTGATTAAATAATACTATTGTAGGTGGGGCCCCATAGAGAAATAGATGGTGCTGAGAAATCCAGCCCCTCATTTCATCACTGTCACTTTATAGTAGGAAGGATGTCTACACAGAAGTAAGTATAAGCAGGGAAAAGCTCTTATCTCCAGTCAGTTGTTGATTACAGGTAAGAGCAGCTCTCTCTGGGCTGTGGATGGGAAGGAATAGGTCTGAGGAACCCCTGCAAGCTTTATTAGGCCTGTAGACCAGGGGTTTATTGTCCCTGGTATAAGCTTTCCAAGAACATTTGTAAGTGCCAGCAAGCATTCTGCTGACTTCAGGAAAGGCATTTTAAAAGGGATATTTGGTTAGCTCTAGAAGTACCAATGGCAAACATTGTTGGTGGAGGCTGGAGCGCACAGGCTGCTCAAGGATGGTTTGTCGTCAGCAAATGGGAGTCTGACTCTTAAAGGTAAGAAGCACCTACTGTGGTTCTCTACTTTTTCAGGTTTGTCGGCTGCTGCTGGGATTGGTGTGGATGACCTTCGGCGCTTGTGCATCCTCAGAATGAGTTTTGTCAAAGGCTGGGGACCCGATTACCCAAGACAGAGCATTAAAGAGACACCTTGCTGGATTGAAATCCATCTGCATCGTGCCCTCCAGCTCCTGGATGAAGTACTGCATACCATGCCCATTGCAGATCCCCAGCCGCTGGACTGAGGCCTTGCTGCTGTAGCTGTTCAAGAGTGAGGATGGTGGATTGTAAAATACCATTTTGTTTATTACTGGAAGATATATTTTACTTCCTCTCTGCTTAATCTCTTAACCAGGTTTTAAAGAGAAAATGTCTTTGCCACCTTGCTCTCAGCAGAAAGATGTCGAACTTTTTAGTAAGTTTTACACCTTCAGACTTGGTTCTGTAGTTGCAGGAAGCTGACACCAGCAAGCAAACTTTTGATTGTGGTCTTGGTGTAATTACTGCTATGTCTTCTCCTCCTTGGAAGGCTCACATAGCTCTGTCGAGCTTCCCTTGGATTTTCATGGAGGCATGGACACTGTCTCCCTGAGCAACCCTATGCATTTCGGGGAGCCTGGAGGTGGGGCTCCACTTATGCAGTTATTCAGCCTATCCTTAGTCGAATCCACCCCAAATGAGCAAAATCATGTTGATTATTCTGAAGGGAGGATTCTAGCACTTCTCCCCTGTGGCACAAGGGCACATCTCATCGGGAGATCCTTGTAGGTGAAACACTTGCGTACACGTTTTTACATGGAATGCAGCTGGGTTGTAAAGCTGAGGAGAAACTTACATGCAGCACGAAATGCTCAGCAAAGAGAACTGCCAGTTGCTTATGTGATAAATGCCTCATGGCAGGAACATACCTTCAGTCAGTATTCCCAGTTGATTTGAACCATAGAAGCTTGGGCAGTTGAGGTTGCATGAATGTATGTGTTACTAAAGCTGGCATGCCATAACCAAGTCGACAGTTGCATCACCGAGAATCCAGATTTTTGTATCCTTCAAAATTTCTACTCAGGGCAAGGTGGCAAACTTGTTTTTATACCTCTTGGTTATTTTAAGCTCTTTATGCCATCAACAATATTATCTATTTGCATTGACTTTGTATAGAGAATTTCAAGTAGAAGTTGCAAATGTATTGGCTGTATGACAGATGCGATCCTATGCTTTCTCTAGTTAATAAAACTATTAAAAAATTCGCAAAGCAATGATACAAATCTATCCACTTCAGTTTGGTAAGATATTTTCGTACACTTCAAATCTTCCATCTGGCTTTTTGGGTTGGGGGCTCCTGAAAACGCTGCAGGAAGAACTCGGATGGGGTCTCCTGCGCATTCTCCTGAGGTGTCAAGTTCCGTCTCGTCTGCCGCATTTCTCTTCTGTGTTGACGCACTAATGTGGTGACCGGGCGGGACCGTGTCATGGCCAGTGCCCCATGTACCTGCTTCCGGAGCCGCCTTTCCTGTTCAGTCTTGTCTTCAATTTTTCTGAAGCATACAGTGAGTCAGAATGTTTTTAGCATATCAAAAGCTGCTTCGTACCAGTGAAGCAACACATTTTCTGACAAGGTTGGCTATTTATGATACAGCACTCATAAAAATGGCACATGGCAGCCTGTATCTTGGTAGAGGCATTCCCCTCTCTCTCCTGCCTGCTCCACAGCAAGGAAAGCCTCTCCAGAGGGCGAAAATCTGTGTTTTCCTCAAATGTATGCAGATATATTTGAATAATCAAAGTTCATGCAGATCGTCAGTAAAAAACGTCTTTAATAGAGTTACAGCCCTGACAGAAATCCATGCTACACATGCTGCATCTTGACTCCGAAGGTGGATCTCCCTGGCCAGCCCGGTTCAAACATACAGCTGTGCTTTGTCACAGGGTTGCATTCAACCCTTTGCAATTCCCAAAAGGGAATGTTTGCCTTTATTTACTGCCCATCTGAGATGCAGGTTGAGCAGCAAGGTCCGTCCATCCCCCAGTGTCGCCCCTTGATAACCTGGGGGGTGTGGGGGGGACGGACGGACACCAGAGCCTTTTTAGACCTTGCATCCAAGTGGCCAAACAGAGATTTCTAGGTGAGGCCAGCGCACGGTGCGACAGGCCGGCCCTCTTGGCTTTCTTCACAGAAACCACGGTTGGCCTTGGAGAGTGGTGTGGACGTGCCACCAATCCTGCTCCCCTGTCAGTTGTGTTCTCAGCATTGCCTGTGCTTTACCAAACAGGGCACAGCACCCAGCCTTCCTATGCCTTAAATATGTCAGTGATTTGCTTGGCTTGGGGAGGATGGGGGTTTGAGTACAACACATCCACTCATTTGTGAAAATCCACCCTAAAGAATGACTTTTCCCCACCTGGGAGCCATGCACATAATATAGTAGAAACCCAACATTGTTTCATATTTAGATACTTAACCTTTAGGAATGATGGAATGAAATGAAATGAAACAGGTGTGCATATTTGCCTCTTCTGTATAATTTTGCCTCCGGTCATTTTCTTGGCCTTGCCAAAAATGCTGCTTAGAACCTTTTGCTTCTCCCCTACCTTGCTGGGCCCTCTTGTGTGTGGACTTTCATGAAGCTGAATTCTGTTTTCGAAGACTGGCCTGTATTCTTGTGGAATGCTGGTGCGGGATTTTGACAGGCCTCTCATACCTATGGCCCTTTCCTGTTGTGAAACAGGCTGAGAAATAGCTCTCCTCTGCTCTGCACTGAGGACGCAGTCTTGTGTTCCCGTCTGGTTTTCCTGTACCTCCAGAACAGATGCCATTTCCATTGCAACAGAAAGGCTGTGTGGGGAAGGGGTGTGGGTGGTGATCTAATTGCTTGCCGTATGCTGTTACAGAGCAAAATTTCCTTATGGAAAATGTGTTCATTGCGTCAAAGAAAACCTGAAGCATGGTAAACTAGTAGGCAAATTAGATGCTGATTTGGGGGTGGTGGGGGATAGTCCCACTTCGACCTATTTGGTAATGAAACAGGAAATGTTCCATAGTATTAACTAATTGGCTTTTGCAGGACGAGGACTGAGGTATTTCTTGTTAGAGAATCTCAGTTGTTTGTATGAATGGTTGTAATTTTAAATGCTGTTCTTAATGTGGAAATTGACGGGAAGATTTGCTTGAGTTGTTAGCATTTTGCAGCATAAAGTGGAAGCAGCCACGTGGCACCTCTTATGACTTAACTTGTTTACTGTGGCATATATGTAGTGTTGGTGATGAAGCTCCCGGGCCTCCCTCCCTCTTCTCTCGTGCTTCACCCTGTCTTAGAAAGTGAGTCAAGGTGTGAGGAAGACCATGAATGCTTGCAGGTGTCTGCACAACCGGCAACCTTCCTCGATATCACGTGCAGTGCAAACAAAGGCTTGAAGTCACGTGTATGGAAGATGCAGCTTGTGCAGCATTTGCATGGCCACGGTCCCCGGTGGGTGCCTGCATGAATGCTGGGTGTGCCATGGCCACAGGAAAGCTGGCTGGTAGCCAAGTTCCTACCTAACCAAGACTAGTTTATTACGGTTCAGTTGTTCTATAGCCTACCTTTCCATCAAATTATTCTCCAAGTGGGTCAGGAATGTGACTAAAACATCTGGGAGTGGCTGATTCTGGTCTATATCTACTAGGAGAGAAAACTAACTACAACCTATCAGTTATTTACTATTTGTAACACCTGTGCCTTAAATAGAAATAGCCACTAGGTGTCCTCACTGCTCCACTTTTGAGAGGAAATGGCTCACACGCGTCACCCTTTGTTAATGAAGAAAGAAGTCTTTATTTGGCAATAAGCTAGCATGACCCTTCACGCAAGACGTGATCAAATTGGGAGCATGGGGGGCATTTTCCTATCTAGTTAGTTCCCTCGGTAGCTTCTTCCAATAGTAGGCTGACATTGGCCTTACCCGGCTATGCAAACAGCTCGGTTCAAATTGGAACAAGTGTCCGCAAAGATACACAGCAGAAACATGCACGAGAGAAAGAACAGCAAAAATCAAGCAAAGCTTTTTGAAATTGATGTGACTGGCACTTGGCATATTCAGTTTCATTTTCTTTCCACAGTGAATTTTTCATCTCTCAACTCTTACTGGTGCCCAAAGTATGGTTTCTTTACAGACCAGATGAAGCATTTAGTTGGAGCAAGTGGCAATGCTTTTCTAGGACTGTACCATTGGAGGCTGCTTCTGGGAGGAAGGTATTGCCTATTTGAATAATCTCTTACTAAAAGATTATTAAAATTGCTGCACAAAGAGCCCAGACATGAGCTGGTGTAGCAGCATATAAATCAAAATAAAAGGAGTGGGGGGGTTGTGCTTCACAACACAGCTTTTTGCCCCCTCTGCCAGCCTCATGTTTCTGGGTCACAAGGCAGCAGTGATGAATAAAGCCCCAGCTTGTAAAATTGTGACAATTCTAGCCCTTAGACTCCCCCCCCCCCCCAGTTTTCTGGTCTGGAATGATCAGTTCTCGAACCAGCTTTGCCCGTCCTCTTGCTAGGAGTCCCCGACTACTCTCTTGTTCACATGGACTTCTTTCCTCCATCCCATATTTCCACGGTCCCCCGTTCCTTCAGTTCCCTGCTTTTCAACGCACTTGGCTCCACTGCTCGCTGACATCATGGCTCTTGTCCAGCCGCAACCGCATTTCTTCCCATCCTTCTCCGAAGGGCTGGGACATTTCTTCAGAGTCCCTGCTCTGATTAGCTCCCTTGTGCCTCACTTTCCTGCCACCTCGATACTTTCTTGCCTCATTCTCCAAGTATCCTCCCCCAAAGCTATTTTTTTCTCAGTCCTTTGCCTAGTTTGCACTCTTTCCTTCAGTTTCCTTACCTTGAGGTTCCTTGTGCCTTTGCAGCCGTCAGTCGAGGCCTCTCCTCCGTCCCTAGCCTGCTTCTGAGAGAGGTTTGGGTCTTGGCCTAACCAAAAGGGTCCCTTCCTTGCAACAGATGGATTGCCAACTGCTTTACTCGCTCAACAGCTGGATATTCTGTGAACTCACACCAGCTCAGCCGACTGGTCACAGAGGTTTACTGCCACGATGCAATACAGTATAGATATTTCTAGCTCGGTGATGTAAATGTGAGCTGAGGATTCTGTTAAGAACCGAGCTCCAGCTTAAGAGCAAGATAATGAGGGTCACTGTGACCTTAAGGCAGTGCTATGTATGCTTGGAGGGCAGGAAATGAATTGTGCTTTTCGAGGTCCCACCATCTTCAACTTCGACATCTCCCGTTATCCATTCCTCTTCCTGAATCAGCTCCTTTTACCAGCCACAGAAGCAAAAAAGAAGCAATATGCCATCACTGCTTTTTGGGGCCCCCTTTTGTTTCCAGTACAAGTGAGTCACCAGTGAAATTACCCCGTACACTCTCCCAAGGGCTGTCTGTCAGGCAAGCCTTTCTCAAACAGCTGCAACCTCACCCTGAAAAAATAAGATTGAGGGTGGCTGGCATTTCCAACCTCCGGTATAGTTGCAGTAGGAAATATTCACAAACAGCCCTGTGCCTGCAAGGAATTGGGTAGGAAGAAATGCAGAGAGAAGGCATGGACATTTTGATGGCGGACTTCATGTTCAGCGTCCAATGCCATCCCTCGTATGTTTCCGCTCTGGTACTCTGAGGTTCTCTAGATGCCCATGACCACAGCTCCTTCCCTGAGCAGCACCTGTTTCCTCTCACCACCCATCATTGTGTAATTTTCAGCTCTTGTGCAGTTTCTCCCCTTTCTGAAGGGCTGAAATGCTTGTCCCCGGGCTCAGTCACTGAGAGCGAGAGCTTTGTGCTTTGGGATATGTAGGAACAGGTCTGGGCGTGTGTAGTGCAATAGGCCGAAGGCAGAGCTGCCCTGCCCTTTGATTAGAACAAGGGTGGCCAAACTGAGACTCGGGAGCCACCTGTGACTCGCAGCTTGCAGAGGCCTTGGAGTCCCCCCCCCCCCGTCTGAAGCCCACCAGTGGCATGATTGTGGCGAGCTTTCCCCAGGCCACCGACCCATTCCGCTCACTCCTTAAGGCTCAGGAAGAGAGCGGGTCAGCCTGGGAGCCTCTGTGCTCCTGCTGATGAGCACAAAGACACTTTGGTGGTTCTGCTGCTGCTGCTGCTGCTCCAGGTGGCAAATCTGGAGGTGGCAGCAATGGTTATTCTGGCAGCAGTGGTGGCGTTTCCTTGGTGTCTTTGGTGGCAGCTACCTTAGCTGCAGCCCGACCTGCAGTGGAGAAGTCGAAGTTGGGGTAGATCCAGGCCGACTATGAGCTCTTCCTTCAGGCCTTCGAGAGTGAGCATGGGGTAACTGGGTAGGAAGGAAGAGGGACCGAAAGTAAGAACCTCCCACATCCCTTCTGCTCCATCTTCTGCATCTCCTGTAGGGCTGCAGCCGAGGTGGGAGCTGAGAAAATGCCACCACCGCCAGAGTAACCACCACGGCTGCCTCCAGTACCTCCACCAGATTTGCTGCCTGGAGCAGTGGCGGAGGTAGAACTGCCAAAGCGTCTTGGAGCTCATCAGCAGGAGCAGGCAGGGCATTCTGGGGTGAGCTTTTGTGAGGCCACCTGCCTGCTCCACTCTCTTCCTACTCTGAGCAGGTTGGGATGGGGCCTCAGGACAGCTCACCCCAGCATGCCCCGGGCTGTTCCTGCTGACTAAAAAGCCAACTTGGAAGGAGGTATCTTGACCCTCTTCTGGAATGTGGAGAGAATGAGGGTCAGTTGCAGCGCCAAAGAGAATGTGTGTTGTTTATGTGACAGCATCTGAAGATGGCTATCCTCTTGCTGCTTGTCCCCTCCGCCGCTCCTTCCGAGGTCCCTGATGGGACATGGTCTTCACGTTCAAATTCTAACAAAGAATTCTCTGTACTTCTCACAAACTATAATTTCCACGATTCTGTCTGTGAGAACAGTAAAAAGAAAACCTGCTATTTTTGATTAATATGTTTGCTTTGAGTAGTTCTTGTTTCTAAAGGTCCATTTTTTGGGGGAAAGGTACCCCAAAGTTAGTGTTCCAGGTGTCCTATGTGACCTAGAATCCACATTTTCAAAGAATCATACACTGATAGGTAGGAACATGCTTTCATGAAGTAGTAATACATTAATAACAATAAATATGTGTTTCTGTCTCGTGGCACATTTGCCATCTGTGGCTCTTCTGTTGAACAAGTCTGACCATCCCTGGATTAGAAGGTACTGAGTGTAACGTGTAAGAGCAAGAAAGAACAGGCATAATGGACAGCAATGTCTGGGAAATACTGGAAGTCCCAGTTGGAGCTCTCTAAATGAGAATGGTGGCTGAATGTTTGAAAAATAACAAAATTTGTGAAATTATCCAACATTTGTCAAATTAGCCAAGCCTCTGATAGTTGAAATTGGAAGAGAACCATTATGCTTAAAATGGTCTTGTTTGTAAGGATTATTGATGTTTTCTCCCACAAAGTTGTCTGGATTTAGCTGCTGATTCATATATCAGAGAATGTAATATGGAATACTTCTGTATCCTGTTTCATTTGGGACAATATCCCTAGTTTTTGCATTGTTTTGTGGACATTCCACCCTGCCCCCCCTTTCCTTCTCTTTTTAAATGAGCAAATATATAACAGATTTTTTTGCTCATGTTGAGGCTGAAGTGCCTGTAAAGCTTGAGCCCCTTCCCAATACTCACAAGCAAGGGGACTGAGGGCTCCATCGAGCTGTCCTGATCTTCAAAAACAGCCTGCCATTTCATATGGGTGGATGCAACCGCTTGCAGATGAAGCAAATAAAAGCTCAGCACCGCCCTGTTGCAACATTTCATGCATAAAAATAGGAACGTGCCAGCCAACACCTCCTGTTCTCTCTCAAACCATCACTGTCCGAGGTTGCCCAGGCATCTGCGCCCACAGGCACACAACAGGTGGCTAGATGGACCTTTGCTCTGACCCGACAGGGCTCTTGCATCTTTAATGTGAAACTCATTTTCCTTCCATGAGGAAGGAGCCCTGCTGCTGCTTGTCCCAGAGAGAGAGAGAGAGAGAGAGAGGGAGACACACACACACACACACACATGAGATCTACCCAAGAGAGGATCAAGTGGTTTCCATGGTACTGTGGTTTCCATGCTGCCTGCTTGGTCCTCCTGCTGTTGTTTATTGGACATCCCATGAGCCATTAGGCTCCCTGTTGCCATGTAGCCCATCAGCCACTGTGTCTGAAATTCCTGCCTGTGCCAGCTGTTACTTCATTGGTTTCCACATCTGTTAGGGCAGAGGAGAGCAGAGTTTAGATGGTGGAAGAGGCTCCTTCAGTGGTGGTGCTTTCCATGGAGCTCCGCAGTAGTTGCATACCAGGACCAGGGAAACTACAATCCTGGGTTTAAACAACACAGTATTATGGAGAAACCATTGTTGCTGTAGTTTTTGATGACCAACTTACCTAGGTGAAATCGCACAGCTAGGTCCAGCCAACATGACAAACCAACAATGGTGACTAACCACCACGGTTTGTTGTGTTGGCAGAATTCAGCCAATCTACATGGCCAAGCTCTCCGCTCTGGTTTAAGGCAGTTTTCTGTGTTGTTAGAACAAAATCCTGGGAAGGACTTCTTGATCAACTTGAATTAAGAACATGAATGAAAAAGCAGGTTCTGAAGGTTGCACTGGGTGTTTAACTTGAGATGCAGTGGTGCTTGTTGGTTTTGTATGCTTAAGCGTTCGCGATAGTCGTGCACTCAGTGAAGTGCATTCATGCACCAATTATTGGGTGCAACAGCAGACACATTGGCTTCATATGGTGGCATTAAGGCTTTGTTAAATACAGTCAGTCTGCACACCTAACACAGTGAGTAATGCCTTATTTCTCTAGGCTGCAATTTTAATGTAAAAGCCTACAAGAACTCGAGTCTGATTTAATACTCCATTGTCAGACTAGAGATAAAAGCAACACATTGCTAAAGAGTGATTAGTCTCAACTGTTTGGAACAATGCAATCTTTTAGAAAATGGGTGTTTATAAAATTGCTTTAACAACAGCATTAGCAATACAGCAATTAATGAACATTTGAGTGATCTCCAAGCACTGGTTGAACAAGTGAACTGAAAGCACACACAAGGAGAAGAAAGTGTTGAAGAACACTAAAATTAGTCTTCCAGAACAATGCTCCCTTGTATTGCTCTGGGCAGCTGGCATACTTAAAGTGGTTCAGGGAGACTGTTATGATCTATATGAGCCTTGGTGTCTAGCTACAAGTCTCCCCGGCTGGTAGTGCTTTATCAGACTTCCCAGCCCTGCTAACGTATGCAAGCAAACATGAAAATTCAAGTACTGTTGTCTGGTTTTTCAGGAAGAGCCGGTTATAAAAAGCCCTCCCACTCTTGCATGTATGCTTGCGTTGCTGGTCCCTGATGGAAGAGAGGAAGGCTCAAAGGTATTCTGAGTGCCAGCTGCTGTTCTTGGGCAAAGCATCTCCATGGGGTCTCATCACTGGTATCCTTCACTTGCTTGGAAGGCCAACAGCACTGAGCATGAAGGCAGGGAAAGCCACTGCTCTTCCTCCTCACTGTCGTCAGAGCTGGAGGCGGGCAAAAATGGCAGGGTGCCACACTGAAGAGGAGCAATGCCAGCGGGCTGGGCTCACAGCCACTGGCCCCCCGCTGGCCTTTGGGCTTTCAGCCAGTGCCCAACCATGTCCGCCTTTGACATTGCTCCTGGGTATCTCCTTTCCTGTTCAAATTCCAATTCACCCAGCAATAGCATTGGCCAAGTCACCTTCTAGTTCCATTTCCTCATCTGTAAAATGAGAACTGCTTACTTCCCAGGTTAAGAGGAATGCCATACAGCGTTTTCTTCATGACCTGTATTATTGAGCCTCCTGACCTGGCGCTTTATGGACTCTAAAACATGCCTCCCCCACACATCCAATGAGTCAAGGGGCTCTGGAAAATGTTCCCCCTCTTTGACCAACCGATCTGAACAGACCTACTTTTTTGGCCTGCGTTCCCTGGCGGACCAATTCCGATTGTGTTTCGAACCTTGATTTGTACTAGTGGCTCTCAGTAGTGTGAGGCCTCACCAAGGTGCACACCTGTGCCAGGGCTCCGCACTGCAGCTCAGGAACAGACTACTCAATAGCTACACCTGTAAAAAAAGGCCCAACTTAAACTCCCAATTTGGCAGTCTTCCCGCTTGCGACCTTAAGTGCTATATTGTAAGACTGGTTTTAGTGGCGAGGCTTAATTTCTTTGGTCCCTGAATGAGCTGGCAACATGTCCTCTGTCCCACCCCGCTCCAAGTAGAAAACTGGTTGGTGCCATTGCGCTCCTACTCTTGATTAAGTGCCTGTCACTGGGTGCTTGGTTTTTATTTATAGCCAGAAACGGCAGGCTGGCATTCATTTATATTAATACTACCCAAGTAACAGATGGCGTCAGTTCTTCTAAGTACTCTGGAGGTCTAAGGCCCAGCTAGGCTGCTCAGCCCATGACAAGCTTGTAACAAGGGCCTCCCACATTCATACCATGATCTCATCCTTTACACACAATCTCATGAGTCACAAAATAAAATTTCTATTTTAATTCTGAAACTACATTTCCTTCATTTCTGAAGTATACACTAGCCTAACCCGCCCTCCCACCCCCTTTTTCTATTTTTACATAATATGCAAGGAGTCTTATGAAGCTTCTGCCTTTTTGAGGAAACTTCTGGTTGACCCTAGTAAAAGTGTAGGAGCGAACAACTGTGGGGCAAACCCATGTGCAGCAGGGGCTCCCACAGAGCCTGGGGCTGATGTTGCAGCTCATGGGGGAGTTTGTATCTCCACCAGCTGCCCAGTGCAACAATGCACTCTTGCAGGAATACTGCAATGCCTCTGCAGGCTGATCGTCTTAAGTTCAGACAAACAGAAAAGCAGCACCTTTTTACTTTTTGCACGGCCAGGCAATGCTGCTAATCATTATAGCATGCAACGAGCATCTGACAACACAAACACATTTTTCAGCCTTTTTTTTTAAAAACGAGCATTTCGTCCTATTCAAGTGTAGACTGTACTGTGTAGGCAGCGTTACTGCATCCACTCCCAACATCCACTGCACGCAGATGCTTGAAAAGGAAGCCCTGTGCTTCAGCAGCTGCTCCCACGGAGGCGTCCCTGATCACACCTCCAGGATTGGGGGACCTGGAGCTATGAATACGCCATGAAGAGGGCTGACCTGTGCTAGCCGTGGGGCCTGCGCAGTGAGGTCTGTCTCCCGCTGGCTTGGCTGGCTTGGGGACACACAGGCGAAACTGCCACCCAAAACAGTAACCCTGCCCAGAAACGGTAAACTGCAAACCATGAAAAGAGCCAAGTCAAGAAAACATTCAAGTTAATGGAAACCAGTCTTTATTAAGTAACTTTTAATATCAGAAAAATAAAACTCTTATAATTCTCTTTACAGCAAATATATAATATCAGTGCTTTGGCCATAATAAGTTAAAGGCCCTTTATCATAAAATATATGTTTTTTTAAACTTTACTCAAATTGAATTTATAATCCCTATGACCTCCCTACATATACATAACAAAAAGAGTGTAGTAAAATTAGCAAATACTAAACTATATTGAGAGCTCTGTCATTCTTGAGTCTGTGGTTTATAGAAACAGTACACGCACCTAATATTTGTTGACTCCTTGGCTGATTAGTTGCAGTGTACAATGCAAGAGAATACAAAAGACATGCTTGGTGAACAAGATTGTTCATATCTACAAGACGGCAGCTAAAGATTAAGGTTCCAAATACTGACATTCAAACTATTCTACAAGCTGCTAGCATTAAAGTTATGCATCTCATATTGTAATAATAACAACAATAATATGCCATCAAGGCAACTTTTATACTGAAAAAAATCATAAAATAAAAACCGTTATCTGTAAACTTTTTTTTATAAGAAATGTAACTCTTTCAAGTGGAAATAAAAAATAAAGATTTCTGTATATTTACTAGTTCAATACACATTTGCGATACTGAGGAAAAAATCTATTTGTTTCAGCTTGGGAAAATATTGCTCAAAAAAAAAAAAAAGGAGAAGGAGGTGGGGAGGAAGGAGAAAGTGAAAGAGAAGAGAAAGAAATTAGAAAATAAAGAAATCCATCAGAACTTCTGAGTGTTCTTATTTCAAATGCCAGCACAGATTTGGGAACATTCTGAGGGTGAAGTAGCAACAAACATCCACAGGCTGAAATGTAAAGAAATTAAAACAAAACCAAACCAGAGAAGGCCGTTTTTCCTTGAGACAGAGAAGTATGATTTTGAAATGAGATAAACCATTCTGCTGGGTCACAGTCACCACTGCTTTCATGAATGATAATAGAGTGGGTGTGACTCCTTTTTTCCCCCCTTACATTACTAAAAGTAAAATATATGGTTCACATAATGTGCAAGTATGGTTGAAACATAAAAATGATTCACATTTTTTGAATTCTGAGATTCTCTAAAACAGCTATAATTTAAGAACAGCTTGATCAGACTAGCCAATGGAATGTCAGCATCCTCGCTATCGGATATAACAGGTGTATAAAACCAACAGCTGCCCCCCACTGGCTGGATGCTCCACAGAAGCAGACAGGGATGGAGTGGTGGGGAACAGCATGGGAACACACCACCACAAATCACGTGTGTGCTCTGATGCAAGGATAGTGTTCTCTCACACACAGAAGGTTTCCGTTCCTTTCAATGGAGGGAGCCAATCCACACTCACAGAGCAAAATATAAGATTGGCTTCCCTCCCTTGAAATGGACGGGGAGGGGGGGGAAGCTGCTGCTAACGAGGGAACTCTCTGCATGCATTAGAGCTCCGGAGTCCTTCAGCACTGATCAAGGCAAAAGCAGACTTTCCCACACTCCAGCTATGGAAGACCCACGCATTCCTGATTCTCTTAAGATGCCCTATTTGCATATTGGATGAGGAGGAGGCCCAATGCATACCATTCTGCCTCCTTCTGTCCTTTATGAACAATGATCTTGTTAGTTAAAAAATACCACGATGCTCACACTGAATGTTAGGAAATCAACTCGCGCATCTTAAAATCATTTGCAACATTAGATAAGTTAAGCCTATGTTGTAAAGAGGGAAAAAAAGTGCCCCCAAACCTGTTTTGAAAAACTGGCAGTGTAAAGAAGGCAGCATTGGAAGTGTGTTTGATATATTGATAACCGCTGCACCCTTCCCCCATGACTGACAGCTGCTACGTTCAGGGCTGTACCAGGCTTTTCACTCTTGGGACTGCTGCCACCTACATCGTGTGAAGATCGTCTGGAAGGCTGTGAGCCGGGCGCTCTCTTTCGTTCGGAGACTGACCTGGGTGCCTGATACGCCCAGCCACGTCACAGCTTCATTCCAGAAGAGCTTTGCTACAGTGTCACAGTTGCAACCAAAATGGAGAAAGACTGGCGAGGCTTAGTGTTAACTGTACAAGCCTTTTGAAAAAAGAGTACATGCCTTTCAAACAAGGTTAGCCTAATCTCAAAAAAGCCCAATAACAGTCTCAGTTCATTATAAGTTTACTTAGGGGGTACCATTACATCCAAGCCATTAAGAGTTTTAAAGTCCATATATAATATCTCTATATATTTAAGAGTGAATTTGAATCGCCTGAGTAACAGCTGTCTGGCACACTGGACAGGATGGTGCTTCCTTCTCACAGATCTTGTTGGCACATTCCATGCAGAACAGGTTGTGTCCACACGGAACCAGGGCAGCGATGACCTCGTTCTCAAAGCATATCACGCAGTCATGCTTCCTTCTCAGCTCTGGAGGAGAACTCGACGTGGAGCCGCCATTGGAAGAAGAGTAGCTGTTGGTACCATTAGAAAAAGCAGGGATGTAGATTGGAAGGCCAACCTGGTTGACGGTACTGGGTGGATCACTTCTTACTCTCCTTGCCAGCGGATGTTCTAAGGTTTCAGGAAACGTGGGTGACAGACGAGGCGTAGAGGGCTGACTCCCTCTCCGTGGAGCCTTCATGTTACTAGCAGGTTCACTACCAAAACTGGAGAGCGGGTTAACGGGTTCAAAGGGTGTCCAGATGGTTTGAGAAGGTGCTGGCAAGGAGTCATATGCAGGAGAGTCAACCGCAAGGTCTTCTGCACCAACGGAAGGCAATGTTTCTCCAAACCAAAAATTGCCTGTGCTGAATGGGCTTGTTGGGCTGAAGTCGGCCAGCCTATTGCTGCCAAAGTAGGAATCGGTGGAGCCACTTCCTAAAGAACTGGAGCTGTCATTTCTGTAATTGGAAATCATCCTGGTGCGGCTCGGAGGAGGTACTGGGTTGGAAGAAAGCCAGGCTGACCCCAGGCTCCCTCCTTCAAAGCTCACATCCGTACCATTGTAATGGAAATCATTTTCTTCATTCAGTTCAATGTAGTTTCCAGTGCGCATGGCGATGTGCATTTCTATCTCTTCACGGGCACGGTCTACGTTTTCAGGCATGCCAGTAACTTCAAAGACTGGCTCCTTGTCTCTACTGGGAGTAACTATGTAGGTATGAGTCTGCTGCTGAATTCTTTTGATTGTAGCGCCTTTTGGGCCGACCACCAGCCCGACAACACGGTAAGGCACCCTGACCTGGACTGTAGTTTGGCCTGGCAAGTTGGGGTTACAAGGCAGGCCCCCCAGAGTTGGGCCATTTTTGTTGCGTGAAGCTCTTATCATGGAGAAATGTTCAGCAGCAGAAAGAATTTCCCTTTTGGCCATGGCTACATCTTCTTTGCGCCCAGTGACAACAAAAACGGGTTCTTCTCCACGCACAGGTGTCTTGATATACGTATTCGTCTTGGCTCTCAATGCCTTAATTTTGCAACCTGAATAGAGAAAATATTAGTAAAGCATTTTAGTAAAGATTCTTGGACTGAAATAGAAAAAATTAGTCTCAGCTACTCTGTGCAGCCACTGAACTCCACAAGTCAGATCAGTGAAACAGAGTTTTTAAAATCACTCCTGGAAAATCACACTGCCACACTGAGAACCAGCCAAATAAGGATGGTTGCTACTTATATCATGTGCCAAGTAGGTTTTACACATTAATTAGCTCACCACAATCTGTAGTAGCCTGCCTGCAGACACAAAGGAAAGTGAAAGAACCAGCTTAACAATCTTCCTACCCTCCTTACTTCAATGCCATTCTTCACAGGTGATTAGCTCCTTACAAATCTTTTAGCAGACCTTTTACCTGTTGTAGTGCTCCTCCTTACATGCTGCCCTTCTTCCATGGAGCCCAGAGCAATGGCTAATCCACTGCACTATACTGATACTTAAGATTTTCACTGAAATGGTTTCCATTGATTACCTGAACACAAATTAATGGTACAGAAGGTATTTTAATTCCCTTTTCTATGTAGCAATGAAATGACAGAAAATGTTAAATATGGATCACTGCGCTGCCTAAGTTAATTTTTAATACAATACTTTCTCTTAAACAAATCAGAGCTCTTCCCAATAAAATAAGTTAAACCTAGAAGTGCTTCCAGATGAAACTTGTGTTATGCACTTGCCCTGCTTCATCTTGTATGGGGGCCCAGATGTTGTGAACTATGTGTTACCCTTCCATATTTTACCATTGCGTTCTCTTTTTTTTCCTTTCTACAAAAACATTCATTAAAGAAGACAGGACAAAACAGCCCCACGTTATCTTTTAATTGGTAGTGCAAACGCCCTGTCTAAAAGTACACTAAATCAAAACATCTAAAACAAATAGCAGCAAGAGCAAACCAAGCAAACCACATATAACCTAGCAACCAAAACAAGACTGTCTTAATCTGCTCACAAAATTTCAAATTGGGTGGATCCAAATATAGTTCAAGGAAGGCCAACATCATTCCATTTTCATGTCCTTTCCTCCAAAAAGGGTGGAAATTTAAGCAGGTCTGATTTAGGGTGCAATGCATTCAGGATGATTGGAATACTCTGAATACAGAGGGTTATGGGGAAGCCATGGATCCCCACCAGCTCCTCCCACCCTGCCAGTGTACGGGATGGCTGATTTCAGCTGTCCAGCTGTGGTGCTTTTGGACATTAAAGGAAAGAGGCTGAAGTGCCGCCAATATATGTTGTATCCCAGCAGCCTTTGTTTCTTCCCATGCTTGGAATCCTTCCTTTACCCCTGTTCTGAGAGGACACCTCAGAGAAGCAGCTGCTGTGGTTCTTTCTATGTCTGTTGGCTTTGTGTGTGTAGGAAATCTTTCTCAAATCTTTGGGATCCAAAGACTCTTATGGCCCTCCAAATGGGGGCGTAGGATTGCTTTGTCTATAGATCTCTCAAGAACAGGGAGGTTTAGAAGGGAGTAAGCATTCCTTATCCAGACCATTTAAAGCATAGGTCACCACCACAAATTTGAATCAGGCCTAGAAACAGAGGTCTGAAGTTCCCTAACATATTTCTGAGCTTTCTTCATTTCAGCTTGAACCTTCTTATTAACTAGGTTATGTGTGACTTATGACAAGATTATTTCAAGCCTCTACTCTAAGCTTAAGCTTTTTATGACAGCAAAAACTTTTTCTGCAAAAACCAATCTAATCCTCAAATTATTGTTTCTGTTTCTGGCTTTATTTATTGCAAAGGGAAAGGCAAAGTTATGAGAAAGATAATTAGTATTTTAAATCAGTTGAAATACAAGGGGCTAGAATAGTATACATTATATTGAAACAATATAATGGGGAATGGGGACTTCATAATTTAAAATACAATTAACCATACAGTAGGATTTTCAGTATGGTTTTGTACCTTTTCAAGAATTATTACTAATATAAGAATAACATGGATTGGGCATCCCAACTCTTTCATGGTGTAAGAAGATCAGGTGTCATTAGACACCTTTAATACATCTATGATTTATTCTTCCTTATTAAATTACAAGAAGTTCCATTCCAGTTAAGTATGGAGAGTCTGGGGCTGGCCTAAGCTTGAAGTGGAGATCACATGGGAACCACATGTAGCTACCTTGATTTCCACAAGGGGAGAAAGGTAGGAGATAAATATAATAAATAGAGCTCTAGAAGTGTCTTTCATATTAAAACTGCTATACTCAAGGACTGACAAGTCTCAGAAAATGGAGAGCATGGGAAAATGCAGAGTTTTGCAAAGTATCAGGGCTTGGATCCAGAATCTGCCTTCCACAAGAGGAAGGCCACTATGCCTGACTTCTGGGGATCTATCCCTCTCCCATACCCCAGTTAACTCCATTCAGCAGGTTTTCTTGGCTCTGCGTAGTATTTTTAGGGGCCCAGAAGGACTGCTGTGAGAAGGAGGAAACCGAAAAGCCTACTTGCTCCAGCTGAACCCTGAACCCAAATGCTTATTTTCTGAATGATATTCAAATCTTGTGCTATTTAGAAATCTGCATGAGACTGCTTAACAGAATTCAATGGCTTTAATATTTTCAACTGAGGCAGATGCTAAATTATCCTGTAAGGGAATACAGAACTATGAACTATTCTGATTAGAAAATTAATTTCAAAATTACAGAATATGAAATGATTACTAAAATAAATTGGGACAATAACTGAAGAAAAACCAAAACCAAAAATGCCAAGTTTAAAAGTTCTGTCAAATAATCCATGGGAACTACTGTTGCCAATGAACTACTCTTGATTTATATTGCTTTAAGGAATCATTTTAAAAGTTCAATATAATTGGCATGTAAGTTGTTTAAAATGATCTAAACTGAAAGGGGAAATGATAGAGTCATGCTTGCTAGTGATGTCTTTTCTTCCAGAGCAAATGACTTTCACACACGTTAGAAATGTATAAAAACCCAAGTACACTGGAAGAAAATTGCTGAGATGAGTGAAAGAATTACTACAAAATCATTACTTTTATCACCACTAACATTGCTTCTAGGTTACATTATGGATGTAATACCAATTGACAACAAGAACTGGTTGGTAACTTAATAATTACAGCCTTATGTGAGGTGACAAACACAAGGAACAATACACAAGGCAGACAGGTAAACACAACAGTTGAACGGAATATGCTAAAGAGCAGTCTTTCCCAGCCTGCCCGTCCAAGTGTTGCGCTGCAGCTCCCTTGCCAGCAGGGTAAGCTGGAATACGCTGGGAATTGTAGCCTAAGGCCTCTGGAGGACATCAGGATGGGGAAGACTGTTTGATGAAATACACCAGCTTCCCCAACCCAGTTCCATGGAGATGCTTTGGGCTACCAATTTAGAAATGAACAGATTTTTTTCTTCACCCTGTTATTCTGGAGCGTGTGGGATGCCTGACCAAAGGCAGGCACTGAAGCCACCTATGGGCAGCACCACTTGCAAGACCAGATTCACGAGTTGTCGCCTGTGAAAGAAAGAATCCACTTCCCCACCCAGAGCTGGACGGTTGTTTGTCCTTTGCCAAGCCCCCCTCGTCATCATTTGGTGACGTTGCTCAGGACATCCTGAACTGCTCCCATCACCTGAACAGGTTTCCTACCTGGTACACTGCTATAAAATATAATAAAATTATAAAGAAAATGTCTGCACGGAAAGGAGTGAGGTACACGCAGGGATGTAGACTTCCTTCCTGCCCCTTTAATTTCGCTTCTGCCAGTTTTGTTTTGCCAAGGTGTTTCTACCAAATATTTCCTAGGGGGATGAATGCTCATGCAACAAACAAGGGCCAATTTATTTTTTGTTATTTAACTTTGTGCCACAATAAAAAGTATCTTGGATCTTCACAACGTTGAGTGTCTTGTGTACATCGAATGCTAACAGTGCCATTTAAATCAATTTCAATTCCAGGTTGTAACACAACAAGAGGATGAATACTTCCACAAGGCACTGTATCCTAGGTCAGGCAGCTGGCACAGCCTCTCTTATGCTATCTCTGCGCAGCATCCCAAAAGAAAGCACTTAAAGCCTCCATCTGAAGGTATTTACTGGACTGCTCTGGCACGTCTCTTTCTTACTATAAGGAATGAAAGTGTTTTAGAGCATCTCTGAAAAATGTAAGCCCCATCCTCTCTCCTGTGTCACAACTGACCCACCAGAAGCACTAAAAGTACAAATTTTTAAAAAGTCACTTTGAAAGGAAACCTGACTCTACAAACTCCAAGGTCAACCCCTCTTGTTATTTGGAGAAAAAGAACCTCCATCAAAAGGAAGCAGCAGCCTCTGATATCTGAAACTTCTCAAAGCATCATCAATCAATGACAAGTGCAGATACAAGAGACTACTGTAAAGACAGCAGGGCCAAAACAGAGGCTATTACCCCTTTTAATATGATTCTGCTGGATGACCTTCGTGTTTGTTTTTACTCCAACTGCAATCTTCAGTGTGCTGCCCTCCTATCATGTCATATAACAGCCTGATGAGCTATTAAGCTATGATGAGTCACATGCAGTGCATGATCTAAGATGTTTTCCATTTCCAGCACAACACAGGAATTAAGGAGCAAAGCTTGATTTTCCCACATATTGTTTCCAGGTCCCTGGACATGCAAGAGACTGCTGCATGCAGGAGTTATGCTGAAAGAAACAACTGGGCTAAACTGCATCACTGATATAGCATCTAAATGTTTAATCCAAGTGTTCTTAATTTTTTAAAAAAGGTGCACAGTTCATGAGAATCCAGGTTATTTCTCCTTCATAAGTATACAGTGCCAGTAGAGTCCATAAATATATACACAGATGTATATATACCACCTTAAACATATGTCACTTTTTCCTAACAGTCTCACCAATCGTTCAATTCCCATTTCCCAATTTTAAGTAATCAAAATTAATAGCCAGTGTGCCACAAAACAGAAAGAAGTTTAAGAAGGACACAACAAGTCAGTGTTCATGATAAACCATGCCGAAAGCTAGCCACTGTAGTTCACTAGTCCTTGTGACTGCCAACAGCTGTCAGTGCTCCTAGCTTGTATCCCAGAAGCCCTTGCGTTTTTTTGCCATACTGGTCTGCTTGGTGGATGAGTTTTGCCTTTGCTGGCTCCACAGGAAAACTTATCCATTCCCCATCCAATTGCTTTCTACAAAGAGACTGGTGAGATATATTAGCTAAATCAATTTTTTAAAACTTTCTGCTGTGTCTTCCAGAGGAGCGGCTTTGGTTCACTCTCCATAACCTGCAAACAGTTTGCTGAGCACCCTGCCCCTGCTCTCTGTGTGTCTGCTTTACTAAGCTTTTGGCTGTATGTTTTTAAAACCTCCTCCACAGCTCCTCACAACGAGGGAGGAAGGAGTGACAATCCTCTTCCAAGCAGAGCCGCAATTGGAAACTATGGTGATCTCTGGGTGGGGGATTAAGCTATCCCTTCCGGTTTGCATGCCAAAATCCCTCCCTGTACATTATTTTACTTTTTCCCTTTTTAACCTCAATCCTGTTTTCAGCTACCTGGCTGGATCTGGACAACACAACAAGTCACTACAGCTGCAGAAGGTGCAGCAGTGTAACTTAATCATGTATTTTGGAAATGCCCAGTTGTTGCCCCTTTTTGGAAGACATTTACTTTGTACTGGAACATTCTTTTGCTGTACAGATCGCATCCTTGAGGGGTTACATATAGACATTTTTTGTCTGCCTGTGCTGAAGCTCATATATGATTGATACATTCAAATCTACATATATATTCCTTTTCTTCTATTTTATGGCTATGTTGAGACCTATAATGGCAATCAATAATAAAAAAGAGCAAGCCACTCTCAAACAAACATGGCTCACATCTCACCATGCCTTGCTTTCTGAGTGCAACTCCCTCACTTGTATTAAATATATAATGTTTTTCTCCTAAGCCTTCATGAATGCTGGAACACAGTCACATTTCCCCCCAGGGTTTGTTTGCTAAGCATAATGGCATCTCCCTCTTGTCAGTGTCCTCATCAATTTTCCCTCCACTTGGAAACACATTTTTTAAAGAAGACTGCTGCATGTTTTACTGAAGCAAAAATATCTGCCTCTAAAGCACCTTCTCTGTTGCCACGGCCAGCTGCTTTAGGCTCCCCCGCCCGCTGCAACTACCTTCTTTGTTTTCTTCCACTTGACTTGATTCCACTGCCAAACATCAGATGTACCTGTGGGTTACAGGGAAGGACTCTATGCAAGTTTCAAGGAAGTGAGGTGGATTGCTAAACTTATGCAAATTTCATGACAGGGTAGTAAAGTGGAAGGAAAAAATATGCCAAATTCCTAGCAGCAAACATTCACTTCTGCACACAGGCCCAGACTGAATGTGCTCAGGAAACTCTCCAGTGTCCTCTTTTTAAGAGTTCTATAAAAATTGTTTTCCAAAAATCTATTGTGAGGTAGATGCAACAAGGAAGAATGGCAGGAACACTAGTGCAATTTTAAGGCCTGGGGGGTGGGGGAGGGCAAGTTGCAAAAGAAGGAGTATGATTAGTGAACAGCAATAAATAAGTAACATGGCTTCCTAGAATACCATGTCCATGAAATTTAAAAGGGAAAATTTTCTGTGAATATTCACACTGTCTAGGAGGCCTTATTTTTCTTGAACTGATTTGAGCCTCGAATTGCATTCAAGCAGAATATTGAGAAAGAGGCCAAGACACTGTGTTTGCATCCTCCCAAGATTTAGGAACATACATGAATGATTGAGAGGTAAATATTACAAATATTTTCAACAATAACAAATAATATAGTAGACAACAGCAGTGCTGCTCAAGCCAACTCTGGTTAGCACTGTGCAGAGTTGGTGAAGGTAAACCACACCTGAATTGTCTTTCCTTGAAAACCTTCTGATGAAACAATTCAAAATGAAACAAAAGAGAGTGAAGAAGATGAGACTTCAGGTCTGAAGGCAGTCAACCAGATAATGGGGAAGTGCAAAGGACTAGTATGGATAGCGTTGTTGCTAATCACACAAATAGATCAAAACCAAAAAGAAGCCCAGTGGCTGGCATGCACAGAGATGAAAGGAAAGTTTGATTTTGCAGAACACATACAATTGGAACGTGGAATGCAAGCAGGATGAATCATGGCAAGCTGGTAACTGTAAAGGAAGACATGGAACACTTAAATATTGCAAGTGGACTGGCAAGGGACATTCTCAGTCTCTCTCTCTCACACACACACACACACACACGGTGTATCACTCTGGAAATGGCAAATTCAGAAGAAACGGAGTGGCTCTAATACTGAGGCAGGCCATAGGCCAGTGCATAAGGATTCATGGATTGATGAAGGAAAGAAGAATTGGTCTTAGAAGAAGTGACCAATCTTCTTTTCCTGCCATGATCCCCTGAGTTACAAAGGAGCCATTCTGCTTATGGTATAAGAAACAACCTTCTGGAGGGAGGAAATTGGTCTGAAGGAGGTGGAGGCAGGAGGTCTTTTTGACACCTAATCCTATTTTGCAGCTATATGGAGTCTACCTCTTCATGCACAGCTCCTCCCCTTTAAACCTCCATCTGCCTAATAAAAGGAATGCTCAAAAGCATTCTAAAACTGTTTTGCATTTTGGTGTAGTCAAGTCTGGAGATATGAGCAGCTCTAAGACCAGAATTCCTCTTCATAATGGGCGTCTGTTATCCATTATCTGACTCCATTATGTACAATGCTCTATCATTTTCTTCCCTCCATCATCCCTTAACTCCAACCACTGCAAAACAGATAAGAAATTTGGCTGCCTCTGAGTTGAAAGCTGAGTTATGCAAAACAAAAACATACAAATCTGCTTCATTTTACTAATTTATTCTAACACAGAGAGTGCACTGTGTGTTCATTCCTACCCACAGTTCATACACATTAAATGCAGGGTCAGCCCAATCTACATAGAAGTCATTAACTAGCTACCTTAAAGGGCAAACCTATAAGCTTCTTAATGAGGAAGCAGAGCCTAGGATACATGTGGAAAAGTTTAAGCTATAAATACTTCACAGATGGGGGGAAATGGGCAGCATGTTGTTAACTCACTCAAAATCACATGATGAACAATCTTCCTTTACTGCAAGCAACTTCCTTTACTACACTTTTCCAAAGGGACCAAGGGTTTAAATACAAACATGTATCTCAGTAAAGCAATGATACATATTTGACTGCTCTAGCCCTAAGAAGTAATATACAAAATAGGCCCAGCCAGAAGAAGAGGCACTACTCAAGGGTACTGTCAGCAGTGGTAAAAAGCACTCCCCTTCCCTGCAAGTATTTGGCATTACTGTGAAAGAGGGCGAGCACATTCACTTACAGTTACTTTTCCCCAACTCAGTGACATCCACATAGTGTTAACTCTTGTCAGGCTACCTATGGCTCTGACAACATCCTCTTTGCTGTATGATCTCTCACGGAACAGGATCACCAATGGGATTATTTCCAGGAAGATGGCCCTGTTTTGGGGAGGATGGGAAGGCACCAAAGCAGCAGACGAGGAAAAGCAGCAGATTAGATGGCAACAAACTGGGGCAGAGCAGTGAACATTCATGGCAGGAGGGGTATTTAGCTCTTCTCCAAAGGCACTGAACCTGAATGTTCACCCTGAACCTGGGAGTTACAAGCAGCTGGGACAATTAGCCAAGGTCTTGTCTGTTTGCACCAAGAGTGGAAGGTGAGCCTTTGAGATGGAAGGGCCACATGTTTAGATGACTGTGATGCATGCTATGCTACACAGGGCTACTCTGAAGGAAGCCTCAACTGGTGCAATATGAAATAGCTAGGGCCGCTAACCAGTATATTGCAATGGCAGCATAAAATACCTTGACAGTACTGCATAGGTTGCCAACTGCTTTCTGGCCTCAATTCAAGGAGCTGGTTTTAATACTTAAAACTTCAATATTTAAGGGGCTGCCTTTCTCCCTATGAACCTGCCTAGTTAATAAGATCAGAAGGAGAGGCCGCTTGGAGGGCACCATTATACAGAGATCTCTCTCAAGAGATCATGTATGAATGAGCTTTCTCCTGTGTTGTTCCCAGAATATGCTTCCTAAAGAACTATAAAGGACTTCCTAAAGAACAAGTAATCCACTCACTTGGTTTTTATAAAGGACTTGCAAAAATTGGGCCAAGTTGGAGGAAGAGTTGGGGAACTTAAGCAACCCATTACCATGAAGGATCCTATTCTTGTGTATCCTGCTCTGTTTCTGTCCTTGCTGTCTTGTCCTGATGTCCAATTGATTTCCCTTTCTCAGCTGAGATGTGCCAGGCTCACCTACTTGGGAAAACTAGTATCTGACTGATTGCAGTCTACGATCACTAACTGAAGGAAAAGCAATGCACACTGCATATGCCCATGGACTTTTCTGATTACTATTGCTTAATGGTGGGACGCACCTCTACAGGTTCTGAAGCTAAGCCCTGGAAGATCTTTGCTTCGATTAAGCCGTGCCTGTAGAGAAGGTAGTGGGGTGAAGAAGCTATTCAAACCAGCAAAGGAATATAGCAGGGACTATGCAACTCCTCATCCTGCACTGTGGGTTTGTTTGTTTGTTTATTTATTTATTAAAACATTTCTATGCCGCCCCATTCGCTGAAGCCTCGGGGCGGCTCACAACATGAAATAAAATACAAAAATAACAATATAAAAATAACAATATAAAATAAATAACAATATAAAAGAAGTCGCCCTGGCCAGATAAAAGAAGCAAATACTGTTAACAATTAAAATGTCGCCTAAATAAAAAGGTTTAGTACATGAGGTACATAGTCTGTACTGAAATATACACAGTAGTCCCACCAATTCATTCTTTTATGACACTGTCATGAACTGCCTGGACTAAGCCATACCCAAACTTCAGTTTAGCTTTTTCATTCTTTTAATAAAAGGAGGAAAAAACCTGGAATGACTTTGTCACCCCAGAAAGTTCATACAATTAGCTGCAAGGAGTGATTTTGTGACCCCAGGCAAAGGCCCTGAAAAAAGTGACACAAATGTTCAATTCAGATCATCTTGGCTTTACTTTAAAGCTAAGATTGGAAACTAAAGACTTCAATGAACAGAGTGAAAATCCATTAAGGGATAGCTAGGCTGAGTTTTTAAAATTTAGTAGGTCAAACCATTCTTAAGCAGAGAAACATTAATGGGCTCCTATTGTTATGCAAAATGTCTCTGTTTTCACAGCCCCAAGAAAAACTAAAACACACATTACTTGTGTTTGCTGATAGCTGAATAGCATGCAATCCTCCCATGGAAAATACCAGCTAGAGCAAAGGTTTTTAGGAATTTGTATTTTTATAGCCTCAGGCACTTTCTCCTAGAGTTAAAAAGTTATATTTTTTATATTTTATATAAAGTTATATTTGTAAGGGATTTTTTTAAATGCAGGGTGAGGGTTAATAAGCAACTGTGGACAAAATCGAAAAACAGCAGCCAATTATCAGAAGTTGTACAATTAAAGCATATACCTTGGATCTTAATTCCACCTACAATGGATGCTTTCCCCCCATGATCAATTTAACACTTGATCATGTTTCAGGGCTTTCAGGCACTTAACAGCCTAGGACTGTTATTGTTTATTTATAGGATTGAATAAAAATGACAAAAATGTAAAATAAATTCAGAGACTATGATCTCCACCCCTAAGTTTATATAAGGTTAGAACGGTTCTTGTTAAAGCTCAGTAGCTACTGGTTTTTATAATGTAAAAATGGGGTATCAGTAGGAGGGCATTCCATAGTTCTTGCTATTAAACAAAGGAAACTGTGAAACCTACATGGCACCCAGTTGAGCTATCTTCCCCAATCTTGCACGCTTCAGATGTTCTGGACTTTACCTCTCATTAGCTCCAGGCAGCATGGTCAATAGTCATGGGAGTTGTAGTCAACACACACAAACCGAACCCTGGAGGGCACAGGGCTGGGGGAGAAAGCTTGTAATAGAGGGCTTCTTTATTTCATCTTAAAACTCTGGTCCTGACTTCAATATTTATTTATTTGGGATATTTCTACCCCATCCAATCACTTTTGTCCCTGAACAGCTTACAGCAAAATCTATAAATACAGCAATATAAATAAATAACATTCATACCCCAAACAATAATAAACAGTCAGGCTTTTCCTCACTACCTCTTTCTACTCACCCATATGGAAAGATCTGGAGATCATAAAAACTTGGCTATAATTTTGTATGTATTTGGTTAACTCTAATAAAAGCACTAACTTACCTTGTTTTTTGGATGTTTTTGTTTTCTTATGAGCCAGCATAGCTTACTTGTTTTGGAGACAAAACTATGGAAAACCCTTCTTGTAGAGCTTTTTTTTCTTATAGGCATTTATTGAAAGCTCTTTATTTTAACAAGCTTGTAATGCTTAACAATTGGCTGCTTTTGGGACATCCATATCCCACTTCTTTACTTGCAAGCAGGGCTGTGGAATCAGTACATAAAACATTTGACTCTGACTCCTCAATTTATGATACCTTTGATTCCAACTCTTTTATTTATCTATCAATATGGGACATAAATATACTAATTATCTATTTCCTATACTGATTAAAAGTACTCAACCTACAAGGCATTTCATCATTCCCAACATGAATAATCAGGCTACTTTTCAGAAGCCTAACCTGTTATAATATATTCTGAAAATATAACCTGAAAAAATAGGTTCTTCAAATTATCATCTGTGAAATGAGAAATTTTAACATATTATTTATATTACAATTTAAACTTATTAGGAGTTGGAGTTGGTCCATTTTTACTGACTCCAACTCTTGACTCCAGTAATCCAAGAATTGCTTCTGACTCCAACTCTACAACTTCGACTTCCCAGCACTGCTTGCAAGGAACCCAGGTGTCTTACAAAGTCTGTCCTTTACTTTCCATTATATCCTCATATCAACCATGTTAGGCTAGGGGTCAATGACAGGCCCAAAGTCATGGGCAAGTGGGGATGACAACCCAGATATGCTTTCATTAAGAGCGCAATTCCTATGCATGTTTAAATGGAAAGTGTCCGGAAACTCTCACCATTTTCAGCCAACCAGGGACAGCTATAGGATGCTAAGAACTAAACGACTTTTTTCTGTCTAAAAACATGCACAGGTTTATATCTTAAATGTATTTTCATTATCTCCTAAGTAACCACACATGTTTTAAACAGAAAACTAGAACATAAATAAAATAAATAAGGGGAGAAGTTCTACTTCTTGCCTATTTCAGCAACTCAAACACCAGTCACAAAGTCCTGTACCAGATGACTGGAAATACTGGGGTCTTGCTACATGTCATAATGGACTTCTGCACAAGTGAGAAACTCTGAAGTTGGGGTGGGAGCTGGGTCTGTTTCACCTTCTGGGGGTGTTGCAGATGAGCTTCTTCTCTAAAACTTGTGGAGGCATTTGAAAAAGGGATGCTGCTTGGGGCAAATTGGCAAAGGGACTGGCTTTGTAGATATCCAGGAAATGTATCCATACATCCATAAATTTCCCGTCTCACAGACCACTTAAAGCAGGACCATTAACTCAACCAGCTATGTATCAACTCATGCAGAACAGTCCTATGTGTCAGAAAACATCTCATCTGCAATGCTCTGCTTTTGTCCTGCCCAGAAATGTCTCTCTGACCAAAAGTTGGAAATACAATGTAGGACTAGACTGACCAACGCCAGTAGAGCTCTTCTCACATTCACAGAAAGGTGCTGAGAGCAACAGCTCCAGCTGACTTGAGCATGCCAGTCAAACCATGTGGGCAGGGAAAGTAGCAAAAAGAACCTGGGCAGTTCCTTTCCAACCCCCAATATATTGCTCAGAACTGGAAAATGAACAAAGCCTGTACCTGCAAGCAATGGGTGTCACAACTGAACTTCCTGAACTGTTGCATTGGAATAGCAAAGCCTGTACCTACTGAAAATGGGCTACTACTATTCATTGTTGATACCAGTGTTGTGAGGGAGTGTTCCATATGGCCATATTTTAAAGTATTTTGGCATATATGTATCAGCAATATTTGGGCAGCATGGACTTTGTGGATCACATAAAAGAGCACTGCATAGTTGTCTAATCTTAAGAGTTAAGAGAACTGGTTGCACTTTTGAATAATGAAGAGAAAAACTCTAACCTTCAAAGTACTCTGGCCTCAACTCTGAAATGCATGAAAAATAGACAGATGCACCTCTATTTCCTTACTGTTGAATAACTCATAACACAACAAGTTGGGGGAAAGTCATACAGAAAGCAGAATTAGATGGATGAGAACTATGGTGTCTTTTCCCTGTATCTGCTAACAGTAATTTGTTCCTATTCTAGGGAGCTTTATCTATGATCCACTGGGAGGTACAAGGGTTGTGATACAACACACAGGTTGGGTAATGCTAGAACAAATACAGCTCCTTCATCTGGAAACTTAATGAGTAATTTGCTCTGTCATTAGTTGAGGCTTCCTCAGTGTATACTATAAAAATAACACACCAAAGCAAATAAAAAAATATGTAGATATAGTGGTCTATCCTGACAAAATTCACCAAGATAACAAAATAGTACTGTCATGAAAGCTGCACTGTGAACATCCCATGGCTCTTCTTAACAAAGGTTTGTTTTAAATACATGCAGTTGACTTTACCAGATAATCAAAAAGTTTCCCAAGCCAGGGTGCAATTTGTAATGCAAAAGTTATACAAGACATAACAAATACTCTGTGCAAACCTATTCCCAATCGCAGTTAGATAAGATAACCAAATACACCAGGGCAACCACTCAAGCAAGTTGTCTATGAACTGAGCCACACCTGTTGCCCGATGAAAGAGAAAGTGCCAACTGAGCCTATCAGCCCACGTTTACTGTCTCTGCTGCTGCACACTGTATGAAACATCAATCCAGAAGTAGCTCCACGTAGTTTAATGTGCAATAAAACTGGCACATCCTGAATGTTACAGACACTTTCTGTCCCCAAGGAGGTACTGCCTATTGTTCTGCTGACAGTCATAGCTTCTCTCTTAGGCTAGCAAGGTAGAAGTCTTATTGAGGTCAGTGTGCTACTCTTAAATGCGGCATCTGAAGTTTCTTGGTGGCTCATCCTGGACAGGGACTGTCGGCAACCATGTGTTTTAGCCATTGCAAGAAAATGATTTCAGGAGGTAGTATTTTCTGGCAGGCAATATTGAACCAAAAACCTGCAAGTTATTACATCTGAATTCTGGTTTTAACAGAACAAACAAGGCAATTTCATTAACAAAGTTTCTGAGAGAGATTATCTCAAGGGAAAGAACTTGACAGAGCCTGACAGTTCAATATAACTGTGAATTTGCATACATAAATCCATACTACCTCTTGCTGAGCAGTGTCACCTTGGGTCTATGTTGTAAGCCGTCCAGAGACGCAAGTAATTGGATGGCATACTAATTTTATAAATAATAATAAAATAAACATCTTTCTGTACCACTGGGCTCCACAGAAAGGACCACTTTATCACACTTCAGGAAAAATGTATGGCAGGATAGTTGCTGGTATTGATCAGTCATCTAACTTGCAAGGATTCTGATAATGCATGTTAGCTGCATATAGTTCTGAAGAAATCTAGTGTGCTTGAATGAAGACTCTATATAAGTTGCCTATACCAGAGGTGGGCAGGCTTTAGGCTTATGAGATTGATTCTGCTTTTCTATTAGAACCTCAAGGTCCACCAGCTGGAGTTAAGTGAAAAGGGGCTTAAGAAGATACCACTGAACACATATTTGATACAAGAACTTATTTTTAGTACTAGATCCAGTGTGTTGCATGCATATCCTTTCACAAATAAATGAATTTCTACTTTCCCCTAAGCATTCATGATTTAAACCACCTACTTTAGGAAGAACAAAAGGCTTTGCATTGTAACTGTGATTAAACCATAGAAAGTTGGAAACTCTTGTTGCTCTACTGTAAATCCCTTTTACCAGTAGTTCTTGATTTACCTTTGGCCTGATTCTGGCCTATACATCCAAACAACCAGTTGAATAGGTCAAGACTTTTCTTTGCAATTCTAAGGTCTACATGCACTTCAGTTTCTCAGTTCTGCAGGAAACAAAGCACCCTAAATATCCAAAGAATGCACCATCCATTTCCCTTCCACAGGAAGTCTAAAGGAATGTTAGTCCTTGGAACATAAGTCAATAAAACCAAACAAAGCCACACCAGTGGAAGATACTAATCTTTAGATACCTCTCATGTGTTCAACCTGTTTTTATAACCAGAAGAACTAGGAACTCTTCTAAACTGTTGAAAGCTGATAATCTTATAATTCCACATTCTATAACTGCACAGGGATAGAAACACCCCCTCCCCACTTTAGTGAAGGGTCACTGAGAGAATTCACAACAACAGGAAGCAGAAGCTTTATGGTCAAAATATCTTTCGCCATATGTGGTCTACACACTAGCCCATCACCCAGATATGGCAGCTGCTCTATCCAATATATTTTCACAGAACCTCTTCCCAAAATTTCTGTAACAAAAGAATATTCAAGTACCTGGAAATATTACTTAATAGAAATATTACAAACTCATGTTGCTGGTTATCAGGCTAACCAAAAGATCACAATATTATGCAAACTTTCAAAATTCCCAAATCTCTTATTCAGACAAAATGTTAAAAAGACAGTGGTAGTGGGCAGAATAGGGAGAGAGAAAATGTTACTAGATGGTCTGCAAATGCAGACTAGTTAATTTCGGATTATAACCTCAGGGAGGCTGGGTCAGCAAGTCATGCAAAGGTTACAGGAATGTTCTCCTGCCCTGGTTTTATGCTTGGAAGGAGGGGTGTGTGTGTTGGGGAGAGGTGAGCTGCATCCTTAATTTTTGAGAACATAAAAAACCCAGCTATTCTAAGGGGCATTCTCTATCTTGGTTGAGGTACACACTCCTATTTCCAGTGGGACACAGAAAGAAGTTAGGCAGCCCTTGCATTTACAACATAGGAAGTTGTTTTAAAATGCTGTTCTATGTAAGAATAGTCAATGGAAGCTACTCTGGGAAATGGCTGGAGGTTGTATATAACCCCTCAAGAAATGAAGTCCCTGTTTCAGGTGGTGTAAAATCCTCTCCTCATCCTTCACTGAAGATTACTACTATGGAATGGCTACATATGATATTGTCTGAGACTCAACAATTGGCTTCAAGCAAATTTTATTAGAATAGTATCTGAAGTCATGGCTATTGTATTGAATAGGGGGCACATGCCCTTCTCTTATTTATCTACTGTCTATATCTTTCATGTGATTGCAGACACATGTGAGCCCAAGGACATCCACATGGATGAAGCTGCCACGTCAGACAAATCTTTAGTATTCAATTGTGCAAAATGTAACCAGGTTAGCTGCTTTTAAGTGGAAGAAATCAGGAATTCCTCTTCCTCCAACAAAATCCAAAGCAAAATTATGTGTACACACAATCTCAGAAAGGTCTTTATTCATGTCCTATTTGAATCCAGTATGGTTTTCTGTTATTTAACATAACTGCTTAAAACATTTCCTCCCAATTAGGTCACAAATAAAAGACATCTGTTTTTAGGCCTATGAATGTGGAGATGTTTTTCCAATGCTTTATTTTTCCACTGAAAAATTTCTGTGTTTAAAGATGCATGAAGCACACAGCATGGAGGAATGGCAGCTTCTCTCCCTGGTGCTGTACTAAGACTCAGAGAGACTCTGGGAACCATGAAAATTCTTCTTGCTTTTTGAGCATCTGAGGCTTAATGCAACTGGGGTGAGTCTCAGTTCCTCTGTTCTGCTGTGGAGGGAAGCAGGAGCTCTTGCATCCTTCTCCAGTTGTGCTGTGTTTTGATGTAGCTTAATGACAGGAAATCTCAGCCCATCCTCTGAAAAGGAGTTGTTGTTAGTCAAGAAGTCATGTCCGACCCATCGCAACCCCATGGACAACATTCCTCCAGGCCTTCCTGTCCTCCATCATCTCCTGGAGTCCACTTAAGCTCACGCCAACTGCTTCAGTGACTCCATCCAGCCACCTCATCCTCTGCCGTCCCCTCCTTCTTTTGCCATCTATTGTTCCCAGCATTAGACTCTTCTCCAGGGAGTCCTTCCTTCTCATTAGGTGGCCAAAGTATTTGAGTTTCATCTTCAGTATCTGGCCTTCTAAAGAGCAGTCAGGGTTGATCTCCTCTAGGAGAAAAGGAGGAGTGGGGTACGATTAAAGCTAATGTAGTACAATTTCAGGAAATCTGGAAGCCATGTGGAAAAGTTTGCTACCCTACTGCCTGAAAATCCAGAAATGGTGTGCATAATGGAAGAATATGTAATTCCAACTTTTAAAACACTCTTTACAAATTTAAAGGAGGCTTGTTACATTATGAACATGTATTAAGTACATATTAAGAGTTACATTAAGAACTTATTATATATTTGGTCTACAATTCCCATCAACTCTGGTCAGAAAAGCCCATAGTGAGGAATCATGGGAGCCACTACCAAAAATAGTGAAGACTACTTGGGAACTGTACAAGAACTCTGTCCCATGTACTGGCAATGGTGAGTAAACATACCGTGTTTCTCTTACATGTGGGTCTTAGAACTACATCTACTGAGTGCTAAGGCTCCAACCAAACAAGTACAGAAACACAAGACCCAAGCATGTTAATACAAATTTTTCTCATATTTTGACATATGGTAACTCCAGTCACATTGTGAAAATAAACATGAGCTGGAAGATTCTGGGGAGTCTTCAGTAAAGAATATGTTAGATGAATAAGTTTAGTAAGAAAAGTAAGGAAGGAAGGATGGATGGAAGGACGCTGGGGATTTGAGAGAAGAGATAAAAACTGATGAAGTTTCAAAACTTCCAGAAATGTTACATCGCCAGATTTCTACAAAAGTCTTTTTATGCAGTTTTGAGAAATCATTTAGTTGAGTGAAGGCTAGGTGACAATTTATGAACACTTTTGTCCTATCATTTTATTTATAATTCTGAAAAGAAGTTGTTGAAACTGTTGACCTTTTCAGGAAAAAACAAAAAGTTTTCTTGGAAAAATCTAGAGCAAATGTCTTTCCTGATTTGTTTTTCCCACACATTTTTATCTGTAGTAATGGAAGAAAAAAAATCATGGCCATTAAGATCAAGGCAAGCCAGGATTTGTCGACCAGCCCACCTGCATCCAGCACAGCAAAAATAATTCCTGGAACTGTCGAAAGCAAGTAACTGGTCAGCTGTTCCTCATATAACTGGAAAAACTTCAGAACACTGAAATACGTTATGTACCATTTTGAGCAGAATGAGAAAGAATTAAAAAGAAATTCTGTTTACTTACCAGACCAGGATGCACAGTTATGGTCAAATGCCAGTTTGACTATGCCACTATTTAAAAATTTATATCTTTATAAATGTAAAGAATTTTCTGAGATGTCTGGTAGAACAGTGGAAACAACCTTGCTTCTGGATCTCCACAGGGGACTTTTAGCTCTTCCAAGATTAAAAAAATAAGAAATAAAAAGTTCCTGTAGAAGCAAGTGGGAGAGCAACCAAAATAATTGTGGGATTTATTTTAGAAGTGAGGGGAACCTCTTTGTCACTCTGTTGAAGGTGAAGTTGGATTTCACCTGTGTGCCTCAAAAAGTAGTTTAGAGAATTTTATCATAGAAGCAATTGTTTTACATAAAATGCCTCACTGGTTTCTTCTACTTAGACATAGCATCATGACAGACAGGGAAACAATGATAAAGCAAAAAATGAATGTCATGTAACAACAAAAAAAGAAGCTGTACTCAAAATTGATGGTATGATTTTAGGTCAGAGGAGAACGAAGTTGATGGTGCTTCCATATCAAGTACCTTTTGTCTCTCCATTGCAGGATGAACTGTTACTGAACCTTCACTGACTCATTAGTCACAAATATTTCCTTTACAACAGCCACTTTTTAAAAGGTCTTGGAAACACAAAGAAAAGTAATGTAACATTATTTAAACAATTGGTTCTTGGAAAGGAGTATATCCCAAGATCTTTTAAGCACAACCCTTACTCCCAAATCCAAAAAGTTTCAGCAACAATTCCTCAACTAAAATCTTTCTGGACAGTGGCAGATAAAGCTAATTTTAAAAGGATACAAATATGTGAGATTTTACAGAGCAAGGCATACAAAACAGAATTTATAAGGCAGCTGAGTGTGAAAATATGCTTGATACCAACCAAGAAACCATTTCACATTCATGAGAATGAAATCTCAGTGTAAACAGTTTTGCAGGCAGTGACCTCATGCAAAGCAAGGTCACAGCAGAAATGGCCAAAGTCCCACAGTCCAAATACCTCAGCTAAGCATTCTTGGCCATCATTTTAATCTCCAGGAGCTCTGTGCCTGTCTGCAGCTGTGCAGAGGCATCAGACTGCTTGCTAAAAAGCACAGCGCTTTCTAGCAGGCCAAATCCACCTGCTCCCTTCTACTGCATTATTTCACTTTGCATGGCAAGGAAGAACCAAACTAAGAAAGTGTTGCCTGCGTCACTGCAAGTGCTGGTCTCGGGGGACTAAGGAACTGAAAGAAGATAACCCCTGCTTTTTCTCTAGCATCTGCTCAGGAACAGCAATGATGACAGTTTAGGGAAGGGGTTGGCAACCTTAAACACTCAAACAGCCATTTGGACCAGTTTCCCACAGAAAAGAAAACACTGGGAGCCACAAAACTCTTTCAACATCTAAAATGAAGATAACACTGTATATGTCGTTTTTTACCTTTATGCTATGTAAAAAAAAACTATAGTGTGCTGCATTTATGAAATCGATGAATGATTCTTTTATATAATCTCCATCTGTGAACGGCTTCCCGTCCTGACTATTTCCTGAGCAGCCACAAAAATAGCATATGGAGTTGGATTTGCAGACTTGATCCACTTCTTGAAATGATTCTTGCTCAGATCAACCTTCCACATCAGTTCTGAAATGGCTTTTTTTCTCTCATTTCCATCCGGATATTTTTCAGCAAAGGCTGTGTGTTTATTCTGGAAATGTCTTGCAACATTCGACATTTTGTTGTTTGCCAATTTCTCACCACATATTAAGGATACTGGTAAACCAGTCTCGCCAGCAGTGAAAGAAAATGAATCTGCCCATGTACCATTAAATGTTGTTTTCTTCTGAAACTTTTCTTTTCTTGGGATTTATCCATGGTTGGCCTACCGTGGGTTGAAAAGCTCAATAAATCACGTGCCGGCGGGTGTCGCACATTGGCAGTTGTGACGCATATTTTGAGCAACGGAGCTGCAGCAGAGGGATGAAAAAGCCAGATGCAGCTCCAGAGCCGTGGGTTGCTGACCCCTGGCTTAGGTCAAAAGGGACTAGCTGTGACTGTTTGCCAATGCTGAGGAATCAAGTTGAGCCTTAGGGATTTGACTCAACTTGATACTTCTATTGTTTTTAGGACCCAGTTCCTCCAGGGCTTACTGCCTACATCCAACATGCAGCAAGATATCCTGGGGCAATCTTGTTGGAAGACATCTGCAACAGGCTGGAAAGCAGGCACTAACACAGCAGAGGCTGTGGGGGGAAGGCAGTGTTTCAAAGGCAGTGAGGGAAGGATAGTGATTTTATTTAACTAAGTCATGATTGAAGTAAAGGACTTCAATGCATCACTGAGAGAAGTGCAAACAGGAACATCAGGAGGAATTACAACTCTCTCATCCCCTAAACCCCATCACCACCTTCTTTTTTTCTGTTAAAGTTGGCTCTTGAGCCTCAACTTGCAATTTCTTGCAATTACTTTATACTCAACTTGGACTTCAAAGTAAAGACTTGAGACTTGGAGTAAAGGACTTGAACACACCACTGCTCTTTCCCATCATTTCTCTTGTTGCATTTGAATAGATGCAAGGGCACCCTGGAGCTTGTTGGCTTCCTTTGCAATATGCCGCCATAACACAAAATTAATGTAAGAATGCAAGAAAAGCTGTGACAGATTAGGCCACAGTCACACAGTGGCCATCCAACAGCACCCTCTCACGCATGTTTTCCAGTAACCACTATGCATACACATGCTGCTTTTGATACTGGAGATAGCATATCGCCTACTCCTCTATTAATTTGTCAAATGCCTCTTTAAAGCTACTGGTGGCCATTATTACATCCTATGGCAGTGAACTGCATGGTTTAAATATGGCCTGTGTGAAGACACTTTTCCTTTGATCTCATCTGAAGGTTCCATCAGTAAGTTTCAAGGGATGACCTTGGGTCTGAGTATTTATGAAAGAGGGGCTACCATGTTTCCCTATCCATGCATAATTTGTTACATTTTTATCATGTCAGCTTTTACTCTTTTACTAAGCTAAACAGCCCCAGATTCTGTAACCCTTCCTTCTGTATATAGGCTATTACAAACTTGCTTAGGAATTGAGAAGTGTCAGGATATTTGGGCCTCCTTGTGCAGTTAGCGCAACCACTAACTTGATCATCTTGTCTGTTTGTTTAAAGTAAGGATGCAGATGAATGAGGATTCAGATTAAGGCCAGGATTTCTAACTCTAAAAAAAGAGAATGTGACAGGGAGTATCCATTTGAGGGGGTACAGATTCATGAGGCCTGCTTCCTTGCATTTCTACACTTCTTCAAAGTGTAGAAATGGGTTATAGATAGTATAGATCTGGACGCCATAACTGACAGATGTCAGCCTGAAAAAGGAAAAACAAATGTGCATATGTGTATGCGTTGCTCCATTATGTCACTACAGTATTCTATCTTACATATGAACTATAATCTGAAGCAGAAAAACATCCCTGAAGAAAAGATGCTGTGCTATCCCCAAGAGAAGCAAGAATCAGCTGGCCTGCTCTGAATGTGCCTTTTTACTGTGTTTCTTTCGATTAATAACAAGTGAACATCAGGAAAATTTGGCACATGATAGCCATCAATATTTTTGCAAGGTTCTTAAAACCCCACTGCAAGCCAGTTACCCATTGGACACAGAGACATGAAAAGATCATTTTTATTACATTCTCCTTCCCTACATTACCAACATGGCAGCCTTCCACAGACTATCAGGCAGGGTGGAATGATTTAGAAACACAGAAACAGAGTGAGTCAGAAGGGTCTCCCGGGCCATTTAGTCTGACCCCTGGCTCCAGCAAATTTCAATGAAGCAAATTTAAATCAAGAAGACAACAGTAACTACTGCATTCCCACTGATACTTCTTCACATATTTCCTAAGCAAGCATGCAAATCTGAATACGAATTGGTTAAAGCCACAACCAGAACACTGTTTTATTTGTACAAGAACTTGCACCGCTTTGTCACACTGTCAAAATTTTGCAATGTTTCCTCCTTTTCACCTATAGAGGAAGTATCTTAAAAATTCTCAGATGGATTTCCACTTAATCAATGGCTACGATAATGTACAAGGTTAGGTATGAGAATATATATGGAAACCTGGGCACTTGACAATGTTGTCTTCTTTTCTGTGTTATTTCTACTTCGCACTTTCTCAACCCACCCTGTCCTCACAAAAACAAGGCACCAAACAAAAATGTAATATTCGTGGTCTCAATAAGCAGAAGACTGATAATTAATGTGTAGCGCTGAGCAGTTCATTTTATCTAGTAAAAAGTAAATTCAAGCCACGGCTTTCCCTAGAAGCAAAATCTCAAAGCTGAGCTATCATACTTTGAGCACATCATGAGAAGGAAAAGCCCTCTGGAGAAGACAGCCATGCAAGGAAAAATCAAAGGCAGAAGAAGAAAAGGAAGACCAAATATAAGATGGACTGACTTCATAAAGGAATCCATACCCTGAAATTAACATAAGCTGACCAGGGCTGTCATAGATAGGATATTTTGGAAAGCTTTCATTCATAGGGTCACCTTAAGTCAGAGACAACTTGATGGCATATAACAAAGAAAGGAAATATTCATAAATTTTGAGAAAAGATTGAATTGGTTCTTCATTTAGAGAGAAAAGTGTTGTTTAACTAGGTATACCTAGTTGAGGCAGTGATTCTGTTTAGAGTTTTACTGTAGGGTGACCATGCTGTAATATTTAATATTAATCTAGATGCTAACCTGATTTCCACATATTGCTAACTGATGGCTCATCAGGGTTTGTTGCCTTGCTCAACGTTTGTTCAGAAGATGATCAAATGAACTGCAGTTTATCTTCTCCATCCATGAGTTGTTCAAGCCCCTTCTCCTTTGCCTACTCCCTCTTTATAACCCCATCTCCTTTGCGGCTCTGTGGTACTGGCATATGGAGCAGTTGGGCTTTTATCATTCTTGCCTAGCACCTCTAAAACAGTCCATGAACAGCTCCAGAATTCACAATCTAAAAACAAACCATACGTTCTTTTTCTGGGTTGTTCATGGTAAACAAACTATGAAATGGTTGTTCACTAGCATAGCTGGTTTGTATAACACACCCAAAAGTCAACAACTCATAGCCTAGTTTAAGATTATGTGTGAACCAGCCATTGGGAAAAATGGTTTTCACATTTTTTAAACAAAAATAGGATGAGTTTGATTTAAATCACAATAAATTACCAGTCAGTAAAACTAGATTTAAATCCTGGTTTTGCATGCCTGTGTGCCTTACTAGTAAGTACAGGAACTTCATTAAAATATTCTCAAAATGGGTCTCTTTTATGGCCTGCTGCCATGATAGGTTTTCTTCTCAAGGGAAAAATTATAAGATAAACCTCAGGGTATACACAAAAAAAATCCAAAGAGTTGTGGAGAATTCTGCTCAAAAGGTTTCACTTTCATTTTTACTGCTTGCCCCTCCCTCCTCACACTTAGCTTCTTGTGTAGATTTATTCTGCTCCCAATGATCTTCTAGTCATTTTTTTAAAATTAGCACTTGAGGTAAGGGGGTGATTCTGTGTACACAGATCTGCAGAAGAACAATGGTCTGTTTCTCTGTATGTTTATTTCATAACATTTTTGCTGTAAAGAATAGGCATGGGATCTCTGCAGACAAAAATCCATAGTTTTGAGAACCGTAAAACCAAGCATTTGTGATAATATCTTCTAGAAAGAAAGAAAAAAGCCAATAATCTTACAGAAACCTCTGGAAGAGCATGACATTGTGACTGGATTGATGGAATTAATTTACCAAAACATTTAAACATTGCATGAATAACCTTTGGATTATAAAGTATCTTAAACAAAAAACTATCTTAAATCTTAATTCCATTTTTAAAAAATCATTAATTTTTATCCACTCTGACACAAAAGCTGATTTAAAAATTTAGATCAAGTATTATTTTTAAAAAGTCCACTGATTTTTATTTACCCTACTGCAAGCTCCCCACCAGGGCACAGAGTCTGCAGTAAGTGTAGACCCACTGCATGGTCAATGTCTAGCAACCAGAGTCATGTCACTGATGCACCAGTCATGGAACTAAGACTTCAGTCTGGACCTTCTGAGGATAAAAAAGCACAGCTAATGCCAAGTGAGCATGATAGTTATACATTAAGAAAAATTAGTCTTTTTTGCAGGCTGATCCATTAACGTTAAAGCCAAGCACTGCTACTAATGAATGGCTAGAACCAACACTTAGTATTTCCAAGCCCACATATCCTTAAAAGAAGTAGCAAGACTTCTTAATATTTTCCACTCAGTAGGAGCAGTCTCTATTGTGCTTTACAGCCTAAGATGTTTCAGACAAGGGCACACACACTCTGTTTCTCAGTGGCAGGTCTGAGATGTAATTTCCCTAAGGAGGAAAAGAAAAGTCTGCCAGATAACCTCATATGTTGGAGCACAAAACAAGCCCATGCTTGTCCCTGCAAAGCATATCTGTCAAGTAAATGCTATTAGCATTTCCAAACTGAAATGCTTACATTTACAGATGGCACTACTGGGAAGCAGCACATAAGGAAACAATACCAATGTAGACTAAAAGTGACTATGTGCATTTCTTAGTAATCCCTGAGAGAACCTTCCCTCTCCCTGTGGGTTAATGAAAATGTAGTACCAAATCAAGCAAATTCAGAAGAAGCACAATAAAATACACACTAAAAGAAACATTCCTGAAAAATAAGAAATTGCAGTAAGAAAAATGTCATCAGTTGGTTGTGCAGTTCTTATTACCAATACATACACCTATAATCAGCAATCACATCAGGCAAGATGCATCATTGCTCCAGTTATTCAGATAATGCATACCTTTCCAGCAGCCTTGCAAAGAAGCAGACAAAATGTTCCTGTCTGCTGAAGGCCAGCAGAGGAAAGTTGGAGAGCTCCATCTTTCCTTTGACAACATGCTACGTTTCTGTCCTGGGTGAAAAGGAGCATGTTTTCTACCTCTGGAAGCCTGTTTTGTTTCTACACTGCGCAATACAGGAGGGATGGAATGTTCTGTCTTCCCCCAAGCCCTGCACAGAATTCCTTCTTATGTATGCCTACTGACTACCATGATAATACTTAAATACAACAGCTGTCTTTCTGAGAATGGCTCAAGCTTTTTATGCACACAGTTGCATTTCTGTTCCCAGAGCCTTTCAGTTGAAGGAAGTTTGACAAAACAGCTTCATGAAACACACATAGAAGATCAGAACCTTTACAGCAAATATCAACTGACAGTTACTAGGAAAGATGGACCATCTCCTTATATCCTTACTCCAACAAATGGAACGTGTACTATTGGAATGCCAGAAACCAGGTTATACTTGCTCAACTAGTCTTATGGTGAGTATATTATAAGCAAGGTACTGAACAAATCAACTTTAATTATACAGAATAGGGTGGGGCACTTATTCAATGGTAATTGCTTGACATGGCTTTGACTTAAATAGGATGGGAAGGGGAAGGAGGAGAGAGACCAGAACCATTCAAACAGATAGTGCAACTGATGAGCCATTTCCTGTGTTTCGTATCACAGCTAAGATTATACTCATGCATTATACTTTATAGGGAAAACAAACATCATAATTAATCAGCTTTAGCAGATTATGTGTCACAACAAGGGTAATGCAGGGGCTGTCTTAACCATGGTTAATAGATCTGAAACAAGCCACATTATCATGTGCTTGGTCTCTTGCTCACCACCCAAGCAGATAAAAAGTGATTTTTTTTTTTCAAGCGGATTTTAAAAACAAGAGCCGGATTGTAAAAGTGTTATAGTTTTAAAGAAATAATACATATTTCTTTTTGGAAAAACCTAGTTTAAAATGAAATCTGAATTTGTTAAACCATGGCTCTTAGCCAACTACTCCCAACCAAGTTAAATAACATAGAGACACACCACTCTACCCCCAAGTTGTTTCTCATAACACCCAAATCCAAAATTGTTACACACATTAGTTCCTCTAAAAAACTACAATTCTAGGTTCAGATATCACAACAAATAACCCAAAGATGGAGTGTTCATAGGGTAACTCAACAGGAGCAGTTGCATGGGATGCCTGGACGCTCCACTGCTATGGGTTTGTTTAAACACTGTATAGTTGTGACATGCAAACTAGCCTATTATTTATTAGTATTGTTTCATTTCTATACCACCCAAAAGCTGAAACTCTAAACAATAATTAATAAATACAATAATATACAATATAAGAAAAAACAACTAAAGCATCATGACTTACAGAAAAAATAATTCATTTTAACCACTAAACAATTATAATCAGTCCATACTGTTGGACCTGCTTAGCTAGCAATCCACCAGTGTGATATCTGAAGTTGCTAAATGCCTCAGCAAAAAGAGCAATCTTATCCTGGCACTAAAAGGCAGTAACTTTGTGGGACTTGGTCAGGAGATCATTCTGCAATTTGGGGACTACCACAGAAGCCCTTCGCTTTCTTGCCACCAGTTGAGTCTCCCTTAGATGTGGCATAGAGAGGAAGATATACTGTCCAGCTACATTTTGGATGGAAGCAGTATTCCATTCGGTACTGTGGTCCCTTGGGATTTTATAGGTTAAAATCAGCACCCTGGGCTCAGAAACATACAGACAGCCAATCAAAGTGAGTGAGAATTGGTCTTAAATGTTCTGTGTGTCTATTTCCAGTTACTAGCCTGGCTATCACATTTTTTATGAGCTGCAGCTTCCAAACTATCTTCAGGGGTCACCCCATATAGTGTCCACTTCTAGTTTAGAGATTACCAGAGTATAGATTATGGCAACCAGGCTGTCCCTGCCCAGAAAGTGGTGTAGCTGAGTCACCAGCTGAAGGCGGTGGAAGGTACTCCATGTGACTGATGCCACCTTGGCCTCAAGTGACAAAGATGGATCAAGGAGCATCTTCAAACTACAGACCTGCTCCTTCAAGTGGAGTGAAACCCCATCTAGAACAAATTGTGTTCCCTCTATATGGTCAGAAGAACCACCTACTAACAGTATCTTAGTCTTGTCTGGACTGAGCTTCCGTTTGCTAGTCCTCATCTAGTCCATTATCACAGCTAGGCACGAATTTAGCACATACACATCTTCTGAAGATGAAAAGGAAACAGAGAATCAGAGCGAGTCAGAAGGGGCCTCCTGGGCCATCTAGTCTGACTCCCAGCTCCAGCCGGCTCTGCTCATGACATTACCTACCATGTGCATGTCTAGCCTATCTTTGAACACCCTCACTGATGGGACTTCAACCACCTCCTGCAGAAGCCCATTCCATACCCATGGGGACCTAACCGTCAGGAAATACTTCCTGGCATCCAAATTGAACCTTGGTTCTTTAAGCTTGGCTCTGTTGGAGCACATCCTGCTTTCCTCTGCAGGGGAGAACAGGTCTCTACCCACCTCTGTGTGACACCCCTTCACATACCTATGTGTTGCCCCCGTGGAGTCTCCTCTTTTCCAGGCTGAAAAGATCCAGTTCCCCCAGTCTCGCCGCATATGGGTTTCCCTGCAATCCGGCCATGGGCACATAGAGTGGTAGTAATACCTCTATCTAGAAGCCATGCTTCTGGCAATGCAACCAAGGGTGGCGTTCGCCCTCTTGACCACCGCATCACACTCCTGACTCATGTGTAGCCTGCAGTCAATCAGTACCCCGAGATCCTTTTCCCAAGTGCTGCTCTCCAGCCACTTGTCCCTTAACATGTACTTATGACACCCCTTCCTATGCCCCAAGTGCATGACCTTGCACATCCACATTGAACGCCATTCTGCTGTCCCCTGCCCACTTCCATAGTCCGTCCAGATCTTTCTGGATCTGGAGTACTTGCTCCTCAGTTGTGCCCACTGCCCCCCCTCTAGTATCGCCTGAGGATTTGATCAACAGACTGGTCAACCCTTCTTCCATGTTGTTGATGAAAACATTGAACAGGATCAGTCCCAGGGCAGAGCCCTGGGGGACCCCACTTATCACTGGCCGCCATCATCATGTTTCCCTACTAATGGTTCCCTCTGCTTTTGGTCATTCAACCATGTCCTAATCCATCAGACAGTGCATTGGTCTATCCCGAAACGCCTCAATTTCTCAACCAGGATATCATGCGGCACTTTGTCAAAGGCCTTGTTGAAATCCAGGTAAACCACATCCACCACATCCCCTCCATCAAGCCACCTTGAAACCTTGTCATAGAATTCCACAAGGTTTGTCTGGCAGGACCTGTTTTTTGTGGAAGCCATGTTGCATGGCAGCCAAACTCCCTTCCCTATCTAGGGTCACTAGATCTCTCGCTATTATGATCCTTTCCATTATCTTTCCTACAATGGATGTAAGGTTAACCAGTCTGTAATTCCCCATGTCCCCTGTACTACCTTTTTGAAAATTGGGACCACTAACAATAGCTTCCAGTCCTCTGGAACCTTACCTGTTCTCCACAAGGCCTCAAAAATGGAGGCCAGCAGGTGTGAGAGAACCCCTGCCAACTCTCTAAGTACTCTTGAGTGTAACCTGCCAGGGTCTGGCACCTTTGAAACATCCGGTGCCCTGAGGAGCTCCTCAACTTCGGGAGGGGGGGTGACTCTAATCTGAGCCCCTAAATCCCTGGCCTCATCTGATCCCCATGTAGATCTCCCCCATCCAGTTTGGGGAGAACACAAAGGCAAAATAGTCATTTAGCATCTGTGCCTATTCCCTCACATCAGTCACTGAATCCCCTTCCCCTTATTAAGTGGTCCCAGTGCCTGTCTCCCCTTCCTCTTGCTATTTGCATGTTGATAGAGGCCCTTTTTGTTGCTCCTGATATTCCTTGCAAGTCTCAGCTCATAATCAGTCTTAGCCTTGTGAAGAATCCTTCTGTGATGGGCCTCCTCCTCCTGGTATACCCTTTTGTCTATTTGCCCCAGTACCCATTTTCTGCAGAGGTTCCTCTTGCATCTAATCCCCCTTACCACCTCCTTTTGTACCCATGGTGGCACTCTCCTTCCCCTCCCTGCCTTACTTACTAGAGGTATCATCAAGGCTTGCCCCTCCAAGACCTCCCTTTTGAGAGCCATCCACCCCTCCTGAACTCCCTTGCCTTCCAGTAACCTATCCCAGGAGAGAATAGGAGAAACAGAACTGTGTGCCATGAGTGTACTAATGACAATGCACTCCAAAACTCCAGATAACCTCACCTGTAGTTTCATGCAGATGTTGAACAGAATGGGGAACAAGATTGACCAATGAGGAACCCCACACTAGAGAAACCATGGGGCTCAGCAATATCCCCCAAGCATTATCTTCTGGAGCTGACCTTCAAAGTAAGAGGTACCACAGCAATGCAGTACCCCTCCTACACCCAATGTAGATAGTCACCCCGGAACACTGTGTGTGGGGGGGGGGGCAGTGGTGCTGAAAGTCAAGAAGAGATCCAGAAGTATTCTGGACTCTCTCAATTCTCTCCCAGCATTTGGTCATGGGTGACCAAAGATGTTTCCATGCCAAAACCCAGCCTTAACCTAGACAGAAATGAATCTGGATAATCAGTCTTATTCAAGAGTACCTGGAGCTGGTTGGCCACCACCCTAAAGGATCTTGCCCAAGAACTAACATTCATCACCAGTCTTCCAAGTCCAGACAGGGTTTCTTCAGAAGTGGTTTCCCCACTGCCTTTATAAAGCAGAATGCAACCATTCCCTCTCAAAAGAGGAACTGATCACCTCCCTGGTCCAGATGGCTGTTCCCTCACTGCTAGCTTTAATGTTTCAAGGAGGCAAGGATACAGTACAGATGTGGTTGCACAAACTTGGCCAAGCAGCTTGTCAACATCCTCGAGCTGAACCAACAGAAGGTAACTAATCCAAAATGGACCAGGTTGTGTTCTGGGAACCTCAGCAGACTCAACTGCAATAAAATTGGACTCTAAGTCCCTGGGGAAGTCAAGAGAGGTGCCTAGTGACTATATTGCAATGGGCCTCTGAGGAGTCTACGGTATCCTTGGGACCAGTGCATAACAGGTCCTGAACAACCTTAAAGTGCTCCCCTATGCAGCAAACAGATGATAGGATAGAGAAAGTGCATTTTTTTCCCTCTTTGCTGCTCTCTCAAGACCCTGGTAACAGATTACACTTACTGGGAGTTTTTCTTCATCTACCCTCAACCGTCTCTTGTATTTTTTCCTTGTTCTCAGCTCTGGGTTACACCATGTTGCTGTATGAACTCTACTATAGAGAGGGCACTCAAGAGCAATTGTGTTGACTGGCTGAGTCATCACTTCTGTATTCCAGAGTTTAACCAGAAATTCTGCAGGTATATCAGAACGAAGTCCACCTCTGTCAGTTCAGACAGGGAGTCCATTTAGCAGCTAGCTGGGTGGCACACCAACAGAATTCAAAATCTGTCCCACTGGCCCAACAACATGTGCAAACACAGACTAGTGATTAGACAAACAGGGAGCATGGGGGGGAGGGGCAGAGTGGGGGTGCACAATCTTTGTTTCATGACTGTTTCAAGATGAATGGTTGTAATGGTTTTTATTGTGATTTTTGGGCCAGACATTTTATCTTGCTTAACTATACTGATTTTATTCTCTTCTATTTTCTTTTAAGGTAGTCTTAATTGGTTCCATTTATTGACTATTAATTTTATATCCCCCCATCTCATTTTCTTTTCTTTTATTCCTAGTTTCTTATTTATTGTTATTGTTGGTTTTACTTGAATTGATCAATTGTCATGCTGTTTTAATTGTTGTGTATAAGTTATGAGCTCCTGAGACAGAGGGGGGAAGAGAGAGAGATCCTACAAATCATGGCAAGGCCCCCTTCCCAGCTCTCAGGCCAAACCTGATGCTGAAACAAGAACCCCAGCAGACTTATCCGGGAAAGACTAAGTCTTGCCTATTTGTGCACCCAGTTCTTGTTCATAAATGCCAAATCAACCGGCCTTATTGACTGTTAAGTGATGGTTAAGGAATGTCTTGCCCTGGATTGTTCTGACATTCAAAAGCAACATCCAGAGAGTCCATCGTAAGCTGAAAGACCTGCGGATGCAAGGAGAAACAGAATGTGGCACAGCCGTTAACTGTCTGGGCCATGTTCCCCTAACCTGGCTAGCTCTCCTCCCAGTGCTAGTATTTTCTCTACCTGTTGTTCTGCTAACTGGGGATCTTGCAGACTTTCCTACTTGGCCCCATTTCCTCTCTCCAAAGCACACATTTAGGCCTTTTGGAGGGAAGATATACCTCCCTCCCTCCAGCATCAACAGCTCTGAGCATCTCAAAATCAAGATTTTGGTGAGGTAGCTCTTGCTCTTACAGCTCCCCATGAACAGATGACCCTTTTGGCATCATTCCTGTTGGAATATCACTGCCCCATGTCAGGGTCATTCCAAGTAAGAGCCTTTTGCTGCCCAGCTGGCTTGAACTAGCAATCAGCCCAGGGAGGTCTTCCTTTTCCTTTCACTTCACTACTGCTGGTGATTTCCACTCCCAGCATAAACAGGTGAAGGCAAGCAGTAGTTCTTGCAGGGCCTCAGGATAGCAGGTAAGGCTAACCTGCTGGTGTGTTTTCTGGCTGGGTCTAATTGCTTGACAATGGAAGTGAAGGACTAGCAAGTATGATGTAGTGGTTAAGAGTGTGGGATTGGGACTCAGGAGATCAGGGTTCTAGTTTCCAGTCATGGAGCTCACTGGGTGACTTTGGGCCAGTTACAGACTCTCAGCCCAACCTATCTCACAGGGTTATTGTTGGGAGGATAAAATTGAGAGGAAAAATAGAATTATGTAAGCCACCTTGAGTTCCTGGAAAGGAAAAAAAGGTGGGATGTGAATACAATCAATCAGTATTGCTGTTAAAATTCAGTTGATGTCATTGTCTCAATTTAAGTGATATACTCTTAATCATGGTCAGTTATCTGAGTTCTGCAATGTGTTCATTTCTAAAGGCATTACTGTTTGTAAGGCTACCAAACAAGCAACAGAAAGAATTACTTTACATCTCACAGAGAAACACCGTTTTACTCTGAAACTACCAAAGGTGTCTTTGCTCCTCACACTGCTCAGTGTAGTCTCTCTTTGTCACTGTTTGACCCAGCAAAAACTTTGATGTCTCTCCCATGATGCCTGGCTGCTTTGGAAATGCTTCATGCAGCTTGAAAGGTACCCCCTTCTCTGTGCAGGCTGAAGTAGCCAACTGGGTGGGGGATTTGAACTGGCTTGGAAATGAGCCAAGGTATTTCTTAATCTATGGCAAATGGTTGTCTTAATTCTTAACCAATCCATCAGCAATCATAGATGGTTCGATCATCTTTAACTTGTTGATAAGCAGATATAATCCCAGACAGCAAAAGGTATTAGGCAGCCTTGCTTGTTAAGCACCCAAATTCATATTTAGAGGGGCTCAAAGCCTTTACTACTTTTAAATACTGATGTGGTTTTTGACCACCACTTCAGCAGATAAACTCTGGTTTTAAAGCAGTGTTTTAAAATTATTTATATAATCTTCACAAATGAAAAATTGTTTGTAATACTGATATATTGCTGATAGGAAAAACATTTTTAAAAGCCCATTTATATTAATGTTTCTTATATCAAGATTTTCAATGATTAACCTTTTCATTTTCAAAAAGGTGGCAAAAATGTTGAAAGAAGACATATGAGAGGAGCCATGAAATGTCTAGAGGAAGGGTAAAAGCAATTTTGAAGAATACCAGAGTTTGATCAGTTTTGGTACATTCATTTCTAGTGGAATAATCATAAATTCATGATAAACAGGAACACTAGTCATATTCTAGTATACATATTATGTATATATAAAAGTGTGCCATTCTATCTTAAGTGAGATTTTTTTTTTCATTGGAGGACAATTTTATTTTAAATCCCCAAATAACTTCACAACATTCCCCCCACATTTCATTTGTAACTATTCTGCGTAGAAAGAACTCTGATCTGCCATCAGATATAAAGGTTATAGAACAGACAGAATGGTTAGAAACAAAACATGAATGACTGTGGTCAGATCTCTTAGCCCTGGCCTCTTAGGAGGAACCTGGGAACTCAGCTTTCATTAAAAAAAAGCCTAACAAAAACATGCACAGAGTGGTCCTGTGAGCCCTAACAGCTGTCAACCAAGACAAGAATTATGCAAAACTCATGTCTGCCAAGGGCTCTGAAACCAGAGGATATGAGCAGGAGTCACAGGCAGAACATCCTTAATCAGCACAACTCCATCATCCATGCTACAGGGTCTCCTGTCCCAGGATTCACTGACTCCTGCTGCACCTCTTCCATGACACTTACATGCCTAGGTTCTGCAACAACCCCTTCCTCCCAAAAATTCATGATAGAATATTTCAGTTACCTCACATCATCATCATAAGAACCCTGACGGCCTAGTACTATCCACTGAGCTTCATGAACAAATATGGATTTGAACCCCAGTTTCTTTCACCCAAGTTCAACAATGTATCTATTGCACCATATAAGATTCCTTTACATTTTCCCACTGTCAAGATTGAGGATCTCACACAAAACACTTTAAGAACAGCCTAATCACAGACACTTGGCATCTGTTATTACTGTTTACATCTTTCATTATTTATTTTGCAAAATAAGGTATAGCTCCATGGAAAAGATCAGCAACAGATGCCCTTCTCCGGGAGCCCTCTGTGAATGATATTAGGAGGGCGAGTACCCGGAGAAGGACTTTCTCTGCGGTGGCACCCCATCTATGGAATGCGCTCCCCAGAGAGGTCCGCCTGGCGCCGTCGTTATTTGTTTTCTGGCGCCAGGCGAAGACCTTTTTATTTAAAACTTATTTTAATTGTTAAATTATTTAATTAATTAGGATTTTAAAAATTTTAGCCGAGAATGCACCGGGGGTTTTTAAATGATTTTTTTAATAGTTATATTATCATTATTTATGTATGTATTTATGTATTCTTTGTGAGCCTCCCCGAGGCTTTGTTGCTATGGGGGCGGCATAGAAATGTTTTAAATAAATAAATAAATAAATAAATAAAAGGATCCTTTATATAACCGCTTTTCAAATGTTCTGAAGTATAACCGCACCTGTGAGCAAAGTTAATCTTTTAGGATCCACCTGTAAACTAACTTCACCTTTCACGGTCTTCATTATAACAAGAAATGCAAGAACTAAAATCTACTTCATAACTGGGCAATATGTTATTCAGTTCATCTGAATCCCTCCATTCTTTGAGGGTGGCATACATGTTGTTAATCCCAGTTTACCTTCGCCATCATTATATGGAATAAAAAGTGACTTCCAAAAGCTACTTCTTATAACCTGATTCTGATGTCGAAATGCATATTTAGTTAGAACTTCATCCAGAGAATTGCTGAAAAAACCTGAAGACACAATAATGGATTTTTTAATCTCTTCATCAACTTGTGTGGGTAATTTATAAATGTTAAGAAAACTCTTACCAGATGTTGCAATCCTAGTCTGAAGGAGGAGCATTCCCCCACCCCCCACAACCCCTAAGATAAATAAACTAATTCAGGAGTTAATATGCAACCACTGCCTATGACAAGAAGTTCAACCAGTATTCAAAATACTGGAATGCAAAGGATAAAATTTCCTTTAGCAACTTTAGAGTTTTGTTTCTTACCTGGCTTTTTTTATTTCACTCTAGCAATTTAAAAACAAAATACTATGTTGGTTTAAAAAAACAAAACTGTTTTTTTCCGCCTGACCTTCACATTCTTATTGAAAGAAGGTTCAATGCTAGGAGTCTAAGCAAACTTCATTTGGGGTGCCCAGCCCCTTTCCACTGGAGGCAGAACTACTAATTTTATGACGCCATGTCAAGCAGCAGGAAGGGACAACCACCAAACTGAGAATGGAGAGATGCAAGGCTGACCAGCATATTCTCAATGTAGGTCACCAACTGTGGGATCCTCCATGTGTCAACTAGAAGGTAAGCCCCACTGAGTTCTATGGGACTTGCTTCCAGGTAAATATGCGTGTAGATGTGCAATTTAAAATGCATCCCAGGCTTGAATCCTCTGCCTGTTTTGTACTAGGCTTAACTGCCTCTATCTGCAGCAAATTATTCTGAAAGACTCCATGTTAAATAACACAGAGCAAAGCTTGTTGTTACAGAGAATGGAGCTGAGAGCAACTTATTGCAGCCTTGCCAGCAATGGCCTTGACTGACAGTGCTAAATGGAAGGCTCTCAATTCCCAGGGAGTTGCATAAATGGAATGTGTGCACATGATGTCCAGCCTCTGAATCACATGAAGGCAAAAATACGGCTAGTTGATTTTGATTTCAGAAGCTCTGTGCAAGTCAACTAATATGTGAGCAATGTGTCCGAATGTATATTAATTCTGTTTGGAAAGAAACATCTATCAAGATATGTAACCTCCTTGCTAGGATACGTTATCTCACTTTTGTTAGGCCACCACTCTTAAATGACTGTCTGCCCCAATCAGCAAATTTAATGCCAACTGGACAACATTTCATGGAAAGACTCAAATCACTGCCTACTTTCCCCCATGACAAAGACTGTTCAGCCTTTAAAAAAAAAGAACAAAATCAGAACACTGCCACAGTAACCATACCCTAGTCAATTATTGCTTCTGATGAACGCTTTCACTTCTTGCAGTGCAGATTCCACTGCAGAGAACATAAGAACAGGAGGAGGAACTCTGGTAGATCAGACCAAGGGTGTACCTTAAACATCATTTCAATTGTTAAAACATATGATCTGGCCTGGGCAACTTCTTCTTCCTTCTCTTTCTCATCCTATATTTTTATTTTATACTGATAATTTTAATTTTGTATTTGTAAATCAATGTATTTTTTGTATTTTTATATGTAATGGTAATTTATTATGTACTATTGTATTTCAATGTATTTTATCATGTTGTAAGCCGCCCCGAGGTTTCGGCAAGGGGCGGCATAGAAATGTTATAATAATAATAATAATAATAATAATAATAATAATAATAATAATAATAATACCTGGCATCCTATTTCTAACTGTGGCCAGGCAAATACCTCCAGGAATCCCACAAGCTGAAGATGAAGGAAGCAAGCCTCTCCAAAAGCCAAAGACTGCCCGGAGCCTTTTTGAATATTCAACCCCTGATCAGGGTGATCAGCATTTGTTATGTGCCAACCCTAAACCTAACTTAATAGTAAGTTAACTGCAAGTTGTTTAACTTACCCTTAACTTACAATGCCTAAGTTTAGATGTCACAAAACATTAAAAAGGGCCACAGCTGGCACACAACAAAGCAACTACAGCCCAGAATTTGCTGCCATTATACATGAACAAGGACAACCTTCCTCAAAAAACAAAATATGGAGTTTACGAAACAAAGACTGATTACCAAATGCAATCTTTAGTGGGATTTCCAGCTTTAGATCAGTTGGGATTCTTTTATAAAGCAAAATGTCCTCCTCCACAAACTCTATTAAAATTTCATGTGCTTTCTAAACAAAAGCCTTTTCATGAGCAAAGACTGACAATATATGGCTAATAATTATTAGTAGGAATCTTTTTTTAAAAAAAAAACAATGTTGGAGGTTGGTTAACTACCGTTATTTTTCATACAGTGAGCACTGTACATCAACTGAGAACATAAAGAAAATATATCCTCAATTTATTGACATTTCTGTAGCATTATAGATACCATGCTTGTCCCAAAGTAAGACAGTGTTAATCAGATATTGGGTAAGTTTGCATGATACAGCTAACCAGGCTTGTAAAACTTGGGTTCCAAAGAAAAAGCTAGTGTGCCTGTACATTCAGCTCAGCCAGAGCAGTTAAACAATCCAGCGATGCTCTATCACTGGATAGTTTATCATGCCGTATGAATCCAGAACTTTGGCTTCTCTCCCCCTGGATAAGCCAGATTTGGAACCCTTTAAATAATATCACTACTACAACCATTATATTATATTTGATCAGAAAATGAGCTCTGGAATTCTTATGATAATAGAATTAGATGTGTGTCCCCAAGGTGGGTTCTTAATACAATGCTCAAATTGCAAAACTACGTATCTTTATGGTCACATTTGGATGAAAGGGAAGAATTGTATATGGCATTATCTTCCTCTGCTGCTCAGTAAGTCAAATTGAAAAAGTTTGTACCTTCTACGACTACTGAGCAACATTATGGCAAAGTTGTGAGATGCCGAACTATAGATTTGCCAAGTGGGTATAATGGGGTGAAGCTTACCAACAAATGCAGGTACATTATACAGAATGAGGCCACTGGTCTAACTAACTTCATACTGTCTACTTGGGCAGGCAGCAATTCTCTAGCATTTAAGGCAAAGGTATTTTCCAGCCTTTATCTATTAGATACCTTTTAACTGAAGCAGCAGTGGACTGAATTCTTGTGTGTGCAGAATGTGATCTATGACCCACTCTTCGCTCACAACTAAATGAATGGAACGGTACCTGCTATCGTAATACTAACTCGGCTGCATGCTCTGACCTAGTATGGTATGCACAACTGTGTCATGCAACAAAGGCAGGGACTCTGCCCTATGTTGTTTTTGAACTCCTGAACTTTATTTTGAGGGAAAACTAGAGCCCTTCAGATAATCTCTGATCATTGCCCATGCTGGCTGCAGTAGATAGGCGTTTAAGCCCAAACCATCCAGAGGACATCAAATTGGTTACACCTGCAACTTTATGGTAACCAATATGAAGTGGTTTAAGTGGAATGTGGCATTTGCTACAAAATAGCATATTTCTCCTTCACTGAAAAGTTCCTCATCTCAGGCTGTACCTCATCTAGATGTAACTACCCCTTTTATGACACCCTGACATTTACCCTGCTTGATAGTGTAGATCAGGGGTCCTCAAACTTTTTCAACAGGGGGCCAGTTGAAAGGCAGTGGTGGGCACGGGCCCAGTCAGCCCCAGGCTCGCATAATTAAAAATTATTTTAAAAGTTGTATTTTTGTTACCTTCAATCCTTTCTTCGTCTTCATCTTCCGCCCACCTTTCTTCTGTTTCCCGCTCCGTATTCCCGCTCTGTATATGCATGCAATGGGGGGTGGGGGAGGATTGCTGGCGCACGCACAGTTGAGCTGCTGCAATTTGGGCATGCACCAGCTCCCTCTCTACTCAGTTTTAAAGAACGCCTGTGCCGGCTCAGAGCTTTGGGACTCGCTCAGAGAAAACAATCTCCAGGCAAGTCCAAAACCTCTGAGGCGGGCTGGATAAATGGGCATGGCGGGCAGGATCCGGCCCACAGGGCTTAGTTTGAGGACCCATGGTGTAGATGGTAAAAATGAGGGCTAATCATGCAAAACCATTTAACCCCATTTTTAGCATCCCATTTTGCTCAGATTGTGATACCTAGGAAATCCCATAGCCCTCTTTGTGACCCCTTCTTCCTTTGAAAATTTTCTATCCTCCTTTCTTCTTCCATTTGTTCCTTGCCACTGTCTTCAAAGACTCCTTAATTTAGGGCACAATTCTATACATGTCTGACAGAAAAAAGTGACAGAACTCTTAGCATTCCCCACTCCCATGCTAGCTGGGAAATACTGGAAGCTGCCGGACATTTTCTGTAGAAATGCATAAGTGTGCATGCTTAGTCATTCTACCTCCACCAACTGAGGAAACCCCCCATTCCTCCCTTACTCGTCTACTTTCACTAAGGAACTTATTGACTGTACACTGCCCAGCACTTTTCAGATGTATTAAAAGAGGAAGATTCCACCATGGTAGCATCTAATGAGAAGCAGTAGATCTTGAATAGGATCTCCCTGCCATTTCAACTGCCCAGCTTTTGCTCTCTGGGTGCAAACAGCACCATGTAATTTCAGGAATGTACAGATGCAATACTTATTTAAAATTCCCCTCTCCTCTCCAATCCTTCAAAACCGATTCCTGCCTTCTAACACAAAAGAATTGATTTCCACAGGTCTTTCTTCCTGCAGTCACAAATCTAATTATGACATGCATGATCCTTGCTATGGCAACTATGTACAGGCATCACAAGTCAAATTCTAGGAATATCAAACACATAAAAGAAAGCAGGTGCAGACTACAACAATAGGGTGAGGGGAGAAAACAGGTCTCCATTTTTTGCAAATACAATAGTCTGGTCCTTTCTGAAGGTCTCATACTGCTTCCTGAGAAGAGTCAGAAAAGAAAATGCATTGAGAGAAAATGTATTTTGTTCAACATCAGAATTTCTCACAGCTTGCTACAACATGTATTGCCAGATACCTGTGCACAGACCATATATCATACTTATTCTGTACTATAGACCACTGGATGATTTGGACTTAAACTCCTATCAGCCCCAGCCAGCATGGCCAACAGTCAGGTATGCTGGGGATTATACAAAACATCTGGAGAGCACCTGGTTGAAGCATGCTACTGTATCAGTTTATACCTCAGTGTGAAAAGGTAGTTGGGCCCCTTCATGTAGTAGGCTTAGAAAGGAGGCAATACATTGAGGTCAGTTTCTATGTCTGTCACTTCTGGGCCTACTCCATTAAGTGGAACTTCATATGCTGCAAAACACATTAGTTTAACCGCTACTGGACAACCTGTTATATATCTACTCTGAAGTAAACCTGAGCTTCATTTCCATCTAGTCAAACAATTCCTTATTTCTCTAATATCTGATCATCTTAAATAGAAAAAACTGAAACATACCACTGTTTCTTTTTTGTTTTAGTTTGTATATCTATCTTTATAACTTGATCCAGAATTTTCTGCCTACCTAGTATGATTTATGATCTCCAAGTCAACTATAAATAAGAATTAAGAGAGGAAAAACACATAAATCGGGGAGCTGCGGGGGCACCCTTTTCATCATGAATAAGCAGATACAAAGCAAGAGACTGGCAAAACTTTTACAAAATATATACCAAAGAAATAGCTCTTTGAATCCTTCTTACTTGCCTGGTAAGAAAGGATGGAAGAGTTAGCTCTTTAAGACACATTTTGTTAGAGTCAACCTCCTACTGACTCTAACAAAAAACATTATTTAATAATAAAGTATATTTAGAAATTACCACCTTGTGCTTGTAAATGATGGAAAATAAATTGTGCCTGTAAATGATGGGTAGTTCTACACTAACTAGGAAGATTCTTCTGAAATTTGCCAGCAACCGAATATTTATTTATTTAGGCGACTTATTTATTTAGTAGGTGAATATCATGGATCTGATTGAACCAACAGGCCTCCCAACATTTGGGAAGAACTTGCCTTCCCTCCTTATGCACCTCTCTTGACACCCACAGCCATTCACATGGAGATCCCCAGATTTTGTCAAAAAATCAACCACATTAATTTGGGTGACACCCATTGGCTGTGGGAAACTAACAGTGTTAAAAGATTGAGCCATGGAGGTATGCCTGCCCTCTATCAACATGAGGTATGGGCATATGTGCGCAAGGGAAATTGTTTAATTTGCCACACTGAGGGTTATTTCTAGGTAACTTCTCCACACTTTGGGTCCTCAGATGTTGCTGAACTACAGTGTTCATCAGCAGATAGGCCAAAGGACAGGGATGATTACGGTTTGTAGTCCCACATCATCTGGGATGCAACATTAGAAAAGGTCCTAAAGTAAGTACTTCATGTAGACAATCTCTGATGGTAATCTGATCTTACGTAGAAAGTTCAGCCACCTAACCTTTTAAAATTATATTCCTATCTTAAACTGCTAGTTCAACTAAGGTGTTACTTGCTTAATTTGTTTGTGTATGTGGGGATGCATTTCTATCAGTTGGGACTAACTTTAATTAAAGGAACTTCAAATTAAAGACACGAAATATTTCTGAAGTTATTCTGGTTCTAATATATTATTGTAATATACAAAGAAACAGAAAATATGAACATTCCTTTCCTTCTAATAATGAGAGGTTTGATCACAGCTGATTGAATATTAAGTAATTTTACACATCCTTCAACATTTCCAAAGCTAGTTAGAATAATATGCAAAAATGAACTTGAATTTATAAAAACTGATTCATCAGTTAAAAGGCAAAGGCCTGATCAGCTAAAAAAAAAACCCCTGGGTTATAGTCCAACATTTACAGTGTACATGCTGTAATACTTTGAATAACTTAATAGCCATGCTTGTATAGAATGACCATACCATCCACAAGGAAGCAATGTCTTAGGTTTATGCTATCATAAGCCATGTCCTGATCACAGAAAGTAGGATTACAAAAAGAGGTTGTCTGGCAGGAACAAGAGCAAGAAGCAGAAGCTGGAACTGGAGAATGAGAGGCCAGGCAAATGCTAAGACAACATATTCCCTTCTTAAGCCTGATTACTGTGAAACTCTTTGTCTTTTATTCTTGTCTCTTTAGCACAAACCAGAAAGTGTGAAATTAAAAGTCACAGTAGCAAAATTTCACTCATGAGAAGCTCTTCAGAAGTCAATTGGCTGCTTAACATTGGTGCATACAAGCTTTCTGGTAGCAACTGGCCTGAGGTGAAAACGTTTCATTTTCAGTTATAATTAGAGACAGTATTTTGTTTCTAAAATGTACATGAGATTTGAAAAGAGACTGCTTAAAATTCATCTTAAGAACTAAAACAGCTTTTAAAATCTATCCTTGTTTCTGCACATTCGAATGTCCTGCTTTTGTTCTTTATTTATGCTTCACAAATTACACCAGCATGGTGCTTTGTTGTGCCCATGCCTTCCCACCAACTTCAGGCTATTGTATTCCAAGATGAAAAAGGACAGATGGGGCAGTAAAAGGAGGGGATGGCTGGCAAGCAACACACAATCTAGCCTGAGAATGTGAAGTGGGAAAAGCGCTGGCATTCACTGAACCCTTGTGTGTTTATCTGAACTTTAGGAGAACTTTACATGGCAGGCAGGAGCAAGGGAAATGCACCAAGTTTAATCAAACTGTTATTACTTCTTAAAAAATGGAACACAATTGTGGTGACTTATCTTTACTTGCATTCTGCCCTGCCAGCCACTTTCCTCCAACCCAGTGAAGTCACAGTGGATTCAGGCTTATCCTAATCTTAGAAATAAATCATTATGGTTTATATGCCTCACATTACATCAGATCTGTCATTACACTAGAATTCTGCTATCTTGAACTTTTTTTTACCATTCATAGCTTCCCGGGTGCTTTTCACACAGGTTTTGTCTTGATAGCTTTCCTTACTGTAACAAAACAACATCTTCTGAAGTCGTTTCCTTGCCAGCATTAAGTAGCCACACAGCATTACAAGCTCAAATCTTTCCTTGAATGATCTATAGAATTGGAATGGCCCTCATGGCTCACACCCAATTGCTTTCCTTTAGTAGAAATCCTACTCAAAGCTATCACAGAGCCAGGGTAATACAACAGTAAAGTCCCACATCACATTTTGCTTTGATTTCACCCTTCCTTCCAGTAATTCCAGAGAACATAATAATAATTATAGCTCCAGAGAGCAGTAATTCCATCATTGTATTTCTGTTATTATAAAGGCCAAACTGGTGACTTACTCACAGTTAAAGTGGGAGTGAATTCAGGGCTTCCCTGCTCAACTTCCTCAGTTCCAACATCACTCTAGCTTTCTGTCCCAAGAGATCCTTGTTTCTAACTGCCCCACAGATTCAAATCCAATGGCTAGCCCAACCCAAATATTTTCTAACTCGCACCTGACCTCAAGTAATAGAGATACCAGCACAAGATAATTTGTTTTACTATTTGGCTGCTGTAACTCAGAAAACTCTTTCTAACACCCAATTTAGACCTCATCTTATAAGATGGTCCCAAATCCAAACTCTGCAAGAATGGTAACATTCCCATGGTTCAACAAGTGGCAAATAAATCTTATTGTGCTTGATTTTATCTTCTCTGAATTTACATTTCCTGAAAGGTCTCTGATCTGACAATTACCACCATCCCTTCTTACTGGGAGTAATCACTAGATAGCCCCAACACTTTATATATGACCCTCCCCATCCCATCCTATATATACCACCCGCATCACTAAACCATTGTCCAAGGATGTCCCTGAAACCTACTCAGTCTCTTTGTGGAACATGCCCAGACTCCTCCTGCATAAACTATCAAATCCCTTGGACTGTCTTCCAAAACCAGAGGACGCTCCTATACAGTCTATCTTTGAAGATTCCACCCTTAAGAAAAAACTGCTGATATTTTCTCATCTTTCAGAATCTCCACTCCATAAACCTCAGGATACTCCAACAATACCAATCCAGGCCTGATGTGGGAAGTTGCGCTCCCAAACATCCAAGAGGGCACCAGACTGGGGAAGTCTCCGCGGGAGGGGGGGCACCAACGCCTCTGCTGCACGACTACGCGAGCTTCCCCCTATTGTAGGTTGCTATTCGCACATCCCGCAAGAGCCAGTCCCACACCCCATTGTACAGCTTTTCCCCAAGTTCCTTGGAAGAGAGTCCCGGGCCTGATCCCCCCCCACCCCGCAGCGCCCCCCCGAGTTGCGCAGGGACAGCCGCCCCGCGCTCCCGCCGGGCTCGGGCGATTCCGCTTCACGCGCCCCCCCCCCCCCCCCCTTGCAACCCCCCCCCCCCCCTCCCCCGCCACTCCCCCCCCCCCGGCGCGCGGCGGCCCCCCCCCCCCCCCCGAGGGCAGCGGTGCTCGCATTTCCCCCCTCCCGATCCAGGCACGCCGGGCCTTCTCCGGCCCCCGCCCGCGGCGCCACTCACCCTGCCGGCCCACGATCTCGGCCACATGCTCGGAGCTGGGCACCGGGACGCACTCCGTGGTGTTGACGCTCTTCCTCCGCAGCAGCGCCGCCTGCTCGCCGTTCAGCCCCGGCCCGGGCGGCATCCCGGCCACCGCCGCGCCGCCCGCTCCACCGCCGCCGGGCGGCCCGTAAGCCTGAGAAAGCATCGCCGCCATCACCCCGTGGTGGACATCTTCGCCGGGCCCGTACAGCGCCCCGCCCAGCCCCACCACCGCCGCCGCCTCCGGAGCTTCGAAGGCCGAGCCGGCGGCATGGAGCGGCGGCGGCGGCGACAGCAGCACCGAGCCGAGCCCGGGCGGCAGCAGCGGGGGCGAGGCGGGCGACGACAGCAGCAGGAGCGAGGCCGGGCCTCCGGCGGGTTGCAGCGGCTCCTCCTCCTCGCCGCCGCCGCCGTCCCCCTCAGGCGGCTCCTCCAAGTCCAGCTCCAGGTCGCCGCCGCCTCTGCCCCCTCCTCCGCCGCTGCCGTCCTCCTCAGGCGCCTCCTCCTCCTCCTCCTCGTCGCCGTCCTCCTCCTCGGCCGCCGCATGGAGCTCCGGCGAGGGGGGCGCCGCCTCGCCGCCACGCTCCAGCAGGCCCAGGCCGGCCAGGCGCTCCCTCAGCCGCCGTGCGTCGGGCAGCGCGGGCGGCGGCAGCGGCTCCTGCGGCGGCGCGCGGCGCGGGTACTGGAGCGGCAGGCCCGGCGGCGGCCTCGGCAGCAGCACCGCCAGCTCGGGCGGCTCCTCCTGAGGCGACGGGGAGGCGCTGCCGCTCGGCATGGCCGGCGAAGAGGGCTCGGCCGCGCCCGGCCGAGGGGCAGGAGGCGGCGGGGAGGAGGGCGGCGGCAGCGGCGGCGGCGGCGAGCTCCGGCTATTCGGCCCGGGGCGGCATGCTGCTGCGGCGGCGGCGGCGGCGGCTGTGGCGGTCTCTGCGGCGGCGGCGGCCGCCTCCTCGTCCCCGTCCTCCTCCTCCTCTTGCTGCGGGGCTCGAGGCGAGGCGGGAGCGGCCTGGGCGGCGCTGGTGGCGAGGCGGCTGCTGCTGCCGCCGCCGCCGCGGCCCCCGCTCGCCTCAGCGCTTCTTTTGTTCCATGGCTGCTTCTCCCCGCCGGCTCCGGCAGCAGCAGCGGCGGCGGCGGCCGCAGGCGGCGGCGGCCCTGGCAGCTCCAGCCCCGCCCCGCGCCGCTCCCCCAGCCGGGCGATTGGGCGGCGGCGGCGGCGGG